>NC_140343.1:5158567-6358567 GCF_963514085.1 Chelon labrosus
TCAGGGGGATAGCAGAGAGCCAATGGAGACGGAGGATGGCGAATGTGATGAGTCCGGCTTTTTTTTTTTTTTGTATTCACTTTGAAGTTCTTATACAACACCCCCCGTGAATGAGAAATTCACTCTTCTATCGACAAAATTTTACAACCTGCAGCACATCTCGAGGACTGAAATATAGATAGAAAGATAGATGCCATTTTTACACCAAAATTCGCAGATGTATGCAAAGAGACTCGGTAAAAAGGTGCTTGACATTGCCCATTGCCAGTACATGAGTGTGCCTTGCCATTTTCTACATGCAAGAAACAGGGATAGTAAAGAAGAAAGCAGTATGCAGGAATCTGGAGAAGCTCTCTCACTTCGCTGTGCACCTTCTGGGTTTTGCATTCAAAGAGCAAACTCACCCTTGCACAATGTTCCCATACAGACCTGCAAGAGCAGCAAATTCTCCCGGTGACTGTACGCGCCAACATCTGAACGCCTGGAAAAGGGCAAAAAATGAATGCGTATTATGTTTCCGTCACTGCCAATTAGAGCTGCAGCCAATAATTCCCTGAGTTTCTGGTGCCATTTGACCCGGGAATGCCAATTGCACCCTTTTCCCAACTGAAGTCAGTGGGTAAAGGGTGCAACTGGCTTCGCAGCAATTGCCAGTGCGAAAGAGCCTTCAGAGCAGATTTAGACCACAGAACATAAAGAGTAAAAATAATTGCATCTTCTGACCTTATTAAAACTCAAAATGCAGAAATACGAGCCTCCTTTGCAGAAACAAAATACTGTTTTGACGATCGCGGACTTTTGAAGTATTATAATTGCAGTTTGCATCAAACAAAGTGAAGGGCCTGTGTTGGTGTTAGGAAGGAATTGAAGTCTTGCTGTCTGTTTTTTTTTTTTTTTTTTTTTTAAAGATGAGCCACTTTAAACTTCCCACTGGAGTCTGAAAGTGTGGAAATAATGCAGACATTGCTATGCATTGAGGAGAAATAAATTCAACCTCCGACAGAAAGCGGCTTACATTGCAGCCTTTTACATCTTTTGCTATTGTAAACAACATTAGCTGCCAGATTTTTCCATTACCTCTCTCTGAACATCAGTGTATTACTTACACAAGTGCCTACTGAAAGGTTCCTGGTGACTTAACTGTTGAAGAATGACTCTTTTTTTTTTATTATTATTATACGGTATATCAAAGCTCGATCTCTGATAGTTGGTTTGCCTTTGGGTTTTCTGAGAGCCGGTGTTTTCTTGTTCGCATGCAGCACCTATTTCCATCTCTCAGATAATGACATTCCCAGATATTCCTGCAGTCCACTTATGTGTAATTTGATCCGTTTTGCATTGCATTACTAAAAATTGCATGGAAATCAATATCAATATGAAGCAATTGCATGACTAAAGTGCAGTCCATTAATACCCCTAACTAAACCATATGAATGAAAATGACAGCTCCAAGACAGAAATTGACCGCGATGTCAATATTTCAATTTGGCAGCTCCTCATGCAAATCGCAGCGGTTCACGGTTTAAAAATAAACTCAGAGCCAAGTGAATGCAGCAGCTATGTTAGACTCTGCATGCAGCCGGCATTGAAATGAGTATTTTTACTCAGAGGGTGGGCCATCTGCCACGTTATGTGGACTCCAGCTGCTGGGGACCCAAGATTCCCCTGTACTTACTCATTCAACGGGTGACGTTGAGCTCCCGCCATGAGCCATCCTGAGAGACAACATAAAGACAGCACAAAGTAAACATCGCTGCGGCTAGTCAATCAGCCTTTTTCATCCCCCCGCCCCACCACCCCTCGTCCAATCAATTGAGCGCCTGCCTTCAGAGAGGCCTGGAAATAGATTGAGGTTCGTTTTTGTGTGGCAGCAGATGAGAGTGCACTTAGCTACAGGGAGAAAATGGGCAGCGTTTCCATCCTCGTCCCTGCAAATGTGCATCGAGAGGCGTCGTGCGTTCAGTTTTGGTAACGTCTGACCAGAACAGTGTGCTTTTAGAGTCCATTCACCTGCCCTTCCTCTTGTTCTCTCGACATCCATTCGCTTCGCTTAGAAAAATGTTTTTTTTTTTAGATCCCTGGAAACACAGGTAGAAAGACTCAGATTAGGAGAGACACCGCGGAATGCAGCGTATCAATGCGATAATACGTAATATCCATCTGTAAGGCTGCAACTGCGACTTGCATAGAATACATCAACGCGTCAATCTTATGTTTAATAAAAAGCCCTTACCCATTCCTCAAAAGTGAGAGAATTTATTAAGTAGGGACCCTTGGGAGATGTTTGTCGTACTTTTATCTTGCTGAGGGCAGTAACATAACCAGTTGTTTCAAATTGCCAAAACCTCAAAAGAAGAAGACGACGTGGTTGCGCGTTTACTAAAATTTAAACTACACCCAACTGTAGCTGAGCCGCTGGATATTTGGACTATTAAAATTAATTTATTCTGATGGCTGATTGGCGGTCAGAGCCTGGTAGCCGCCATTGTGTCCTTATCAGTTGTTTTTAAGAAATTATCTCAACAGAGACTTGAGCAGATGCTACCCACAATGCTAAAGGACGTAGATTTCAATTAAAATTACACTCTGTGCAAGTGGACGCAACCTTTAGCTGTCTTTTTAAAGGTATGGCATAAAGATTTTAGGTTCTAACCTGCTAGCCGGATACAGAAAACTGCAGACTATAGTAAAACCATATTTTGTAATTCCATTCAATAAATCGGAACTTTTACTGAATAGTATCACTTGATAAAACTTGTGTGAAGAAAAACTCTGTTATATTTTGTAGTTGACCAAAAGTTAATCGAAAACACATTCATTCATCTTCTGTAACCGCTTGTCCTGTGAAGGGTTGCAGGGGTGCTGGAGCCTATCCCAGCGGTCATTGGGCGAGAGGCGGGGTACACCCTAGACAGGTCTCCAGTCTATCACAGGGCTAACACAGAGAGACAGACAACCATTCACACTCACACCTACGGCCAATTTAGAATCACCAATGAACCTAATGAGCATGTCTTTTGACGGTGGGCGGAAGCTGGAGAGAACCCACGCAAACACAGGGAGAACATGCAAACTCCACACAGAAAGGCCTGGATTCGAACCCAGAACCTTCTTGCTGTGAGGCATCAGTGGTAACCACCACTCCACTGTGCCCTTGAAAACAGCAGACACATTAATTTAAAAAATAATCAATCGATTAATCAATTAATCGAAAAACTAATCAGCAGATTAATCGATTGAAGAAATAATCGTTTGTGAGGTAAAAATATCCAGCTTTGACAGTTGTTGGTGGGAGATGTGTGATTGTATCCAACTTCAGTAATTTATTAATAAAATTGTTTCATTTGCCTCAAAAGAATCAGATCTTAAAATTATGATCATACCCGGCAGTTTTTCAACAGCCATCATTCACTAATCGCAAGGTTGGTGGTTTGATCCCTGGCCACTTGACTCAGCCAAGTATCCTTGAAATAACTCCAGCTCCAAATGTGTGTGATAGCGTGTGTGTGTGTGTGTGTGTGTGTGTGTGAATGAGTGATTGTCAAGTGAGTATCACTCAGGTAGATAAGTGCTTATCTAAGTGCAGGTGATCTGCTCTCTTTCAGGAATGAGGACTCACAGGGAAAACAAAACTTCCCAAACCTTGAACGCAGTCCAAACAAACCAAAGCACTGTGGTTTGTCAAACTCTGGCTGCATATTTCCTTTTGGAACATATGGATGGATTGCTTTATGCTGCAGAGGAGGTTTGAGGCTCTAAACGGGTGTTTTGTTATAATTGACATATATCTGAGCCCACTCCAGCGCTTCTTTTCTATGCAACAACTTTTAACTCCCACCTTTCAAGCCTCCACATAAAGTTTTCCTATATTCAGTGCCTTCTTTAAGCTGCTCCTCTGGTTTTCTCTTACACCGACAGAGGTTTAAAATCCCGGTGGAAACTGATTTACTTTTGGCCCTGGCTTTACAAAGATGTTAAAAAAAAATAACTAAACACTTTTCTATGAATTCTGAGCAGTATTACTGTCATGGTACAAACTAACAGCTCGCCATTCTGCAGGTTCACTGATGGCTGTCTTGAGGATTAGCTACATCAGTAAACCTTAAAGCCAAACAAGTAAAAGCCAACAGCATGAAATGGGATTGCAGGAGATAAAAACTGTACCCGCAGCATTCACTTCCTTACTTGGAAGTACAGTTTGCTCAAGTATTAATGCATCACTGTGAGCATCATTTGCAAACAAATGTTTGGATGTAGTTTCTGTAATAATTCATTACATACAGAGACACTTGTATTCCATTAAAAATAAAAAATAAACATGTCTCATTCAACCACCTCGATCAGAACAGACTGGCTCGATCACAAGGAATTTTAAATCAGATTCAGACAGGTGGTGCATCAGATAAATAATTAGACTAACATCTAAAACATTTTTTTTCAATGGCACACGATCTACCCGCACTGCCTTCGCGATTGACGTATAACTTATTTAAGAAGTTTGAAGAAACAATGCACATCAGAGGAAGATGGAGAAATCATAAAATCATCTGTAATAAATGAATAAGGGCTGAAAGGGTGTGAAAGACACGGTTTCTGGTTATTTACTATTCTAAAATGCCCATGGGTCTGATATGAAAATTGGCATGCAAATACTTTAAATCAGATTGAAACAGGTGGTGTAAATCTTTGAATATCACTTTAATAGGATTTAATAATGGCTCCAGACTGTTCCAATTATTTCTCTGTAGTTGGAATTTTTTCACTTTTTATGTGCATGTTTGCCCCATGCGGGGTAAACATCAGGTGTCAATCCCCATAGACCAGGGCTGACCTACCTACATACCCCACCCTAAGTCATATTAACCGTTACTCCAGTGTTAAAAGTTATAGCCATCTTTTTTTTTATTATTATTCCAAGGAGAAGAATTGTTGCACAGCACCTTTAGAAAAATGGCGCTGTCCCTTTAAGAAAGCTGGTAGTCTTGAGTTGTTGTTGTTGATGTTGTGCATGGCTGTGGATGTTTGCTGCTGAACTGAGGGCACGTTGCAATAAAAAGTAAATAAAAAGAGAAGATGAAAGTTTGTCTTGCTGTTCGTTCTGGAGGTGCAACAGATAAATGATTAGACTAACATCTAAAAGGTTTTTCAATGGCACACGATTTACTGCCTGCACTGCCTTTGCGATTCAGGTATCGGGAATTCCGACTTTCATGTTAAGATGTCTAACTCAACACCAGAAATAGACAAGTTTACTACTGTATTACTTACACAAGTGCCTACTGAAAGGTTCCTGGTGACTTAACTGTTGAAGAATGACTCTTTTTTATTATTATTATTATACAGTATATCAAAGCCTGATCTCTGATAGTTGGTTTGCCTTTGGGTTTTCTGAGAGCCGGTGTTTTCTTGTTTGCATGCAGCACCTATTTCCATCTCTCAGATAATGACATTCCCAGATATTCCTGCAGTCCACTTATGTGTAATTTGATCCGTTTTGCATTGCATTACTAAAAATTGCATGGAAATCAATATCAATATGAATAATTCCGACTTTCATGTTAAGATGTCTAACTCAACACCAGAAATAGACAAGTTTACAGCCTGATAGATAAAAGAATATTGCTAATTTCTACATTCATGACCACTGTGCAGGGTTGAATTTTTGTACAACACACCAGTTTAAACCATGACAAAGATTTAAGTTGTGCCTAATTTAGGGAGCGTGGGTGCAGTCACATGTTGCTAGGCCTTCTGCCAAGTTGCCCGCTCCACCTCCTCATCAGCCGTCGATTAGCCGAGAATCAGGCCAAGATGGCAACTGATGGAGAATACACTGAGCTTCAAAATCCTCTTCCTCAGTCCATATTTATATACAGTCGGCTCCAGACAGCTCCAAAAGAGTTATCAATTCTCTTAAAAACACGTTCAAACTATGGGTGTGGACAGTGTTCCAGATGATTTTAAGCTCCACAGTCGGCAGAAGCCCTTTGTGCACGTCTTGCGTTTCATGTTTTTCACCGTACGTTTAAACACCAGGTCAGAATACTGAAATATTGTCCATGTCCAGTTTTAAATTCATTTTTTTGTGTTTTTATGCATGTCCAGAATCCATGGACAGAAGTCTTCGTGACTTTATCTGCGACCTATCTTCAGAGGGAAAGAAAGAGTAGAGAGCGGTGGATAGAGAGTGTACAAGGTTTGAACTTCTCTTTCAGCCCTTTTTTTTTTCTTTCATTTCTGTGTATACAGCTGAGTGCAGCTCAATGAATTCCCTCAAGGGCGGACTGAAAGTGTGCACTATTATTCCTGTCTGAATGATTACTGCACCTCAGCTCTTCGCTGTAATGGCCAGTTTTTCATCGTGTCTTCAAGTGGGGCCGGTTTGGAACAAGTGTTGCCTTTATACACGTCTGGACAACACTTGTTTGTGTCCAGCGCAGCCCGGACTGCGCCGTGCCCCCGGCCACTTGAGTCTCGCCATTTGCTTTTACCGTCACTCACGAACGAGAGCCAGTCTTGCTTAGTATCAGATCTTCATCCTAGACAAGTCATGGTCTGCACACGGCTAATCGAAAGGTCTTGGTCCATGCTAAAAAGGGCAACGTGATTTTTAAATAGCAGAAAGGATTCCTGACAGAAGTTTAAAGAAACAATGCACATCAGGGGAAGATGGAGGAATCATAAAATCATCTGTAATAAATGAATAAGGGCTGAAAGAGTGTGAAAGACACAGTTTCTGGTTATTTACTATTCTAAAATGCCCATGGGTCCGATATGAAAATTGGCATGCAAATACTTTATTTTTTCTATTAAGCAGAAATAAATTGGAATCATTCCTGTTCGCCAACTACTTTGCAAAGGCCCAAGTCCAGGTATTACAAAAAGATAAGACCCAATCTTGCACAGTTGATTGATATCATCTCCGCTGCACTAAGTCATACTCCCCACTGTTCAATTAGAAAAGTCACCTTCATGACAAATTTAGTCACTTTACACAATGCCGTGAATCAATAAGAAGGGAAAATGGATAGAAAGGAGAATTTGAGTGGACACGTCCAGAGTTTCTTTTGCCCTGGTTTGTAATTGGGGGACTGGGCTAATTAAAATAGAGTTCCCTGGCAGTCGATGACGGCCTCTGCCGCTGCGGTTCTCCTCTTCAGATGTTCAGTGAAGAGGAAGGGGTATTAGAGCCATAAGGAATGACACAAAGCTGGCTATTCATACATAATTGCTCACCCAGGGAGGATGCAGTGAAGCTGGTGGCCTGACGAACGCCCGAGGTGTCAGTTTCCGTCAAGATGATGAAGCTCTCCGGTGCACAGCTCCAGCCCCTGCTCCGAGGCCCCGGCGCTGCCCAAACGGGACGTCAATTTTAACTTTATAAATCTAAAATTGATGCGATATGAGGTGAATGCAACGTCACTCTGAGCCTTAGTTGGGTTTCTTGTGCGGAGGCCCTTAACTGGCGCTTGCTGCGGGTTTAATTTATGGAGCCAATAAATCTGCGAGCCTCTGGAAAAGGGTGATTTTTGTTTGAAACAATCCTCCCATGTTTATAAGCATCTTTTAGAGCTTCATGATTCACCACACTCGATCTATGAAGTGGCACATAAATCAGGCCATGCAGACGTTAAAGGTCTTGCTGTATTTCATTTCCAAAGACCCGCAGAAACATTTCCCAATACGACGACATTTAAATGCTGAACGGCAGTTTGAATGCATGTTGTTAAGTCATGGCTTTCCACTCAAGCTAAATTAAAGAATCTTTCTCAATTCAGCTCAGTGCAAACAAATATATAATTTAAATAGACCCGCCGGCATGGTATGGAAGAGTCCGAGAACAACCCGGAGCCAAAGGAGCACTGGCTGCAGGGCTGACCAGGAGGCAAAATGAAAAGATAAAATAGGGATAAACATAAATAATCCATGACAAGAAGAAAGTTTTGCAATATCTGGCGGAGCTAAAAATAGGAGAAACAACATGATTGCCAGGGCTCGTTCAGCTGAAATGATGCAGTGAATCTGAGCCAAGGTCAGTCTGGATGGAGCCTACACCACAGGGGACTACGCCCGTCGAAGCATTTACACCTGTGACCTGGTTGTGTCAGCTTTGTTCTGTAATTACACCACTTAACATTAGATGGCAACTTGTCAGCTGAGTTTCACCTGAGTACTTCAACACAATGGCGACTGGAAAATGAGCGACTTATGTTAGAGTTGAAACTAATAACTATGAATCAGCAGTTACTTTCACTTCTGAGTATATCTGAGTAGAAGATGTGTAGGAGGCTGAACAAGGGAGAACTTTCTGCACTTGAGACATGTGAACAAAGAAATGCATTTCAGACCAATCAGAGCCATTAACGGTCCACATCGCTGCGTAGTATAGCTACATTTCTGGGGAGGTGCACGTCAAGCTAGGATGTAGGGGTCCGGCGACTATAAATTAATCTTAAGCGACAACCTACTGGATTAAATAAAGATCTTGTGATTGTAATGTCACATACTCTTTCTACATCGTTCTCAGAAAAATGCTCGACACTTGAACATGCATTAGTATTATATTAACTACTTAAAATACTACTTAACTACTTAGAAACCATCCTTGATCTGTGTTTTAGTGTTTTAGTTTGGCCCAAGTCCCATCCACTAACATGGAGGGGGTGGAGCTTATGACCTATACTGCAGCCAGCCACTAGGGGGAGCTCTACTTGCATTGGCTTCACTTTTGAGGAGTTTTCATGGCGTCCACTTTTTATACACTCTCTGGTCCATCCACACAGGCCTCCATGTTAAAATGTCAAACTTTGCAGCAGAAATAAACATCTTTAAAGCCTGACAGAAGGCATTTCGGCGTTCATGACCACCTGGGGTGAACTTTTATATGACTCACCAGTTTAAATCACATCAGTGGTTAAAGGTATGCATAATTTCGGTAAATGTGGGTACAATCACAAATTGCTAGCCATGTGCCGAGCTGCCAGCTCCACTCTCGCTCCATCTCTTTGTTAGTTTTTGATTAGCCGGGAGTCTGGAGGAGTCAGGCCAAGATGGCAGCAGCCAGGGAGTATACTGAGCTTCAAAATTGCTCTTTTGGATCCAACTTTAGCACTAACGGTTCTGAGGTTGAGTTTTTTGTTGCCTTTATTTTACTCTAGTTATAAATCTTCTTTGTGCTTAATTATTCTGTTATTATCCTGATTTGAACAACTCTGTCTGTGGTCCGTTCCGTGCAGACACATGGTTGTGAACGGCCGCATGTGATTGGTCGCGGCCCAAGTCACAATCTGGTTTGTCTCTTGGCAACGCCATGCCGGTGTTATTAATTTGGCATACCCCAAAAGAAACAAAATGCCGTGCAGCCAAAGAACACCTGAACACACCCATATGAACCTAATTTAATCTGGGAAGTGCTGATTCTTCTGGCCTGTACATCTGACAGGTTTCTTCTTTCTTTTCTCGAAACGCGTCTCATTTTTCATTCACTGTTCTTGACCAAGCGTTTACCCATCTCTCCTGGGCGCATTTAAGTGCTTGGGTCATGTCCAAAGTGCCCTATTTCATCAATACTTAAGGGATAATATTTAATATTCCACATTAAAGCAGATGGATGTGCAAGAAATGCAGGAAAGAAGCTTCTTTGAAACGTAATAATAAACAAAATTGCCTCTTCCAGCCAACCGCCTCCCTTGGCAACTCCCAACACTGCCTATTCCTGCCTAGTGTTCTGTACAATTATTAGGTCTATATTGAAGTAATGGCTTTTACTTAACTTCTTCTTCCGCTGGCAGTGTTTGCCGCAATCTCTTTAAGTCACCAGGGGACTGATTACAGTTCCAGTACATGCTCCTTATTCAGAGTTCTGTGACATACATGTCATCAGAAGAGCCCCAGCTTCCCAGAGGGGTGCATTAAAATTAGAAAACAGACAGGAAGATGGACTAGCCGGGCCCAGAAATAACCTCGCACGACTCGGATCCACATCTAGTTTAGAGGAAGCTGGCCACATTTCCTCTGGAGGGGGAGAGGAAAAAAATAAAAATAAAAAGAGAGCGGATTAGAGTTTGAGTGATGTGGGAGCTGTAAGATAAATCAAATCTGACCAGAGGAGTCACTCGAATAAGGTGACAAATGACCCCGTGTGACAGACAGGGTAGTATTTTAATCTCCTTTAGTTAATTTATGCCGGACCCGCGCACAGACTTCGGGAATTCGTTATTATTGTCACTCCTCTGCTGCTTGTCCGGTGACAAAAGGATTTGAAAAGCCTGAAGAAAACGTGGAAATAATGACCGCATGTAATAATTGTTCACCGGGGTCCCTAAGACGGAAGCTGTCTGGGGTCATTTGATAGACGAGCGCTGGCCTGGGTCAATGTGAGTGAGATGCCAGCGGTGGCCCAGTATGTCCTGACATGATTAGAGAAAAGAGCTCACAGAGAAACATCTGTTTGGCCGGAAGACATGTTGTCACGCAGATGAGGTCGAAGGAAGGATTCTCAGAAGATTAGCATCTGGCTTTTTCATTTAGAGAATCTCCTCCTCCTCCTCCTCTTTCTTTCTCTTTCGGTTCAGCTCATTCTGTCTTTCACATCTGCTCTCCCTTCCATTTCCTCTCAAACATGGCAGTCTATTTTTAGACCTCTCGTTTTTTTTCGCCTTTTACATGAAGCAGCACTTATTACAGGGCGTTTAACCAATTTGAGTGTTACGGTTTATGATAAATGCATAAGTGATGGTGACAAAAACACACAGCCGAGATAATTACTATGTTTGCGGCACCATTAAAGGTTTATTTAGAGACCAGAATGGGCAAAAAAAAAAAGGAATTTGTGTTTCACTCACTGGGTAAAACGTGATGAGAAAATGCAGGCCAGGGTGGGGTGGGGTGGGGGGGTGAGTTGTTATTACATTAAAACAGATAACAGCTCTTTGTGCATCAAGCTCCTGCTCCACCACAATATAATATTAATACTCCTTGGAGATTAATGCTAGGGAAGATGTGAAGTGCCACATGATTGATGGGATCATTAGCTCAGCTTTCACGTGGGTGCACCAATGTAGACGGCCTGAATTTTTGGGAGGAAGAAAACTGCAATATGGTTTCAGTTGTGGGATGCTTAAAAGAGGCATAAGAAGTGTTGGACGCAGTTATCAGCAACAGAAAAGCCTTTCTCTGAGTGATATGGGTGAAAATAAAATAAAACCATACAAAGCTTTTATTTGGAGACGGTTAGCTGTGCTTCAAATGAAATTAAATACATCAGTGTCCGGCACTGGATCACTTAGAGCTTTTTAACAGTTTGCATCAGAATGCCCTTTCATTTTGTGCGTGTTTCTGTGCTATCACCTGCGTTTGACATTCATTTATCTAAAAAGACATGATGTCGAGGACCCCGTCCTGCCACCAGCAGCATTAAACTGTCCGATTCCGTAATTGTACGGTGACAACTTGACACACGGCGTAATTACTTGGTAACAAGGGTGGACGGGCGCTATGACTATCTGGCGAGCGCGCTCGTCTTTGTGCGGCGAGGTGAGGGACGTGAGATGACCTCTGTTCCGAATCGGTTGCTATGGCAATGCCGGCAATCTACATAATCCCAATTTGTCTATATTTCTGGGTTGTTTCTGCCCACATCGATCAATCACCAGTGCAGCACTGACATGTTTTCCTTAGACTTTCCATCGATTTAATTGTCTGACTCGTTACTACGAACGCCGGAGCCGCAAGAGAAGAAGAAGTCTGCTTTTGTAAAATGACTGACTACAGACTTTCTTGCGTAAATACATGGACGCCGACCTTAAATCTTGTTTTTCAGTCTCAAGCTTTACTGTCAATCAAACAGATTTCCATGCATCCATGCACGTCTTCCGTGCGAGTCTTATGAGCTTTATTTCCATGCCATTCAGCGAATTCCTACTTCTACATGTTTTCAGTTTCGTTTCCTTGCAGCAGTGAAATGCATCACACGGGCCGTTAGACACTCACACAGGTTAAACTGAAAACTCCAAGCCTACAAAGTTTCATTATAAATTCACTGAATAATGTATAAGATTATTCTCTATAGGAGTCATTATCTATAGCTAGTGCTCCTACTATTATTGCTATTCAAAAGAAATCATTAATGACGCGGCCCCCGAATGTAATACGACCTCATATTCCAGCGAGTAGAATAAAAATATATTCGTATTTTTCAGTTGAATGCTTTAAAGCTGCATTCATTGATTTGTTTGGTCACTAGGGGGCAGTGCAGCGCCCTACCTCATTAACAGAAATACAACTTTCTGTCAGGAAACTGTTGAGTTCTTTTACAGTCAGTGATAATCATTAGCATTAGTGTTAGCACTGCTGGCTATAAATAAATAAATAACATGAGCAAAAAGATGCTAAAGAGAGCTGTTGCGTGATCTCCATCTTTGGATTCATCAATGCAAGCAGCATCATTCACATTATACATGGTTATTTTACCCGTGATTCGTGTGAGAATACTGATCAGTCTAATGTCAGCTTCTTAATACTGAATATATTTTTGCCAAATACAGAGACGCGGTGTAAGTTGAAAATTCCACAGATTACGTCCTTTAAAGTCGAAACCGCCAGACTCATCTTTCAGAGCAGATTGGGAGCGGCCGTGCCAGGTTGAGATTCTAGCTTTAGGCACGGCAAATATTCAGGATTAGGATCAGCACTCGTGCGCCCGTTAAGAATGATTGCGTTCGGGAAAGGCGCTTTGGTTTATTGAACACAGGGATTTATCTGATCCTGTCAGGCAGCTCAGATCGTTTAATGCTGCCTGGCTTTTCCCCAAATGAATTCCTGTGATTAGACATGGCACGGCCCGGCCCATCAACCTCAATGAAAGGGAAGAGGGAAGGAGTGAGGTTTACATAAGTCGAAATTGTTATTGTGTCATATTTCATTATCGAGCGCAGAAGGGATGAGCAGTGTGACCTTGTGGTGGGAAATGTATTTTTTTCCACAGTAATCTCAGGCCATATTTACCAGACCACAAGATGAATAGACATTCTTCAACATGGTCCTTGTTCTGTTTTGAAAGCCAAATGGTTATCGCATAGTTTACACAGGATTATCATATTATCTATATTTAAATGCCTGAACAGTGTTTAGTCATCAAACTGTGCGGCGCTGATCTCGAGCATCTCTATCTCCTCCTCACAGGACACTGGAAGACAACATGCTGACAGGCAATGAAAGAAATTACATTAAGATACCAATCTTTTATTTATACATTCTTTTTGTGGGTTCCCCGACTCGGCACGATCAAAACATCTCTCTCGCTAACATGTGTAGACGAATCATGCTCCGCTTCCGAAATATCCCACCGAGTACAAAACCTTATCCCGTGACAGCCCAGGCCTACTGATCTCGATACCATCTGCCTCCTCAAACCCAGAGGTCTACATTTCTGTTTGGTCAGTACCGGCTTTTTAATAAGATATCTTTCTAATAAGGATTCAAACATCTCTTTTCCCTTTTTAATGTGTTTTTTTTTATTATTCAAGGCCTTCTAGCAGAGCCCTCTGCTTTAAAAGAACACAGCGATGCACAAACTTCTGCCTATTTCAGTGATTATTTATAACTAACATGCACGTGCTTTCCCACAGGAAAGAATATTTCCATGTTGATCTGTTTGTTAAATATTAACCAACAGCCAACAAATGGTTAGCTTAGCTTAGCATAAAGACAGGGAACAAGGGGTAAAGCTAACTGGGCTTTGTCCAAAACAAAATCCAGAGCTGAAAAGTGATTTGACAAAGAACTTGTTTTCATAAAGATTAAAGAGCTCTTATGAAGCGCTAATAGGTATATTTTGTTAGCGTTGGACAAAGCTAGGCTAAAGCTTCATTTATGCTCCCAAAGTGAATCTACACAGAGTCGAAGCCTTGGCCGTTGTGGGTGACTTGTGCGATTTTTTTTGTCTGCATCATTCTGTAGTCATGCTGATAAAACTCTCGTTGGTGGATAGTCATCTAAGTTGAGTTTTTCTTTGTACTTCAAACAATGGTGTTTGTAACCGAGAAGCCAATTCAGAGTTAGAGTTGTGTGCACCATCAAAAAGCTTTCCTTGGGCCGCCCAGCATGGTTCGTGTCGTCCCAAATTTTCATTGTGTTGTGTACTAATGATGGAGAGATTTCAGCAGCCTTCAAGTAAAAGAGAACGACATTGTATCACGGTTGATTTTAAATTGGATTTTTAAACACAGTTGAGCTGTGGCCAGATGTTCCTCCAGTTGTGAGGTTGCTGCCAATCTGGTCTTAAAGTGAGAATCACAAAGTGTTCACCAAAATAACATCTGTGATGACGACAGTTTGACAGTTTAACACAAACACAAACCTAAGCTGTCACGACCACGTGCCTGGACCCAAAGTTTTCCCTACACCTAACCTAGACTGAAGTCTAACCTTAATCCTAAAAGCAAAGCAATTACCAAGTACGCAAACTCCAGACTTGCGTACTTGGTCATTCGGACTTGACAAAGTGGACTTAAAAGTACAGACTCTGGAGGACGGGAGGACCCAGGACTGTCATTCTGGAACTGAAACAGCAGCAGTGTGCTTGGTGACACCCACAAAATGCATTATGGGGCATGAATGCATCCGGGCATTTGGATCATACTTGATCAGTTGTGTACCTTGAATTGGAACAGTAAGTGAGCATCGAGTGATGACGTTTTAACACGTACAGATAAGAATGCATATTCATAAATGCCTCAAGTCTAAACCCACCCCCAAGAACAAAGGGAGGAAGTCCAGCCAAAATGCCCCCAACTCCGATGGTCCAAAACTCAAACTGGTTCCTCACAAACATAGCGGCATACACTCACAGCTGCTTTTAAAAACAATCTTGAAGCTTAAACTAAGCCAAAGTCGGAAAATGTGGAAGATCAGTTACAGCGTGACAGTTATGATATGTTTACACTCAACACTTCCACAGTGCTATTCAGGCGTAGCTTAGCAATGGCGGCGCATTGGATAATGTTTGGATTACCCTGTCTGCTGCTGCAGATCAATGCCCCAGTGCCACCCCATGAAAAAAAGCTTTCCATTAATTATCACCATGGCAGGTGAAGTGGAAAGAATTTAAAGCCTAAATCAAGCAATGACTTAACTTTTTAGGATGATCATGTTGCGTTAGCTGCAGGTTCTCGTGCAGAACGAGACTGTGTAGATTTACAGCGGCGGTGTAAGGCGTCAAGCTGAGCTCAGTGGAATCGACCGTTAAAGGTTTTATTGGACATCCAGCATGGGGGTTCACAAACTGCATTCCACGGTAGATTGAGTTTTACCAAATGTCCATGCTCAAATACAAGGTCAGCGTCGTGTAGTAGCAGAGTTTGACCCTGAGAAATAATGTTGATCATAATGTGTTCCCATTACAGGTTATAAAGAGTAAGGCTGAGACCCTGAAAAGTCAACCTCCAATCCTGGAATGAGGACAGAATTGTTGAAAAGTGGACCAGAATAAAATACGAAAGTAATATCTGGTGTTTCTATCTCCCCTAATAAGACGATCTACGGCATGTCTCCGTGGTTATTATGAGACAGATTTAAAAGGTGAATGTTTTGTGCGAGGGGGCCTCCATGATACGCCTGAGAGCAATCTCATTGTCTTGCTTGGCTAGCGTGAATGCTGAGCTAACACCGGGGCTGTAATCTATCACCACAGAGATTGCACTTGTTCCAGCATTGTTTTACAAGCTGCCGAGGACTCGGGCAGATAAGCTTTATCCTGCCCTCACTTTCTCAGAGAGCCTTTGAAATCCATCTGTCAGCGAGACAGAAAGCGTGCGGGATGGAATGGCACATTTTGGTGCAATGACCGCTGTTGGGTTTGTCAGCAAAGGCACAGATTGTTTTTTTTTTTTTTTTTGCAGCTCTTCATTTCATTTAATTTCATTTATTTGGCACATAAAATACAATAAAAGAGCATAAAGGCATGCCAGGGAAACCCCAAAAACCCTCAAGGGGCTTGTATAGGAGGGTTCCCCAAAATAACATTTAAAAGAAGATAGTTTTGAAGATGAGCGCAATGGAGAGAGGTTTTACTTGGAGGTACCAAATATGTATACACAGTTATTTTAAAGCTGCATAACATGATATTCATTTGATCTTGAGCAACTTCAAGCAGAAGTCTTTTCGAAGGCTTGTTGTACAGTACGTTGTACAGAATGAGCAACCGTTGGCTGTATGAATAAGAGACACTTTCAGACGGGGGGTAACCATGTTGGCTGTACATATAGATGGTCTCCAGCCAGCCATAGGCCAGGGGTCTGGTCTATAAAGCAGGCCACAAGCAAGTCTATAAAGACAATATACTGGCAATTTATGATAAACAATATACACTCACTTGCCAGTTCACTGGGTACACTAGTGAAAACAAATGCATTGTAATATAATAGTCCTTCACTAAATCCCCCATCATGACCGTTATAATGTCTGGTTTTGTTGAAATGGAAGTATGGTGGTGATTCAACTGTATCATCACAAGTGTACCTAATGAACTGGCAAGTGCAAATGATCAAATGTAAAACCCTTCTACATTCTCTTCGCCTTCAGCTTTCCTTGCGTCCTCAGTGTAGAAACTCCAGAAGTGGGCATGCATGAATTGTTACTCAGGAACACATTATTATTAAAGGGGAACTACTGTTTTTTACAACCTGGACCTTATTTCTGGAATAAAATACGATCGTTTACTCACCCACATAACTTTTGTGTCATTTGTAGTCCTTCGGGAGATATTTAGAACTGCGTATATCCATATAGTGGGAGTGACTGGGGCACCGAAACGCAGCCTCTAAATAACGCATTATCTGCCGCAAAATTCATTCATTTCACCAATATTTTGTTATGATACGCTAGTGCTATTCCCCGTTGAGTCCGGAGTTACCTGTTGTCATCATCTGGGGGCTGTAGATTGACCTACAGACCCCGGATGATGTCTCTGACCTGGATGATGTCATCTCTGAGCGCCGTGCGCACCCGCGATGATTGGCTTCGTCCACAACCTCAGAATCAGAAAAATATTCAGCCATGTTGCAAAAAACTAGCAGTAGCAAATTGCAGGTAAACAAGCCGACCGTCGCATGAATGAGTTTCACGGCAGATAATGCAATATTTAGAGGCTGCGTTTCGGTGCCCCAGTCACTCCAACTATATGGACATACGCAGATCTAAATATCTCCCGAAGGACTACAAATGACACAAAAGTTATATGGGTGAGTTAACGATCGTATTTTATGCCAGAAATAAGGTCCAGATTGTAAAAAACAGTAGTTCCCCTTTAATTTATTTTATAAATTCATGAGGTTATCAGTAGCAGGATCAATTGTTGACATATCATGGCATGTACGCCACCGTCTATTTCTGAACAGGCAACAATCTCTTCATCATTATCACCAGATCGGGCTGAGATTTGAAAACTGACGCTTGACCTGTAAAGCATCCAATACTTCCCTTACCCCTTTTTCCTCATTAAATCATGATTTTATTCTCACAGTCTGGACTTTACTCACAAATCTATGATTTAATTTCTATATCGAGGCTTTCGGATTTCACCACCAAGCTTCAATTAAATCCTCGCCAGCCTGTGTTCACCAGTATATCAGAGCTGGAGCATCTGTACAAGATTTGCAACCACTTCACCTGGGGGAAACACACCCAAAGTAGGGCATCTCAGTTAGAGAACTGCTGCTTTCTCTTATGCTAGCCTCACTTTGAAGCTTAACCCGAAGTCTGGAACCATAAAAAAAAAAATAAATAAAATTAGTTGCTTATTTTTACAACTTAATGCTGTCTTTGAGTGCTTTTGTTCCTTCAGTGATTGTTTAGTCTGTTTTTAACAATAGCTCAGAATCATGACAACGGAAAGCAGCCGCTAAACCCCAGAACCGAGGCTGATTACGGCGCACTCGACTGAAGTGCCCTCGAGCAAGGTGGTGACTCACCCAGTGTTAGAAGCCCCGTTGCCGAGTCTAATCAATAATCGCGCCGCACATGATTTGTGCAGTCTACCAATGCGGGACGTGATGTCCAAGCTCAACCGCTCCCACCCTGCGAAGAGGCCGAACTGGTTATTAAAATGCGACCCGTTGCCAGAGGACGGCGTGTTCAATAAAGCGTCTGCCTTCTGCTACAATCGATGCAGCGTTTGGTCTGCTTCATTTCTGTTGCATCAGATTTAGTACAGATGCAGTTAATGATGCAGTGTTTACTGACTCACTGTTATATGGCTGGTTTTACTGTCTAATTTACTCTTTTGATGAGGCGTAGAGAAGTACAAATATCAAATTTGTGGTTTTTCATATCTCAATCAAGCCTGCTGATCCGGACAAAGAGGCTTATTGCGTTGCAAAAACTCTCCCCTGAGTCTCTTATTCATCGAACCCAGAGTTGTTCATTTAGGCCTTACAGCTGTGGAGCTGCAGACTGAATCTCTGGGTGTTTTTTTTTTTTTTTTTTTCCCATCAGGTGGAAATTTCAAACAATAGCCTGTGGCTCAAGGGGTTAGGATGCGGTCACAAATGGATTCTCATTAGGCGAGCTAATGTGACACCAAATCTGTTTTTAGTAGCCTTTGTTCAGTTAGCTTAAATGTGTAAGCTGTTTCCTAACGAGCAACCTACACTCTGGCCTTTAGTGTTTTTGTCTGTGTGACAGTTCAGACTCCTACCTGAGACATTTCTTTCTTGTGTTCTCAGACAGATCTCTCCATTTCTTCTCTTTATTTTTTCATTATTTCTCATCCATATCTTCGGGCAGTGCTAATTGAGACAATATTAGTTTGCATCCAACTTAAAAATCAATCAGGCATAACATTATGTCCATCTTCTTAATATTATGTAGGTCTCCCTTGTGCCTCCAAAACAGTTGTGACTCATCAGAGAATGGACATGGGCCTTCTGAGGGTGTCCTGTGGTGTCTGGCATCAGAATGTTCTTGTAGTGGGGGGCCTTTGAGGGGAGGGGCCTCTGTGGATCATCCCACAGATACTTGATCAGTTTGGGATCTAGTGAATTTGGAGGCCAGGTCAACACCTTGTGCTGTCCTTCAAGTTTTTTTTTAGTTGTTCCTAAAGTGTTTTTGTGTGTGTGTCTGTGTCAGGCTGCATCCTGCTGGGGATGGCTGCTGCCATCAAGGAGTGTCATTGCTATGGGGTGGGGGGTGCCTGGTCTGGTCTAGGTGGGTGGTGCATGTCTAAGTAACATCCACATGAATGAATGCCAGGTCCAAAAGTTTCTCAGAAGAACATTGTTTTGTCGCATGATGGTCAATGTGATTTACTTCTCCTGTCAGTGGTTTTAATGTTGTGGCTGATCGGTGTATGTGCTTCCACAAACTTTGCTGCTTCTTTTTTTTCTTACAACTTTCTAAAACAGAGCCAAGCGTATGTTCAATCAGGAAGGTTATATCTTTATCCTCACTCTTCTTAAAACTCTCCTTCCCTCTTTCTCCCCGCTGCTGTAATCAGCTGACCGTCGGAGTCTCCGGTCTTCAACCAGTCAGATTTTACCATGATCTCAATCTGCCAATCACGTCCTTGGAGTCAAATTTCTCCTCTGCTGCATTCAGATGCTATTTCAGTTCCAAACCGCTGCGACCCTCCTCCGTCCCGTCCACATCCGGGGTCCAAGTTGAGCTCATCAGAGTCCACTCCTCGTCCCATGCAGAGCTCCAGCCTTTTCTTCCACTCATCACCAACACCAGAGGGGTTTCCTGTGGTCGTCTCTGTTGGTCAATCATTTTTTTACTTCACACATTTGAAATGCATTCCACAGTCTACATTCTACATCTACAGTGTTTCCTATTTACTTTAATGGAAAAACAAAATCTGTTAGCAACTGCAACTCTTTCTGTTGCAATGTAGTTGTACATAAACGTAATCTCCAGGAGACAGTGTTGGCCCTTGAGCTGTACCGACTCCCCTCCAGCTTTAGAAACTCCTCTTTATCTGTAATATATATTTAGTTGCTTAACTTTAAAATAAGTTTACTTCCACAGTTGGAATAATTCATATTTACAGTACACTGGCACTGACTGTTAAAAAAATGTTATCGCTGAGCGCACCCCGAGCTTTTGCAGAATCGTTTAGTATCAACATTTTGTTTGGCAGCGCGCGGGAGAGAAGCGGCCTTTTACTTATCACATAAACACAAATTCTGAACGCATTATTTCCGGCTGTAGTTTTTTATTTTTTTCTCATATTTTATTCAACATTTTTTTTGAAAATCTGCATGCGTGGTATCGCGAAAGGGCTCGCTGACTGAAAGCGCACGACACACGCTGCCAGCAGAATGCAGATTGGTGAGCGGAAGAAAAAAAAATAAAAAATAAAAAAGCGTAATTTCTCTCCACTACAGTTTAAGCACATATTTAAGCTGCTTATATTTTTGTATTGTGCTTCTCTGAAACATAAAATCCAGCCTGTGAACGAGAGCGTACTTGTCAGGAAGGACGCCACTCCTGACCTTTTCAATCCGCCGCCTCGGTGTGAAGGCGAGTTATTGATGAGTCCATCAGCTTGATGCTGTCAAATGGCGATCTGCCCTCCATCGTCCTCACTCTCCCTCACTCCACTCTCTTTTTTATTTGGGAGTCGAGGCAGCAGCGAGCCGACCGGATGAGAGGCGTCTCCTGAAAGGGCCCGTCTCTCAGCCGGAGCTGGTGATGAGACTTTATTGGCAGCTTTCGTCTGCTGTTTCAGAGATCTTCAGCGGATGGGAGCGGATGTTCACCGAGGCTGGAGAGCCCGAGACGGGAGTAACAACAATTGAACGGAAGGATTGGTTGTGTTTAAGCCTGAGAGAGAGGGGGGGATAGAGGCGGAAGTGAAAGCACCTTTTGCTAAAGAAGAAAGTCACATTGGGACCCTGAGCTCTGTAGAGAGTGCTATTTCTTTAAGAGAACAGTTAGGAGTTGTCAACATTTCCTTTTAACTGTGCTTCCAGGCGGGCAGGAGAGTCCTTTTACTTTACCTCCACTCTGGGAAAAAACAGCTTGTCTCATCCATTGGAGGGTGTTTCTGCTGTATTATAAATGTTCCTCAGAGCAGATACATGAGCGCTCCACGCTGTTAGACTGAGTGCCCTTTGCAGAGCGGCCCTGTACTCGTGTGCATGCACGGTGCACGTGCACGCACTGATGGGTTTAGAGGGTGTATTTGTGTGAATGCCGGGGAGGAGAAAAAAAAAAAAAAACAACAAAAAAAACTTCTCGCCCACTGTGTGCAGAATTTGATTTCAAAGGAAATATAACGTTATGCATCGTTTTAATTAAAGCCCCAGCGCTGATCTATTTTTGATCAAAGGTTTTAATTATACATGGACAACTGTGTGTGTGCGTGTGTGGCTGTTCCTCGATTCTCAGAAAATACAGTCAGCAGACGAAAGCTTCAAAAAGCATGAGGGAAAATGAGTCTGAGAGCTGATCATTAACAAGTGTTTTCGATCATCATAGCATGTTGTTGAATGTGTGTTCGGATGCGATGCACACATGTTGAGCTTTACATCCCGCTGTCTTTCAATCAAAGAACTGTCTGGACCTGGAAATCATTCATTCTTCCTTTCAGAGTATGCCGATAGTGTTTTTTTTTTTTTTTTTTTTACTTGCTTTTAATGCATAAAAGTAATAATCGAACGTAAATATTCAAGGTGCGTAGCTAGGTATTGATTTCATGTTTCAGCATTTGAGTTTTTAAATCTCTGCTCCAGTGTTGGGACACTTCTTTTAAAATCAATAAATGTGCATTACATTTTTAGTCGGCAAAAAGTGAAATACCTTGCATCTGACAGAATGAGCGGTAGTGGTTTAAGAAGCAGCAGACTGATGGTGGTATTTAGGTGACTATTCCACACAACACTGACACCATTAACACCTTTTATTTTGACCTTGGTGACCTTCTTATTTCATTATTCACAAGTTATATCTCCGTTTATTCCTGAAGGAAATATCTGGCCAGTAGCTACCGAATGCTTTGCCACATTTACCAGAGAGACGCTAAGTTGTTTCGCCATCTGTTGCTGGACGTACAGTTTGCTTGTTGGCAATATTTGCTGCCTGCAACAGTGAGACCAACCTTCGCAATTTTGGCACCAAATTGGATTTGAAATGAAACAATTGAAGCACAGACGTCAAGCTAAAATTTGAGGGGGTGAACAAGGTTGAACACAAAATGAATATTTTTTTGTAAAAAAGCCAAATTAACAACATTTGTGTCGGTGCCCACACACACCGATCCGCCACAACATTATGACCACTGACAGGAGAAGTAAATAACATTGACCATCTTGTGACAATACAATGTTCTGCTGGAAAACTTCTGGACCTTAGACATGTAGCAAACACCTAGACCAGACCAGGCACCCCCACCCCATAGCAATGACACTCCTTGATGGTAGCAGCCATCCCCAGCAGGATGAAACAGGCACACACACAAAAACGCTTTAGGAACAACTTAAAAAAACAAAACAAAACACGAAGAATGGCACTAGATCGGCACTAGATCCCAAACTGATCAAGTATCTGTGGGATGATCCACAGAGGACCCTCCCACTAACAACATTCAGTTGCCAGACACCACAGGACACCCTCAGAAGGCCCATGTCCATTTTCTGATGAGTCCCAACTGTTTTGGAGGCACAAGGGAGACCTACACAATATTAGGAAGGTGGTCATAATGTTATGCTTGATTGGTATATATAGATATATATATGGAGCTAAGTGCGGCTGCAGCCTAGAAAGCACAAAAGCTGAAAGAGAGTGAAAAGAGCGTAATAATAATTCTGCTGTTCAATAATGACTCTATTCAAACACAAGTAAAACTGTCTGAAGTTGCTTTAAGCCTGAATTAAGTCTAAATCTAAAGTCTTTTCAAAATGATATCAACATAAACTGCTGCCAGTTTCTCAAATGCTAATGGAGACTGCTATTGTGAATGTACCTCAGCTATGATACAGCTCAAACTTTTGTAATAAAAAATATGATTACTTCTCCACCTGGTTCATAAAGCTGTAGCCTTTTTGCATTCTGCCAAATATTCACTGAACTCTGTATGGTGCTGCTGCTCTTCCGCCGCTTCACACGTCTCGCCAGCCTCAAAGTATCTTCCCGAGCTTTGCCGGCTTTATTGAAATCTTCCGGGTCCACGCATTCATCTCTCGCCGCCTCTGCTTGTCTGCGGAGATCTCCGTGTCTGTGTCCCGCACCGAGTAACGCCGTGCCGCGATAAGCTCCCGCCGACTGGCAACGTTGTTATTGCTCGCGGAGGCACAGTGGTACGAGGGAAATGTCAGCTCTTGCTGGCCTCCGCCGGCTGCAAAGGCCGTATTTATGAGAGTATGTAAATCCAAAGTGCATTGTTTCTGCTGCTCGTGAAATACAATGCAATATTGAACAGTGATGGAAGAAGAATGAATACTGACCTGCAGCCAGCCTGTTGTTTGTGCTGGAATATTTTATGTCAATTTGTAAAAAGGAGCCCAGGCAATGTTTTGTGCAGCAGAGACGCAGCAACATATCATGCACACAAAGCCAGTGGCAATAATTCCATGCAGTTTATCAGCTCATATGCAAGTTGCAAGTTATTTGATGAATACCGTATTAAAGTGTAGACTTTAACACTGTAGGGCAGAGAGAATGTCTCTTTTTTTAATCCAGAGACTGAAAGGTGATGGGATACTTGACTCAAAAGCTGTTTTACGGACAGGAGACAGAAGCAGTGGGATCAATCCTGACGTGTATAGGGATATACTGTCTGCTCAGAGTTAGTCAAACGAAGAAAAGATGAGCGGACGCTTCACAGCACAGATGGACAATGACTGAAAACACACGGTGAAAAGCAGCCCAGGAGTATTTGAAGGTAAAGAGGTGGAATATTTTGCCTGGGCCGAGTCAGTTGCACGGCCTCAAGCGGCATTTCCCTTGCTGGAGACAAAGCTAAAGACAGAAAGCAAGCGTTGCGAGGTCGACCCTTTAAAGCAGGTGCAGTGCATAGTGAGATATGTCACGACCCAGCTCAAAGGAAGGACAAGATGTGGAGAACACACATGAATCTTTTAAGACATGTCTGTAGCATGAGTTTGAGTGAGTGAGTGATAGAACAGAAGATAAACCAAAGTTCAACCAATGCTGAACTCAAACAAGTCAAGCCAAAGTAGAAAGGAAGGGAGAGAAGGACTGCTCAGACACCTACTGATATAGGTTAGCAATCAGGTATCAACCCAGGTGTCAGCCATCGCTACTAATGAACCACTCCCCGAACACCAACAAGTGAGGAAGTGGGTGTTGAGGCCTGGAAGCCGTCACAGATCGGACAATGTCCCTCTGAGACCATGCAGCTACATGAAGACGTAGGACTAAATACAATACTGTAATAATAACTACAGTGATAAAGTGCCTGTGTGTGAGCTTCTGCAGACAGGAAGGCCATGCACTTACAATAAAACACTACCCAACAACAGAGAGCAGCGTAGACTAATAAGCTGACTATGAGTACTTGATTGACCAATTAGCAGAATAGTGTGTGCAAAAGATGTGTGCAAAGATATTTCCAGTTACAGCTGCTGGTTTCCGGCCCAGAAACACAACACCACCCAAAATATTAGATTGATGTTTTAATACTTGAAACCACCCAGATTCATTAAACTCATCATAAAAAAAACCTAATGCAGTCAAAGCGTGAAAAACATCCAGCAACAAACCACAGAAGCCGATGAGCGTAACTACTGACATCTGGCTGCTATGAAGACATTTGATGGCATCGTGTTGTCCACTGATAATTCTGTCTTGGCGAGTGTAAATTTACTTTGGTTTTGGTGTTTTGTTTATTTTTATTTTTTTCAATTAATTTTAATACTGGTTTGAAACAAAAACAAACAGTCCAAATTTGGGCGTGAAGCCGCCCAATCTGGCAACACTGACCCTGAAAGCAAACAACGACAGAAAGCAACAGAAAGCAATAAAGGCCTGGCAACGAATCAAAAGAGAGGAAACTCATTCTTTAGTGATGCCCGTGGCTTCCTTCCAGACTTTAGGCAGTCATTGCCTGCAAAGGCCTCTGAACATTTAATTTATGATTAGCTTCATTTGTCCAATCACCTTTGAGCCCAGTAAAGAAAGTATGCGACCGTGTATGAAAGTACTTCTCTGAATATGGATGTGAATACCCTCAAATTAAAGTTGAGATTAACATTTAGAGTCTGTAATTAGGGTTAGACAAGGTAAACAAGTAAAATAACAAGTTGTGTCAGTGTCAAAACATACACAGATCAGGCATAACATTATGACCACCTTCCTAATATTGTGTAGGTCTCCCTTGTGCCTCCAAAACAGTTGTGACTCATCAGAGAATGGACATGGGCCTTCTGAGGGTGTCCTGTGGTGTCTGGCAACAGAATGTTGTTAGTGGGGGGGCCTTTGAGGGGAGGGGCGCCTGTGGATCATCCCACAGATACTTGATCAGTTTGGGATCTAGTGAATTTGGAGACCAGGTCAACACCTTGTGCTGTTCTTCATGGTTTTTCAGTTGTGTCAGGCTGCATCCTGCTGCCATCAAGGAGTGTCATTGCTATGCGGTGGGGGTGCCTGGTCCGGTCTAGGTGGGTGCTACATGTCTAAGTAACATCCACACCAATGAATGTCAGGTCCAAAAGTTTCCCAGCAGAACTCTGAATTGTCACAAGATGGTTCAATATTATGTACTTCTCCTGTCAGTGGTTTTAATGTTGTGGCATATCGGTGTATACGGACCTAATATATAAAAATACAGTATGTTGCTGCAAATAGGAAGCAGCTGACTAAATATAACTTTTTGTGGAAAAGTCCAAAGTTGCATGTTTAATCTGCATGTTTGTGCCTCTGATCCTAAAGACCATCAATCCGGTGACACCTCCAGCTCCCCCGCCACACCCCACCGCCCTCCTCCCTGTGAAGTTATCTGCACGTCTGGTAAAATTTATGGAGCCGTAGCAGAATGATCTACTCTCTGCTGTGGCCTTCCAGTGCAAATCCAATCACGGAACAATACAAGTGAACATAATGCACGTTTGGAAGAAGGACCGCTTATGAGTTGTTCTGCTTTAAATTACGGTATGAGCCGAGGTACCTACCCTCAACCGGGAGCTCAATCAGCGCACCACTCTGCCTCGGCAGGAGATTTAGCTCGCTCCCGACTGCGAGCGGATTTCATCTGAATCAATAACGGTGTAATTACGCCTTCCATAGGTTCCTTGCACCTCTATTCATCAGTGGAATCTGACATGTGTTCCCCTAAACCTGCCAGGGGTCTTGATTTGCTGCAAAGCATCTGCTGGCAGAGGGAGGAATCTGGACTCTGTTTTGATGCTAGTTAATCTGGCAGGCCTCGGTTATGATGAGTCACTTAGCGGGTTGTTTAATCAAACCCGGAAATTACCGTCTGGCTCGGCTCCAGGCTGCAACCTCGCGTGCACATTTGTGGGCTTTTGTTTCCGTAACGAGAAATGATTTCCTGAAACAGCAGCACTTCACAGAAACCTCCTAATTGGGTTTCTTTTAGGGGTTTGTTTATGCGCCGTCGAAACAGCGGGAGCCAATCTTGAAATCCAGACACTTGTTGATGCATTTCGTCAAAGTAAAACCGGGCTGTGCACCGCCGACCGTCAGCTTTATAGCTTGCTCTCTCTCCCTTTAGATTAAACTCGTGTGTCTGTTTTAGAGAAACGTCTCCCTGTGTAACCATTGTGCTAAAAGCGCCTGCATTCTCTTCGTCCCTTGATGCTTCTGTCTCGCTGTCCTTCTCCTGTCTGCCTCCGCTTCTCTTTATAGTCACAACTGTCTGATTATTCTCTCTTTCTCTGCCGTGAGTATCCGTCTCAGTCTTTGAGGCAGACGTCTCTTATTACGATTGTCTTTCCCCCTTGATTAAACACGCACAAACTTCATTTCGGCACTTGAATCGGCGTCGTAAATCCCGCTGTATAGCCAGCTCACCGAGAGCTCAGTGTTTATCACGGCGTTCTAGCGATTCTCCTAATTTGCGCACATCAAATTTCCCCTCTGAAAATGAAACAAGGCTATAAGCTGATGTGTTTTATTATCGGCTGCGTGTCGTCTCCCAGCTCCTGGGGGGGGGGAGGCGGAACACAGACTGATGCATTTGTTTTCTTTTCCGTCCCAAAAAAACATTTAAAAAAAAAAAAAAAAAATGGGCTATCTCCCACATATGTCATGAGCACAAAGGAGGAGACAGAATGCGCATAATGACGGCTTTGATGGAAACGACAGGCGTTAAATTTGGCCTCGGGTAGCGGCGTGAAAGCGAGCCAACGCACGTTTTAGCTTCTGCCTGATTGCCTGCGCTTGGATTTTGCGCTTCTCCCCGTTTAAATGTTTGCTCAAAAAAGTGTTCTCTCACACGATGCTAATTACATTGTCTCGTTGAGCTTTTCGTGTGGGATACGTCTGGATTCGTAACGGCTGTCAAAGAGCACGGCGGGGGCTAATGATTAAGAAACCAGAACCTCCCTCCCGTTGCACTTCTTCGGTAGTCAAGAAACAAACTATTTGCCTTCTTTCATTTCCCATTATCTGCTCTTTCCCCTATCTTTTTCTTTCGGCTGCCACTGTGAGTTTGATCTGGACATCTTGCTCCAGACGCCGGGAAGCGGCATCTATCGGGAGAGGGGAAACGGCCGCGGCTGGTGGGTAGGGAGCGCTCCTGCTCCCTGGTAATAGCTTTGGACACAGCTGTGTGCATGGCTGACTCCTCAGCACTGCCGGGCCTTATCTCCAGAAAGGAGATTAGGTTTCTCGGGGGGTAGGGGGTGGGGGGTGGAGGTTTTTTTTTTTTCGCCATACAGTCGAGGAGAGGCCCGCGAGCTGCTCCACCGCGCAGTAGCCACAGATAAAATGTTTGAGGCATTATTCCAATTCCCTGTGTTTATTTTATTTTTTTTTTATTTGCTGTTTACTTTGGCTGTGTTGATTCTGAATAATAGCCCGGGACGCTAGCCCTGAATGCGAGTTTAGACGGAGCTGATAAAGCAACACGGTTCTTCAGACTTTCGTTTTGTTCCACTCTTCTCATTAGCCTCATTCTGTTCCCCTACACCGTGGTTCGATTTTTTTTTTTTCCTCTTTTTCCCGGAGACAAGCATCTGAAGCAAAGAAACGTCTGAAACAACCCCGAGTTGTGACTTGTTTACTTATCGCAAGCCCGGGTGCGGAGGGCGGTAAATATAGAAACGGATGGCTTTTTTTTTCCCGCACGTTTACTCCAAGCGCTTCCTTCCACTACATCACGAGGGTCTTCACGCTTTTTGAATCAGCGAGAACAAAAGCAGCATCAGGCGGCCCTCGACAAGACCGACGGAAATGATGGGGTAAACGGGCGCTACGACACTTGGAACTTGGAAGCTGAAACTCTTTCGCTTCCTCCTTTTTTTTTTTTTTAGCTTTGCAGTTTCTGGATCAAGAGGAATATTTCAGTTCGTCAAGAATTCTAAATTGAGCTCCGTCTCTTAAGAGGAAGATAGGCTTCTTTCTTTCTGACCCATTTCCAATCTCCATCATCTCTCCAGGACTGGCAGCCTCTGGATCCGAGCGGATGCTGCCAGTTGTCTGTTACCTCCCTCCGTCAGACGTGAGCCAATTCTTTTTCTTTTTTTTTTTTTTTTCCACCCTGATTTTCACTTTTGATGCCTTTCCTCCAAATGCAACTCAAAATAAATAACAAACCCAGGGCTGCAAGTGCGCACTGGGGGCTCATCTTTCTTGGCAGTGTCTGATTGCTTCCATGACGCCTCCATGCTGTGTCCTCATAACATTCATTCCAATCCCTTGACGAATTGGATAAACAAGCAATTTAGTTAGCACTAGAGTTTTTTGGGGTTGTTTTTCAAAGGATGGAGACGCTTGAGAAAAAGTTTGGAAACCACGGTGAAAGAGTGCAAGGTGTTTGTGGTTTGTTTACGTACTGTATGTAATCCTTGATGAAGCTGAGCCGGCCCTGATTCTGGAGCGGTTTGTTGTCACAGCGTGACAGAGGCGCCTGGGACACGGCACCGAGGGAATACTACTGACTGCCGTGCGCAAAGAAAACAAAAGCTAAGCGAGAGTGACGGTAAAATTCATTACACCGGACGTGAAGCACGGACTGCTTAGACAAACATTAGTTTTTAAATGACATGTTTGCTTAACTTAAAGGAGCTTCATCTCTGACGTAGGCGCAGATTTAACAACCTAGGAGATCAAGTAGAAGCTCAGCACAATGTCCTAAAAGTTTATATGCAGCAGCAGCAGTATAATTTACGAGAAACATGAGAGAAACTGGATTATATTTTACATAGACTGTATATAAATATGGATGACTTGTATCCCAGGGATACGGGCGGCGCCATCGTACGAGTTTGGAGCCAGAGTCTGAGCAGTTCTGTCCGAGAGTGGACCCGCTGTGCTTACTTATTTATTTATTTTTTAGGTTGTTAGTGGCAACTGTCAATCATCATGATGTCACATCCTGTTTCTACAGCAGCAAAATAACTAAAACGAAACTTCTCAGAAAAATGAATGACACTTGAACATACACCAGCATTATATTAACTACCTAAAATGCCAGAAACCATCCTTGGAAAAAAACATATTTGATGTGTATTTTAGTGTTTTAGTTCGGCCCAAGTCCCATTGACTAACATGGAGGGGGGTGGAGCTTATGGCATATACTGCGGCCAGCCACTAGGGGGAGCTCCGCAAGTTTTGAGGAGCTGTCATGACGTCCACTTTTTTACAGCCTGTGATATATACTGTTAATGTAACAAAATGTACCTGCTAGGTCACAAAATGCTCATACTGAACATATCCTTACACAGTCTTGTTTGTTTTTAAAGACTCACTCATGCCTATATATAACTATATTATATAATACTTCTCTTGCTTCCTGCACTGCATAAAACGTTGCCTGGAAACATATACACATGGGTACTTCATAAAAATTTGGAAGGAGAGATCATTTAGGAGTAAAGAAGGCAATTTACTGAAGTAACAGGCGCTTGTGAGATTAAATATTTTGGTGGTTGGAGTCCAATGAGAAGTGGCATCATAGCGCAAAGACCCCACACATCAGAATCTAGACGCTGATGGAGACCTTGGTTGAGACGCCCTGGATGAACAGGAGGATGGATGCACAACGTACAGTCTGAAAGGTAGAGAACACAGGCAAAAAATATCAGATGAGAGTAGCGACGCCAAAATTGAGAATGGAGTGATTTCGAGCAGAAACAGCCCAGACTGACTGTAGAGGATTAGCGACAGAACGTGCGGACAGATGTTCCTCACTGAACTTTCGCCTGAGCTTCATTATGGGCAATGCGGCCTCAGTGACTTTAGCCGTGTCCTCGGTGTCGGCGCCAGACGGTCTGGTTTGAGGATTTCTGAGTCAGTTCATGGCAGAGGCGGCGTCAGTGGGAGAGGTCGGAGGAGAACCTCGTGTTTCACGATGAAGTGGTGTCAACAAGGACGACGCTGGCAAAGCTCCAACGTCCTTGTAGAATCCACCGAGGGTGAGAAAAAGAGGTGCCATCTTTGTGGATCAGACTTCACAGAGCAATTTAAATTTGACCAAATCTCACAAACATGCACCTTGTCAGATACAGTGCACGTACAATCATGTATATTTGAGATACAGTGTAGTTAAAAAACAGTGAAAAAGGTTTTTTTTGGCCTTACGTATGTCACAGAGATTTTCTAACGCTGCTAAAACCTGTGACGTTTGTACATTTTTAATAGCAGGGTGAGGTAAAATCTTTCTTTTCTGTCAATCAGATGGCATTCACGAAGAAGAAATCAGCCACTTCCAACAAGCACGTGCAGCAAAAAGAGTTTGGTGAACTTCAAATACTCGTACAAACCGTCCAAACCTCCCCCAAAAAGAAGTAAGAGATTCAGCATGAGAACACAAAAATGAGACCACGCGATGCTAATTTCCTTCCTTTCTCTCCGTCTCAGCGTGTCTCTCACACCCTCTCCTCGGGAAGGCAGTCGAAAATAAGTTAATCCAGAGGTGGCTAATTTGTCTGAGGCGTTCACCTCCACGCGGCCTACCCGCGTCCCTTTGAAGACCCGACGACGCTCAAAGGCCGCGGTAACAGCCCGGTCGATGCGATGCGCTCCTCTCATCAAAATCTCTCACATCTTATGGAATCCAACCTGCGTGGGAGGAAAAGAGAGCAGCGGGGTGTGCCGGTGAGAGGAAACCGGAGAATCAGCTGAGGTTAAACACAGAGAAGGGCTCTGAAAGGCAAAGTGAACTCCGGCTCCGCTGGGAGATCGCAGGGAGATGAAATGTTCGTAGTTGTCAGCGAGCGGCAGCCGTCTTAAGTCTTGAGCTGCGGTGAGAAACATTCAAACGGAGGAAAAACAAAAGTAGTCGTGAAGTTTTTGGCAAACATGATTCATTTTAGCGTGTTTTTTATTTAATTTTTTTTTTTTTTACGTGTGTTCTCTCCTTGCGGGAAGTTTTTCTGGAACCTGATTTTTGTTTTCCTACGATGTGCGAGCGGTACAGCCGTCACGATCTTTAACGAGTGCACATGAAGGGCACGGTCGAGGCGGCACAAAGTTGTGCACACCATAACACGGATATATTTAGAAGTTTCTCTAACTATTTGAGGAGCAGATTTACATTTTGCATCCGTTTCATCTCGCTTCAGGTGCGGCCTCTGCCAGGAAGCACGGTTCACCTCCCTGCTTTATGCATATTCATTTAAAGGAACGCATCCAAATAAGGAGACAGCAGCTGATATATATATTTTTTTAATTCTGCTGGATTATAGGTTCATTTGCAAGGGTCAGTTTTCTCTCAGCCTCCAAAAAACAGGTGCAGATATGCATAGGTGGATTTGAGAGCGGCTGCGGAGAGGGGTGTCATTTGGAATATCATTTACCTCATTAGCATTTCTGTTTTGTGAAAGATTTCTGTTTATTTTCTGAGCTCGCTCGCCGTCTGACAAACCCCACCGCCGAACCCGCACCTTGTGAGGGCAACCCCGCTCGCTGATTGCGTAATTAGCCGCCGCGTCGGTAAATCAGATGCTAATTTCACACAAATTCGAAGTAAATTAAATGAAAAGAGCAATGTAGATTTAGCAGGTGCTTAACGGCGTGTTAATATGACCCCTGCAATCTTACAGACGGTTGCACGGAAAACAGCTCTGCCACACTCGCTCGCTCCCTTCCTTTCCTTATAGCATATCATCCACTTGCTGGCTGCACATACATTTTGCAAATTTAAAGTGTTAATACTCTTTACATTTGCACCTGATTAATTCTTATCAAAACTCAAAATGGACTTAATTTAAAATATTTAATTGCATCAATGTTTAATAAAAGAAAATGTGTATATATATTTTTTCTTATGTTCCCCACAGCAATTTATTTTTTTTGGTTTTTTCCCCAATGTATTTGTTTCTTTTCAGAATACTTTTTTCATACACAGATTTAAAAAAAAAAATAAATAAAAAATTATTTGGCTTTTGAGAAAATACATCTTCAACCAGTGGCTCATTGACCCCGTCCAGCAGTGGTTCATTAGCCTGGCGCTACCCAGACTCGGTTCTATGAGAGTACGAGTCTGGTAACGCACCATTTGGATTTCATTACGGGACGCGTTTCAAGCGATACAGAGTAAAGAGCTATTTTGTTGCCTCGCAGCAATTAGGTTCTGGGTTCAAATCCACCGCAGTGGACTGGGTCCTTTCTGTGTGGAGTTTACATGTTCTCCCTGTGTCTGCGTGGGTTCTCTCCGGGTACTCCAGCTTCCTCCCACCGTCCAAAGACATGCTGGTTAGGTTCATTGGTGATTCTAAATTGGCCGTAGGTGTGAATGGTTGTCTGTCTCTCTGTGTTAGCCCTGAGATAGACTGGAGACCTGTCCAGGGTGGACCAGGTATCCAGACCCTCCAGAGGACAAGCGGTTACAGAAAATGAATGAATGAATAAATGAACTCCACAGTGCTTGACCAAAACAATTGAATTGGTCCGGCATATCTTTGCCCCAGACCCATATCCATGTGGATGCCCCCCCAGAACACAACCCAACTTGGATATCTGGTGAAAAGATGAACAAAGCAGGAATCATTGAAAACACATCTTCTTCTATTGAGTAAACTGTGTTTTCAATAAAGTTTGAATGAAAACGTCTTCTTTTCCTGTTTGTTTCCTGCAGAACTGGCACTTCACCACATGCAGAGCCACGTTGTTTTTTGCAGATGTCGAAAAAAGTTCTGATGTTTTGTGGCACGGAGTAGTTTTAGCTACATGTAAGTCTGCTTCTGCCAACCACATCCTCTGAAGAACTTGTAAACCAAACTAAAATATAATAGAAATATATTATAATAGGTGAAAGTATTTCCCACATATCAAAGCATTTCTTCAAAATCTTGAATACAGCATTAGCACGAATTAGTTCCATGACTCAGTTCCAACCCTTTGTGCAGTGTTCTCCAGAAATCTCTTAATGACCTTATTTCTTTGGTTTAACTTTGTGTTTAACTTTTCCATCTCTCGTCATTTTCCCACTGAACACTGGGCATGTGCACTGAGCACTAACCACTGACCAGACTTTGAGTGAATATAAATTTCTGAATTAGAGAAACACCCCGCTAATCCCGCTAATAGTCGGGATCATGTTGTCAGGAAAAGAATGAAACAGCAATGAGCCTTTGTTTGAGTTTAATCTTTTGCTGTACGTTTACTTTGCATTCATCTGCGGTTATTCATTTGAGCCTTGTCACAGTCCTGCTTAAAGCCAACAAGACGGGGGATCTTGCCCGTGAAGTTTGCTGCCGTCAGCTGTCACCCATTTAAGTCCTCTCCCAAGCGGGCCAATGTGTTCATTTGTGCCTCATCCGTAATCTGCTTGTAGCCCGGCTGAAAGAAAGATGGTCTCGGAGGGCGACGCTGGCCGGCTTCCAGTCGGAGCGCCACTGTCAGAGGACCCGGGCTTTGAATCGGCGAGGGGTCCGTCATTAGGGGTAGTGAGCGAGGACGATTCCCAGGCAGGAAACAGTGTCTAATGGAATTGAGTGGTGACTTCGGGCCCTGTGGGAGACTCTGCCACAGTCTGTCCGTAATGAGCAGCGTAATGGCACGATTACAGCAGCACTTAATGACTCAGAAACGGCCACCACTGTTAGCGTGTGGACACCCTCCACTGTATATTCCTTCTCTTACCTCATTAGCCGGAGCTCTGCACAATTACGGCACAATTTATAAGCAGTCACATACTGTTGAAGCGCCAGCTATCGGTTTCTGGCTGCAGGATTTTGGAACCGTTTTCTGTCTTAACAGCTTAGTTACACCGAGACTTTAAACAGATATCAGCAGAGGCATGCACAGAGTCAAATAAAATCCAGCCTCGGCTTTTGTAAAGTTACCAACTTTGACACTTTGACATACAATAGACGGTAAATTCAAGCTGTTTGCAAACTGCACAACGTTGAAAGAAGCATATTCGAGGGGAAAAGAGGATGCTCTTAGCTCTATGCATGCCCAGGCAGTGCAGAAACTACACAAGAGATGTGGCACGGTTTACAGTCATCCATTTATCCATGTTAGCTCACTGTTTGACTGCTAGCCTTGGAAGATTGGTTCAGAGGAGACAGAGAAAGATGCTGCAGTTCCACTTCCTGGTATGACCAGGACTTAGGTTTGTGACTTGCTGCCTTTATACTGACACCAGTAGTCCACTAATAATCACAATAATGGCTCAGTCAGAAGAGACTGGTCCAATCAGAAGGAATTTTCAATCGGATTAAGACGAGTGGTGTAAACCGTTGATAATCTGCTCAATAGGAAAATATATATAATGTACTGATAGCCATTTATGTGGTTATCTGATTCTCTACATTTAGCAGAATCCAGTCCTTGTGTGTCATCAGGAGACGAGTCTCCCAGAGCGACAGAAACATGGAGCGAGCTACAACCAGATGTTCAAAACAAGTGTGTGAAAAGGTGAACAAATCAGGAATCGATGTGGGCGGAAATGTTAGAAAATATGGCTCCATCCTGGTCATTTTCAAGCGCCGGCTATCGGTTTCTGGCTGCAGGATTTCGGAACCATTTTCTGTCGTAACAGCTCAGTTACACCAGGATTTTAAACAGGTATCAGCAGAGGGATACACACAGAGGCAAAGAAAATCCAGCCTCGGCTTTTGTAAAGTTTGACACTATGACATACACTAGACGGTAAATTCAAGCTGCACAACATTGAAAGAAGCATATTTGAGGGGAAAAGGGAGCTAACAACTGGATTTGTTTGAAAAGGTGAACAGAGCCCCACCCAGCCTCTGATTCTGATAACAATTGAGTCTTGCTACACCGGGCTAGAGTCACTCCGTGTAGGTCTTGATGAAACTCACTAGATAAGGACATATATGTAATTCACCCTGAAACACTCCTTATTATTTTCATCAGTGCTCAGAGTCACGTGTGGAGAATTTTTTCAAGTAGACCTAATCTTTTTCGGCACCAAAATAACCGAATACATCGGAGTCGACAGCCTCATCAAAGACTAATCAAAGAATAATCCTAAATAACTTCCTTTAGTTTCAGTATTACTTCTCTTTTACGCCAGTCATCATTTAGAGATTATAGGTGTTGCTTTTATGTGGCACAAATACAGGTGCGGGTGTTATGACAGGTAGGATTAAGCACATACTGCCTTGTAAATGCGGCAGCAGCTCCCTGGGGAAATCCACTTGACACTGCCTAAGGATTCTGCTCGGCACAGCTAACAGGATCGGATGTTATGTCAAGCAAAGGTACAATTTTCATTAACCTCCAGCGGTGCCGTGATTTGAATGTGCCAGCCCAGCAATTAGTTGATTGTGACTGATTGACAAAGCAGTGCTTCTCGGCTCTGATGAAAGAGTCAGAGAGTAAGTGCACAGTGTGCAACTGTGTTCGGGCCTTTAACCCCCGAAGCTCAGATTTCTTGTGTTGTAGAGTCCAATGTTCCTGCGACGTCTCTGAAAGCTCGAGAGCGTGAATTTTGCACATTTCCCGCTAGCACTAATCTGTAAACTGATTTAAGCTGATGCTCAGATACGATTCTGAGCGACGGGACTGTTTCAGCTTCTGCTTCTCACTGCTAGTGGTGCATGAGAAAGAGTTTGAAGCTGTTTGACTGTATGTGCATGGCTGAAATTCCCAGTCGACGTCCACCAAGAGCCACTCAAGAGCTTTGACCGCGAGGCACAAGACGGCAGCTATGTCACTTAAACCCAATTTGAAATAGTTATAATTAGAGAATATAACCGTTTATAAGTATGTTAAATAAAATTATCTGTTAAAGGGGAATTACAATTTTTTACAACCTGGACCTTATTTCTGGCATAAAATACGATCATTTACTCACCCATATAACTTTGGTGTCATTTGGAGTCGTTCGGAAGATATTTAGATCCGCGTATATCCATATAGTGGGAGTGAATGGGGCACCGAAAACCAGGTAACTCCGGACTCAATGGGGATTAGCACTAGCGTATCATATCAAAATATTGGTGAAATGAACGAGTTTCTGGCATTACATACGATCATTTACTCACCCATATAACTTTGGTGTCATTTGGAGTCGTTCGGCAGATATTTAGATCCCCGTATATCCATATAGTGGGAGTGAATTGGGCACCGAAAACCAGGTAACTCCGGACTCAACGGGGATTAGCACTAGCGTATCATATCAAAATATTGGTGAAATGAACAAGTTTCGCGGTAGATAATGCGTTATTTAGAGGCTGCAATTCGGTGCCCCAGTCACTCCCACTATATGGATATACGTGGCTCCAAATGACACCAAAGTTATATGGGTGAGTAAATTATTGTATTTTATGCCAGAAATAAGGTCCAGGTTGTAAAAAACAGTAGTTGCCCTTTAAGACACAGCGTTTATGAAGCCAGAATTTGTGTGCAAAATGGTTCTACCCATGGTGGAGCATCGAAACTGCCAGAAATATTCCAAATTACACCAATTTTATTCCCTTGCAGAAATATGACCGAGAAGTAACGACATTTCCAAAGCTGCTGTCCACATTGATTCCAGCTTTTTTTCAACTGCTTGTTTTGCTACCTCCACGTTTCCACCTGGAAACTTGTCATCAAGTGTTAAGATGGTTATTAGGCGCTGATCCTTTCCTATTGGAAATAATAAGCATTAGGAGCGTTTCAGTGTTGGTAACAACACCATTGGGATTTCATTACCTTATTGGATTGTCGTACAACCATTCAGAGCCAATGGCAATTCAGTGTAGCAAGAAATTAAAAAACTGTCTAAGTGGTGAGCAACCTTTGGGTGGATACAGCCTCTAGCTAACCAATAAATAAGGCAGATTATCAAAGGTTTACAATGCTCCTTCCGATAAGACCAGTCCATTCTGATTGTGATGATTACATGAGGCATTCTACACCTACTGGCTATTACTGTAATTATTGGAGGAACAGTGCAATAACCTAGTGTGTATTTTTATAGTCTTAAACCAAATTCGTGCAGGATTAGTTTTACCTGGGGACGTCATGTGATTCAAATATTACCTCCCACGTCTGTGTTTCATGTGGTGCATTCACATGGGACAAGCTTCACTCCACTGCATGTCAGAGGACATTTTACACTTTTGGACAGCAAATTAGTTACTTTGCAAATTCTGAATTGATAATAAAAAATATATTTTTAAAAAATAAAATATGATGTGATGAGACTACTGATCCAGAGGAAGAAATTACGAACGACCCGGCAGTATTTATTTCTCATGTTAATGCTTGGTTTAATGATTTCATCCGTCTAAACGGTTGAATGGGTCAACTGTGCACCCTGACATCTGTCCAAGCTTTGATTCATAGCACATCGTTCATATGTCCTAGAGGCAGAAAAAAAGCTGCAAATCAAACAAAAAGTCTTGAAAAGCAAAAAAAAAAGCACCCCCAAATCAGAGACATGTCGATTCGCACTGGATTAGTTTTATCACAGGACCTCTGTGTTATGAGAAATAAGGTAGGTAATTTGCGGTGTCATTTTTAATTTACAAATTAAGGACATGGCTGATCTGCACGGGATTAAGATACAAATTACCTGAGGTTCCCACGTAAAACTAGTCCCATGGAAATAGGGTTATATAATTTCACAAAGTGTATATACTTCAGTAATAATAGTGTGTATTTAGTATTAACTTCCTTTTCTCTGCTGCTTCTTAAATGGTTTACTCAGGGAACTTTGCACAAGAATTCCAGTGTGCCTCTACTTTCTTGTACCTGTGCAAATGGCAATAAAGTCTATTCTATTCTATTCTAACGCCGGTGTTCATATAAACACAACCGCTGTCTTGGATATATTACTCTTATATAGTTTCTATCACTTTTTAACTTTATATTGACATGCAATGTAAGTTCTGAAGCAAAAATTAAGTAGTATTAAAAAATTTTTAAAATATCCAGCTATAAATATGCATAGTAATCATTGCAAAATGGTGCCTGTGTCACTCTTTTTAAACCTTAATTTTCATGTGAGCATCTCCGCATGCTACACCAGTTATTACGTAGACACATGAACGCCAGGAGGAGCAAAATTACTAAATTACAACGCAAACGAACAACAAGTTGGGATTCAGTTTATAGAATATGTGCAAAGTGAAAGAAAAAAAGACAAACCAACCCTAGAAATTAAAGATAAATAAAATAAACTTTAATATGCCATCTAATAGTAGTAATAACAGTCCATCTAATAGACTATTAGTGTCTAATAGTAATAGTGTCAGCTGTAAAACCTGATGCTACCTCAGTTAATTGGCTCACCGACTAAAAGAACACTCGTTTTTATATTAATAAACTAATGCATGTATCACATCAACTCAGTTTCATTATTTAGCTGTCACTCTCCTTGCTTTTATTTCCATCCTTAAACACTGTATGCTGATCAGTTTTATTTCTCACATACTATACATAAAAATATCTCTAGTATCACACCTAAGAAGAAAGTGCTGTTCTCCGTTTTCACAAATCTCTTTTAAAGGAAAAAATGATCATCGCTGGTTTGTAGGCCTGGCAGAAGATATTTATCACGCTGATAAGCTTCATCAATGGACTGAAACGCGGCGTGAAGTAGCTCATCAGATGAAACCTGTTTGAGCTCTCCCTGGGCGGTCACTTTCCTCTCACTAAACTCTGCAGTCGGAGGCAATTGAGTGTATGCATTGCATGCAGCTTCCAGAGATGCAGGCTCTAATGTGATATGATTTGCATACACGGCTGCGTTAGGCCTCCTTGCGATGAGGGTCTGCTCCAAAAATAGAAGCCGTGCCTTCCACGGCTAAATCTCTGAGCTCGTTGAGACATTCGGTGGTGCAGAAGGTTGTGGATTTTGGGCTGACATTTGAATACACTGCCTGCTTCTCAATTCTCTGCCGTGCGCTCGTTTCCGGGGCATTTCACCAGACCTTATATTGAGCTCGTGCACCTCTAACACGGCGCCTGATCGATATGTTATTGCGGCATCGTCAGGGACGTATCTGCCATTTAGATTCCAGCCGGGCAGCCTGACATTCTTCCCTCCGTGCCACAGCGGGATCCAGGTCTGGCCCGGTCGGCGGAGTTTCTGCAAAATTGGAAATCTCTGTAGGTGACATCACAGGTGTATTAATAAAGCGGAAGCGTCTCTCTCTTAAAGGTTATCAGCAGAGTGGCCCCGGACGAAGGTTTGCTGCGGGGGCAGAAATGCGAGGCGGTGCCGTGGGTGTCTGCTCTCCCAGGGTACAAGAGACTGAACGCAGCATTAAAAATCCTTTAATTTGTTAATTGCACCAAACGATTTCCCCAGCCAATTATCCAAATGCCACGGTGAAACATTGCGAGACTTTGCTGAAAGTGCTTGCTATCGTGGCTCATGCATTGGTAATAGCAAAATAAGGAGTGCAAATTGCCTTTTTTTTTTCTCTTCTTCTTCTTCTTCCCACTCAGAGTTTTTAAATTGTTCAAGACGCCTTTCCCATTTATCTTTTATGCCCGCTGATCTCCTATTGTGAAGAAATATCATTTGTCAACAACCGCGGATCTGTCTGCATGAGCGCGAAAGCAAGCGGCATGCTGGGAGAAATTACAAAGTGATGTAAAATCCAGTTATGCCATCATTGCTGTTAGAAGAACGTTGGATGATCCATTTCCTACCTTGCTCTGATCTTTTTATGCTATAATTCAGTGAATTTGTTCAATAACTGACAAGCCTGATCGGGTGAAAGTGATCATTTGGAATAAATGTGTTTCCAAAATGTTAAAATTAGCATCAGTAAAGATTCTCTGAACAACTTGCAGTCATATTAGCTTGTCGTGGCAGGCCTTTTGATCCGTTTCCTCATTTTGACATTAACAATTCTCAGACAGTTTCGTGTTGGCAGTGAAAATGCCTTTAACTCAGCAACAGGACGAAAACAAGTCTCATTTTTAATTGGCATCGTGACAAAAACACCAAAAGGCCTTCTCCCTCCCGCTCCTTCCTCTGAAAGCGCCGTGTGGGCTCCCTCCCCTCGGCTACGGGTCAAACTAATTCTGCATTTGTTATATTTGAGGAAATTGCAGGCAGATTGGAGGTAAAAGTGCTTGCAGCGGGAGATCAGGAGCGTGATCCGGGCAGGCCGAGGGTATCATGTGAATACAAAGGAGAGCGCGGTGCGGTGTTTGTCAAATTTGAGGTTTTAGAGTTTGTCCCGTTAATCCCCGACGCCGATACCCTCTGATTTGAACCATCTTCAGCCTCCTTATCGAGGGCTTTGTTGATATTAATCTTCACCGTGTCTGTCTGTGGCGCTGTCACATTTAGTTGAGAAACAGGACAAATATCATTTGTCATCTGATTTTGTTGGGCTTTATGTCTGCTGTATATTTTCACAATGCCACAAAATGTGTTGAGGATTTAGTCTTCCCTGTTTCCTGATTTATTTTGTATCTGTCATCTCTTCGCATTTCATTTGGTTCTGCTTCCTGTCCTCATGTTTCCCACCGTTGTGAATGTCAGGGCTGTTTGAGAAGGGTCAAATCATTGGCATGCATCAAGCAGAAGAGAAAACATCTAATTAGATTGCAGAAACTACTAAAATTGAGTTAAGAACTGTCCAACGCATTATTAGAAACTGGAAGGATAGTGGATAGTTCAGGGAGCATGAGACATCATTTTCACACATGGATTGGCCACCACAGAGTCCAGACCTTAACCCCATTGGGAATCTTTGGGATGTGCTGGAGAAGGCTTTACTCAGTGGTCAGACTCTCCCATCATCAATAGAAGATCTTGGTGAAACATTAATGCAGCACTGGATGGAAATAAATCTGGTGACATTGGAGAACCTTATCGAAACAATGCCACAGAGAATGTGTGCTGTAGTCAGAGCTAAAGGCGGTCCAACGAAATATTAGAGTGGGTGACTTTTTTTTTTAGTGGCGACTTTTTTTTTGGCCAGGCTGTGGATCCAGTGCAACAGCTGCAAGTGTGCAAGGATCTATGTATCCTTTCTCCGCACGTTTTATCGCATCGGAAGGTAACTTACGTGGACTTGAGACAGTCAGGTATCCCAGAATGCATTTCTCATCAAGTACACTTCAGTTTTCAATTTGAGAATGACTGTACCGCGTCCTCCCGTCCTCCAGAATCTGTACTTCAGAATCAAACTATCAAGTATGCAACTCCAAAGAACACCCATAGTCCTATCTTTGTCAATACGCTCTTGAAATTCAGGCCAAGAAACAAGAATAGCCAAAGTAAGATCCAGAGCATAGACTGTATATAAAGATGGATGACGGAACAGCTCCTCAGAAGTGAAGCCAAAGCAAGTAGAGCTCTCCCTGGTGACTGGCTGGAGTGTAGGTCATAAGCTCCACCCCCTCCATGTTAGTGGATGGGACTTGGGCCAAACTAAAACACTAAAATACACGTCCAATACATCTCATTTCAAGGATGGTTTCTGTCAGTGTTGGTGCAAGTGTCAATTTATTTGACAGTTTTCGTTTTAGTTAGTTATTTGACGCTATAGAAACAGGAGGTGACTACCAGTTATCATGTCAACCACTCCGTACAGCAACAATGAGAGTTGAGAGTTAATAATAATTATAATAATAATAAGTACAGTGTATAATCCAACGTTTATATGTAACTGGTGGAGGTAGAGCAGAGCGTAGTACTAGTCAGACTCCAAACTCATAAGATGGCGCCGCCCGTATCCCCGGGAAAATAGCGTCAGTTTGGCCACTGCAGGGAAGTGGGGACGTGTCGTCCATATTTATATACAGTCTATGGTTCAGAGAGGCTACTGAGTGTATTGCCCGTGTTACATATATGATTATGATTAGCTTCAGTATTTCAAGGATATTTAACAGCAACAATGACCTGATCTGAAGAAAGGCATTACATTACTTTATTACAAACCTTTTCAACAAATTGCATCATTAAGGGAGACCAAATGCTAACTGGGTGGACAGCATAGTAAGAAGACTTCTTAATATAATGCAAGCAAAGCTGTGGCATTAGCTTATTCCTGACAACAAAGTCTGAAATCGTGGGTGCTCCATATATCTGCGTCAAACTCCATGTTGGAAAATAAAATACAAGAATCAGAAGGTTAGGACGCTTTATGTTTCAACTATATCAACATGCATTTCTGTTGGAAAAAAAAAAAAACGTGGAACTTGGTGCTCTGAGGTTGTGAAGTGTTTGAAATGCTACATGCTGCCTGTCTCTGTCTCTTCTCTTTGGTCTCCGTTTCCGTCTCCCTCTCTCTTTCTGCTCTACCATCTGTAATGAGCTAAGCACTGGAGTGCAAGCAGCTTCTTAGATAATGAGGCACAACTCCCAGGGGAGTCAAGCTGGGCCCACAACTTTAATATACCATGGCTTCATCCTGAAAATGAAAGCAATCAGAATGGAGAGACTGAGGAGAGAGATGCATTCGACTTGAGTGCCAGGAGGAGACCGACTCTATCTCTGTTCGAATTCTGTTGCTGCAATTCGCAAACACATGATTTAGGAAAATGACTTGATAGCGCAAATACTTCTCAGTATCGCCCAAGCGAGGGATACAAACACTTGTGAGTCTGCCTGACTCAGCCTGTCCTGAAACAAAACTGCTCCAGCAGTCCCCCCAAACCACAGGGCATCAATTTTTCATGATATGCTCTACGAAGTAATGATGGTCACATTTGTGCATCCAGCACTTTACAAATGACACTAAATGCATTTTGAAAAGTCCCCAGACGTAATGCGATGCAGATGTATAAATGCTACAGGTTATTTTATGGCTGGAGATTGCGACTCTGCAGTCTACTTCAGCTCTGGGAGCCGAGACCTCTCTGGCTCTTCTTGGAGGATATCTCCATAATAGCCTCATTATTCAACTGTGAGCCCACGAACACTCAGGCTAGAGTAATGAGCCCCTCACTAGTTGCTGAGTATCACCTTTTTGCAAGAGGTTGCATGGAGAATGCATCCTGATTAGAAGAGCTGTTTAGCTATTTTGTAGGAGAAGCGCCGTAAAAAGTCATGATCCTTATTTATATTTTTATTTTTTCCTCCATTAAAATCAGGAACAGGCGTTTAGGGAGAAATGAATGCCAACATCGCAGTCTCACAGCAGACTACACTAAGAAATGTCCAATAATTACAGCAGTAGTTCAGTAATACGTGCAGTTGTAAACGCACATTCTAAAAGAATTTGTTTGAGGATATGCGGTCTTGCTAAGTTTTAAATAAGAAGATACAACTCTCATGCCTGCATGTTAACTGCGGCCAATAAAAACAGATTAAAACAAGAACTATAAAAACGACAAAATCGTCGTAATTTAGTTTTTACGCCGCAGTGTCTTTACTTTTTAAATTGTAAAAGGCAGTTGTTTTTAGTACCTTTGGACAGAGCCAGGCTTCTCCTTTTTGGGAGGCTTTCCAGTCTTTATGCTGAGCTAAGCTAATCAGCTGCTGACAGTTGACACGATGGTACAAAAGAGCTGGACTCAGATGCAGAGGTTCCAGTTTACGAGGCACTTTATTTAAATCAAACTCAAAGTCTCCAGAAGCAAACAAAAGTAACAAACAAAAAATCACTCCGTAGAGGAAAAAACGTTGCAAAAACAAATCAAAAACGAAGATACTTAACGACTGCTTGGGTAGCAAAGGCAGGAAACACGAGGACACTTGGGCATGAGACATGACACACTGGCACAGGACAAGGGAAAACACGGACCATATATACACACGAGGGTAATGGGGAACAGGTGGAAACAATCAGGGATCAGGAGGACAATCAGACCGGTGACACAAGAGGAAGGGCAAGTGACCTGAAACGAGAGGAGAGTTAGAATTTCAAAATAAAACCGGAAATGACAAGACAAACAAAACCAAATCACCACCGTGTGACAACAGTAGATTTACACCAATCAGCCACAACATTAAAACCACTGACAGGAGAAGCGACTAACATTGACCATCTTGTGTTAATTCAGTGTTCTGCTGGGAAAATCTTGGACCTGGCATTCATTGGTGTGGATGTTACTTAGACATGTAGCACCCACCTAGACCAGACCAGGCACCCCCACCCCATAGCAATGACACTCCTTGATGGCAGCAGCCATCCCCAGCAGGATGCAGCCTGACACAGGAACACAACAGGGGTTGAACAACTTCTGATTTTTCAAAATTGACTAATAAAATGGTGAAAGGCGAGTCGACTAGTCAATGACGTCACACAAGCATGAACACAAACTACTGTCAGCAACAGTTTCCTCCAATGACCCACTGGGCTACTCAGCTGTCTTCTCTGAGGCGTCCGTGTTGTTATTGTCACGTGATCTGTGACTATTTGACTTCCTGCTTGAAGCGTCATGGCACAGGAGTAAAGTCGACCACAACTTTTTGGACCTGGCATTCATTGGTGTGGATGTTACTTAGACATGTAGCACCCACCTAGACCAGACCAGGCACCCCCACCCCATAGCAGTGACACTCCTTGACGGCAGCAGCCATCCCCAGCAGGATGCAGCCTGACACAGGCACACACACAAAAACACTTTAGGAACAACTAAAAAAAATATGAAGAACAGCACAAGGTGTTGACCTGGCCTCCAAATTCACTAGATCCCAAACTGATCAAGTATCTGTGGGATGATCCACAGAGGCCCCTCCCCTCAAAGACCCCCCACTAACAACATCCTGTTACCAGACACCACAGGACACCCTCAGAAGGCCCATGTCCATTCTCTGATGAGTTACAACTGTTTTGGAGGCACAAGAGACCTACACAATATTAGGAAGATGGTCATAATGTTATGCCTGATCTGCGAGTAGTTTAGTTTTCATCTGGAAGAGCTTAGAACGCAAACGTCTGAATCAGTTGGACAGGAGATTTTGCAGATTTGACCCATCTGTGCCGTTTTCCCATCTTTCATTGGTCCTACATTTAGGTCCACATATGTAGTATTGACATCAATGCAAAAACAGACAAGTCCTCATCTTCTTGCACGTTCACATGAGTACACATGAGATGGTTAGAGTTGGAGCCGAGGACAGAGGTAGGTAGTCCTCCACCAAGCCGAAGCATATAACATCCCAAAAGAACACATAATGAACACCGATAGTGCGCAACATGACTTCCTGTGTTATTCATGCGCGGTTAGATGACACCTGGCAGGTGAGAACGGGTCTGACACAACCAATATCCTGTTCGCTGCATGTGTAAAAGGGTAGCAATGTCTGGAGTTTGAAAACTGTCCAGGCGTCACGTGTGAAAACAGAAAGACAGCTAAGAAACGTGTAATATGTGCAATTCTTTATTTATTTTTTCCTGCGCGTAACGACACACAGCAGCAGCCGACAATTATCATCAAAATAACTGTGCGTCCAGACAGTTGCAGACATACAGCTGCATGGCAATTAACCCTCTTGACCCTTGCCACCCCGCAAACAAACCCCTTTCAGAGTGAGAGTCTGACATGGACAAACAGCATACACACAATCAAAGGAAGAATATGGCATTTGTATTGGAAAAGAGGAACGTAGTCCTGGCCTGGAGATATGTTAACAGAAATGACCACTTCTAGAAATGGGTTGCAAATGTGCTAGACATTTCTTTCTTAAGAAAGTGCAATTTTAAGATACTGTACAATGTTTTAGGGAGAAATACTGGACGTTTTATTCCATCATCTGAGTCTGACAGCTGCAGCAACTACTACTACGGTGAAAAAAGCTTTTTAAATTGGCCCAATAAAATGCAATAAAATGTGTAACCATGTTTGTATTCGGTGCAACTTGCTTTAATGTTTTGGTTCATCTCTAATCATTAAAACTCCTCCAGCAGACCCTTTGACCGCGTTCATTTTGGGAGAGCCGCGGAGCATCTGGATCAAAATCCATTCATTAATAATGTTAACGTTTGAAACTGCAGGCTTAATAGAAAGTGAGAAAATCCCCGTGATCCTTTATTAATCACTGTCTGACCTTTTAAATTAGTAACATTTGATTGCTTCTTTCATAAACAAAGCTACGACCTTTTTCTGCCTTTGATACTTCAGACGGATCTCTTCTGTTGTAAAATACAGTTTTGAAAGTAGACTGGCAGTAATAGTATTTGCAATTTTCTACGGTGGTATCGATACTTTTTCCTCTTCTTCTATCGTTTTTTTCAATGTGTTGCAGAGTTGGTTCAGATCCACCCGCTACAAAGCAATACACCGATCAGACATATCATTACGACCACCTTCCTAATATTGTGTAGGTCTCCCTTGTGCCTCCAAAACAGTTGGGACTCATCAGAGAATGGACATGGGCCTTCTGAGGGTGTCCTCAGACCCTCTTCAAAACCTTTTTGGTTCTGAAGAGCGTTTCCAGTGACAAACATGCTGCCTTTACCTAAAGACTGATAGAGGGCTTTGTCACGTTGCCTCAATGACAATCATCTGAAGCTCAGTGTCAGCAGAATCGATGAGCTGGAGTTCAACTACCGGAGGATCAGAAGGGCCCCCTGTCCTGATTGTCATCATCCATGGAGAGGAAGTGAAGAGGGTGCAAGTTCGTTCTTGAATCCAAGTGGACGTTTGTGCTAAATGTAATGAAATTCCCTCCAGGCGCTTCTGAGATACAGGGCCTTTCAGCAACCCAAACACATAACGCCTTGAGCCATGGCTGCACCAAAATACCATGACCAACAAAAATATGTTAATTAAAAAATGTTTTGGTTCATTTAGCAGATTTTAAGTTAAATGAAATGTGCATTCATTATTAAAAACTGTCAAAATCACATGAGCTGCAAATATCAAGTGTTCAGTGTATGTACTGCACAGTATGTAGACACAATTCTATACAAGGCAGTGGTTTATGATGTGTATTGAGAGCTACTGGGACGCTGTACTCTTGCATCTGTAAACACACACATCATGTCAGGGCCCACAGGCTAATTAGAATCCCCTCAGCTTCGTGGTGGTAACCCTAGGCACAACAAGCGGGAGCCTGTGTTAGGATATCTATCATGCGTAGGGAGGGGCCCCGGGGGCCCGACAGCGGCTCTATCCGTCATGTTACCGCTGTACTGGGACGCAGGTGGCGAGCAGGGACTCTGGGTCTTAACACTACTGCAAAAACTCCAAGACAGCCAGAGCAAGGCCTTCACACGATGACACACAGTGCTAATGGCTGCTTACACGAGGGCAGATTATGGAAATTACTGACACTTTAAGTCATACAAAAAAGGGGGGGGGGGGGGTTGTGATGCAAGATGACTTGAGCATCTTCTGTCATGTGGGAAGTGTAACAGCGTGTGACATTCTCTTGAGGATTAGACAAAGCCGAAAGACAGAGCCGTGATCATTAATTAAACGGCGATGCGGTTGTAGCTGTGCATCGCATTAGCTGGCTGGCTGGTGCCATCTTGGTCGTAGCCCAGATGCAGCGGGTTCAGCTTTAGCGTCTGCAAACCCACTGATAATGGCTCTTCGTAGTTTCTTGGGGTAAAAAGCCGCACATTTACACAGATCGGCCACAACATTAAAACCACTGACAGGAGAAGTGAATAAAATTGACCATCTTGTAACAATATCAATGTTCTGCTGGGAAACTTTTGGACCTGGCATTCATTGGTGTGGATGTTACTTAGACATGTAGCACCCACCTAGACCAGACCAGGCACCCCCACCCATAGCAATGACACTCCTTGATGGCAGCAGGATGCACACACAAAAACACTTTAGGAACAACTAAAAAAACACATGAACAGCACAAGGTGTTGACCTGGCCTCCAAATTCACTAGATCCCAAACTGATCAAGTATCTGTGGGATGATCCACAGAGGCCCCTCCCCTCAAAGGCCCCCCATTAACAACATTCTGTTGCCAGACACCACAGGACATCCTCAGAAGGCCCATGTCCATTCTCTGATGAGCCACAACTGTTTTGGAGGCACAAGGGAGACCTACACCATATTAGGAAGGTGGTCATAATGTTATGCCTGATCCGTGTATATCTACTGAGTAGTTACCAGCTTTCTCTTGTGACTCTCAGACTGTCGTTCAGAGTGTCCTTATCCCCGTTTCATCTCACTCTTCTCCTTTTTAATGCCGTCTCAGTGGCACCGCTGTGGGCACAGACTCCTCAACTCCAGCAAATGATAATATTTACACCACGGGCATCGTAATGCTTTAGTATCGCTTCTTTTTCTCCTTATTACCCGTCTCCCTCGCCTCCTTCGGGTTTGACCTTAACTTTCGGCAGGTTTCAGAGATCCGAAGCATGCAAAAAACTTGGCGGGCTCGTCGGCATTCCTGGCGCTTCGCGATGGGCCAAGTGGAGTAACACCCTTCTGTAGGTGGTGCTACAGACACAAGACAAAATATTACTTGTCCAAAAACAGGTTTAGAGAACACTCCATTGCCAACTTAAAAGACAATACAATAATAATTTCCTATCGTATTACATTTTGGCAAGTCTCTAGTACATCGGATTAGCAAATTTCAGCTTCTTGCAAACCTGTCCACTGTTTGCATCCTCTGTCTTATTCCCTGTCATTAGCGCCATAATACTGCCCCTCCAGGTACGGGTCCACAAGAGCAAACACTACGGGGGCTAGTTTGCAAAAAGTTGAGAATCGAGTCATCACGAACAACACTTTTCCCCCGGAAAGTACTCATATTGAGGAGAGCAAAACCATTTGCGAGGTCTCTGAACTGTGGTGAGAACAAAGCCTCGGAGACAACCGTTCGCACGCACGCACACACACAAACACACAAGCTCGCTAAACATACGCTCAATCATGCATCTCTGCGCTGTCACATGCGCTTAACAAAGCGGCCCGTCATTTATTGCAGATTAATCCTCATTCCACACAGTGTCAGGACCTGCACTTTACCTTGTTTTACTGTCATTAAAAGGGAAGAGATTGAAGAGCACGGGAGCGTGCAGAACAACCGAGGACAAAAGAGAGCAGAGGCGAAGAAATATCCAGTAAATGGCGATGCTGCGTGGGGGAGGCAGGGGAAGGAAAGGGGGAATGAACCTTTGACAGATGAAAGCAACAGTGGATAGGACTGGAATACAAAAGGTGAGGACAGACAAAGAGAACAAGATGTTCCAGGTTAGATTTTAACACCTCGCTGTTCCGGTAACTCTGCAATATAAGATGTTAGACAGCGCAGGGACAGAACGGACCGCTCCACGTGGAAAGGGAAAGACTTGAACCGGCAATGTGAAAGAAAAGAGAAGGAAAGCATGCGTACAGGAAGAGACGTAGAGAGATGCTTTAATGAACCCTGCAGCTCTTGCGTTTCGCCTCCCTGCTGCAGCCCCCAGCGTCTGACCTTGCTGTCAGGACCATGTCCAAGCTGTGCAGAGCAGCGGTGTCAGCTGTAGCAAGTCCGCTTTGAAGTCCGGAGTGCAGCAACAGGGTAGATAATGACCCGGCCAATCTCCCACCCCCTCCCCACCGCCCTGTCTGCTTCCCCTGGCCTCTGCGCGGGGCAGAGAGGGAGGCCTAATGAGCATAGTTTTCTGAGCAACTTTCACTGAAAGCAAATGCATTAATTCTTGATCCGCTGCCACGCTTTATAGCGCTCGGTCTTCTGAGGGAGCGAGGATGAGTCAGGGTGAGAGGGAGAGTCACTAATGCATGTTTCAGAAAAGGAAAGAAAAAATAAACAGACAAAGTGGAGGAGACAGGACGCAGAAACGCTAGGAGATCTGCGTCTCTGTTGAACAGCGTGACAGGGAGGGAGAGAGACAATGTTGAGAAGCACAAGTGACTTCTGGATTTAATGATACCGAGGTAAATAAGCGTCTGTCTCCTGCCCAAGCCGTTAAAGTGGGTAGCTGTCAAATATCAGGCGTAATTAATTAATGTTTACCTGCTTAAAATCCAACCAGGTGCGGCCCTGAGGACAGACGCCGAATACTTCTTCATTTGGGCTGTCAGGGTTACAAAGAGCAGAGGCAATCCAAATCAGCTCTGCCAAGGACAGCTGCTTCATCACAATTATAACAAGGCGTCTGGCGCTGCATCCGTACCTGCAGCGCTTCACGCGGGTCGAGGCTAATCAATCCGTAGCACTTTCCCGCCCTCCAGCAGCAGCGGTGGTGGCGGCGGCGGCGGTAGCGGCGGCGGAGGCTTTGCCTTTTCTCCAGGAGATGTTTGATGTTAACTAAAGTTCCCGACAGAGTTCCATTAGCGGGATCAGGTTCAATGTGGCAAAATGGAACCATCATAGTGAAATGATTCCTCATAACAAAAGCTTCGGGGAGATGCGTGAAAAGAGAGAAATCAAGTTAGCGGTGTCAAGCGTTGTGTTTAAATGGTGACGGATAATAGCAATTTTTGTAGAACCCATTTTTACTCCCATTTGCTCCGGGTGAGGAAAAATACAATTTCTCCCTGCACCACGGAGGCAACAATCATTTCATGCTTCTTCTTCTTCTTCATACTTTTTTTTTTTTTCGTTGGCAGTTTAAAGTGTGTGATATGTTAGCATAACTTCAAACAACAGGTTATCTACATTATGCTTGGGCTTGTTTGACTCATATTTGAGTTTTATCTGCAGGAGTTTTTTTTTTTTTTTTGTCTCTCTCGGCACATCTGATGATGAATGGTCCGTCGATGCCCTGGGAGATCTTTACCTGCAAGACACTGTACATCACATCAAAAGCAAACAAAACACAAACGCGCTATCAACTCCTGCAGGAATTGTACCGTAGGGTCCATAGATCACGCTATTTTAAGGCGCGCGCGATTTCGACAGAACAAATAAAGCCGAGCCCCGAGGGAGGCGCTCGCATGAAATGGCTCCAAACAGCTGCTGCGTTTATGCTCGCTGTTTGTTTGTTTGTTTGTTTGTTTGGCTGCCTCGGCGTAAATTAACCACACTCGCTCGCCGCCTCACACAAATTGTAAGGTCTAGCATCCCGTCGGGACAAATACTCAGCGCCGACATATCACGTGCCAGAGTGTAATAAGCATGTGCGAACGACTGTGTGGGTCATTTTTGTCTGCGGCCACTTTAAACGAGTTCATTCTAATCAGAAAGCAACAAAAAACGAATACATACAATTTAAATAGCTCACGTACTGGTGTTGATTTTTAATATAAATATCCACAATTGCAGACTTTAAAGGCTTATTGCTGCTCATTACTGCTATTGCAGCTTTGCCCACTTCTTTCAGACGACTCTAGTGTTCCACTAATAATCAGAATAAAAAAGAGGGGTGGTGTAAACCTTTGACTGTTTCTCTGTGGTTGGAATAAATCCATTCTTTCTACGCATGATGAGTGTCCAGGGACGGGGACAGGAACATCGAGTTAGCAAAAGAACTAGTTGTTTAAACAAGTGCCTAAAAAGAGCATGAAGCTGGACTCGGGGAAAATGTGACCCTTTGTTCGTCTTCTTCTATTGAATAAATTCGATGCTCCATAGTGTGCAGACCTTCTTATCACATGTGAAAAAGTTCTATTCGGTTATGGAGCCTGTAAATACATACAGTATACCTTGTCAAATCATTTTCCTTAGTAGCATCCATGTATAGTTTTTGGGCCCGAAATGCTAATAGTTCAAGGAAAGTCGCTGATTCCAGTCATCCCTTTCTCAAACATACAATATGTACCAATATCTCTTCATGCTTGCTGTTTTGAAATGTTTTGACTAGAAGTAAAGACATCTCCTGTATCACACCCACATTTAGTTTTAAGTTTAGTTTGAACTATCTTAAAAATACTCCCAACATTTTATTTAAACTACTGAAAATAAAAACTATACGAAGTCAACCCACAACTAACTAACACTAAAACAACTTTAAAGCAAACCACCTGAGGCTCCAAAAGAGAATCCCAAAAAAACTCCATCTTAACCCAAGCTTTTGTTTGGTTTGCATTTTTAATTTCTCCAAGGTATTTGGGATTAGCGGGACCTAAGAAGTATAAAAACTAAGCTTTGAATAATAAGTAGTTTTTGAAAAGAATGATGTCCTCATATGTGGACATTGGGATTCTTTTGCTGCATAATACAATAATGTCACCAGTGTGTAAATATAATAGGCTACCTGAACCAGAATGTGGAAAACCAGAATTGCAAACAAACACTGTTTTCCAGTGTCCAAATATAAAACTGTTCAAAACTGTTCATTTTCATGCCTGAACATAGCTGTGCAAAGACAGAATTACAAACAATGAAATCCCAATGTCCTCAAACGATTACTTGCTAATTAGCGATATTGTAGCGTCTCACTATTCATAGAACTTGTTAAACGTGCGTGTCATATCAAACTAGAATAGTTAATAAGCATAAATAAATAAGTTTGAACTGTAAATTTGTTGAGACTTTGTGCCTTGTCCACTTTTGCCCCATGATTGGCTGTAGAAAAATCTGCTGAAATGCCCGCTATCATGTTTGTACACCGATTAGTGAATTGAGCCTTTGCTACCACTAGATGGCAGACAAAAGTGTCTACTTATGAGGACAACAAATCTAAATGCAGAATAAGCTGCCACAAACCTAATACTTAATGTCCCTATATGAGGACACAGGGTCTCAATTGGTTAAAATGGTGTACTTTGGCAAAGCTTAACTCTGAATGACAGGACAGCGTTGTCACTGGTTCCAAGCTGTCTGCCTCCATGTCTTACCCACCTCAGTCTAACTTCAATTCATTCATTTTTGGATTAACAAGGATTTCATGCACTGCCGAGATTGTGACAGCCAGGGGAACCACACTGAGCTTCAAAACAGCTCTTCAGGATTCTATGCGTGACGTCATGGAGGGTCTGGCCTTAGGTAATTGCAGTCCTTGGTCGAGACACTTCCATTTGCACCACAATGAGGCTGACATTTGCAATTATGAATTGTGAGCCACATCCCTCTCTGAAGTATCCCTGAGCAAGACACTCGAGCCTCACCGACTCTAGCTGCCCCTGCTATCTCAACCTCTGTTAGGATATATGGTGAAAAGAGAATTTCCCAAAGGGGTTCAGTGAAGTGTCACACTGTTATTATTGGCATCACACACTCCAAGAAACCCAGTGAAACTGCAGTGTGGCCCGAGGAAGTTTTTTTCTTTTTTGTCAACTCCACCACCATCTCCACCATCGGGCTCACTTCCTTATCAGCCGTTTCATTTGTTGATGTGCATTTGGACCGACTGCAAATGTTCTCCACGGTGACTGGAGCTCTGAAGCCTGCTGCTCCAAAGTCTCCGTGCTGCTCGACATATGTGGCAATAGATCCAACACCTGTTTCTGCACATCACATCTGCCCTCAAACCTCTGTGGCTCTTATCAGGCCCGACAGTTACAGATGACCACGCATCCGAGAGGCTGAAGCCGATGATGAATGAGTGAGTCCACCCTGCACGTTACATTCCCTCCCGTTCCGTCTTCAGACGAGCAGGGCAGGGAGTTATTATTAACCCACGGCATCTCTACAATCTGTCCAGTGGTCGAGAACACGCTGCTCTGATTAAATAAACCGAGGAGCGTCACTCGCGCGTTCCCCACTCTCGCTTCATTTCCTACACTTTCTTCTTCTCGTCTCCGTCATCGTCTTCGTGTTCTCTTTTCATTAGCCCCGACATCCATGAAGTGAAAGCCTTCAGCCCTCAGAGTTGGCACGGCACCACTTTGCCGTCTTGACAAGAACTCAAGAGAGGAGAGCACAGGGAGAAACATTTGCTCATTCTGTTTGCAGCGGTGGGGATGGGCTCCTTGCTCTGCCTCCCTTTGATTGTAATCCTATCTAGGCCAGCGCAAGACACTGGAGACATCATTCCCTGAATCTTCGTTTGCATGGGTAAACAGGAGACGGGGGTCCAACGTTATGAGATGATTTTGTCTTTCAGCAAATTTTCTAAGTGCTGCTGTACATCCTAAATCAGCCTCACACTGATGTGAAAAGTTGTTCATTCTTGTTTTGTTGTCACTGAGGGGTGTAATGTCGTTTTAAAGCGCTATGTTTCTTCCTCAGCGTTCCACAGTGCTATTTTTAGATAAAAAGATGTTTATAAGTTGCTGCTAGTGGCACTAATGCTCATGAAAAAAAAATAAAAATGTAAATATAAATCTTTATGTGCCGAATTTATGCAGGAATGGCGGCCCTCGACATCCAGGCTCCATAAACCATAAAAGCGAAGGTCACTCGGGGAGACTTTAAAATCCCTTTCAGCAGGACAATTTGCCGAATTCTGATGTAACATGTTGTCACGCACGTTTGATTTAATTTGTTTTGTAGATTTCAATTAAATCGAGAGCCAGAGCGGTGTGAAATGAACACATGAATTATTCATGAATATACACTTAAGGATCACAAAAGCCTTCCATGGTTGCGGGTCTGTGCAGTCAGTGGTTTCATTATTCCCCTCACCACGAGCATTACAGCCCGGACATCGGCCCGACACACTGATCTGCAGAGGTTCGTTTTCAAGTCAGGGTTTTTATTTTTTTCCCAAAAGAAGCCTCAGAAGTCCAAATATTTTTGACACTGCTGTGATCAGAGACGGCAAACCAGAAACCACAGGGTGGATTGGTGTCTGGTGAGTTTAAGCTCTGTACAGCTGCAGCTTCCTCCTTCACCCAGCAGTGAAGTCATTTAAAAAGTAATGAAGAGACGAGGCGTGCAAGGCAGACCCGCACACGGCAAAACAACCACGATCACTGCAGTGCGCTGTAGCTTCAAAACGCAGCCCTCATGCATTAGATATGGAGCTGGATGCATCGGAGTTGTCCTCCTGTTGCGGAGCGTCACTGAGACGATGACGTTACGTCATACGACATGGGTGTTCGTCACATTTGTCCTACTTTGCAACAGCAAAGACAAGTTATATAAGATCATGAAGAGCTCATAATGACACGGCATCTAATCCAGAGACATGTTAAAGCACCTTGGAGACACAGTTGCATATATGGCATTTTAATGGCACTTTCTATTTTGAAAACATTCAGGACACTAAGAACTTGTTTGTTTGTTTTTTCACAAAAAAATAATCCATGCTTTACAGAATAAGAAGCTTATTCGTTGACAGGCTCCAACAGAAGACTGTGGGGCGAAAGGGGTAGAGGGGTCACGTTGCTGTGAGATGGATTAAGGACCAACTTGTAGTCTGAGTTAAGAGCAGCTACATTAGAGTGGTTTCCACACACCTACTTTATACAGGTCGGCACCAGGTGGTAACATGTGGCTGAGTCAACACGGAAGTGCAAAGAAGTGTAGTTCCACTAACGGCCACTTGAGGCGGGCTTCATAAACGATTTAGTACCCACTGACCCCCCATGTTAAAATATACACTTCTGCAGAAATAAACATGTTAACGCATGGTATATAAAACTGTTCGGGTCTCTGTAGTTTACTTCTCCATCCAATACAACTGCACAGTGGAGAATTTGTATGTACACCGATCAGCCACAGCATTATCACCACGAACAGGAGAAGTAAATAACATTGACCATCTTGTGACAGTTCAGTGTTCTGCTGGGAAACTTTTGGACGTGGCATTCATTGGTGTGGATGTTACTTAGACATGTAGCACCCACCTAGACCAGACCAGGCACCCCCACCCCATAGCAATGACACTCCTTGATGGCAGCAGCCATCCCCAGCAGGATGCAGCCTGACACAGGCACACACACAAAAATGCTTTAGGAACAAGAACAGCACAAGGTGTGGACCTGGCCTCCAAATTCGCTAGAACCCAAACTGATCAAGTATCTGTGGGATGATCCACAGAGGCCCCTCCCCTCAATCCATACAACCCAAAGGCCTCCACTAACAACATTCTGATGCCAGACACCACAGGACACCCTCAGAAGGTCCATGTCCATTTTCTGATGAATCACAACTGGTTTGGAGGCACGAGGGAGACCTACACAATATGAGGGAGGTGGTCATAATGTTACGCCTGATTGGTATTTTCTTCCGCCTATCCAAGGTTTGGTTGAGCAAGGAAATCCATTCTCTTCCTGGGGCGTTTCCCAGGCTACCCAGGATATATAATCCCTCCAACGAGTTCTGGGTCCGCCCAGGGTCAAGGCTTGATGTTGTGTTATAATGTTACGCATAAAGAAGGGCGTAGCTGCTTCTAAAGTCGAGTCGGTTGCCATGACACTGAGCTTCAAAATTGCTCTTCAGCAATACCATGGCTGACATGGGTTTGCCCCTCTTTCTACAGAGCCGGTGGTAGGTGCAGGAAATGGAAATACATTTATAGCGGCTGCGTGTTGGTAGAAGTGTTTGTGAATTATCTAAATTTATGGAAGATTATCAAGAAATACTGACAGAGGATCTCAGAGGATATCAACTTCTGTGGTATAGATTAGGATTCGGGGCTTTTCTTCTTTCCCTTGTCTTGTTAATATAATAAAATTTTCAATACCTCAAATATTCCCTGTTCAGTTCGCTAGCATCGTGAGTGACAGCACCCGGGAATAACAAGATGGAGGAAAATTAACAAAAGAAAAGAAAAGCCAAGTTAAAACCTGGGGAGTGGTTTAGATTTAGGCAGTGGATGAAAGTTGAGTTGTGAGCAGCTATCATGATCGCTGGAATAAAGAGACGAGGAAAACAGCTCAATAATATATCGACACGATCCTTTAATGTCTTTCAGAGTACAAACAAGTGCTGCAGCCCCGGGGGCTCGCTCCCCTGCTGTGGCCCATGTTAAACGGGGATGCCTTGACATTTTCGGTTTCAGTTCTAATTTCAAACGGGAAAGTGCATGAAAATATCAATGTATATTCTGGCAGAACGTCAACTCAGTCTCTCAAACAGTCAATAAACCTCTTCACTACAGAAAGCCCTTTGCAGCCTGTGCACACACCACATTATCAGCTATAAATACACGGCCAGGGTAGAAGAGTGTAGTTCAACAGTGTAGCCTCATTTATGTGATTATGCAGTCATATTAGCTTATAAGTCAAATAGCTGCAGCCATATTAAAGCAGAGTTGCACGGTTTCTGCACACAGTGTTACCACGCATACATCAGGCATAACATTATGACCACCTTCCAAATGCCTGGTCTGGTCTAGGTGGGTACAACATGTCTAAGTAACATCCACACGAGAATGAGCAAGCACTTGTCGGTCACTGAACTCTTATTGGTAAGTTTGATTTGTGTTGGCCTTTAAATCTCTGCTTAAAACATACTTTTTTTTGAGAGAGCATTTCCTGGGATTATGTGTTTTGTTTTATGTGCCTGTGTGTAAAACTGCAAACTCGTTGTCTTTGTTAAGCACTTTGTAATGTTGATTTGAATAAAGTGCAATAGAATTGAAGATTATTATCAGGTAAATTCAAACCGTTTATACCTAAGCAGAGACAACCCCGATGACCTCTGTAGTCACACCATCTTATATTTCAAGTCATTTATTCATTGTACAAAGTCCATCTTATCTTGAAGTGGCTGCTTTATATTAAGAGTTATCATTCACTTCATGCAGGTGGTCAGAATCTGGCCCAGTGAGCGTCTCGCTAAAGCTGCTCTCCAAACGAACCTGCGTCTTTTCTTTTTCTTACTCCTATAAATCATTCAGCTCATTTATGCTCTTTGATGAGTCTTTCCTTGTGTGTTTTTTATCAGGAGTGAAGAGGGAAAATTCTGGTTTATCACATATATATATGTGTAATCAATTCCTCTCAAAGTTTTAAACTCCATGAAGATTTTAGAGCCCACAAAGGACCAATAAACCTTCAGTCTGAAGCGGCAGGAGAAAAGAGAGAGAGAGAAAAAAAAAAGATGAGCTTGCTTGGCTATGATCGCTGAACGGGACGGCAGACTATTTGCCTGAATTATAGCATCTCAGCTGTTGTATATAGACTTCATGAGAAACTTTGATGTAAACTCAATAAAAACCGTAATCATATAGTGTCAAACTGAATTTGATGTGTAGACAAGCAGGCTGGCCTGGGTCTGACGAATCAATCCAGTGTGAAAATGCCGAAAACAGCAATTCCTCTAATGTCCACTTGAAACTGCTCCAAAATTAAGTCAATCCCCATAGATCTTAATATCAACTGGAGGCTCCATGTGCAAGTTTATGTATACAGCCTGGTACAAAGAACAGATCTGGTCTCTGAAAAGTCGACACCTTAATTTAATTAAGCAAATTGGTAGGAGCCTCCTATTGGATAATTACTGCATGGGTGATTATCTTTCAGCTGGTAACAAGTTATTTAACCCCAACTGATGCAATGAGTAGCTTCTCATTTCTTAAACAACCATGAAATACGCATCCTGTGGTTGTGGAAAAGATGTTAGTCTGTTTGAGAAGGGTCAAATCACTGGAATGCATCAAACAGAGAAAACATCTAAGGAGACTGAAGAAACTACTAAAACTGGGTCAAGAACTGTCCAGCGCATTATTAAAAACTGGAAGGATAATGGGGAACCATCGCATCAGGGTAAGAAGAGAGGCAGATGAAGTGATGCACCCATCATGCCTAGTGCCTACTGCACAAGCCTGTGGGGGCAGTGCTATGATCTGGGGTTGCTGCAGTTTCTCAGGTCTAGGTTCAGCAACATTATGTTGCCCAAAGAATGAGGTCAGCTGACTACCTGAATATACTGAATGACCAGGTTATTCCATCAATGGATTTTTTTCTTCCCTGATGGCACGGGCATATTCCAAGGCTCAAATTGTGAAAGAGTGTTTCAGGGAGCATGAGACATCATTTTCAGACATGGATTGGCCACCACAGAGTCCAGACCCCATTGAGAATCTGGAAATAAATCTTGTGACATTGCAGAAGCTTATTGAAACAATCACACCTGTAACACCTGTAATTGATATTAAATGGTAAAGTTACAGTGTAAGCATGATTAGGAGCATGGCTGATTTGATTGACAGGTGGTTTGCCGTCAGAAAAGTTGCACAAGTCCTCCTCGGCTTCACCCACAATCCATCTTTTTGTCTATTTTTGAATCAGTCAGGGGTTCATTATGATAGGAAAAAACTGAGTCAAACATCAGTCCATTGTTTTTTGATGCCATAAACTGTTTGCAGACATGCAGAGAAATTGCAAAATCATGGTTTCCTCCATATTTATATACAGTCAGTGGTTGTGGCATTAAAAGAGTAAGTGGTGACTTAGCTTGTGAAAGACATTGATGTGTAATGTTGATGTTAAAAAAAAAAATGGTAGTGCTGTCTAATTAATACCATTTGTAAATTTGGGCCTTTCAGAATCAGTTGTATTTATGCAAAGTGGAATATTTGCAACTGGGAAAACCTAAACAACAGTAAATCGTGGTTTAACCTGATGTTATTAGCATAGCATTTGGTCATTTGACATGTGTTTGTTTCTTTAATACACTTTTCTTTTAAATCTAGTCCATTCCAGTAACTATAACCTCACCAGTTGTATTCTTCACGCCAATCAACTCCAACTTCGGCAAACTAATCAGTCAATTCAATTTGCTATGCACAACAGTTGGAGCACCTGGTGCTTAGTGGGTGTAAATAATAATTAACTGCCCTTCTCTACACAACTGATTTGTGTGTTTCACACATTTCAAATAAAACTCTAGGTTTATACATCAACACGTTCCTAAGTTTCATTGCTATTTTGGGATTCCTGTGCGTGCAGAGCTTCGCCGCCAAAGTTTTGCGTGTCACCTTAATCACGCGGCATTAACCTTGGGAAGTTGCCGCGACACATCTTGAATATCTCCATGATTAATGGTAAAATTGAAGGATTTATTTTAAAAAGGGGACGTGTTAATTTTGACCTGCGACGACAACAGCTACTTGAACTAATGACGAATACTTGATGTATCCTAATTGCCACGGTGCCTGTAAAACTATAAGACAGTCAGTGGAATCAGCTGATTGCAGAGGGCAGATAAATACGTTTACAGTCAAAGTAAACTATAATTCAGAATTAGGTTGGAAACAATTAAACCTCTGCAATCAGGAGCTGTTAATCAGCATCGTTGTCTTACTTCTCCTCTGTTTCTAAACTCCTTCAAGTGTTTTTCTCCCGCCTCATTTTGTTCTGTTCTGTGTGAATTCCCCACCATGAGGCGTAGGAGCACCGGTGCCTACGTTCTAGTTCTAGTTTTACAAATAAAAGGCCCCTCCTGTGAGTGATAAATGAGGAAAGCCAGCCACTTCTAAAAATATTCCATCCACTACAAACCCTGCATATTTACATCTCTCGGTGTCGCAGGGACTCAAGTGTTAAATGTGTCCACTTTAAGATACAGAAACTCATTGATCAGTAAAATAAATCAAAAGCTCATTATGCACAGGGCGCTGAACACCGCGCTGAGCTGGGAAATGAGTTGTGCCGTTTGCTCGGTCGCTTCATGTATAGTGTAACAATTAAGTCGAAAAAACCCCATCTGCAGTCGGCACACTAAATGACTCGTTCCCAGGCATAATATGTCCTTGTTTATTCCACCTTGGAGGTGACTTCTCATCAATATCACTGCGTTTAAAAACGTGAATATCCCACCTAATAGCCACAGCTTCCCGCTGCGATGTACAATTGGGAGAAATCTGTCCTGATGAGGGGAATGAAATGAGGGCACCAAGCTGTTTCCATTCTCCACCACAGGCAGGATCTTTTAACTCACTTCCTCTTTCAGGCGTGTCTCTTGGAAATTAGGTTCAAATCAATTTCTTTTCTAAGCTCTGCACATTTAGCATCTTCTCTTTGCTTGGGGTGGATTCATTTCGTAGGTAACATTTTTGTTTGGAGAAAGTGAATAACTCTCACCAGAGAACGGATTCTGTAGTTACACCGATCTGGCATAACATTATGACCACTTTCGTAATATTGTGTAGGTCTCCCTTGTGCCTCCAAAACAGTTGGGACTCATCAGAGAATGGACATGGGCCTTCTGAGGGTGTCCTGTGGTGGTTTCAACTTCTGAGGCCCTTGACCTCTGTGGATCATCCCACAGATACTTCATCAGTTTGGGATCTACTGAATTTGGAGGCCTGGGGCCTCATGTACGAAGGGTGCGTGCGCATACTCGTTCACGGAAAAGTTCAGATATCAAGATATCAGGTATCAAGAGTGAAAAGTCCGCAAACTTGTACGTGCCTCATGCCAACGTCATGGCTGGCGTACGCTGGCTTCTGCAGCTGTTGACCCTTTGGCGACACTTAGAGGTGATGCTGGGAAACTGTCATGAATGTGAAAACAATTACTCCGACCGATCGGGACTGTGCCGGTCGACCCTGATCAGAGCCATGCCAGCCATGTGGGACGGAATTATCCGCATGCCAGCCAGGTATATCAAATTCCCATACAATGCATCTGAACAGGTCAACATTAAAGCTGCAATTTGCAGCGAGAGCTGGTTTTCCGAATGTAATCGGAGCTATCGACTGCACACACATTGCTATAAAAGCACCATCACATTCCATTCGATCAATGTGATGCGCAAATGCAATTAACCAACATGGAGGTCAGCGTGCCAAGGAGTACGTTTTTGCGCACTTCCACTCCACAGTGAGTAGCGTCTCCAATTTGCTTTCTGTGAAGTTCTTCCTTTTTCCCGTCTTACTCATTCTTATGTTTTCATTTTCTGATCGTGCAGAGAGGGGAATCACAGGTGCAGGGTCAGTTTGAATATAATTTTCATATTTATAAGGGGGTGTGGATAGGGATGGGTCGGGTACAACATGTGAGCTCAATTGGGATGTTCACGCCACGTTTTAGAAGGAAATCCACGCACGTCTTTGAACATGAGGCCCCAGGTCAACACCTTGTGCTGTTCTTTGAGTTGTTCCTAAACTGGTTCGGAGATACAAACATTGCATGACTCGTCTTTAGCGAAATTTTGACGACGTTTCTGCAAAATTTCAAAAACAAAAATTAACGTTTGGCATTCGGGTGGCAGTTTTACAGAGCAAGCCAGATTGTAGTACCTTAAATGAGCCTTAAGTAACATCCACACGAGTGTTTGCATGTGTGCATGTATTTAAAGATACACTAAGGACAAAGACCCCACATTGGTGTGCGCAAGTTTTTAACTTCGTGTGAGGAAACGTGTCGGCTGTGTTGGAGAAATTACCACAAACACCACAGCTCTGCAGTGGCGTTGTCAGCCTGCGGTATTCTGCTTGTGGAGAAGGTAGAGAGAAGGTGGTGAGAAAAAGAAAAAAAATAACTGCATGGATGAAATGACAGATTCAGAGGGGCAGAACACCCAGTCAGACAGCTCTCTCTCTCAATGACCGCCTCCAAGGTTGATTTAACATGTGCCCCGACACAGTGTAAGTCAACACCGATCCAAATTCGGCAACTGCTCGACTGCCAAGTTTCAGCTTGTGTGTTTTGTCTAAGCTGAAGGCGGCAGAGTCAACCACAAGGTAAAAGCATCCGTATGGATCCGCTGTGACAATCTAACAAACTAAATGAAGGCTGAAATCTAAAACCGTTCCCGCTTCTATTAAAAATCCACCACATCCTGCTACTCAAAGGCCATCAAAGGCGTCTAATGCACCACTCTTACCCAGGACTGGTAATGGCACGTCGTGTCTGATATGCAGTTTAATACTTCCTTGCACATTTTCAGTGCTACAATGACATGCGACTTTAATTTAGCCGGAGGTAAGTGAAGAGCCCCGCGTAAGGGGATATCACTGTTTGAATGAGGACGCCTGATTGTTGCTGAAGACAGAAAATGTAGCTATCATCTCAAGAGGATTTAAGAGCACCTGGCCCTTCACTAGCTTCCAGATGCAAGTAAATGGCCTCTTTTTTTCACACAATACAGAGGAGCCCGCTCATTGTAAGCAATTTCATTGAAAATGCCGCATGGTATTATTATGAGACAATTGGGTCTGGGCTGAATCCAGGGAAGGTTATCAGGCAAGCCGAAACTCAGCAGTTCCATTTCGAACATTAATCATTCTGATTATTTCCCAACAAAGGGTTCGGGTTGAAGATGAAGCAGTGGGGTTTTGCCTCTCATTAGCGAAGAAGAAATTATGTCTGCTGCTGCTGCTGAGGAGAGAAAAAAAAAAAAAAGATTTATTCCGTCTTGGTGGACCTGCGCGGACGTCTGGACTGTGGAAATTGAGCAACAACAATGCTCCTCCTGCCAAAAGCCCACATTTGTTCGGCTGCACAACACTGAGCTGGTGATTTCTGTCCATCTGTTCCCCAGCACAGCTCGATATTCGAGCTAATCACCATGACTGCTATCATCAGCGCCGGCCATTCTGGAGGGCTGATCTACTGAACTCCACAACCAAGGAAATAAACACATAGCACGCGTTTCATTGGCGGTTATAACAATGCGGCAGGTGTGGACGAGGTGGGAAGGCTAAAGAAATGTGGACAGAGTCCCAACAGCAGCAGCAGCAGCAGCGGCGGCAGCACTGTTTCTCTGGGGTCTAATTACGCCTCCTTTCTCCCCGTTTGTTGGTCAGCACAAGCAGATTGGATGTTATTGCATTTGTACGAATGCAAATGAATACACACACATTTCAATATTCATGATTTGAGTGAGTTTAGTCCTTTTAACCGCGAGCACATGCCATGAATGCTGACAGCGTTTACCAGTTACATAGAACCAAACACAGATTTATTTTATGAGATGAACGCAGCTATGGAGCTACAGGGGTTAGCTGTGTTGTCTCACAGTAACATACTAGGTTCAAACTCGCCCTTAAGCTTGTGACTCATGTGCATGTTTGACCTTGTGCCCATACGGGTTTTCCCAGGTGCTCCAGTTTCCCGCAGACAATGTAAAGACATGCAAGTGAATGTACTTGCTGAATTTTCTGTACGTCTCTCTACGACCACCTTGACTGGCTCGTAACGAAGTGATCGAACACAAGCAGAAGCTGCTTTAAAGCTACAGACTGTTTAGAAAATCAAGCAACTTAAACAACAAAACATGATGAGTCGGTCAAATTGTTAACTAAACAAAGGAGAAACCACTCAGGCCAGCCCAGAATGGACCGTAGGACCTGGGGTCTGTCCTCTAGCATACCAAGCTGAACCCTAATCAGAAATAAGACCGAAAAAGAAATACTACTGAACCCGTCAAACATAATAAATACATAAAACAGAGGCTACATTAACAATGATTCCTGCTGCAGAGGCTGGGAGAAGAAGATGTCAGAGAGCGAGTGCCAAGGTTCCTCCCCCTATTTATTGGATCCTTCCGATTAAACCCAGATCAGCTTCACCTGTGGGAGGGAACGACAAAGATGCCAGATTTAAACCGTCTTTACCGCTCTTGACCAGCAGATTTATAAGCATGCAAACCATGTAAATAAATGTGAACCTGCTGTATTAATTTGCATGTGTAATTTATCCTTTTGGGCAATTACTGCTGGTGTTTTTCATCCAAAGATTCAGCACTTGAGATAATTTATGAAAGTGATTTTTTGTCTTCATGTTGTTATATTATAAATATGTCTAGTGAATATCAAAAACAAAACATATGTGCTGTTATCTGGAACTGATAACAGCACATAGACAGAACCTAAAATTTCAAAAGGAGTCAAACCATTCAGATGTCTGCAAGAAAAAGAAAAAGAAAAAAGGCTTTCAAAGGGAAAGGAACAATCTTTCTTGACAGGCAGGGTCTGATTCCCTTTCAAATATCCTCTGCTTGACAGCACACATTACACCATTGTTCCTCCCCTTATCTGTCATTCGAATCAGTTCTTCTGTCAAATTTTAATCCCCTATCTGTCGCAGGACGGCTAAATGGCTTCCTCCCCGTGGGTTTGATGTCACCGCTGCCCTTTAGAAACAGAACGAAACTTCCCCCGAACGTGGCTCAAACAGAAAGCGGCCCAAACGGTGATTGTGAGCGCTGCTGACATGTCGGAGCTCAGCCGAGTCCTATCGCCCTTCATCTTATTTCCATCACATTCCAGTGCATTGGCTTTTGTAAGACAGTCTGAGCACTTGCTGCAATGCAGACGTATGACCGATAACGTGTATTACCTTTAGTTGGGATATTCAGTGCATGAACACATTTAAAACTGCTGCTGCTGCTTAAAATCTGTTATAATACTGTGGTAGATTTATGGATGTAAAGTTGCTCAGAGGGTATGGTGTCTTTAAATGAGCACGTCAACACGTTCTGATGACATCCTGAGAATTGTTCTGAGTGAAGTGTTAAGATATCAGGACGAGAAATGAGTCAGCATGCTCCAATGTCCCAGCGGTTACGTCACTGTTTACGTCAACGTACGTCAATGGGGACTATAACTGCGTGTGGTTTACACTGTGCTTTAGTTTGTTGCTGCAATTCTTACACAACTGTTGCTAGGCTAGCCAAGCCCAGCCACATTAGCTTACAGGCTAGAAGACAATGTTTTTCAGCAAGGAGAAACATGCTATACAGTTTTTGTTAGGTTGTACACTACTAAATTTCCATGAATTTTGTCATGTTCAGTTATGACCTACACATCTTTTTATACTTATTCCTAATGGTACTTTAAATAGTTTTCCAGGTAATGATCTAAAAATGTTGATGACTCATCCCGTGCAGGGGGGCGTGTGCTAATTTTGCATCCATTGAAATGCATCCTGAAATTTAAAGCTTTTGATTCCATCTCTCCTTTACCAGAAGCATTTGTGGCTGAACGATCAGATAATTTCAGACTGGGCTCAGTTAGCCGCTTCATGGGGAGTAAAATCAAGGTTGATGTTTACGCACAGTTGATCAGTTAGCTAGCAACCAAAAACACTACTGAACAGTGTTTTCCGCTTCTTTCCTTATCAGTTTTTCTCAGGAAATACACACAAAAAAAGGGAGGTTATCTAAAATTAACTTCTGGATTTTGTATTAAAATTATCTTTATATAGCAATGGATAGGCTAGCTAAGCTCAACTAATAACTAGCTTACAAGCTAGGTTGTGAACACAATGGTTTTAGTACAGTATATATATAGTACAGTAAGTCTTATTGGATATTCAGAAAAAGCTGTTTCTTTTCAGTTGATATTTGATGACCTGAATGACTGAACACTTTTACAGACAACTCTCACTGGAAATCACAGCTCTTTCTTTTTTGACATAAAACTACACAAATTAAAGTTGCAACTTCAATGTAGTATTTGTTGTTCTATGTCAGATTGAATGTGCTGAGGCACAGTGCATGAAGAAAGAAAAAAATAACCCTGTCCAAATACATAATGTCTGGGCTTCATATGATTTTACAAGAAAAACAATCAGGCTCTCTCTCTCTATAATCTACTAATTCATAATACAGCCACAGTTAGATTTTCATTTACCAATGATTCATAAACTGGAATCATCTGTACAACTGGAGCCTTCCCTGCCCGACCTAGAGCCAATCCAGCAGCCCGGCTGTGTGGCCATTAAAGAACCTGGACCTGGATCTGGGTGGCGACAGCGTGCGAACACTTGTCATGTCTGGTCCCAGGGCTGCATAATTGAATGTTGGCAGGCTGAAGACAGGTGCATGAGCTAAGTGACTGGGAGAGCTGGCCTTTCAACCATCCTGTCACTTTGACTTTAATAACCCCTGATGGTGAGCTCATTACAGAGCCTCACGGGCATTTTGTTGTGCAGGTGTGCACAGGAGCATTTGGACAAACTATCTGCTGTTTACTTTGATCCGATTAGCATATCATTTGTATTGATTGACGATGAACTGCAGATTATATTTGCATTGTCCTGGACCACAGATTATATACTTATATGTATTAGTGATTTTTTATCAAGCTAAAGCATGCTTACATATATTTGTATCTCAGTATAAATTCATGCTCATGCTCCCTAATGTTTGACATTTTAGTTTTTTAATTAAAAAGTATACCTAATGAAACAAAACCAGAACTGACAGCTGAATTCAGTAAGAAAAACCCTACCATAAGACCTTAAATTGATTTTGCTCCATCACATTCTTCTACGCCTTCAAGTACTACATGTATTTGGTTTTGTCAGCCCATTGTCATTGTTCATTTTCATGTTCACTAGGATGTTATTTTCTAGTTTTCTCCCACTGTGACCTGTTTGGCAGGTGCAATCAGCATATGTTATCCTTCCATCTGGTGCCGGGTAATATCACAGCAATATTGCTTTCCTCTCGGTGGCTGTGTATCATCAGTATTGTGCAAAAAAAAAAAAAAAAAAAAAAAACAAAAACCTTCCTTCTCGAGAAAGTTAAGTTGAAACGAAGAAAAACAATAAAAATATAAAAGCTTGATTTGCCCCATCAATCGTTTGGCTCTCCTCCAACATTATGAAACCTTTTCTGCGCCGCGGAAGATAATGTCTTCCGTCAACAGCAAGAAAAGGAAAACAAACTGTCAGAAAGTCGAGCATTCGGGTTTTTTCTCAGGACAGCGCTGATAATGAGTGCGGTTCTGTTTGTAATCTTCCAGCGTCAACCTTTCAAGCCATTATTCATCAGCACAGTTCCCGCGACTCGAAAAGAAATTGCAAGTTATTAACTCTGCTCTCAGAGAAATGAATGTGTCTTGCTCGGAAATGCTAAGCCGTGAGAAAAGTATTATATAAAATCAGGGTTTAATCCTCTTCACTGATGTAATCAGTCGAATGGCACACATCTGAAATCTGATGCTGGAATTGGGCTCTCTCCAAAGCACACTCAATGCTCAGGACTTCTCCTCTGATGCCAGCCAGGCAGCTGTGCGCTGTGCAATTTGTGCCAGATGCTCTGAGCGCAGCACATGGTGGCCCTGGATAACACTGGATACGGGGCATTGATTAGGTCTAAGCATGCCGCACCACATCGCCTGATTTGGGTTTAGAAAAACCTCTTCCCCCCGCTGAATTAAATCCATATTAGAAAATTTCTCTTGTTCGATATGCTCTCCCTAACCCCGTCCGGAGTCACGAAACTGGGCTCTCCATGGCCTCTGGCAGGCCTCAATTTCACTGCAGCTCGGAAAGCAATTTTATTTCAGCGGCTGTGGAGCAATGCTGATTTTCAGCTTCTGTTATAAGAACATGAATTGTCCATTATAAAGCTGGAAGGGTAAACTCCAAGATGAAGTGTTAATTTAGCCTTCTCTTGGATGTGGTCTGTCTTTGTGTGGCAGTGTGAAATGAAAGCATGAGTTTTCATTTAACATGAGTTAACATTTTTCAGGCGTAACTTTCCATCGTGGCCTCAGCTGACTTCCATACATGTTCTTTCTCTAAAATAATAATAATAAAAAAAGCACGGTCTGCAGGTGTTTATTTGAAATTTCATGCAAGGCCTCTGTCCCTGACCCCGGGTATATTTCCCTAACAGCTGCAGCAGCACACTGTGTCCTGTGCCCGTGATTTGTGATGTCAGTTGCAATAATTATGTTAAGCTATAAACCACTGTAACCCAGATGTCACTTGTATTGAGCGCGTGGAGAGGAGCAGAGCTTTTAGAAAATGTTTTTTTTTTTTTTTTTTTCTGATACACAGTCATGTATCATGTGCTATTTGTCTAATTTTGAAAATTATTTTCAGGGTTGGCTGACCTTTTTTTCTGTAGCCGCTGATCCCCTAGCCTCGCTTTCTGCTTCAATTAGTCTAATGTCTTTGTCCTGAAATGTGGCGCGTGTAGCTCATTAGCAGAAGAAATGTTTTAATACTGAAGGTAAGAATAAAAGTCGAGAGAGGGTTCAATTCTCACGTCAACTCTCATTTTTAGTATCTTTCAGCAGTCGTGTTCTTGCCACGTTAGCCTAGAGAGCTGGGATGTTTACTGTTGCCTGGCGACACCATCAGCTGCCCCCGTGTCTTGTAGACTCTCGTTTCTCTCATTGGCTTTTGCGAAGGTGCCGACGTCATAATCCAGATTTTAAAATCTAAATATCAGAAATGTTTGAGTGTTTAGGAGCAGATATGTAAACTCACTCATGGAAGCCCATGATGCTGTATTGCATGGTGGGGTTTCATCCACTCATAATACGTTCATTGCTTGACCAGTCATTCGTTAATTTTCTGTTACCGCTTGTTCTGTGGAGAGTCACGAGGAGCTGGAGCCTATGGCAGCTGTCACTGGGCGAGAGTACACCCTGGACAGGTCTCCAGTCTATCACAGGGCCAACACAGAGAGACAGACAACCATTCACATTCACACCTACGGCCAATTTAGAATCACCAATGAACCTAACCAGCATGTCTTTGGACGGTGGGAGGAAGCTGGAGTACCTGGAGAGAACCCACGCAGACACAGGGAGAACATGCAAACTCCACACAGAAAGGCCCCAGTCCATGGCCAGTGGATTTGAACCCAGAACCTTCTTCCAGGTTCTAACCACCAGATAAGAAAAAAGAAATGCAACTCCTGTGTGAATACCATTACACGTATGTGATGTACTAGAGGAAAATCCAAAACAGACAGGGAAATGTAAAACAAAGGGCAAGTAAATGGTAAATGGCCTTGCTTTTATATAGTGCTTTTTTCTACCTATTGGTACTCAAAGCGCTTTACAGTCATCTACCCATTCGCTCACACACATTCACACACCAGTGCCACACACTGGCAGCAACTGGGGGTTCAGGGGGTTCAGTGTCTTGCTCAAGGACACTTCGACATGTGGCACATCAAACCGCTAACCCTCTGGTTCGTGGACAACTTGCTCTGCCTACCGAGCCACAGCCGCCCCTCCACAGCCAACCTTCTTCATTTGGGCTCAACCATGTCAACCCAGTGGAAGACATGTCTTTATTAGGCGTCATTTCAGATGAGCAGTAGCGACATGTCATTTTTTTTTTTCCAGATTTTTAAACAGCGCATAAACTCGTCTCGTCCTGTTGCCACTTCTGAGAAAAGTTCACTGTGCATCAGCGAGACTGCCAACTTCATTTTCGAAAAATACATTTCCGACGTTATATGAAGTGGCACAGAGCCCGGGTTATTCTACATTAAGTGGCAAAAAAAAAAAAATAAAAAAAAGTTTTGCAAAAGAAATATGACTGCAGATAAAAAAAATCTACCACATAGTTTGTAAATATATTTTCAAAAAGGTGAATTAATGCTCGAACGAATGTTTCAGAATAGTGTACTTTCCCTTCACACGTTATGCAAATGCTCCGCATCTGGGGGTGTTTGTGCACCTCAGTGACATTTTGAGCTGAACATCTGCCAGGTGTAATCACACTTACATCCTGCGAGTTACCCAATAGGATTTGTAGATTGTTTCTATAGCGACGCTGCAGCCCATACACTACCTGCGATGTAACAAAGAGGTTGCGTTCTTCAGTTTTCTTAAAATCTGTCAAGATCTCATTAGCGAGCTCCTCTGCACTGACCACCATCATCACCTCATCTGTCTTCACCGCCTCCTCTAATGAACACCTGGAAGTCCGTCAGCACTGCGGGCTCTGCAGATGCAGGGATTTATCTAATAAAAATCACACCCACAATTACAGATCAGCAATGCTTTAGTAAATATGCAAATGACCTGTAGAGAGACTTTGCACCACCGCCTCACATTTCATTTACTTTCATTGTCGCTGGTGTTACATTTGTCTTCGTAAATAGCACCATATGCTCGCACCACTTAATTCAAGTTGGGGAGAGATTATGAGCAGATGATTTAGCAATTGCACCGCTCCTCCGTCGCGATGTGGTACTGGCTGATGCGAAGTGAAATGGAGCCAGGCACTCGTACGAGTTGAGGGCACCATTTCCCTCCCCTCTGATTGACTAAACATTTAGCTGTGATATAATTGGCTTGGTAACAAAGTGACCATGGGGCGTGAATAAATTTGTAACGAGCCCTTTGATCAGACTCAGAGGCACAGTGGCATCTCGGGCCTCCCCCGACACGGCGGGCTGTCAGCGTGGTTCGCCGTGTGCTGTGGGACGCCGGGATTGCAACACGGGATAAGTGATGGAAGTGACGGCCCTCTAACTAGGTACACATGCCTCATCAGACATCTGATGTTTTCTCCATTTCCTCTTTATATCCCACTGTGAATAATTAATTTATTCCAACCAGCTCATTTGTGATAATGTTTGATATCCTCCACTCTCAGACGCTCTCAGTTCTGACAAAGAAAACCACCAGAAGCTCAGGGGAGCACATAGCATGCATACCGTACACAGTGCAAAGGGATTTACCACACGCCTAAGAATAGCTCCAGATATAGATCTGAGCGCATCTTGCAACGTAAGGCTGCAGTCAATCATGTTGCAGTCCATCATGTAATCTGGGGAGTCGTTTACAGCACACTTTTCTTCACCGGCTTCAGCCTTTAAGGCAGAGCCTCCTTCCAGGCAACACGAGTAGCTCGCTAGAACTGCACCTAGTCCAAAAGACAAAGTGTCCCCTCGCTTGAAGCTCTACAAAGCAGGAACTCCACAGCACAGATACAGATGAACAGAAATCAGTTCACTTTTGAACCCCGGCAAGAAGAAGCTCACACTGATGAGTTTGGGGAAGACAAATCGGCATAAAGGAAAGAATACAAAGGACGTAAGATGACGATATTAAACTGCCAGACGTGAAGAGGTAGAAGGTGTTGATATGTGGCAGACGAGGTTCAGTATTCAGATTCAGAAAAACAACAAAACTGCATTACAAGAAAAAAACCTGCGTAGTGCAATGTGAGAAAACTTAAAATATATCTTCTTTCACACTATGCTACTGGGCCATTACCGATTCCCTGGGACCAACAATATCCAACCACAAACTCCAGTGTATACACCGATCTGCTACAACATTATGACCACCGACAGGAGAAGTAAATAACATCTTGACCATCTTGTGACAGTCCATTGTTCTGCTGGGAAACTTTTGGACCTTAGACATGTAGCACCCACCTAGACCAGATCAGGCACCCCTGCCCCACAGCAATGACACTCCTTGATGGCAGCAGCCATCCCCAGCAGGATGCAGCCTGACACAGACACACACACAAGAACACTTTAGGAAGAACTAAAAAAAAAAAAAAACACGAAGAACAGCACATGGTGTTGACCTGGCCTCCAAATTCACTGGATCACAAACTGATCAAGTATCTGTGGGATGATCCACAGAGGCCCCTCCCCTCAAAGACCCCCCCCACTAACAACATTGTGTTTCCAGACACCACAGGACACCCTCAGAAGGCGCCATGTCCATTCTCTGATGAGTCATAACTGTTTTGGAGGCACAAGGGAGACCTACACAATATTAGGTCATAATGTTATGACTGATTGGTGTATTTTCACATTACATTGACCATCTTGTGACAATACAATGTTCTGCTGTGAAACTTTTGGACCTGACATTCATTGGTGTGGATGTTACTTAGACATGTAGCACCCACCTAGACCAGACCAGACACCCCCACCCCATAGCAATGACACTCCTTGATGGCAGCAGCCATCCCCAGCAGGATGCAGCCTGACAAGGGATAGTTAGTGGGGGCTAACAACATCCTGTCCCCAGACACCACAGGACACCCTCAGAAGGCTCATGACCATTCTCTGATGAGTCACAACTGTTTTGGAGGCACAAGGGAGACCTACACAATATTAGGAAGGTGGTCATAATGTTCTGCCTGTAGCAGGATTGCAGCATGGCAACAAAGCAAAGTATTTTTATATTCAACAATATTTTAACCCAGTTTTTAACATCTTATCGTATTTTCATCCCGTCAGGCCAGGTTTCTGGTGGGCCGGCGTTAAAGGTTAAATTCATACCAAGGTACAATCTTTACAAAGTGAACTATGGCAGGAGGAAATCAAGCATCTCCAAACAGCAGGGGTGAAACTGTCAGCTGCTGCAGTGTGGAATGTACTGTGGCTGCCCCCACCGTCTGTCCTCTGCTCCATCACAGGCTCACACACACACACCATTACACACACAGGCGCTCCACGAATCAGCCGATCTGTAACCTGTCGGCGGTGATGAATAGAGGACGTCTGCAGCCGCGGCTCCCACCACAGGAGCAGATGGATGATAGTGGGCTGTTAAAGTGCTTCCTGCGCCGCAGTGGCCGACACAGTCAAGGCGAACAGCAACGGGGCAACGTTCCTGTGTTTTATTTCTCCCTTTCTTTAATGATGTTTGGGCTGCGAGTGCCACTGGCAAGAGCTGAAACACAGTCAGAGCACCTGGTACGCCGAGGCAAGACATTTACACAATTAGGTAGCGTTTTTTTCTTCTTTTTTTCCCCCTCTACCTCCCACATACACTACATAATTTTTCCTTTTCTCTGTCATAACATTTTTGAAGTATTACTCTGTCAGCGGCCCAGTTACCAGCGACTGCGACATGACGTGTCAAACTGCAGCACGGGCTGACGCTGCCCACTTTTGTGTGGCACTATATCTAGTAATTGCGTAGCTAATTGTAGGGCTAATTGAGAAGTATTTGGAATTAATTATAAACTATTCTCCCAGATGATGAAAAAAAAAATTGCTTCAATTATATACACTTCTAAATCCGCCCCTAATCACACCACTTAGCCCCACTGAGTAGTCAATAAAGGGAAAATGGAGGCATGCCGGCTTATCAGTTTTTGCCACAATGTTCAAAAATGACTGCTTAACTTGTTTTGTGCATGTTTGCATAACCTCAGTGAGACTGCTGTGTTTTCCTAAAGGAGCTGCCTTCTTGCTCAATGCACTCAGAACGTCTTGATGCAATTATTTTCTACATAAATCCTCCTCAAATTCTTTGTCATGTTGTTTCTTGGGAGGGAAAAGAAAACTGACCTCCTCCCTGCTCTAAATCCTATTGTGCAGCTGTCGCAGATATTAGATCCCATAACGACCCAGAGGAGGGACTGAAGCACGAGCAAACACTGGAAAGAACATAAACCATTAGATGCACTGCTTCGGTGAATAGCATGGAATCCGCTGAAAGCTCTGTTACAGGCATGGAGGCGTCCAGCAGAGTTAAGCACGCGCTCCAGCCGGGGGACTGTCGCCGTCACTGCAGCAACTGAAGACACACTTAGCTGGCTTCTCCTGGACACTAGTGATTTATGTAACGCTGCGGAAGAGTTGAGAGTCACGCACACTCAAGCGAGCGCACACAAGCCGCAGAAAATATCTGAGATTTATTTTCCACAAACGGAAAATTAAATGTCACAGAACTCCTCATTTGCTGGTTTCGTGCATAAATGGCGACACCGCGCTCAAACTTATCAAACAGTGTTGACATTTTAGGATGGATTTAACCGTCCGCCGCCAATTTGCATTCATTTGCATTACCTACCGCAGCATTTAACGTCACGCCGAAGCGAATTGCGAGCGCCCCCCCCAGACGCCTGCCTTGTTTTTCTCCACACTCGGCGTAAATCTAAATTATAGCTAAACAACCTCAGGGCGGTATGTGTTACAGGCCAATATGAGAACTATGTGATTAAGATCATGCAGCTGCAGGGTCCTGACCTGCACGAGGAAAGCTGGTCAAAAAAAATGTTGCCATGCAAACACTGACCTCTTGACCATCTCGGCGGCTGCAGCTTCAGATTAGAAATGCCACAGTATCTGGTGTGTGGGCTGTATTCTGCTTCACTCATGCACACACAACTCATTTCTAAACAAGTCATTCCCATGAATTACAACTGTGGCAGGTGACAAGTCGGTAAGTGTTGTGTTATTTGTGCAATGAGTCACCTTATTTGTATAACTGGTCAGAACGACACGTCTCAGACGTCTGGAAAACAGATTCATCTGAGGTCTACGGTAAACCACAAAGCACATTCTGCTTAATCTCTGGAAGAAATGAGCAAATCAATATGCACACAGAGCAACGAATGATCAAAAAAACAAAACAGATACAGCCTCCTACTGCTGGCTGCCCTGAGGGGAGTTACTTACACTTACAACTAAATATTACAAAAGACTACAGTGGCCACCAGCACTCATCATTTACAGTTTCACAAGGGATCAGCGTTGTCAGGTTAAACAGTCGAATGATGTGATAGAAAGGCTTGGAGGAGCAGCGCCTTAAGAAGAGGTCGTCAACAGATGAGAAGTAATTAGCTGTGTTTTCTTTTTTATATTTACACCGATCAGGCATAACATTATGACCACCTGCCTAATATTGTGTGGGTCTCCCTTCAGAGAATGGACATGGGCCTTCTGAGGGTGTCCTGTGGTGTCTGGCAACAGAATGTTGTTAATGAGGGGCCTTTGAGGGGAGGGGCCTCTGTGGATCATCCCACAGATACTTGATCAGTTTGGGATCTAGTGAATTTGGAGGCCAGGTCAACACCTTGTGCTGTTCTTCATGTTTTTTTTTTATAGTTGTCCCTAAAGTGTTTTTGTGTGTGTGTCTGTGTCAGGCTGCATCCTGCTGGGGATGGCTGCTGCCATCAAGGAGTGTCATTGCTATGGGGTGGGGGTGCCTGGTCTGGTCTAGGTCGGTGCTACATGTCTAAGTAACATCCACACCAATGAATACCAGGTCCAAAAGTTTCCCAGCAGAAGATTGAATTGTCACAAGATGGTCAATGTTATTTACTTCTCCTGTCGGTGGTTTTAATGTTGTGGCTGATCGGTGATCTTGATTAAAGATGAAAAGGTCGATCGATCTCATTTCTGTCCAGGAAGTGTGATGCTAAATCATGCAGCTGAAAAAATGAAGTTAGTTTGTTGATTGCCAGAAACTGCAGTTCCTCAAATGGCAGCTTGAGGCTGGCTACAAAAGCGAGTCAATCTCCACAGACCTCCATGCTGAAATGCTTAACTTTACATCAGAAATAATGCTGTTTCCAGCTTGGTACGACCACGGGATGAATAGGGTATCTATCTATCTATCTATCTATCTTTTCGGTTAGATGGAGAGCTGTGATGCCACCCACTTGTCCCTTTTAAAGCTGTCTGTTTTGGCTTCTACTCAGGGCTGGGTGGAGTCAGACAATGCCAAGATGGCAATTGCAGATGTTACCATGTTGACCTTCAAAATGGCTGTTTAGGAATGTGTGGATCCACAGCGATCTTGTCTGTCTTCATGTACAGCCCATGTGCCAATCCAAGATTTTATTAACTTAACTAGAGGCAGGCTAGGCTTAACGGTTTCTGTCTAATCACCATGAGGTCACAGAGGGTGATTCCTTATGAAACCACACACCGTTCGACAATGCGAAACACGTTTTGGTCCGTACCCTTGTTTGGTTTCGTTCTGTTCCTTTAAGAAGACCTGCCATCAGCTTTGCCCTTGAGGCTCTTAATCCAAAGTGTTCCAGTGGAGCTGCCCGGTGTCACCGAGGAGCACAGTGGCTGTAACCTCCCAGCTCCCTGTGAGTCACTGTCCAATTGCATGAGAGTGAGAGTTACCTCCACAGGCAATAAGTCACCTATTTCATCTATTGAGCGATTTCAGTCACCAGCACAAACTGCAGCAACATCAATATAAGTTAACCCTTTAGCCCTTGGCCATTTAAAAAAAAAAAAAAAAAAAAAACACAGCACAGCACACCTAAATTCAGTCAATGTTAGCCAAACAACTGGATGGCCCACAGGAACTACCCCAGGCTGTGGATGGTGCACAGGGGAGACTTCCGAAATTCAATAATTCAGTTGTTTTACTTGTCACAGTAAAAGTAAACGAGATAAAACTTTCATAGCTGAATGATAATGTCTGACACTAGTTTTGCTTGTAAATCTTCTTTTACAGAGGAGCTGCTGGAAATGCCAATATTGTGATTTTATTTGTGCTTTAAAGTCAGGCACCCGAGCGTCAACTCCAGCAGTTTCATATTTACAGGCTTCTGCCCTCTTTCACTGGTTTCAGTGTAGACTCATAAGACTTCTTTGTAGTTGTTGTTTCTCTTTTATGTGATCCCAATGAATCATCTGGTTTTCATTGCTTGTGACTGGTTGGTGTTGATGTGTATTTTCCAGTGTGTGGAAGATTTCTGGAGGAAATATATATATATATAGACAGGAGGAGAGTGTATTTGACACCCCGGGAAGCTCAGCATGTGACCGAGTAATCGTTGAGTAACTTCTATTGATTATCTATCCTGTCAGCCTCCTGCAGATGCGGTCATTCTTTCTTGCAGTTCTTCAAAGTTTCAAAGACCGGTTAAGAAATAAAATCTAAAGTGTGGCTTTTAAGAAATGTACCCTGGCAGACAGACAGCAGAGACAGACCGTATTGACCTAACCGGCCAATTCTCTGGGGAGTCCCATCCTGCAAACCTGGTGACAGGCCTCAGAAATGGACTGTAAAGATAAGAAAGGCAACAATATCTTTCGTGCACACATAGGTGATCCACCTTATGCAGGGTTGAGTAGAGTTTGTACAGTATATCCAGAAATAATGAAATATTTGAGAAGACCAGACAGTAAATGTGACGCCGATGCGAGTCACTGGGAAACGAAGGGGATAAAGCTAGTCTGGTTCTGCAAGAGACTTTATAAATAAGAGGCAGAGTGCTTAAAGAATCCTGAAAAGGTTCACGACAGCTTTCAAAGTTGAATCATTTTTCTTACTGTGCCCATAACATGAATTAGCACGTTAACAAACCTCGTGTTCTGCTGGGATGAGCAAGAGATATTGGTCACATCATGATCTTCAGGACAGATCCATCAATAAAGCTGTTGTTGTGAAACACTGGGTGTATATAGTAAGTGGGGGATGGGGGGCTAAACTCTGACTTAAACTGTTATTATTTGAAATTGCAGTTATGGCAGCATTTCTTAGATTGGGGCTGGCTCTTGCTAGCTGGAAACAACTGCACAAGGCTGTTCCTAAGATGGCTGCAACATGGCAACACCTGCCCATAAAGACTTGGAAGCATGTGTCATTTGTGGAGCTGGTTTTGTGGATTTTATTTTTGCCATCGGGCGGAGATGGAGAGGCAGATCCACTCTTTGTGTTAAGCTAGGCTAACAAGGTACTGGGTGAACAGTCTCATACTTAATATACAGATTTGGGAAATGTCAAGCGGAACCTTTGATTAAAAGCCAAACGTGTTTTCACATACCCTATCTAAGACGGTTTTCTTCTAAACTGAGGACTATGAGATAACACAACCTGTTAATCAAATATGATCCGACGCCATTAGGACAGATGTACTTCAATAAGTAAGGACTTTTATTACAAATTATGTTAACTGCAGTGCATGACACACTGCAGGTGTGATTTTTATTTCACTTCACACTCACTAGATTTCAATGCAGCCCGTAGCCCAGCATCAGATTTCAGTGCAGGCTGTAGACCAGCATCAAATCGTGGCAGCGAGCCCTGCAGCCTGAAAGATTGACAGCTGGGTCCAAATCGATTCCTGCAGAAATCTTGAAACCTTTTCATGCAGCGATGGTTGATTTGACAGCTCAGTTGAGTTACAGATGTCAGGCAGTTTCTCAAATATGCAGCCAAGGTCAGAGTCACGACCCTTAGTGAACACAAGGATTTCTAAATCAGACGGCCACAACCTTACCTTTGTATCCAAACATCAAAGTGCATTTTTAGTGAATGTGAGGTGGGTTGCGACTTTAATTGCCAACTGAAGAGACAAGGAACCTCAAGACTATATTGTATGTAATATTTTTTTATCAGTCTTTTTTGAGAGTGCCCACATTTAGTTGAAGCAGGTAATTCCAAACTAAACCGCCTGTGTGGACTCTCTCAAACCGTTTCCTGGTGAGGTTTTATCTCTCTTTAAACTAAGCCTTGTGGCCAATAAGGCTACATTACTCAAGCCTTTTTCCATGTTTATTTTCCGCATCTCTGTCAGCAGTGATTAGTCTTCATTTATCCTCCTCTCGCAGGAATCTGCCCCCTGCAAAGTGTGACTCAGTGCACACAAAGGCCATCACTGAAGTAAATAAATATATCTTACTTACAGCCAGATAATTTTTTTCCCCCCTCTTTAAACATGGAGGGGGTCGACTCGCATTTTCGACACAGTAGGCGATTTTTCCGGCAAAGATCCCTGGCGCCGTCTGTGAACAGTGTCGCTGCATTTCGAGGCAGCCAAGTCAGTCTATTGTTAGTTTCTCATGCTAAAAGCCGCTAATGTTTGTTATTAGAATTTAGAAAAGGTCACGAAATAGCACAATCAATGTTGGCATTTCCATTTTTCTCTGCATTACAGCAGACAAACAATGCAACTTGGTTTTAATGAGACCAAACAAAACGTCTGTGTCGAGTTATGTTTTGGTGATTTCAGACAAACGGCAAAAGGTCCAAAAGTGTTTCTAAAGGTCAAAAAAATGTGCTTGAGGGTGAGAAGTAGTAAATCAATTGCCAAACCAGCCCAACTTCTCCTGCCCACAGATATTTTTGTGGAGGAAAAGTTGGGCCAGAACCTCTCTGTTGGGAACTGATTATGTTCTGGCAAAGATCTGCTGGACCAATAAAATCATTTATCAAATCGTTTAGTGACGCAGTCATACATGCCGTTTGAGCGCCACTGAGTTAAATTTGTTTGCAACAAAATGGCTCTGATTGGTTGTCGGACTGTCCAGTTGCATGCAGATGTATTTTTTATTTTTTTTTCTCTGTAACAGATGGAACACGCCCCATAATGAAATCCAAAAGTGCTATTACCAGACTAATATTCTGATAAGGATTGAGTGTGCTAACACCAGGCTAGAATAATAGCCCAATCAAGGTAAAAATGCCTAATTTAACCACCTAAATCAGAACAGACTGTCCTGATTGGAAGGAATATTCAATCTGTTCCAACTGTAGGTTTTTATTCAACCATTTGTCTGGCTAACAGCTCAGTTACAGGATATCATCAACATTCATTCATTTTCTGCTACCCCTGCTGTCATTGGGCGAAAGGCGGGGTACACCCTGGACAGGCTGCCAGTCTAGATTTCGTCAACATCTGGAATTTAAATGGACTGATATCAGCAGAGCACTAGTATTCCAGTAATGATCTGTAACTTTAGCTTTTTGGTGTAAAAAATATTCGCTCTCCATGTAATTAATAATAATAATTGACACTGTATTGAAATTATCTCTCTGCATTTTGACCCATTTGACCCGCAGTGTGCTGCAGCCTCTGCGGGGGTCGAGCCTGTAACCCCCCGGTCCCAAGCTGCTAACCACTACTCCACAACTCCCCCATAAAATGTGACCTTCACACTCTGCCAAAACCCGGGATCGAACCAGAGACCTTTAGATCTTCAGTCTAACGCTCTCCCAACTGAGCTATTTCGGCTAGCTGATAAAGGTCCAAATTAAACACTTGATCTGAACATCTCTCTGGTTGGAATACATCCATTGTGTCTGCACATGTTTGCATGTGGGGTTCATTAAGTTTCAAGGATTTCCGAAGATCAAGGCAACATTCTCAGGTCTAATGTGGTCTGCAAGGTCCACCTCTGCATGAACGCTGAGCGTAACTGCTTTATTTGGTACCACGAAGAAGAATGAGTGGCCTAATGGGATAATGAGTATGTTGATAAGTGGCTTTTTACCACTTAAGGGCAAAGAACCATATATGGTGACTTCACTGACCTTTATTTTCCACATGAAAATGAAAAATTTAGAATAATTTCCGCAAAAGTAAAAAAGTATTGTTATGCTTTACAAAAACACTCAAGGGTTCAAATTATGAATTTCCAAGTATTTCAATGAGTGCTCTACAAAGGGTTAAAAATATGAACGAAGCTGAAAATAAATGTCGGCAGCAACGTTTAAAGCGTGGTTCAAGTGTCTGTCCATCTTGGTCACTTTCTGCTATTGATCAATACAGCTAAAACCAAGGAGATGGTGGTGGATTTCTGTACTGGTCGGCTAACATAGAGAAGGCTCTGACCTTTTTTGTGTACTGAGTCTGTTTTCTCAGGAGGCTAAGGTCGTTTAACATCTGCTGGAAGCTGCTGGACATGTTCTACCAGACTATTGTTGCCAGCTTCCTCTTCTATGCTGTGGTGTGCTGGAGAGGCAGAACTAAGATGAAGGACACCTCGTGGCTGGACAAGCTGATACAGAAGGTGGGCTCTGTGGTAGGAGCAGAGCTGGAGTCCCTGACATCAGTGGCAGAGGCAAGGACCTTGAACAAACTCCGGTCCATCATGAACAATGTCCACCACCCTCTACATGACACCATAGTCAGGCAGAGAAGCTGGTTCAGTGACAGGCTGCTGTCTCAGTCCTGCTCCACGGACAGGTTGAGAAGGTCGTTTGTCCCTCAGGACATACAGCTCTACAAGATCTCTCGAATTTCCTTCTATTTTTCTGATATTCACTGGGAAGAACCACTTTGCAAGCAAAACCATATATTTTATCAGGTCATTTTATTTAGCGTCCATGTAAACGGTTAACTTGGTATCTGATCAGAATCATTTCAGTCGGGTTGAAAATATATTTTCCTTGGAGACTGTAGACAAACAGTAATAGTGGATTCCACATTGCTCAAATGTGAATAGTCACATGTTTCATTTTACAGGATAAAGCACACAGAGATATCAGAATCTCAGTTATATAGTGCAATATTATTCAACTATAATGGTTTTTACAGAAGAGTCCATGAAAACAACGAGCTGTAAAAACACGATAATTATTATTTTCTTTTTATTTAACCTTTATTTTACACAATCACAAGTCACAGTTAAAAGACAAATAACAAAAAAAGCTTAAATTTACAAGCAGATTGTTTGGATTTAAATATAATATGTTAAAAAGCCAATTACATATTAGAGAAGTAAGATTCTAATTAAAACATTGGCCTATAAGATGCGTGATAATCCCAAATGATATTATTGTTAATAATTAATTAATTAAATGCTACCCATAAATACTCTACACATGCAGATGACTTGGTGGTTTAATAGCTGCTACAAAAATGGTTCATTTTGAGCTGATCTCCAGTTCATATTCACTTAAGCAGGACGTCAAACTCAATCTGAATCAAAGAGCAACAGTCTTTGGCTGTTTGCCCACCTTTGCTGAAGGGCAATTTAAACCCGTCACGGTCAGTGAGATGCACCTTGTACCTGTGTGAGTCCTGAAAGGAAAAAAAAAAAGTTCGAAATTAGCCATGTTTACATATCAAGGGCTGTCAGGGTGATTAATTACCACCTCCTTTCCCAGATAATATCATGTGACATCTGCCCTTTCCCTTTCCTCTGATGTAGTGGCAGAGATCACTCGTCCTCTTGATTAATTAAAGAGTCCCATGGGTTATCGTGTGCAAGCAAACCTTCTTAAATAAAACCTGATATCCAAGCGTGGACTGGGGTCCAGGGAGGATGCAGAGGAGAAGACGAGGGGGAAAAAAAGACGCAGGGGTGAGGCTTAATGTCACATGTGACAGTCGAGTCCGGGAACTGCATCGGAAACAGACAGGACTCAGCGGCTAATTAAAATCACTCTGATCGTCTTTCTTCTTGCTTTACAAAGAAGAGTAAGAAAAAAATCGCTTCTGCTCACTGACTGAAAACTTGAGGAGACGGTCAGAAAAACAGGAATGACTCAGATGTTTCAGCTGAATTGCCCCGGAACAAATGCTGTTGCTCAGCTATAAATTATTATGACTAAAGCCTTTTTCAATGGACATTTCATGGCATTTTCTCAACTGATTTCTTTTACTATTTTGGCTTTCATGGCGTTTTTGGCCAACCGGCTGAAGGCTTTAGAAACCCAACAACAGCAACTTCTGATGAACAAAGTTGATTATTTAGCAATTAGAAACCAAATATATTCCTCTGGAGTTGGAAGGTGGAGACCAAAACTGGAGCAATAAAAGGGAATATCGGACTTCTGTTCATCTGGTGTAACAAATGTGAACGATGAGTCTGTGTTAGGTAGTATTTGTACTTCCCTCCAAGTGAACAAAAATAAAAATAAAAATCAGTAATTGTAGGTTTAACCATTTATAAAAACTATATGTATAATATATGCATCTGAAAACATAGGATTTCACACACAGGTCAGCTTTTATGTGACACACTTTAAAACATCTGCTGTGTAAAATCCTCTGGAGGGTCGCGGGGAGGCTGGAGCCTATCCCAGCTGTCACTGGGCGAGAAGTGGGGTACAACCTGAACAGGTCTCCAGTCTATCACAGGGCTAACACAGAGAGACAGACAACCATTCACACTCACACCTATGGCCAATTTAGAATCACCAATGAACCTAACGAGCATGTCTTTGGATGGTGGGAGGAAGCTGGAGTACCTGGAGAGAACCCACGCAGAACACTTAGTGGTTCAGACTTGACTCGTTTGACTCTGAACTGCAGACTCTGGAGGACGGGAAGAACAGAAGGATGGTCATTTGGTAATCTGGAACAGCAGTTTACTTAATGACGCCCGGGAAATGCATTCTGGGATAGCTGGCTGTCCCAAGTCCACACAAGCTACCTCCCCGTTGAATGAACAAGGCAAGAACACATTCAGGCATTTGGTCAGATGTGTAATTTGAGTTGAAACAGCACTTATAGGCAACGAGTGATGACGCTTCTCAAGTCCACAAGAGTACAAGTACAGACAAGACTGCCCGTTGAGAAACACCCACACACACTCTCTCTTTCTCAGACACACACACACACACACACACGGAGGTAAAATAAGTAGACACCTGTGTGGGTTTACTAATTAGACTTCAGGACTGTGGGGGCGTGTGCAGACTTTGCTTGGTTCTCTCGCTTTGCTGTAAGGAAAGAGATTCGCCCAGTGTCAGTCTGAGCAGAGCTCTAATTAACCACAGTCATTAAAAAAAACGTACACCTGTGTGGGTGTACGGGGCATTTAACACGTGACCAGTGTTTTATTTAAAGGTACTGCACACCCACAGTCAACCTATAGGTTCCATTTAATCATTTGATTTCTCAAGGCTGTGTCTCAAAGGCCTTCCATGTTCGCTAAGGAACTTTTTCCTCATCGTTTACCCTTCATTTTATACGTATAGTGTGGTGCGACACTCATTTTTGCATTAACTAATTGGTCTTTTTCACGGCAGGCATTTAGCTCAACAGCAGTAGAAGCGATAACATTAAAGTGACCTTTTCTATTTAGCTGACCTTGTTTTAGACCATCAGATTTCTTCCAAATCCAAACTCCACACCGAGGCGGCTCGAGATTCCAATCAGATTTCTACAGTCTGGGTGTTCAAATCCAATTTCAAGGTATCTTTTGTGCTCTTGCAATGCTCCACACCGTCGACGTCGAGTCCAAGCTATGAAATGCTGAGCAGAATCTGTGCTGCTGCTAGCAGAGAGCTCAGCAGCAATTTGGGGTTGTGGAAGGTTTCTGTGCAAAGCAAAGCTGGAGGAAAACAGCACCGCCACCTGCACCAGCTGTCTTTTACACTATTTACTGGCATCTTCTATATTATTTATTGACATTTTATGATTTGCATGCGGTCTGTCTTCTGTTTGTTTTTATTGATTGAAATATTTGGCACTTGTTTCAGAGGTAGCATTTTTGATCTCTTTTGCTCTCGTGCAGTGGCAATAAAGGCTTTACCTTATTTTAGCTTAAACCGTGAGTGATTACACATTGTCACCACGGCAACAGATGCAGATAGGTTGTTAATGTCCAGATCCACATCACAATGGTTGCTCTAAAGATCTGACTGGAGGAATAAACCTGATTTGCCCCAGTGTCCAAGTGAAGATGGTTAAAATGCGCAGTTTATGCTTCTGCGCCAGTTTGACGCCGCGGCTACGGCAACAGCCCAGATCCTACGCAGAAGCTAACGCCGTAGCCTGACGTGACACAGACTCCAAGAGCTGTGATTGCCGCTTCTCCATCTCTGCAATTTTCGAATTGATTGTTTTGGACCAATACAGATGGAACACATCGAGGAAAGGTTAACTGAGGAGGTTTGGAGATACAAATATTTGTATGACTTGTCTTTGACGAAAGTCTCAGTCGCCACTGTTTAAAGTGAAGCGGGAAGTAGAAACAAAAATGAACCCGACTGACAAAAAAGACACAGCGCCGACTAGTGTTTGGGTGGTGTTATCACAGAGCGTGTCAGACTGACGAGCGCACAAGTATAAATGGCTTGCACCAGCGTAGGCTATGTACCTAGGTTACGCCGTCTATGTTCTGCAGAGGCATAAACAGTGCTTTAGTATCGTGGATCATTGCACATTTGCAGCCGTTGCATCAGTAACATAATTAGTTAATGTGTTTTTTTCCTGTTATGTCAATTCAATTCAAGTTGTGACAAAGGCTTATTGAACTCTGTAAAGAATATTAGAAGAAATAAGCTACTTGCCACAGACTTTTTATTTTCTTGCACTGCAAAAAGGTGCATGGAATTCATACAATCACAGTAAATGGAGTGAAATCAGATGATCACTTATTGACTCGTTTGCTCTGCTGTACCCGTTTAATCATAACACGAATACACCTTTATTGTTATTCTTAAGAGCCAAGGTCACTGAACACTGAACTAATTCCCAGAATAGCTGCCCCCGCCCTCGCCCCCCCTCCCATTGAATCTAACAAGAGGTTTAATCAGCCAGACTAAATGAAAACACGAGTGACTGTGCAGGTTCATCGATGTATTATTAATACCGATTCCATTAGAGAGAGGTACAGTAATAATAACACTACTAAGAGACCATTCTGCATAATGAGTACTTACATTTTAAGTTTTAATATTTAACAATAAAACATCTGTATTTCACTTGTTAAATTCAAACTGGTGAAAGTTTTACTAATGGAGTATTTTTAATTTGGAGTTTTGCAACTCTGACTAAAGGATCTGATTAAAAAAATGATTTATAAAAGTTAATTCATGCATGCAAAAGCTCCCACACACAGCGCATACAGCTCCAGTTATCATCCACTGGGTCCCGGCAGTTCATATGAACTTTGAAGATTCACTGGCGAAGCCTCAGAATTAAAAGGAGAACGCCGCCATCATTCGCCACCCCCACTTTGGTCGCGATATTGAAAATACAATTACCATATTTCATCACTTATGACAAGCCTTTGAAAGCACTGATAAACCATGACTGCGTTATTATTTCCGCTCTGGCAAGCAGTTTAATATATTCTACAGCAGTGAATTTCATTTGATATGTCATGACACGCCGCGCTGCGTTCTGGAGGCTGTGAAAAACAGCTTCACAACTCCACCGAGCTCTCGGCGCAATTCAGTCACACATCTCTGACAGCCGCGTTAATCCATCACTGTCCCAAAACGCACTATATGTTTCTAATTTGTGGTGTGATCCCCTTCTTAAAAAGTACAAGTCAAATCCCACTGTTGTTCTTTCCTGTAATGAACATTTTTTGTTCTCGTCAAAGTTAGTTTGCCGCGCGGAGCAGAGTGTGTGCAGAGCGATTGAAAAAACTGAAAAGCCCGCTAATTTGTGTCATGTAAAGTAGCCCATATGGGCGGCGTGGGATTCGGAAATAATATTGTTCTTTGCTCACAGGATTAAAGCGTAGTCACGGCTTTGAATATAAAAACCATTTGCACATCTTAAAATGCAATTAGTCATTAAGATATTTTCTCCGTGTTGCTGCCTCAGCCTTTTGTGCGAGGAGGCAGTCTGTTCTATTCTGATAGCGGCTTCATTATGAGAAAGAATACAGCTCTCATACATTAAACACTTTGATGTTTCCAATCACCGCAGCCGAAGTAGTTTTAGCTGCAGGAACATTCGCCTTTATTTACATGAAGACATAGTGTGGGGTCCGATTAAAACATTTCCATTGGTGTTTTTTTTTTTTTTTTTTTGGACGTGTCCCATTAATATTTCATGACGAATCGTTAAGGTGCTTCTAATAATATCACGTAACCAGTGATTTTACTATGTGTGAACCTCATCACACTGCTGCACTGCTGCATCCATCAACACAAAACTAAAACATTTAATGGTGTTCTGATGAACAGAATAAAGAGAGATTTGAATTTTTTTTTTGCAGTGTTAGTTTTAACATAAATAAGATTATGCTACATATAAGTTATATCAATAACTATATTAATCTATGTGTTTTTTCAAGCATAATGAGAATAAAGACGCATGCAATCCAAACAGACTGGCCTAAATAAAGAAGAAATTTTCAATCAGGCTGAGAGGTGGCTTTCAATTGGAATATATCAGCTCCTAATTGGATCCATCATCCATAATGAATGAATGTCAATGGGAGCCTATCACAGCAGGCGTCAGGCGACACCGGCCCATCACAGGGCAAACACAGGAAGACAAACAGTCATTCGGACTCGCATCCACATCTGCGGCTGATTTAGAATCACCCTTTTTTTTTTTTGAGACCGTGGGAGGAAGCCTGAGCACGGGTAGAACTCTGTGCAGAAAGGCCTGAGGCAGGTGGTGGGTTTGGGCCTTCTTGCTGTGCTACCCAGGTGTGTTTGAAAAGAACAAAGCAAGAATCCATGTGGGCAGCCAAGGTTGAAAACGTGGCTCCATCTTGGTTGTCGTTTTGAAGGAATTCAGAGTTGTCAATAAATTATACTTCTGATACGTTTCCCGCAGATTTGACCCTGTGATAGACTGGCGACCTGTCCAGGGTGTACCCCGGCTCTCACCCAATGAGAGCTGGGATAGGCTCCAGCCCCCCCCATCGACCCACCAGAGTACAGTTACAGAAAATGAATTAATGAATTTTATTTAGCATCCATGAAACAATTTAGTTAAAATCTGATCAGAATTATCTCGATGAAGTTGAGAAAAAGTTCACGGACGAACCGAATCTATTGACCGGCTCTTTAAAACAAAAGATGAGAACCAAGTTTTTTCTGTGTTTCACCGCGTCATCATAAAGGTTTTTATCGAATTTCTCATGGGATAAATAAAGTATCTACCTATCTATCTATCTAGAATCATTATTTCAGAATAATTCAAACTCCGATATCCCACCAATAGTGGGACGTCAAAGTTGAAAGATTCTGATCCAAATCTTACGCTGACATGCTTCACAGTGATTACTTCCCAGATAAAATTAGTCACCGCCAGGCTGGCATAAATAAATAAATATAAAAATGAGCCAGTCTTTTGAACGGCTCTTTGAAGGGAGCCGGATCTTGTGGATCTGTTTCTTTCAAAGAGCCGTAAATCCCATCTCTACTGTCGGTGTAGGCGTATCCAATTGAACCATAGAATAGTATAAACAACACGTCATGGTAGGTTTTAGCATTTTTTGCTATGCTATCTCAAAGCAGAACCACCAGCCAATGCTTTTAGCCCTAACCCTAATTCCCAAGTCATTCAAAGCCTTAGAATGACATGCAAAAAGAATAAAATGTGTAGCATTATATGTGCTTTCCTCTTATAAAACATCATGTAACTGCAGCCTTGAATAGATATTTTAGTTCCTCTGCTGGTACCTTGCATCATTTTTCATCGTATGTGATGTGAAAGCATATTTTCCCAGAATATCACAGACCACATATCACTTCCAACAAGGAAAAGAGGTGGAGTGTGATTTAGATGGTCTAGCTCGGAAGACAGCTAACTCAACAGGAACCACCAGAAATATGACAGCGAGTCTCCCTTATGTGTCATGCTGTCAGAATCTGTCCGGGATCTTAAAAAATCGCCCAGAGTCAGCAATTATCCCAAACGATTCAGCACCTCGTGATCTCTGCTGATAAACCCTAAAGACAGTGTGGCACCTAAGAGGACTGGAGAGGTTACAAAATAGAAATTACGCTGTAGATCAGTGCCATAGCTGACATCTGATATGACAGATCTCAACCCTTCCTTCCTAAAGTAGATGCACCTTTTCACCGGTTTAACCTCGACTAAATGACTGAGCTGTCTATTCTCATATTGCAACTACTGCTGCATGACCACATGGTCTTTCCCTGTATCAGCGTCTCATTATCCTCTGGCATTAAAAGAGAAAATTGAAATAATGTCTGCTCTTCCAGCCTTAGGCCTCGCGCAGCATATTGAGAAATCATTCTGAGGATCAATTTAACTTGAGGACCACTTCACCACCATGGGACACTTCTTCAGTCTGATTGTTACAATCAAGCAGAGCCGGCTACCTGAAACCCTGAGAGACTCTCATGACGGGCCGCCTTGTTACGAGATGATGAACGTGATCATAAGCCAAACACACATGACGTTGAAGACGGGGAAATGCAGCACTGCCATTACTGCACACGGGGCACTGTGAGATGTTTGAATTATCACATTCAGTGTGGGAGAAGTTTCTGATAATGAGCCGGGGAAAGAAAAAAATAACTGTCATACCATCTGGCTGAAAAACACAGCAATGAAAAGCCATGAATACGTGAGTAATTTGATTTTGATAAAAGGATGCGGTCTGATGGAACATGCTGCTGTAGTAAATGGAGAAATAATCTGAGCAGTCATTTTAAAATAAAAATAGATCTGCAAGAGTGGTCGCATGAAGAAACCATTATAAAAAAGACTCTTCTTTAAACACAGGGCAGTTGCCGTGGTGCTAAATCTTTGTGTCAATAATTGATTGTGTACACCCAGCGCAGAGTTGATCAATGAAACGTTCTGCCTGCGTTTGCTGCGTCAGGTAACTGATTTCATTTGTTCTCAGTCCTTGTGCCTCCGATCTGTTGATGCGATCATTTGTACCCGTCACCCATGTTTAGAAAATGAACCGAGAAGCAATAAATCCTATACAGAGTCATTTTAAAATTGATTAAATTGCCTCTCAAAGCCATTACAGCAGATTGTAATGGTCAATATTGCCAGAGTGTATTTTTTTTTAATTGACTGTTAACCAAACCTCTCCCTAAACAGTGATTTCTGTAGTTCAGCAATGATAATTAGACACAATGGGCCTGTCCAGCTTACAACATGTACACTGCTTCGACATGCATAGAAAATGATTACTGGATATATTCAAAGAGAACGAAACTAGTGTAAAGAATCGATTAAACCGTTTTCATCGGCTCTAATGTCAGATTTAATCATGCCCAGATAACTAGCTTATTATATGTAGCAGTAACCCAATCTGGGAATCCATCAGCTGTCGTCTGATGCCTCTGGTGGGAAAGGCAACCATTGACTGTATATAAATATGGACAACGAGTCCCCTCTTCCTTGCATTGGCCAAACTGCTGCTAGTTTCCCAGGGATATGAATGGCGCCAACACGAAATCAGAAAAATGGACACTTGAACATGTATCAGTATTATATTAACTACCTAAAATGACAGAAACCGTCCTTGAAAAAAAAAATAAAATATTTGACATGTATTGTAGTGTTTAGCTTCAGCCGAAGTCCCATCCGCTAACATGGAGAGGGTGGAGCTTATGACCTATAATGCAGCCAGTCACCAGGGGGAGCTCTACTTGTTTTGGCTTCACTTTTGAGGAGCTGTCATTAGAACGTATCCACTGCCTGCTACAGAAGCCCCAAAACGCTAACGGATATCTGGGCCAAAGCTTTCCGTTTAGCGCGCCCATCATTGCTCATCGTCCAACTAGCAGCCTTAGATGCAAGAATGCAGTTGAAAAAAAAAATAATAAAAAAACGACCACAACCAGACAGTTTACACTCGGGTCACAATGACATTTCACTAGCATGCAGTCAAAGGATGTACAAACTATCTGGCCTTCACAATCTTGGACGTGCTCAACTCCACCCAACTCCTGGCTAATCCAAAAATTGTTGAGAGTTAGTGGTGCAGAGGTGGACGGGTAAATCCTGAGCTAGCAACCCTGTGATGCTGATATAAAACCATTGCACCCACTCGTCTCTCAAAGCAGCCAGTCCCTAAATTATTCATAACTTTAAGCCGCATTGTGATTTTAACAGGTGAATTATGTAAAAAATGCACTCCCTGTACAGTTGTTGTGGATGGAGACGTTAGCGGCACACACAAACATGTTTATTTCTCCTGGAAAGTTGGACCTTTTAACGTGGAAGTCTGTGGGGATTGACTCACTTTTAGGGCCATCTTCTAGTAACAATTCAAGAACCTGTATTTTTATTTATTTTTTTCCACCTTTTTTTTTTTGCCCCAGAGGTTGCTGCTCGGTCACAGTCAAATATTATCTCCTCAGAAAAGAAACATCCACTCTGTAGAAGCCAAGATTCTGGCACATTAGAGTTTAGACGCTCTGACCTGCTGCATTGCCTCATCCTGAAATCATCTTCTCTTTTAAAATCGGAGCATTTTTTAAGAAAAGGAAAACATTCTTAAATTAAAGGAGGAAATAAATCTGGCTGTAGCTTTCACATGATTCAAAGAGTATGGTAAAATAAATAACAGTAGTACATTTTTGATTTGTGGTACTGTGTTTTGATCAGGTAATAACAGCAATATGCTGCAAAATTTGAGCATTGCCGTTGCATCATTTTGCCTCATGGATCATCCAATGTTTACAACTGGACGCCGACATGGACATTTAGCTTTAGCTGCAGCATGATGTCATGTACACTGCAGCTTAAAAGTTTCTGCACCCAAAGGTCAACATTTCTGGAAATAAAGACTTAAAAACTTCAGTGGATTTTCCCACGAGTCCAGAAGGTAGACAAACAAGTAAAACAACGATATTATACTTGTGTGTTTATTTATTCAAGAAAATAGTTGCAAAAGTATGTGAACCCTTTTTTTCAGTATCTGAATGACCCTCGTGTGCAACAGTAACAACAGCCTAATGTTTCTGGTAACTGCTGAACAGTCGTCTTCAATGTCCTCCATTGTTCACAGCCTGTCCGACTGTGGATGTGTGCTCTCCAAACTCTTTACAGATGGGTTTGTAACCTTTTCCAGCCTGATGAACAAAAACAACTTTTTTTTTTAAACTCCTCTGTAAGCTCCTTTGTCCGTGCCATCACACACCTCCACAAACGTGTTGGGAAGATCAGGCCAAGACAAATCCCTGATTTTTAAACAAAACCGGGCGCCGAACATCACCCAAGTCTCATTAAATTGATTGGAAACACTTCTGAGCAGATGGACTCTAATTTGCCCTTGGAATTAACTTGTAATCCTCGAGGTGCATTTACTTTTGCAACTCGCAGATATGTAATATTGGCTCATTTTCCTGAATAAATAAATACACAAGTATAATATTACCATTTAATTTGCATAACCGGGTTTTCTTTGTCTTCTTTCAGGACTTGTGGGAAAATCTGTTAACGTTTCGAGTCATTTTTATGCAGAAATGTAGGAAATTCTGAGTGACACTGTATGCAGCCATCAGATGTATATTTAAAGACACTTTTACAGGCTTTGCAAAACCTGAATACATCGTTATGAGCCAAATCACAAGCTTGTACGTACTAGGTGTGGCTGATAAAATCTGCTTAAGATTTCAGATCAATCTAATGCAAAAGGAGAGCCTGCTTTTGTTTAATACTGTGTGAAACTAAAGTAAATCTATGTTAAGTGTTTCCCCCTTTATAATTTTTTGCTTAATACTGCTCAAGACAAACTGGACATGAAACAAATCCGGTTTAAATCTGGTTTCATGAAAATATTCAGACGTGAGTTCATTTCTTCCTCATTCCCTCCCGTAAAGGCGATAAAAACAGAAGTGTGTGTGTTACCGTGTCTGAGAAAACTTGGCCCGCCGCGCTCTCAAGACAGAGTTTAATGAGCCTGACCTTTGAGGATTGAGGACCGAGCTCGTTCTCGGCATATAAATAGCGCTGAACTCCGACCTAAAGATTCAGGATGCCATCAAAGCTTGTCAGCGCTTCCCTGCGTGTCTATGACTCACCCATCTTCAACAAGGCTCCCTATTCGCTTTGACACAATGACAACACTCGCTATCAGGCAGAGTACATATAGTTGGTGAAGTCGGACTCCCAGGGGGGTTTCGTGGCGGCTTTGACTTTTTGCCGCATCTGCAGATCAATGCGGCGTACGACTCCTTTAGTCCACAGCACACTAGCTAGCTGACATGTTTTTTTTCCTACTCACTCAAAACGAATGTTGCACGCTTTGAACCTGGGTCAATATGAAGATGTCCGTTGCGTAATGGAGTCGCAGAAGTGTATCTCTCATGTTCTTGTGTGTGTCACTTTGCACAGTCGGTGATGAGGATAACAACCTTTGAACCGAGCGTTCTGCCTGCAGGTCTCCTCGCTGCTTGGTCAGATGTCGCTGTATGTAAGTACAAGAGGATGAGCGCGTGTGTGCTGCATAATAAAATGAAATGTGAAAAGGTGTGAGTTGTTTATGTGGAAAACATCCTGCAGGAAGATTTTAGTCTTAAGAAAAGAAGGCACAAAAATGCATTTCACGTATTTTAGCATTTATCCTTTCAGATGCAATAGAATAATATCTTAAATGGATCATTTTTTACCAAACAATGGCAACATTGTTGAAAGCAAAACACCAGATGGGTTCTTTAAATCTTAAACGCTACAAATTCCTCCTGATGCCTTTCTCACAAACATATGTTGTATCAATGGAGTCCCGATGTAGTACGACTTTTCTTTTTTTTTTTATTTATTTATTTAAATATTAAATAATCATTCGCACAACAAAGTTACAAACATGGTTACATCGTTGAAACAGGATTCAAACATTTTAAAACCTCGACAAGTAGAAGCAGCCCACCGATCAGCCACAACATTATGAACACTGACAGGAGATGTGAATAGCATTGACCATCTTGTGACAATAAACTCTTCAGGTATTGGATCAGGTATTCATTGGTGTGGATGTTACTTAGACATGTAGCACCCACCTAGACCAGACCAGACACCCCCACCCCATAGCAATGACACTCCTTGATGGCAGCAGCCATCCCCAGCAGGATGCAGCCTGACACAGACACACACACAAAAACACTTTAGGAACAACTAAAAAAAAAAAACATGAAGAATAGCACAAGGTGTTGACCTGGCCTCCAAATTCACCAGATCCCAAACTGATCAAGTATCTGTGGGATGATCCACAGAGGCCCCTCCCACAAAGACCCCCCACTAACAACATTCTGTTTCCAGAGACCACAGGACACCCTCAGAAGGCCCATGTCCATTCTCTGATGAGTCACGATTGTTTCGGAGGCACAAGGAAGACCTGCACAATATTAGGAAGATGGTCATTGGTGTAATTGCACCTCTGAAATATGGCCAAATGTAAGTGGACACCCCTCTCTACATGCTATACTTCTAAGCCAGTCTAAATGTTATGCTTCAGACTTTGCAACATCTGGTCAGTGCCTTCGTTTACAAAGCCACATCCACAAATAAATGTTTTTTCCAGTTTGTGGTGGAAGAAACTGACGGGCCAGCAAAAATCTGTCATGCAAAACTGAAAAACTGTTTGCTAACCAGCAATGTTGATCGAGATGAAAAATACAGATCAGTTTTAACTAAACAATTCTAATCAGCAAAGATTCAGAGTTCAAACTGTTTGTCTTGTGGAAAATTAAACCAAAACCACCATCCGTAAAATACTTCTGTTAAATCTGGGGTTGTTTTAGGTCTTTTCCTTATCTGTTCTTTGAAGACTGTGCAGCTTTACTTTGAAACTCTGAGCAGCTTGCAAAGTGTGAAGTGAATGCAGATCTTTAATTAAATGTTTCAGCGCAAATATTGACATAACATAATGAGACACCCACTTTCTTAAAAGTTGGTAGGAGCTCAGCAACCGCCTGCCTGCATTCATCTATCGGGGGTTCTTCACACGGGGATCGTTGCTGAAAGTCTGCAAAAGCCACCGAGAGCTTTTACAGCTGTGAACCACAGCTGAGCTGATAATGACAGAACCTGTCACCAGAAGGACTCCAGTGCAGAAAGATAATGATTCAGTCAGCGACAGTGATTCGGTGTAGTCAGTTCAGCAGAAGGGGTTGGTATTAAAGTCTCACTTTTTTACATTTACACTAGCATTCCACTTATAATCCACTAAGAATAGTAAAATCAGAATACAAATGTCTCAGTCGGAACAGACTGGTCCGATCGGAAGGAATTTGCAGTCAGATTGAGAAGGGTGGGGTAAACCTTTGAGAATCCCCTTCATATGAAAATATCTGCAATGTATTTAGTTATTAGCATTTTCATTTTAACAGTTCCTTCCCTGGTGTTCCATGGCTAGCATTTCTTTTTGTCTTTGTTCCTTGCTCTCTGATTGTTCCCTCCTCCCTGATTGATCTTGCCTGTGTCTTCTACGATCATTAGTTCTCACTGTTGTCACATGTAGCAGAAAGATAAGACCCAAATGCAGGACACAGACCAGGACTGGGGCAGTATAACAAAAGTGTGATTAATAAATGTACAGAACAAGAGAACAAAAGGCTATGCAGAGATGAGACGGGATAATTCCAAACGAAATGGTCCAATAGCAGTTGAGTCCAAAACCAATCCAAAATCGGGGAGAAACCAGTCACGTGATCAGAAAGGAGGGAAAACACAGACAGGAAGTGAAGCAAGACACAAAACGTCAGGATTCCAGAAAAAAAGGTTCAAAACACAATATCATGGCTCATTTGTGTGTTTTATTTCTGTGTGTTCCAGCATTCGTCTCCAGCTAGTTTCTGAAGTTTCTCCTCATGCTCATCTAGTGTTTCCTGGCCTCTTGCGTTTCATTTGGTCATTGGTTGGATTATCTGCCTCAGATCTGCAGCATCTTTTGTTCTTTTTTTTCCATTAAGTTGACTTTATCATTATTTCATCCTGTCTGAATCCTCATGTGTGTCTCCTGGGTTTGGGCCCCAATTTTCTTGCCAAATGTGACGATATGATCTCCTAATAACCATGTAAACAGTTGATCTGGTCATTTCTCTGTGGTTGGAATAAATACATTCTTTCTGGACATGTTTTTGCCTAAACCAGCGTTTGAAAAGATTATTAAGATATTATTAAAATAAGCCAGAATGAGTGTAGGCAGCAATGCTGAAAACATGGCTCCATCTTTGTCATTCATTCATTTTCTGTAACTGCTTGTCTTCTGGAGGGTCACATGGGTCTGGAGCCTATCCCAGCTGTCATTGGGCGAGAAATGGGGTACACCCTGGACAGGCCTCCAGTCTATCTCAGGGCTAACACAGAGAGACAGACAACCATTCACACTCACACCTACGGCCAATTTAGAATCACCAATGAACCTAACCAGCATGTCTTTGGACGGTGGGGGGCATTCAATGTTGCGAAAGTTAGAGAGAAAAACACTTTTTCTGTTGTGTTTCCTGCAGATCGGACACTCCAGAGCAGCAGAACCACTTTGCACAAGTTATATTCTATCATATATCTTATCAGATCATTTTATTTAGCTTCCATGTAAAAGGTTTAATTGAAATCTCTAATCAGAATCTTTTCAATCGAGGAAATATCAATATCAAACAGTCGTCTTTGATACTTAACACATCTGGTGGCTTCCTGCAGCGTGATATTGCAACAGTCACAGTATAGATGTATTATTCAGGAGTCCATATTCTTCTAAAATATGAGATCTGATGTCTTGGATCTGGTTTGTGTAGTCTGGTCTAATTTTAAAAGCTGGTGTATGAAAGGTGCATTTTATTATACGGTGCTGCAATATCCAAGGACTCTGACAATAACCCAAACTGCACAGTTTTGAACAATTACATTACATGCACTAATTAGCAGTCAGTGGATTTTCTACAGGAGCTCTTATCTTACTGGGCCGTAAGATAATGAAGCCGCCTGTAATGCAGCGATGTGTAGGCAGAATCTTCCATCCGCATGACTCAGGGCGCAACAACACATTTATTTTTTTTGTTCATTTCTTCACTGCGCAGTGTATAATTGAACCAGACAGCTGGATGAGGAACGGACCTCCAGAGACCTAGTAGCTGCAATCAGGAGGTGTCTGGTTCAGATCCCTCGTGGAGAGTGGCAGAGTGGTTCAAAGTGAGAGCCATTATCTAACCTCACTTCCTCCCGACGGGTGAAACCGTCACTGAGGCCGCAAGTAAAATGATGAATTTTCTCGAGGCGCTGCGTGGTGACAAATTTATTTGTCGGCAACAGGTGACATGTGGCGTGCGTGGGGTTTTGTGCTCCCCGGGACAAGACGGACACTTTGAGGTGGTACTTAAAGACCACTGAAGGCTGTTTGATAGAAGAAGGCAGGCTGGAGCGTGATGTGTTGACACCTCTCAGCCACCGGTCCTTCTCCGTCTTTGTGTTTATAATCGCTGGATGTTTTTCCACGCTTTGCCTCTGACGACGGCGTACAAGTCGACTCGGACGTGTTTCAAAACCTGCCAGGACTACAAGAATACAGTTCAGTGGTTGAGAAGAGGGGGTGGATGAAGTGTCAAGCTGTCCTTACCGTGCTGCAGGTGGTGGAAGGGGTTCAGGTTAAATGCAAATGGGTGAATAAAGAACAAACACGTTTTTTATAATACTAAGTTTTTGCTGACAGCAGCTTTCATTTGCTTTTCCTTGCAGTATCTGCCAACTGAAATCGACTGGTTGGAAATTTCTTATGTGACATGAGACAGTTTCCTTTGTGAAATAACTTATTTTTTATAAGAGACAGGTTGTCCTAGCGGGCTATAAAATCGTACCTTCACACCTCCTGCGCCCCTCAGATTATTTAAGATTCATTCTAAAACAGTCTGACTCAAGTTAAACTGAAGTTGCCGAAGTTTTTTTCAGTTAACACCAGTGCCATCCATCCATTCCCATCTGCTCATCCGAGGTCCGTTTGCACTTTCAACAGGCTAAGCAAAGAACTCCAGATTTTGGGATGCCTTTGTGGTAACCCGGAAATCCCCAAGGTATGCCCAGCCAGACAATATGTTCCCAGCTAGTGAATTCTGGGTACATCACAGAGTCTCAACGCAGCTGGCCTTCAAAAGAGAAAGACAGAAAGAGGGCTTCCTCACCAGATGCTTCAACTTCAGCTAGCCTTTTTAATCAGGAGGAGCAGTGACTCTATTTGAATTGCCCTCCAGATGTCCAAGCTTCTCACCCCGTCCTTCCTCTAAGGCTGAGCCCAGCCATCCTATGGAAGAACCTCGTTTCAGTCACTTGTATCCATGCTGCCATTGTTTTGGTCAGTACCCAAAGTTCCTCAACACTCGGCTCTCTGTTCACCGTGACTGTTCAGTGCAGTTCACTGCATTACTACAGCCGGTGCACCAAATCCACCCGTCCATTTCTTGATCCATTGTAACATCTCTCAGGAACAGCACCCTGAGATACTTGGACTCCTTTGCTTTGGGCTTAAAGTCATTTTTCTCCACTGTAGTTCAGACACACGGCCTCTTGCTTGTGCAGGTTCAGCTCTGTCCGTTGCACAGGAACCAGACAGCAGCCAACAAATTTGCAAAACTTCACTTTTGCATGCCCCGAAAATGTAAATTGTCATTTCTGTTTAGATGGATATCAACACACTTTTGGAAATGCACAATAATCACAATCCCAACCATTTTCCAAAAGATGATCAAAGCACAGAAAGAGAGAAGCTGGGGGTTTGCACATGTCCAACAACTCTGCTGGATGTAAGCAGGAATATTAGCTTTCATGAGCCAGATAAAAAGCTTAGTTAAGTATACTGTAAAAAGCAAAAATGGAGCAAAAACTGGAATATTTTGTGCAAGTCAGTTTGGATAAAAGAAAAACATCTTAGAAGAAGAGCAGATGAGGAGGGATCATTCTGGCAGGATGTACAAACAGGCAACAGACGTCCTGTGTGCAGAACAGTAACACTAAAGATTATAACAATATTAGAAACATATGACATAGCAATCAGTTTGAAATCTGTGTTTTTATTTATTTTCAATTAGGTTTATGAGTCATTTTTAAATGCTGCTATTATGATGAAAAAAAAGTGACATATCTGATTGTTCTTCTCAGATACTTTGAACTTAAAGAGTCAATACTGCAATTTCATTCCAGCCGCTCCAACGCCGCAGAGGCTGTATTTACTCTATAGTGTGAAAATGTTCATTTACCACAGTCACGGCGTCCATAAAACGCAAGCTGCGCACAGATATTTGACCAGAGACGGCTGCATTTTCTGTCTGCTTAGCATTCTCTTTGATAGATGGAGAGGAGGGGGGAAGCATTTACTGCCGAGACCTCAAGTTGTGACTCGCATAATGACCGGGGGCCACGTCTGACAAATGGACGTACGCAGCTGGTTTATTGAGATTCATAAAGCGTACATGTCTTCTCATTTTAAACTTTTGTAAAGTCTGCGCGGAGGTAAGTGTGTGTGTGTAACCTTGTGCGAAGTCCTAATGTCCTTTACACCCTTTTAGAAAGGCTGCAAGAGTTTGTTTTTTTAAAACCTCAGAGGGGATCCAGATGCACCTTTTGAACCATCTCATGGAGATGAATTAAATGTGTTTAGCAGCAAATTCCATTGTACTAAATTCGAGATGGTAAGCATGTCTAATGTATACCGATCAGCCACAACATTAAAACCACTGAAAGAAGTGACAATTCAGTGTTCTGCTGGGAAACTTTTGGACCTGGCATTCATTGGTGTGGATGTTACTTAGACATGTAGCACCCACCTAGACCAGACCAGGCACCCCCACCCCATAGCAATGACACTCCTTGATGGCAGCAGCACCACCCTCAGAAGGCCCATGTCCACTCTCTGAAGAGTCACAACTGTTTCGGCACAAGGGAGACCTACACAAGATTAGGAAGGTGGTCATAATGTTATGCCTCATCGCTGTATTCTGTTTGAAGTAGGGGTGGTATTACTTAATTCATGAATCAAAATGATAAAATGACTAACGTATAGATCCCCTTCAACAATTTACTCCAGTGTCTTGCACTTCTGTAAAACTCGGCAACTTGCGAGAGTCTTTACAAAGATCCCCATAAAGCAACTGAGGCCCTTCTGATTGCTCCACATGCTGGCTTTTCTTTCCTGTTATAAAGTTCATGTGTGGCGTGAGCAAATCTAAATGTGTAAAATTAGCGATGTGTTACTCTAATTATAAAATTGTCCGCGCTGATGTGCTTCAATTTGCCTCGGGACCTGCATAAATGTTGGCAGTCGCGCTATTCTGGAGGTCTGTCAATCCGAGTGTTTTTAACTACCGTCTCCCTGAAACAAGGACTGTGATTAGTGTCCGGGCCGCCGAGGAGTAATTCTGCACCAGAGGGTCCTTAACACCTACCGTCATTAAACCCCAGTGCCCAGTTAGGCGATTATTCAGCGATAAAGTTTTAATTGTGCCATTGTCTGAAGAAGGCGGTGGGCGGATAATTAGCAGTCCAGAGGAGAGCGCAGAGGGACTGGGGAGCGACGGACGTGTCTCTCAGACAAGTGTCAAACTGAAGAAGGGCTTTTTCTTATCCACCGTGTCTTTTTCCTCCCTCTCGAGAACTATTCTATTAGGATGTGAGCTCATTCTCTTGTATCGCTACCTTTTGGAAGGTTTAAACCGTAAAAATAAGGTTAGATTATGATTGATGATGGTCCTCCAAGGAATGGTGGTCCGAGCAATGAATTCATTTATGGGTTGAGATCCATGACTTTATATAAAGATGGACAAACCCCCTGTAATGATACCCCAAATTTACTGAACGGAAGTTTTGAAGCTCATTGTGGTGATTCCAGCCGCCGCCATCTTGACAGCGGCCAAGTTCACCTAAAGCTCGGTTCATTGTTGTGGGTCACTCTTTCACTTTAGCCTATGCCTATCTATGGGGGAAAACATCTTGCAGGTAGAAGCCGTTTTTAAAAATAAAAACATTGCTAACGCAGGAGCAGCTACATTAGCAATGTAGCAGCAAGAGTTAGCATGCATTAAGTCCTCAGTGATAAAGCCAAGTGTGAGTGAATAGCAACGATCTTGCAGCACAGCCCTGCTTTAAGTCACACTTTGAATCACCGCAGTGCTTCTATGTTATCTCACGACGGCACAGCTGTTCAACATGCTCCAGAAATACTGCAGTAACAAGGTGGAAGAATCAATATTGTTCACGGCAGCGGCCTGGATCTGTGTGATCTCGGCTTGATTGACAAGTACTGCACATGTGCCTGCTTCTAGTATTGACGACCTTCGAGGCAGAGAGACAGGTGATTTTAGAGAACAAAGAAACTGAGCATTCATTAACGAATTAAACTTCTGACTTATGTGAATTGATCATATCTATATAAACCCATATTCTGTGAAGCACCCTGGACGTACAAACAGTCATTTTGCCCATGGAGATGTGATCGATTTCTTTGCTTTCTTGTAAAATACAGACAGATGTCATCATATTTCTCGTTGCATCATCTCGGTAAATCTCTGTTTATACTTGTTCCAACAATTTTCACAGCTACACTTTCCCATTCAAAGCAATTCAGGCTCAGACTCCCTTAAACGCGTCGCCACGGGGTTCTAATACGTCACATAAAAGTTATCTTAATCCAAACAGCATTTATTTCTCTAGGGGAGGAGAGGTGATTTTACCTGTGTGCCTCCTGGTCAGTGATTTCAATCCAGTCACAGCTACGTAAATCAGATAGGAAGAAATCGTACAACTTTCACCCGAGCCTCTGCATTCAGGCAACGCTTTAATTACGAGCTCACCTGGGAAAATACAAGGCAACGGCTCATTTTTACAATCTCGTCTTGCAATACAAGAAAACACAACGGGAAATGTAAAGACTAATACGTGAATTTTAACTTTATAATGTTAAATTGAGGATTTGCACGCATGCTCTGGTGTATGCATAATTTTATAAGCTCATTGTCAGCACAGAAAATGAGATGAGAGATTACGTATCTTAACGTTTAATCACACCACAAGGATTTAATGGTCTAATTTATGAAAGATGTTTATCACTGATTTACATGGTTGAAAAAGAAAACTGAACCAGAGCAGCTACATCTGGGGTTTCTAATTCTTTTTCCATTCAGAGACGATCTGATTAAAAGTGAGATCAATAACAATATTTACAAGGACAATACTGAAGCAATTCTGATGAGAGACCCCGAAGTCCGACTGTCGACACGGACTCTTCACTAAATGACCTGATAAGATACGTTCACATGCTGCAAAACATAACTCGGAATAGAACTTTGTTTTTTGACAAAGTGGTTCTGCTCACTGTGGAGAGTCGAAACTGCTATAAACATTATTATTATTATTATAATAACACTGTTTTATTAGAAGAAGATGACCGAGATTTTCATCCTTGCTGCCCATGTGGATTTCGGTTTACTTGTTTAAACGACTGGTTGTTTAAATGACTGGTTGTTTCGCTACCTCTGTATTTCTGCCCCTCCTGAAAACTCATCGTGTCTCCTGATGTTTACCCCACGTGGGCAAAAATGTGTAGGAAGAATTTATTCCAACCAGAAAGCGATGATCAGATCAAGTGTTTACATGGTTATTAGGAGTTTGTCAAAGGTTTAGACCACCCCTATTCAAATCTGATTGAAGATTCCTTCTGACTATTCCATAGTTTTTTCAAATCATTGTACAAGGTAAGCGAAATACTAGTGTCCATGTTCAGGCAGCAAGTGATTCTGGTAGAGGTTGGCACTGATGCCTCAAAGTGAGAAGGTGCTGGGTTCTAATCCATTGACTGGGGCCTTTCTGTGTGGAGTTTGCATGTTCTCCCTGTGTCTGCGTGGGTTCTCTCCAGGTTCTCCAGTTTCCTCCCACCGTCCAAAGACATGCTGGTTAGGTTCATTGGTGATTCTAAATTGGCCGTAGGTGTGAGTGTGAATGGTTGTCTGTCTCTCTGTGTTAGCCCTGTGATAGACTGGAGACCTGTTCTCTGTGGGGTGTACCCAGCAGAAAATAAATGAATGAATGAATGATTGTGGTAGACTAGCCAACTTATTCAGATGCTGACACAAATTGAAACAACGGAACTTTAATTTTCTGTCGAGCTGTCAGCAGCCCAAATGAGACAGCTCGTAGCACCGGAGAAAGACGCATTTGAGACGTTTTCCTTGACCAGACACCGACGCATTAGCATTAAAAACAAGAACCATTATAACCCTCCTATCAGAATTTTTCAGGGACGTCTTTTATTTCACATGCTTTGGGAGAAAAATGACATGACAGTAATTTTCTTGAAATCCTGACATCCTGTTGAAATGTTGTGGTAAATCACAGCTTTCCACGTTCCCGGTGACTTATAGCCGTCTTTTAATGGTTTTTGAGGGGTTTTTTTGACAAATTTTCCGCCGCTCGCGCTACATTCAGCAGAGTCCACCGGCTGCCTTCCTGCGCGCTGACAAATTGCCTTTATTGTTGTGCGCTAATGACATGATAAATTGTGGCGAATAATCAGCAGCCTCACCGCCTTTCATGCTTCCCGTCATCCGTTCTCTTTGCATTCAGATGCCCCTCAGAAGGGTAGACAGTTAATTGTCATCTGTGTAGTTTTCCAATAAGTGTTATTGATGGAACGGCTGGACAAAGGGCGCCCGCGTTCAGCAGACAATTTCTCTATGCTCTTTTGTGCTTTTGAGGATTAGTGTTTGTGTTTGCTGCATGTTTGGTAGCTGCCAGAAGCGCACACTGGCACAGATAGGGTTGATGAGACAGAAAAGAGGCTTAAAGGTTGCCTTGAGCAGCCAAAAAGAGTTGAGGCGGCGGCTAAAGCAACCAGAAAATCAATAAATCATTAGTTTTCATCAAACAGGAAACAAATTAAAAAGGGAACAGCACGTCAGCATACGTAAGCCTGCAAAACATGCTCTCTTCCTCTCTCTCTATATATATAAGCTGGGGCTGATTGTGAATGAGGAGCAGCTGGAGAGGCAGGTGATTAGATCAGGTGATCTTTAGAGGGAGGGAAACTCAATGAAGGCAACTAAAGAGGAGGTGAATCAGGACAGAAAAATAGATCGTTGCCGGGAAAACACATGCACACACCTGGAAAAAGGGAGGACGAGGAATCAGAGAATAGAGAGAAAAATGATGAAGGTGTCACCGTGATGCTGTTAAGTAGACGGATTTCAAGACGCTGGCCTATTTACTTCCCCCTAAACCCCTGGAGCTGAACCGTAATGGACTTTAATTGATGTCACCTGTGTAATCACATTAGTGCCTGTGTGCATGGGGGGCCAGGGGGGCTGTGAGGAGAAGGACGGCACTTTGTCAAATGATGTTACCTGGACGGACACATTTCTGAGGGGAATTAAAGCGGGAGGCTGATTTTTCCGACTGTAATGAATTAACCATGTTGCTGCATGCACGGATCCTGCCCACGCGCAGATTTGATGTGAAACTGTTAAATTGCACAAATGGCATTCGTCGATATTTGCATATTTCTTGCACGTACTGTGAAATAGTTAGAGTGACGCTGCAAAACGGAATTTATTTCATTAACACAAAGAAGGATAAACACTCTCCAGTCAGTCCATTTAATAATTTGAACACACTTATTAAATAATACGACAGCACACATTTATTTACTTCAGGCTGACATTCGTGTTTTTGAAAAAACACGGCGTGATCTCAGGTGGATCATTTTGATTATCCACGCTCACGCTGGTGGCTGACGCACTGGAGCCAGATGCGTCTGAAAATCAAAGTAAACACAGCTTAAGCATATGGGTTTTTGTTGTCATCCATTCATATGTCTCAGTCAGCTTGATTAAATTACACGTGAAGATTAAAACTATTGTGTTGACGCTCACCATTCATCCTGGGTTATGCTGCCTGGTGCTTCCTGGTTATTGTATGGTCACTGTGACGCAGAATATCAGACAGAGTTGGAATAATTCGCTCGGCCACGTCTGTAGTTTCGACGGTCACCTCCTCTCCTCTCATGGTCGTGCAGGTTAAGAACAGATTTGGCATTTTATGAATCCCACGTAGGATGTTTTCATCTTCCTCCTGCTTTGAGTAAGAACAAATAAAAGACACAAATAAGAAAACAGTCATGCATGACGTCCATTGGCTGTAAATGAAGATGGACAAACCCCTTGTGACATCACCCTTACGTGAGCTTGTTTTGAAGCTCAGTGTGGCGTCTCTGTCTGCCGCCATCTTGGCAATGACTGGCACCACCTAACTCCACCTAACTAATTCAAAAATGCTCAAAGAGGTTGAGCAAGCTACTTGAAACAACTCCCACCTGTCAGCCATACCTTTAGTTTTGCACACTTTCAAGCCTTCATACTGTTTAAATGGAGTTATATAAAAAAATTCAGCCTGACAAAGTTGTCATGAATGGAGAAATTAGCTTTAGGGACCAAAACTGTTTTTTTTTTTTTTTTGTACTGATCTGTGTTTATTTGTGCCCCATAGATCTCCATCTTACCAGATGATCAGATGGAGGCAAGATGGAGGTCTATGGGGACAGACTCACATTTGGAGCCAGCTCCAAGTGGACCGTTTCAACGAGCTCCTCATCCGTGCATCATAAACAAAGTCGTCGTCCACAACCTCAGAATCGGAAAAATATTCAGCCATGTTGCAAAAAACTAGCAGTAGCAAATTACAGGTAAACAAGCGGTGCTCAGAAATGACATCATCCAGGTCAGAGGTTAGTAGGTCAAGCTACAGACCCCGGATGATGATAACTGGTAACTCCAGACTCAACAGGGAATAGCACTAGCGTATCATAACAAAATATTGGTGAAATGAACGAGTTTCGCGGCAGATAATGCGTTATTTAGAGGCTGTGTTTCGGTGCCCCAGTCACTCTCACTATATGGATATAGGCGGCGCTCCACTGGATCTAAATATCTTCAGAACAACTCCAAATGACACCAAAGTTATATGGGTGAGTAAACAATCGTATTTTACACCAGAAATAAGGTCCAGGTTCAGGAACAGTAGTTCCCCTTTAAGGAACTGCAGTTTCTGGCGCTTCCTCATTGGCTTTTTATTTTTTTAGCCCCGGTGGTAGCTGCTTGGCTCCAAATCAAATTTAGTTTTAAACTAGCCAGTTATTTAGTGGACGTCAACATTTCCACGAAGGATAATTTAAGCAATTGACAAATGAGTATAATAATACTTCAGTATTGGTTTAATTTTTCTAGCCCTAAGGTTGCAGCTTAGTTAGCATCTGTGATCAGTGTTTTCACTTTTCTTCACTGTCTTTGCTAATAATTCGTTTAATATCAACCCTTAACAAACACAGTTGCTGCAATACACTTTTAAACACGTGCATCTCAAATGTTATGGGGGCCAGCGTTTGCGTTGCACCTTAATATATACACTGATGCAACCTTCCACAAATTTGAAATTCCATCCAACGCCCGAGTGCAGGGATAAACCTCCGGCGTTGTTCTGCCTGAATACTGATTCTCTTCATCCCTTCATGTGAACAAAGACAGAACCGGCCTTCTTAACCCCGTGACCCGGCTAGATATGAATAAAACGTGACAGCTACTCTGATCGCGTTCACTCCGAGCTCGGGTCCCTTTGGTGATTCTGAGGAAGATACTTTATATAGTCTCTCCCAGATCTAGGACGGGAGGGTGGAGGTTTTACACGCTGCAGTCGTCTTGGGTGAACAGTTCCGCCGCCCCACCTGCACGGGGAATTTATTTATACATTTAAACAAGATGTTATTAGTTTGTTTGCACACTCCCTGGTCTACACTTCTGCAGAGTTACATTGTGAGATCGCACCTTTTTTTCTGAGCCATCTTTACATCCTCATTATCCTGAACTGTGTGATCCTCTCCTGCAGATTCATCATTCTTGCATTTCTTCCGCCTGCACACTCTTTCTGCGTCTTATTTATTTTTTATTTTTTGAAAAAAAGGATGGGACTAATTTCTGCTCTGGCATCGGGACAGACATCCTTGGCATCTCTCTGTCGGCCTGAAAGATCTGGCTTATGTAAAAGCAACTTAGAAATAAATTATTGAGCCCTCAGCTGGGGTTTAGCATTTTGGCAGATTAAACATTGTGTTTTTGTTTTCGGATATAAAAGCAGGTTTTAAGGTTCACTAAAGAGCGGGAAAATTGTGTGATAAACCGTTCTGCTTTCGTAAACCCTCTCCGAGCGTAGATCTCCGGTGCTTCGGGCTTTGGCACGAGCCCACAAGACTTTCTTTGCACATCAAAAGGTGGACCAGAAAAATAAAGGAACAATAATTAAGACTGCAAACCTTGAGACTGCATTGGGTTTAAGCCAGCATGAAAAAGGAGCTCTCTCTCATCACTAAGCCTCTGACGGTGGATTTATGTGTAGCATGTTGTGTCTCTCCATCAATTAGGATTTCTTGTCCACTGAAGCTGCCTTACGGGAACTCAGGTCGTCTGTTGGTCCTGAAGATCCCATAAAATGAGCAGAAATCAAGCCAGAAGAAGAAGCATAAAGAGAGAGAGAGAGGGAGGGAGAGAGGGAGATCATTTTGTGTCCTGTGCTGTGTAATTTCATGAAATGACAGCCCAGCCTGGTACCATATAAAAATGAACTGCACAATTAGGGCTCCTCTTTTTTGGTTGTTACCAGTTTCCTGTAAAAAGCACTCCCATTTGAAGAAGAAGATGGCTTAAATTGATTTTTTTCTTTTACCGGAAATTATTTCCCAGAAGCACTCAGAAACCAGAAAAAAAAAGCTGCATAGAGAAAATGTTCAAATGCTGGTGAAGAGCTGTGTCACAGTGGTGTGGCGGTTAGCACTGATGTCTTGCAGCAAGAAGGTTCTGGGTTAGAATCCAGGCCGTTTCTGTGTGTAGTTTGCATGTTCTCCCTGTGTCTGTGTGGGTTCTCTCCGGGTACTCTGGCTTCCTCCCACCGTCCAAAGACATGACGTCCACGTGGCGCAAGTTCGCGACAACACCAGAGGCCTCTTTTAAATTGATTCTTCTTTCCCCTTAAACACATGGCTTATTTAATTTCCTATGAGGTATTAGAACTTATTATTTTAGTTTGGGTTGTAAGTGGCCAGTAATCCTGTTTTTGTTTTTTGGTTTGGTTTAGTTTCTTTCTTTAATTAGTCTAGCTACTTAGTGGAATGAGGTCGGGGTCCTACGGCCCTATGTGGGCTGGCCCTGTTCCAACTTCCTTTTTTGTTCTTTTTGGCCGGCACCTGCAGTCCTTTTTAGTTCTTTGAGTTTGGTTTGCTTAGCTTTTCTCTCCTGCTCTTTGTAAGTGTAAATAAAACACACAATGTTTGAACCTTCAACTGTGATCTTGTCCCCAGAAAAATCGGTGCGCTACTTCCTCCAGAGGGTTGGCCTGAAGCCCCAACAGCTGAAGAAAGCCCCCAGGGACCGCAGCAGCCGAGTCCAGCTCAAGATGGCTGTGGCTGAAGGGAACCCACAGTCGGAAGCCTTCTGCAGGTGAAGCCTAGTCAGTCTTCGCTGCCCCACTCAGGCGAGGTGTACAGGTTAACGTGGGCGAAACACCTGTGAACCTGAGATCCCTGCTGACGATGCGGAAGGGTTTACAACAATGTGGATGCTCTAAGGAATACCCTCTCAGAAGAAGAGCTGCATCACCATAGTTTAGCTCCTGCAGTTGCAGTTTGTGGCAAAGCATCTCTGATGTTTACTTCACCTGCCGTCCCTTTTTTATGTTATAAGTCTTTTGAGACGTTTTTAGAAAAAGAGGCCATAACACACTGGTATAAATAAGTTAAATCTAGCCCGTGACATCATAACGAAAAGAAGAAATAAAATCATTGAGCTGTTATTTTATTAGTAGGTCTGCTGGAGCCAGGGATCTTAGGAGCCAGCACCTAGTGACAGTCAGTGGTATTGCAGTTTAAACTCCTTTTCACAACAACCCTTTGTTAGCACCAAATTAAAAGACAAGGAAATACCAAAATCATTTGGATCCATCTCCACGTGTATCAGTCATTGAACTCTGGAGGGCTGAGTGACATCCACCCAGCTGTGGCGAGAGCACTGCTTATTTCCTTATTTCCTTTCAGCACATGAAGAGATGCCACGCCATGCCCGGCTCTCGTTTAAATATGATGTCCTTTATCTGGAACACGTTTACTGGTTACTGGGACGTTTTCTCATTATTGCCTGTCATTGCTTTGAACGAGGACGTTTTATTGGCCATCGGCACTTCTGCTCCCGGAGGTGATGAGGTAATCAGCTGTTTAAGAGGAGAAGCTGTGCTGCTATCTGCACTGCAGTGTACACGATCCAGACGTGTAATGTGATCATCATGGACACATAACAAACAGGCTGATGTCTATTGCAGATATTGTCCTTGTGGCTGCTTTTTTTTTTTTTTTTTTTTTTAAAAAACCCCGACAGCTAATTTCACTTCTCTGGGCACAAGCGCAGTTTACTCCCCAGAGAAAGGAACAGTGATTGATCTCCTGTATCTCACACCTTTTCTTTTTGTTCCCCTTCAATTTCCCACATACTAATGATCAAGATACGGTCTCTCTCTCCGGTTTTCCCTCCAGGTAAAAGGAAAACAACCAAGTGCAGTTTCATTTGGGAAATGAATCTTCAGGGAGACAAGCCTGGCGTCCCTCTTGACATGGAAGGTGGGGGAGTTGATAACTTGTAACTGACCTCGTTGTTGTAGCACACAGTCAGGTATGGGGTGAATCCAGGTGGGCTGTTGTGTCGCCATGCAGCACGCACACTGAGTGGAGGCATCTTAATGAAAGCGTCTGCTGGCATTTGCAAAGGATTTGGTGCTTTTAAATGAGGCGTTTGTGTTGGTGCTGAAAGGCCCTTTGGTTGTTAATAAAAAAAAAATCCAAACGCGCTCTTGTAAAACATGCACTTATCTTTCAAAATGACATCGTGTACAAATCCATCTCTGACCTTTTAAATGTGTTATTTTATGACTGATCTGATAATCCTACGGTGTGGCCAAAAGGAGCAGAACCAGAGATGACATAACGGGCATTTCTGATTGACACGGCGATACGATTGATATGAAGTAGGCTAATCCAGGCTTGAAATTACCAGCAAGTTCTCATACATAATTCATTATGCAAATGGCTGTGATATAAATATCTTAATCATGTATGTCCTAAATAATGTGTCACTGCAGGCTTCAAAGCAGCCACCTCCTGATTGCGTGCGAGATCTCCCTGCCCCTGCACCTGTTTTGATAATTTTAGCACTTGCACGGGAGGATTTCATTATGAGTCGAGCAGCTCCGATGCCCTGGATACATAAGTTATTTCTCTTTTATAAAATACGCTCTTGGTTTCTTTGATATTTAGTGATTTTATTTTGAAGCACATGGTGACTTTTGTTTTTGAAGGTGGTATACACACAGTTTTGCAAAATACAGGAATGAATGTGCAAACAAAAATAGATAGATAGATAGATAGATAGATAAAAAACACAATTTACAGGCTGTAGTAATGGTATTTTTATAACCAGTGGGAGAAGAAACAATGAAAAACTTTGCTTTTCAAACAATCTATTACCAAAATGGTGATAATAGGACACTGATTCAATCATATTAAAATCTAAATGTCACAATTTGTTCAGAACTAGGTGTCTGTGGAGACATCACTGCATAAAATCACAAGCCACCCACAGTTGTGATGTGTGATCCATCCATAGACTGTATATAATGTGGACAGTGTGTCCCCACTTCATTGCATTGGCCAAACTGACTCTAGTTTCCCGGGGATACGGGCGGCAGGGTTTGGATCCCGAGTCTGTGCAGTAAGGTCTGAGAGTGGAGCTAAGCGGAGCCTCGATATCGATGACCCGCCCACACTTTGTCTAGACAACTGATAGTGATCATGATGTCACATGCTGTTTCTATAATGTCAAATAACTAACTAAAACGAAACTTCTCAGAAAAATGGACACTTGAACATGCAAAATGCAACAAAAAATAATTATTTGAAATGTGTTTTAGTGTTTTGCCCATCCACTAACATGGAGGGGGTGGAGCTTATGACCTATACTGCATCCGGCCAGCAGGGGGAGCTCTATTTGATCTGGTTTCACTTTTGAGGAGCTGTTCCACCTTCCATATTTATACAGTTGATGGATCCATCACTCATCAGTTGAAAAACAGACCTGCAATTACTGCTTGTGGCCACAGGCGTCGCCAAAGAGAACAAGACTGGGATCTTTAAGATTTATTATTGCCAACATTAAAATGAACTCCTGATGTCCAAGCCAAGGAGAACTTATCCAGTGATGAATGTTGATGACAAATTTACTAATTAAACAAACGTGTGTTATTTGCCACACAGTAAATTCATTTTCTAAAAATGATGTGTTCAGTAGAGATATTTTACTGGATGTATGAAGAAGTCTGCAGGTTCTGGTGGAAACATAGGTTGTATAAAGATGACATCAGCACGATGTCCCTATTTTGAAACTTAGTTTAACTTTTTTTTTCTGCGTCTTGCGTTTTTTGGTTTTGTGACCATATATGAATGAGAGAGAGCAGCCACAAAACACGTCTCTTTGAGGACTAATATCGTCTTAATTATGGAATACTTTGCAAATTAACCACCAGCACGCGGTAAAGAAGGTGAATTTAGGTTCCATAAGTATCACTGCCAAAATTCACTTCAAAGTCAATGTGAAAGTCTTTAATCTGCAGAAAAATGGAAATTGCGATACTTTAGATTTGTACATTTTTGCAAAAGCATCAGTGTGTGTAGCATTTTGCTATTGTGCAGGACGCTGTTTTAACTAATTAATCAATCCATTAATTGTGCCAGAATTGCATGATCCTTGAACAATTACTTAAACCTTCTTGGGAATTTGAAGAAATTTTAGAAGTTATTCTTGAGCCGAGATGTACTGTATAAAGTAACATAAAATGACATGTTCACATGAGGAAACTGAACCTGGGTAATTGCTTGGTTATTATCTGAGGCGCCGTATCTGCAGGATTGGACCTCGCTGTGTGGCCCTTTTAGGTGGATCTGCATAACAAATGCTTTATCTTCAGCGGGAATGACCTTGTTGCGTTTCGCCATTGATCCGCACATCGACTCGCCCGCTCCGATAACTCTGAAACCCATTTATCATAGGCGAGGTTTTAGCCTGCCGTGGCTACATTTACTGGCAGAAAATCAATCTATTCTAATCAGTTAATACACCGACAGGTCATGGCAGGAATATGTGAACATGTACAGTACAAGGCAGAGCTCTGATTAGAAAAGATGGAAATGTTCGGTAATGGGGGAGAGGGGAAAGTAAGAATGGAGGGAGGTCAGCAGAGTATTGCATACTAACACTATATTATACATGAATATCGTTCTCTGTCGATGAAACGCTGTATAAATGTTGTAAATTCAGGGTGCATTGCTCGCGCCTCACAGGAAGCCTCCTCCTTCGCTGCCTCCCTCTGCTCGTAAAACAGGACAAAATTTGAATTTCTCTTTTTGCCTCTTCAAATTGTCGCTGCAGAGGAGTGGGAGCACAGCGGCGGGACTGTTGCCTGCAGCGCACACTCACTCTAACACAATGTAGAAACCGGGACAATAGCTACGACTCTATGCAAGGGATTCTGATTCGTACGTTGTAATGCAGCCTCGGCTTGCGTGTCCGCATCCAGCACACTCACACACACTCAGATGTTGCCATAGGAGCCGACTTGTTGCAGTGAATTTCCCACGAGGCTTGTACATTTATATAGTATAATGAAGCAATCCCTTAACGAAGAACCCGGGTGTTTGCAGGTGGGATTATGTTTGTGTGGCGTGTTTGAGATAAACAGCAGAAGCAGGAGGCGATGGCGGCGGCGGTAGCGGTGGTGGGTGTATTTGTCCATCTTGTGGCTGTATCAGGTTTTGGCTGGATTAAGCAGTCTCTTAATTACATGGTCCGTTTGTTGTGTTTATCTCTTCCTCATTAGGCTTTTGTTGGGCGGGATAAATAGCAAGCGGCAGAATTGTGCTTGGCATCTTAGAACAAAGCCTACGTAACAATGTGTCATTTGCAATCACAGCTTACAGCACTCAGAGAGACAAAGTCAATACCTCCTCTAATGGACACAGGAAATCTGTAACCTGTCCTGCTGTCTGGGCCAGAATGCTCATTTGGCCCGACTGCACCAGGGCCGTTTATTCACCGGAGCTTTGTCAACAAAAGTATGATTGAAGGTTGCAGTTCGAACCAGCGTTGGCTTTAAATTGACGGCTCACTGAACAACTGAGGTCGTCTTTCCGCCATCAGAACTTATACTGTGTGCAAGATATCAAGCCGTGCAGATGAGGTATGATGTATAATGAGTATAGTAATATAATGCAGCCGAATGCAATTGTTGCTTGGGCTTGTGACTGGTTGCAGAGGGTCTTGTCTAATAAAGTCTCACTTATTCTGATAAACCACAAATGTCACTCCAAACAAGTTTTCTAAAATAAAGTTGCTTTGATTTTAAAAATCCCACAATAAAAATTTAATTTTTATCTCCGGGCATGTGGCAAGGCTGTTTTCCCGTTATGTTTTCAACGACTAAAAATGGGATCAAAAATTATAATTCTGTGTCTAAAAGCGAATGTGCATACATGTATCCGAAGCTTTTCCTGTTTTCAAATGGAACTTGTGAGCTTGTGGTTACGACATGGAAAGTCATGTACACAAAGTGTTTGGTGTTTTGGTGGCAACATCGACACAAAACTGTTGGAGTCGAGAAGCCACAGAGGCTAACAGTTTAGCAGGCTAACAACCGGATTTGAGGGGAGGGGCCTCTGTGGATCATCCCACAGATACTTGATCAGTTTGGGATCTAGTGAATTTGGAGGCCAGGTCAACACCTTGTGCTGTTCTTCTTGTTTTTTTTTAGTTGTCCCTAAAGTGTTTTTGTGTGTGTGTCTGTGTCAGGCTGCATCCTGCTGGGGATGGCTGTTGCCATCAAGGAGTGTCATTGCTATGGGGTGGGGGTGCCTGGTCTGGTCTAGGTGGGTGCTACATGTCTAAGGGTGTATTCACACCTGCCTTGTTTAGTTCGATTAAAACGAACTCAAGTTCGTTTCCTTGCTTGGTTCGGACCTTTTTGACTGGTGTGAATATAATCACTCGAACTCTGGTGCGGACCAAACAAGCGGACCGAGACCCAGCTGAGGAGGTGGTCTCGGAGCGGTTCCTACTGAACCCTGGTGCGGTTCCTTTATGGTGTGAAAGCAGCCCGACCTCGATCCGACCCAAGTTGCAAAAATGTACCTTTTTGGATTTGACGAGCTCCCGTAGTTTTCGCGCATTATGGGAAATGTAGGATAGCCCAGTGACACACACAACAGAGAGAGACACGTGAAGCAAACAAACGCAGGTAGGTTAGGTAGAGATGAGCCGTGGCTTAACCGAGCTCTTAGGAGACACGCTGCCTCCTAGATATCTGGGCAGATGTCCAGATATCTCAAATGCTGGAGAAAACACATAAAAATGCAGAAGTATATAAGATTTTTAGTAAACAAATGAGAGAGAGGGGATTCCAGCGCTCAGCTGAACAATGCCGTGTTAAAGTGAAAAAACTTCGCCAGAATTATAGTATTTAGTGCGAGATGCCCTAAGTAAGAGTGGAAGTTCCGGCGAGGAAAAAGATAAATGTCCATGGTTCGACGAACTCGATAAAATCCTTGGAACAAGACCAACAGTTTGCCCCGTGGATATCGTCGAGTCCAGCCCCGCAGACAAGACATCATCTAATGCTAGCCATAGTGCATCTCCTTCCTCCAGTTACCTCTCCGGAGATGTTGAACTTGGTGGATTTGGTGAGTGTACGAGATATTAACGTTACATAGGCTATGTCATTGTGTTTGAAAGTATAATTTATCATCATGGGTATATTTCTGCTAGGCCTAATACTTCCCTGCCCTTTGGTGTTTTTCCCACTGCAAATTATAGCTATGTCTTGTTTTGTGTCTTTATGTTTTTGTACAGCGACCTTACGAGTCTTGAAAGGCGCTTATAAATAAAATGTATTATTATTATTATTATTATGTAGGAAGATTCTAACTTGACATTTTACTGCAATAAAATAACCCTATTTCAGCTATCCACCAATATGGAAACTATTTCAGCATGTAGGATTATATGCCTAAGTAGACCTACAGTACGCAAAGTCTCCATTGTAGCCTATTTACGTGGGACATTTGGCTTCCTTCTTTACCCCGCCTATACGTTTACCAGCCAATGGCTGAACGACCTTAGCACATGTGTTTTTGTTTATAAATTCTGGTCCGGTTGCAATTAATCACAGTGTGAAAGCGAACCGCACTAAAAAAAAAAAAAGAAAAAAAAAATTGGTCCGGACCAAAGCAAGTGAACTAACGGACCTTCCTGGTGTGAATACGCCCTAAGTAACATCCACACCAATGAATGCCAGGTCCAAAAGTTTCCCAGCAGAACACTGAACACTGAACAAGATGTTAATGTTATGGGTATAGAAACCTGTAACTGCTTCATAATAAAAGCAATAAAAATATTGGAACCTCTGAAGCAGCAACAAAAACACTGCTTTAATTGAGGCTGAACTGTAAATTCACAGCTCTGGGCAGTAAGAAGTAAAAAAAACGTCAGTTTGTAGAAATGCTGCTTGCTTGCTTTGCTTTAAAATATGATTAATGGCCTAAAGAACTGAAGAATTATCCCATCATTCATCACTGTGGCAACCAAAATCTGACTCAGGATCAATAACACCAATACCAAACTGAACAATGATTGGTTAAATAAACCTCCCATGACTTTTTAGAAATAGTTTTAAACGTCTCCCTGTTTCTTGCTTCACCAACCAAAACAAGTGCAGATTTTAGTTCTGCCATCAGTACACAGGATTAAAGGCAACGATGAGGACAACAAGCCGTACTCTTCATACTCATACAGATTGGGCCATCATGTTTCTCCCTCGTGTCCCTGAGTCAAAAGGGGAGGGCTATAGGTTTTAATTCGCGCTCTGCAGTGAATCAAGGGTTCAAGTAAACAGCTTAACCTCAGGGAGAGTGCAAACCAAACAGCCTGCATGTCCCTGCGACGTGTAACCACAGCTGCGGTGATCCGCCCTCGACCTAAAGCCAACCTAAATTTCCCCATTTATCTTGTGTTCTGTGACTAATGAATAACAGAGGTGGAAATTTACTGGAGCCAAGTGTGGGGTAGATGTGATCATCCACCCTGAACACATCACGCTGCTCTCCAGTAGTGTAATAATGGATGGTAGATGGCTGCCATTACGACCTTCCCTCTGCACGGCGGAGCACCGTGAGCCACATGAAATCAAATTACCACTCAAGAGGAGCTTCACTCTCCTCACCCGACATGTGCCCTCTCTCCTCCTCCGCCTCCTCCTCCTCCCTCTGTCTCTCTCTTCTCATCTTGTCTTCTTTTGTCGGCTCTGCATCTATCCCTCAGGTTTAGAAACTTGAATGGTTAAAAAAAAAAAGAGGAACACATTTCTTAAATGAATTAAACAGCATCAGGATTCCAGTTGAAGCCCCTGGTTCTTGGTGGTTGTAAACTGTCCAGCATCAGTACTTTTCATTTTTTATCCACTTAAGAAATGTTATTTATGCCATTTGCGGTCATTTTAAGTCCTTTAACAGTCATTCCATGTCTCTGTGTGGTCCTTTTGTGTGTCTTCCTTGTCATTTCGTGTCTCTCAGTGATCATTATGTGTCCGTGGCAATTTGCCTCTCTGTGCTTCTTAGTCTCTTTCTCTTTGTTTCGCCTCTCTTCCTCGTCATTTAGTGTGTCTATGTGCCGTCTCCGTGGTGGCTTTCAGTCTTCTCGTAGCTATTTTGCCTCTTCCTCCTCATCGCTTTCTGCCGCCGTTTCTCTTTCTTGTCATTTTTCATCTCTTAGCGATCGCTTTGTGTCTCTTAAGATTTTACATTGTGCCTTTTTGTGGTCATTCTGTTGTCGTTAGGGAGCTCATCTGTGGGTCATTTTACACCTCTTTGTGGTTGTTTTGCTTCCATTTCCTGTCATTGTGCGGCTCTTTGTCACGCCTCCGTGGTTTGTGGACGTTCTCGGTTGCACGACAGTTCTGTTTGGGAACGACGGGACAGATCGAAGTTTGGGTAAAGAAACGCAACGTCTGTTATGCACAACAGTCTGGCATGTGGCTAAACTTTGGCTAAATCCAGACTTCTGCAAATTCTGCATTAATTTAACTTTAACATTCATTAATTTTCTGTAACTGCTTGTCCTCTGGAGGCTCGGGTGGCAGCAAGAGGCCGGGTACATAGGTTGCCAGTCACACTCACACCTACGCCAATTTCGAATCACCAATGAACCTAACGAGCATTTTATTTTAATACAGTTTACAAAATGTTTCTGCTGCAGAAAGTTGGTCTGGGTTCGTTCTGTTGGGAACTGATTATGACCCGGCAAATGGGGAGAAGAGTAACAGCGACATAGCTATACCTGTTATCTTACCCCTTTGGAGTTCACAATAAATTGCTTGTAGGACTATCCAGTTGCCTGCAGAGCTATTTTTCTCTGCATCGGTTAAAACATGCCCCATTAAAATAAATCCAAACGCCGCGTTACCTGCCTCGTATTCTGATCATTAAATCTGACTTTCCTAGGCTGCAGCGTTTGAGCTTCTGCTGAAATTCAGCAAATATTGACATTAAAAGTTGAGTTCCCGTGGGTGACTGGGCTGCACACCTCTGCTCCATTTCTCTTGTTTGTTCTCACAAGGTTAGGACACAGCCAACTGGCATCTGGCCCACATTTTAGGTTTGAAACCCAACTAGTTTGCATCCAAACCCCAGTTTAGAGTTTTGGGTATCTGTTATTGGTCGATTTGAGGTTGCGTTTTATGTCTTTCTTGACATTTTTTATTTCTTTATGGTTATTTTTTGCATCAGTTAGAGGTAATTTGCCTCTTTTTCTTTTCATTTTGTGCCTCTTTGAAATATTAATCGTTACTTTACAAGGACTGTCTGACTGTCCCCGGGTGCCCCTCCTTCCGTCTCTTCTGTTCTTTGTTCCACGGCGTCTCTTTTCTCTTCTGTGGAAGAAGACAGACTGTAGTGGGAAATGCGTGAGTGCAGCGATCCTTTGAGATCTCATAAATTCAATATATTCATATTGCCTTGGCTCCCTAAAAGTGCTTGGGAGTGCATTCGGTGAGTCCATAAGTCACAACATTGTCAGAGGGGCGATGGTGATGCATGAGGACGCCGGTGCACAGTTCATTCCAGAGCAGGTACTCTCCGTCAGATAAGCCCAACCTTAATTTCTTCCGCTGGCCTAATGTGTTTTTAATGCAGCCTTGTGACTTATGTTGCTGTCAGTCGGCCGGCCTCATAGGGATGCCAGGATGCTGGTAGGAGGCAGACAGGGACCAAAAAAAAAAAAAGGTGGCAAAGATTAATCGAAGCGGCAGAGGCATCACACATTTGATCAAATCCGTATTGACTGAAGCCACTGAGAGAGCTGCGGCTCTGGAAGTCCAGAGACGGGATGCTCGGTTTGCCCCGGCAGCTGGATAAATGAGCTTCCCGCTCTAACGTGCGTTTGACGAAACAATACGGATTGACCTCAGAGGCGATTCGTGTTATTGATACCGCGCGGAGGCAGGTAAATTTCTCATTGGAATGCGGTTCAGCGCAGGCGTTATTAATTGTCTGTGTGTCTTCAGGGCTTTGTAGACTTATCGTAGGATCCCCCCCAGAGCTATACATTATAAGGTATGTGTCATAATGTGATCAACAGGCACTTAATCTAAAACCAGAGGGAGTTTACAGCGCGTGACTCTGTCCTCTAAAATGTCCTCGGAGGGAAAATGTACAAGAGCGCAGAGCTACTCCCACACAGTTTACATTTACATTTTTGTATACTGACAAAATGATGTAGTCTCACTGTGATAACATCTAACTACAAGAAACACTGCAGGATTTTCCAGTCTTTGCAGCTAGTGGACCAACAGGGGAACAGCTCATGAAGGAGGACTACAGTTTTTTAACTTTTTTTAATATGTGTGCAGGAGGAGTAGGCGTTGTCCTCCTCTTTTAGTCCTTCAAAATCAATTGGTGCAGTTCTTTAAAGGGATATGCTACGACTCCAGGTGATAACTTGTTAATACCACTCAGAAGGGAATGAGTGTCGCAGTATTATCAGTGTATATAGGTAATAAAACAAGGGCACCACTTACCTCTTCTCTCCGTCCTCTCCAAATAATGTTATACAGATATGATGTATTAGGGCGCCTCAAAATCTGACTTCACATGTTTAAAGATCCATCTGTAATATTGGTCCACGCCAAACACAAATTTATTCACAGCCTTATTCACAAAAGAAAACCTAAAACTGGGATTTAAAGGTGGAAAGTTTGCCCCCTTCAGCAGAAGAATTTGAAAACTCTGCACATACATCGCGCTACACGTCGAAGGTCAAACGCTCGATTAAATATTCATTAAATATTCGTCGTTAAATATTCAGCACTTAAAGAGCAACATTTGAATTTAGATCCAGAGTTAAGAAGTAGGACGAGGAGTTCCCCCGTTCTCGGTTTTCTAGTGTTGTTGAGCACAAACCCACGAGCTCTCCTGTTACATTCCTACGCGTCTGTATTGTTCATTCGTTCAGAAACCGTGTCAGTCGTGTTGAATTAGCGAGCCGGACTTAGCACTACATTACCCATGTGCACCTTTATCCTGGCATGAAGAAAACAAGAGTCAGTCAGGTTGTAGAGACTTCAAAACACTGCAAACACATTTCAAATGTTTGACACTTTTTTGTAAATTTGACTTCTGCAAACAAAACAGAGCAGTACATGCAGTGCCCAGGAAACTCAGGTGCCTTGCAGGAGGAAACGGTGATTATTCACTCCACTATCACATATTTCTCAGTCCTGGCATTCCCTCCTGTCCCAGGGCCAGTAGGTCCCAACCACTAAGCCACAGCTGCCTCTCAATACGTCATGCAACGAATCCCATCTTCCATCAATTTGTTATCTATAACTGGTTATCCTTGGAGTGTTTGTGGGAATGAAACCCAGCAGCCTATCCCAAATGCCATTGGGTGTACATAGGTGGGGTACATCCTGGACAGGTTTCCAGGCTATGACAGGGCCAACACAAAGAGACAATTAACCATCACACTCATATGCACAACTATGGCCAATTTAGAATTTACCCTAAGAAGAATGTCTTTGCATTTTTAGTTAGCATGGTCTCCCTGTACCTGCATGTTTTCCCCCCCACATTCAGCTGCATCCTGCTGCCATCAAGGAGTGTCATTGCTATGGGGTGAGGGTGCCTGGTCTGGTGTAGGTGGGTGCTACATGTCTAAGTAGCATCCAAATGTCAGGTACAAAAGTTTCCCAGCAGAACAGTGAATTGTCACAAGATGGTCAATGTTATTCACTTCTCCTGTAAGTGGTCATAATGTTATGCCTGAATGGTGCACAAGGAGTGAAGGATTCTTTATTGACATAATCAGTAGACTGATAATCAGTACACAGCAGTAATATAATATACTGTTTAATTAGATCAGATAGAACTGGTAAAACACAGTGGATTTAACAGTGTGCAGTTATTTTCTTCATTTGTGAGTCACCACATGTATTCACGGCTCTGTGGCTAAAGGTTTCACCGCAGGGCCTCCAACGTGCATGTCTTCTCTTGAACACGCTCATTGAAAATGTTCAAAAAGAAACCTTTTTTTTTTTTTTTTAACCGCCATACTTCCAATTTTTTTTGTAGTTTTGTCCCCCTGGCCCTGATAATCCCCCATATCCTTGGCTAATCAGCAGGAAAAGAACAGGACAGCAGCGAGCTCAGGGTTGAGTTTTAAAAAATGTATATTCTTCCTCTGAACACACACACACTGCAGCCCCCAGGGGACCAGGCTTTCTCCCACCCCTGTAGGAGAGAGAACCGCAGGCAGATAAAACCTCCACACAGGGTAATGACATGCATGACTACCGCCTGCATGAACGTGCGTCAGACGAGCGCTGAGGGTGTGGACGTTTCCTGAGCGGAGCGGAGATAAACAGAGAGAGGCCGAGGCCACGGAGGTGTGAGGGGGTGTGTGTGCGTGTGTGTGTGCAGAAATGAGGGTTTGTTCCGGGTGGGAGGTCTTCTGCCAGTTAATTGTGTTTCCCCAGCCTTGTGCCTGCCAATAAATTGGACCTGTGGTGTCTGCCTGACTGGCCAGGCTGCCACAGAAAGGTCACAGGTGCTGCGAGGGAGCAGAACTACAGTGCTGCATTCTCTATGAGGTGTTAAAAAGATAATGATGTTTTTTTTATTTATTTATTTTTTATTTCCAGCAGATTTTCATATGCTACATTTTTAACTCAGCAGCAGCAGCATGGAAGTCAACGTCAACGTGGAAATGTTGTGTTTCTTGTAAAGCTGGTGCAAATTTGTTTCAACTCTTGTCTATTGGACAACATGAAGGCTTTTACTAAAACAATAAAGGCTTAGACACATTTTATTCATTGGATCTTAAAGTATTTTTAGTGCCCGATTTTGGAATACAAGGGCTGGGATGCACCCATCCAATGGTCGACCACTGACTGTGACCCTGGTTTTGTTGGTGTATCCTGCAACATTGACACTAGTAAGACCCCTTCCGGCGGCAAGCAAAATTGGCAGCGAAATTCAATCAGAGTGTGAGGGATCACTGGAATCGACTGTTCAGCTTCAGAGAGCGAGTGCACTAAAAGAGAAAAGGAGGTGACATAAGTCAAGTCAGGAGGCTACACACAAAAGGTCCTTCTTGTTTTTCATCCTCATCTAATCTCAAACATAGACTGTATATAAATATGGACAACACGTGCCCACTTCCTTGCATTGGCCAAACTGACGCTTGTTTTCCAGGACGCTTTGGAAGCCAGAGTCTGCGCAGTACGGTCCAAGAGTGGAGCCACATGGAGTTGCGGTGTCAAAGACCCGCCCACACTTCCTCCAGACTCACTCTTCGTTTAATTAATATTGTTACAAAGAAATGTTTATGCACTGCACTTATTTATTTATTTCTATGTTCCAAGCTCTCACGGGCCTGCAGGACATAGGACCACTTCACAGAGAGGTTGGCATGGCAACTCACACCCTGTTTCATCAAATAATTAACTAAAATAAAACTTAATAGAAAATGGCCACTTGAGTATACATCAGCATTATTTTAATCACCCCCTCCATGTTAGTCCCATCCACTAACATGGAGGGGGTGGAGCTTATGACCTGTACTGCAGCCAGTCACCAGGGGGAGCTCTACTTGCTTTAGCTTCACTTTCGAGAAGCTGTTCCCTCGTCCATCTTAATACAGTCTATGATCTGAACATTCAAATATTCTAACTCAAAACAAAACAAAACAAAACAATAATTGTCTGGAATGAACAAACTGTAGACTAACTGATCAGCATGATTCAGGACACGTAGCTCTTCCTAGCCTCCCAGCTAATAGTAGCTCTTCTGGTTTCACTTTTGAATGATGAATACAGACTACTGCTACCTGCCAGTATTTAAAGTTACTTCCTTTCACCTTGTGCTGACCAGTCGGCCTTCGTTGCTGGTAGTTCTCTAATGAAATTCTCTAGTTTTCTGATGAAAAGCGGTAAACAAGGGGTCATCACTTCAAATGGTGGACCTACCTCGGTCACACTGTGAGATACATCTCCCGCTTTAATGGCAAAAGACAGTGTCAGAAGAAATTTGTGGGGCTCTGGTGTGAGATTATGAGATTGGGTACAATCACAGAGGGATAAGTGTCTCAGCGTGAACAGATCAAGAAGTCAGAAATACATTTTCGAAAAAAATATATATATATGATATAAAGAGGCTTTACAGCTTTACCGGAAGAATCCTCTCATTCAGAACGTTCCACTTCTTGAATCATTTATTTCAGATCAGCCGTATCTTTTCAACAACGATTTAATTCTAACCTGATATCATCTAACAGTGCATGAGTAAGTCATGCGGCATGCTATCAGTATGTATTTTGTGTTAATCTCAATAAAGGGCCGCCTACCTCTGTCCTGACGTGTTCAGACTACTGTTGAAAGAGCAACTGGCTACAGGTCATTTTACACAGAAGCCTACATCGTCTTAAACATACAGTAGCAAACTCTAACAATGTGATGTTGCATTTAATGGATTATACACCAATGCTGCAGTTTTGACTCATCAGAGAATGGACATGGGCCTTCTGAGGGTGTCCTTTGGTGTCTGGCAACAGGATGTTGTTAGTGGGGGGCCTTTGAGGGGAGGGGCCTCTGTGGATCATCCCACAGATCCTTGATCAGTTTGTCTGTGAAGGTTCTCAGTCATCCAGGTCATGGTATATCCAACAAAGGTTCAAAAAAGGCAACTGGACTTGTAGAGTTTTTTGAAAAGACGTTTCACCACTCATCCAAGTAGCTTCTTCAGTTCTAGGGGATTGGTGGGAAGTCTGAGGTTTAAATAGGAACTTCCTGAAAAAACTTACTTGATCAGTTTGGGATCTAGTGAATTTAGAGGCCAGGTCAACACCTTGTGCTGTTCATGTTCTTTTTAGTTGTTCCTAAAGTGTTGTGTGTGTGTCTGTGTCAGGCTGCATCCTGCTGGGGATGGCTGCTGCCATCAAGGAGTGTCATTGCTATGGGGTGGGGGTGCCTGGTCTGGTCTAGGTGGGGGCTACATGTCTAAGTAACATCCACATGAATGCCAAGTCCAAACGTTTTGTAGAAGAACATTGAATTGTCACAAGATGGTCAATGTTATTCACTTCTCTTGTCAGTGGTTTCAGTGTTTAAAATATTTGAAATTATGTCTGCATATTGGCAAAATAACACAAAATGTCATGTTTAATACTATATCCAGTTGGACTTCTGTGCCACTTTGCTTTCAGCTCTTTTCACAAAGGTCGAAGTCTGCAGAGACGTCACTGACTCTCTTTGCCTTTTTTCCTAAGGCAGCGGTTGTTTCCCAGTTGCTCCACTTCTCTGATTTATATGTCAATAATAGTTCAAGATTCAAGACGGTTAAGTAAAAGTATTGATCGGATCTAAACATCCTCTTACAACCCGGCTGACAAAAAGAATGTTGTTCCTTGTGGCCCTTTATAATATAGTTAGACAACAGAGAATAAAAACAATAACCTTTGCTGAAAGAATCTTGATGAAGCTGTTCAGTGTTTGTGCACATTTTGTAGGTGTTGCTCCACTATATTATATATATTAGCAGGTGTACTTCATATGAGAGTTGAATGCAGCTCATAAACCAGGAAGAAAGAAAGATGAGATCCATAAGAAAACAAATAAAAAAACTGAATTATCTGTATACTCACATGGGAACCAGACACACAATATATAAAAGTACGTCTCACCCACAAATTTCTCTGACGGCTGCCGGCCTCTGTGCGTAGCTGCTGGTATTTTCGAGAAATGCAGCTCCCGAGGCGACACTGGAGGGAAACAAGCATTAAGTGGAACTCTTGTTAAAGAGTCTCGGCTGATGGATGCTCCTCAGTGTGTGTCTCTCTATTGATTCCTCGGTCGGATGAGTGGCAGCTGTTGAAGTGATTGAAGTTCATCTAGTTGCATTTAGAGGTTAACTCTTTCCATGCACTCTGCCAGTCAGATGAAAAGGGTATAACATGCAGCTACTTACTTGGGTTGCCTCTTATTTTCTTTTGCATACATGTTTTTTTTTTTTTTTCCAAACTATTGCATTATTTTAGTGTCATCTTTTTATATTTCTGTGTGCAGCAGTTTTACCAGATATACGATAATTATCTTATATACTGTAGTTTCGGGGCCTATACAGTATAAAAGGGGAAATATATGATAGTTTGCCATTTGGCTGACAGTGAATAAAGCAGTTGTTTCATTCAAATGGCCAAGCCTCCATGTTTATTCTTTAGGTTATTACAGTTACTTCCACATAGAATAGCTTTGGCTATGCACTGTCTTGGCAGTTTGGGTCAAAATACAAATTTTAAAGCAACAGTACAATATTTCAACATGCTCCTTTTTTCTCATTTCCTTCTTGTTTCCACATTGTATTATTTGACAAATTGAGTTCTCAGCCTTGAGCTAAAAATAATCTTTAGCAGATATTTGATCTATTATTCCTTAAAGAAAAGTGAATTCAAACTTCATTAGGCCTTTTTTCAACGAATGTTCATTACTCATTGGGTTGTGTACTCAAGGATGTGTGTGTTGGTCTGACTTATGGTACTTTTGAGGACGCTAGAGTTTTAACTGTCAATTGGGGACGGCCGTTGCAATACGATAATTTTATAGCGACAGTACAATATTTCTTCAACATGCTTCTTTTTTCTCATTTCCTTCTTGTTTCCATATTGTATTATTTGATAAATTGGGTTCTCAGCCTTGTGCCAGAAATAATCTTCAGCAGATATTTGATCTATTATTCCTTAAAGAAAAGTGAATTCAAACTTCATCAGGCCTTTTTTCAATGAATGTTCATTGTTCATTGGGTTGTGTACTCAAGGATGTGTGTGTTGGTCTGACTTAAGGTACTTTAGAGGACACTAGAGTCGGCCGAGCACAGCCATTGCAATACGATAATTTTATAGCGACAGTACAATATTTCTTCTTCTCCCATCTGGCAACACTGATGTGCACACATGTGTAAAGGTACTGCAAGCATTTATTTGTGTGACATTCATCTGTACATGTAGCTTCTCGCTCTCTCTCTCTGTTCTCTCTCTCTGTTCTCCCCCTCTCACCAGCATTGTTTCCCTTTTACTGAGAATTCTCATTTCTCCGAGCTGATGTAGTACTCCAGGGCTAAGCTCTGGACAAATGGCCTTATTATTTATCTCATTAATGATAAATATAACCCTCTGCACTGCAACATTTTCAGGTAACAACACCGATAGCGGCCGCCTCGGCACTGTCGAGGCTTTCATTCCGTGCCTTTCTCTTCGTTTCTGTGAACAACAGGCACACTGTTTTATCTCCAGGCCATTTGGATTTTCACTCATTTTTTTTTTCTTCTCCCAAATCTCATTTCATCTGTGTTGAATGGTGCTATCTTTAGCTGCAGGCCATGGGCTGTGACTGCCTTCCAGAGTGGCTCCACAGTGACTACGTGCTTGATGAATAACAATCACGTGTGATTGGACGGTTCATTACTGCCTGACGTCACCGCTACCGCTGACTGTCCATCAACATGATGCATATGGACAAAACTATTATACCGGGATCTACGCCGCCTGCTCCATCTGCTGCAGAGATATGAATTAGAAAAGTATTTTGTATTGATTTTTTTTCCTATTGATTTCTCTCTTCTGTTGTGTGCCTAAAGCGAGCAAACAAACCGGTGTGATCGGCAACATGGACCCTGGCTGCATTTGTGTTTTAGCCAGACAATACGCCATTCAGTCATTCTGTAAGCTAAGGATGCTGTGCACTTAACATGCAGTATAGAGAGAAATCCTGTATAGATAGAAGATTTCCAGATTTTATGAGAATTTACAGTATTTTGAACAGATGAAAAACAGAAAATGAACTTTACTCCTGTTCAAAATCTCAGTCAGGTTCATCTTTGCATCAGAAACTTACACACAGAGCTCATGTTTTCATCTGTCACTTTTTTATCTTTTCAGTGACATTTAAAGTTTTGTTTTTGTTTGTTTCAGCAGAAGTTGGTGTACAAAAAAGGACAAATGGGATTTCATCTGTATAGTTTCTCATTAATCATAAAGAGATTGGTCCATTTGGATCTCTGTTAACCATGTGAAACAGAAAGACCTCTCTAGGGGTAACTGAATGGGAGCCTTTTTTTCTACTAAAAACAGAGGCTCGGAGATAAGAAGCTGATTCACATTGGGAACAAAAAAAAAATAGACCTGGAGCTTATTTAAAAATGGAAAGGGAAAAAAAGATGGAAAAGGCAAAACAACATTTTGTATTGCATTTATCCTAAGCATAATTGTCTGAATGCAATACCCATAATTGGCTTGTGCTCCGGAGTGAAGGAAGCATTTGCAATAACATGCTAAAAGCTAAGGTTCATCTGTGATGGTGTCACAACAGATCTGCTTCAAATTGATGAAAATGCAGGCTGGTTTTTAAGATGGCAGATAGTTTGCACAGATCCTGAATGAAAAAAAAAAAAAAAGATCTGAGCAACAAAATAACTGTTCCTGTGAATGGCAAATGAAAGGACTAGATTTCTGAATAAATAAATAAATAAAAACCAAATAGTAGCAACTGTTTATTTATTTACACTAATCAGACATAACATTACTTTCCACTTACGAGATTGGAAAATAGCCTTGTATTTATATAGTGCTTTTCTTTGCTATTGGTAGAAAATGATACCAACCCATTTGTTCATACAAGCGCACACATTCACACACTAGTGACACTGGTGAGTAACTCTGGGTTCATGTGGTTATGTGGGGACAGAACCAGAGAACCTGCTCTACTAAGCCAGAGCCGCCAAAGGTTGTGAATACTAGTGAATTTGGAGGCCAAGTCAACACCTTGTGCTATTCTTCATGTTTTTTTTAGTTGTTCCTAAAGTGTTGCTGCATCCTGCCGGGGATGGCTGCTGCCGCCAAGGAGTGTCATTGCTGTGTGGAGGGCGTGCCTGGTCTGGTCTAGGTGGGTGGTACACCGGTCATAATGTTATGCCGGATTGGTGTATATCCACAGATGTTAGCAACTGAGCATCACGTCCATCCTCCAGCATGACTTTTCTGTCCATGAATGTCATAATATAGTTAGGTTTGCTGCAGGCTGGCCAAAGTGTTTCATGCACAATAATGTAGCTCAGTTAGAAATATCTGCAGCTCCACTTTCCTCCTTCCCTCTCGCTCGTTCCCTCTCTCACTGCTCTCCCTCCTCTTCTTTCCAGCTCAATCTTACACATTATACCCGCTACTTTATCTCTCTCCCCCCTTCTGTCTCCCTCCATGTCTCAGTTTCCAAAGGCTAATGCACTGAAGCAGATAATTATACACACCCCCACCCGACTTCCATACTGGCATCTCAAACAACATCCTTCCCCTCCATGTGTGCACAGTGAACCTGCATTGATGCACAAGAACAGAAGACTAAATCACATATTCGACGTACGGTGATAAACGAGGACACATATGCGGCAAACAAGCTGTCGTAGTGACATTGCTGGGAGCATTTCACCCCATTACCAAAATAGATCTGTGTTTTTGTGACTGCTTGTGTTTCCCCTTCAACTTATGCTGTAGGATGCAACGCAAGGTAAAAACTGAAGATGTCACTTAGACTCCTGTGGAGCTTTTTGAGGAAGTCAGGAAGTTGGCATAATTGTCCCGTGATAGCAGCGGTTCTAATGGTCATATGTTAACACACAACATGAATGTACTTAGTAGCAAAGTGAAGGTGAAACAAAAAGTTGAATTTAGAGTTTTTCTAGACTCTATTTCTCCTGACACAGTCCCCATAAATGTAGATGTCATACTTCATCTTGTCTCCTGCTTATATTTACTGAAGCATAACAAAGACAACATGCTCCCTTTTTTTGCATTTCCTTCTTGTTTCCAGATTGTATTATTTGCCAAACTGAGTTCTCAGCCTTGTGCCAAAAATAATCTTTAGTGGATATTTGAGCTAAATCTATTATTCGTTAAAGAAGAGTGAATTCCAAGTTCATTAGGCCTTTTTTCATAGAATGTCCTTTGTGTACCCAAAGATGTGTGTGGTTGGTCAGACTTATGGTACTTTTGAGGACACTAGACTCAAAACTGTCAATTGGGGACGGCCGTTGCATTCGGGGGCAAAACCTGCATTCCCTTTAAAAAAAATACAGATTCACTAAACCCTGACGTTTAGTGCACAACTACTTGCCCATAAATCATAGTAAATACACACTTAACAAGATCGTGTGACTGAATATTTTATATGTCATTATAATTTACTGGATGGCAGTGGCATTACACACAGGTGTGCATTGTTTACCCACATTAAATCACATGTAAAGGATTCAAGGCTTCTGCAAAATAACCCAAACACCTATACACATGGCAGATTCTTCAGTATTCTAATCTCTAGCTAATATCATTATTGCTTCCTTTCAAACTTTCCTTGCAGTTATTTTCAGTGTTCTCCTCTCCTCTCTTCTCTCACTTTTTTATGTCTCTACCCAGCCGGCCTCAACCAGATGGGTCTTGAGACAATTTTATCGTTATTGATTTTATATAAATGAAATTTTGCAAACAGGGACATTATACGACCACCTAAAATGCAAGAGTCTGATTTAGACTGATAAAGTGTTTGATTGGATCATAAAGTCTTTGTAAAATGATGATAAAAATAGACAATAACACATCGTTTGGTAAATTGGATGATTAAAAAAAACGTGTGGCCTACACAACGCTGCTGTGCACCAAACAATGGAACGGTTTCCTTGAAAAGCTGATTCTTTATTGCCGAGCCATTGTCGTCAAGGCCAACTCATGGTTTCCACGTGTGCATCTCTGCAAGGGTGAACACTGCAAAGGTCCATATGTATTTCATGATGTATGTATTCCACATCCTCAGTCCTGTATTTCTAAAGAGGTTGCACACAAAGTTTTCAAGACCACTTCAAAATACCCCCGATCGTATGTATGTACAGAAATGTTTGCAAATCCTACATGTGCCAAACACAAATTTGGTGCCTAGGACATTTTGGCCTCCAAAAGATGTCCTGGCGACAGCTATGATCCCAAATTTCGAGTTCAAGTGTAGTTCCCTTATATGCATTTTATAGCCACATTTGTATGTGAATTAAAAAAAAGAATGTTTGTATCGTATGCAGTAAATCTGTATCAATGAGCAGTACAACATTCGTGACATTTCACATGTACTAAGAATACACATACATGCGTAAGTGTGTGTGGTATTTTGGTGACTTCTCTCTCTCCCCACATCCTGTGTATGCGTTTCCAAAATGAATGTGACATACATCGCTACAGGTACTAGCAGGCATGTGCATGCGTGTATGCGTCAGGTTAATTTTGTAAGCCTTACAGCCTCGCACAGATGATTCACATGCGTGTGAGCCAGAGGACATCGTCATCGTACAGTGACAAATGAACAAGACCTAATTCAGGGAAAGCTTTTGTTGAACGGGGCATCCTCTGTCCCTGTTCTTTAGTTGCACACATGGTCTGTTGTGCTAAGCTTGTTCCAGTTAAGAAGGTCAAGATTATACAAGCTTGCAAGCATATTTAAGCCATAAGTGCGCTCTCAACGATGCCCAAATGGTTTTCTTTTTCCACAGTTAGGCGAAGAACAATGGCTCAAGCCACATTGTGTATTTTTTTATTTGAAGGCCGTGACATACCAGGCCGACGGTCAGCTGTTTGCCGATGTTGGCCCGTCTGTGAACATCTGTTGCCCTGGTTTTGGCAACGTGCCCTGCACCGTTGATACTGGTTGTTCTATTGGAACGTGCTGAATCTCCCGAGAAGCCACCAGCAGATGTCCAAATATTTTCACAAAAAATGAATATACCGTAGACCCACTGGTAATTCAGGAGAGGCCAATTCTATATGGCCTTTGCCTCCCAGCTAATAGTATCTGTTCTGGTTTCCCCTTTTAAATGATGAGTACAGACTGCTACCATCTGCTGGTAAGAAGAGTTATTTCATTCATTGTTTCTTTCAAGCCGGTGCAGAACGTATTTAGCACCTGGCCGTTGGCTGTAGTGTTTCAAGTGCAACGTTCTGGTCCAGTCATGGAGGTGTGTCCAGGCTTATGACTGAACTAGAATGCAACCAACAATGTCCATCTTTCGGTCACAGCTGTGGATCAATTGATTTTTGGCAGTATGTTGTCGCGTTTGGTTTGCAACTTAGAAGCATTTCACTGAAAACTGTTTAGAAATGTGGCTTATGTATGCGTTTTACTGTACCACTGTGATCCTTTGCAGAATGATCTTGAAAACAAAAGAATAAATAAATCGGTTGTTGACTGACTGGTGATCTTGTGGGAAAATGGGAGTAAATTCCTGCCAGGTTCCAAATTCTGAGAGGAATCCTGAAACCAGCAGCGTGGAGGCTGTTAAAGCAGCACATTAATACCCACGGCTTTGAAATGAGCTGTTCAGCAATCAAAGTTGAGTTTAAACATGTGCGTGTCTCTGGATGAGTGTGTTTTCTCCTTGCCTGCACGGCCACAGGTAAAGAGTGACACACATCAGCGCCCTGTTCAGGAGAGGCCATCTGTGCAAGGTGACTTCTGAGAGGAGTGTGCTAGCAGTCACAGATATCATCGCCAGATACCATCTCTGACTTTACCGCTCGCATGCGCGCCTTCACCAGGGAGAAAATAGCTTACTGGACTGGTTTAGAGGTCTGTGGCTCGGAGCGCTGTGATCCCTGCAATCCTGGAGGAGGGCAGATGAAGAGCTGATCATGAAGGATGTAGGCAGGATTGGGGGTCATAAGAAGAGGGTGCTGATAGTATGCGTTCAAATTATTTTTGAGAAGTTCTCCTTGTGAAATCGACAAGAAAAAAAAACAATCTCTTCAAAGTTTTTCAAAGCCTTTTTTTACAAATAACAACCAATTCACTTTAAAAAAGAGAAATCAACACACAGTTCAAGAGATCCTTTGCCAGTGTTGTGTCAGGGATCCTCGGTGCACAGGAAGCAGAGAGGGAAAAAAAGAGGAATAAACAGAAGAAGAATGACTCGGTAGTTAGTGTGCAGTCAAAGACAAAACAGATAAATAACAGAGCGTCACCCGTGACTGACAGCTGAGCTCTGGGAATTGCAGTGTAAAGACGGCATTAAATGCTTTGCAGTAAAGATGACAAGGAGCCAAGTGAAAACCGCTTTCAAATGCTGAGAGGTTACCGCTGTGCCTTCCCTGTTTTCAGTGTAAATATCTCTCGCCGCTCTTGTGTACTCAAAGCACACACACATTTGTCATCTGGCTTGTCGAAATCTTCCAGCTTGTCACCATGTGTTTGCTCTGGAGCCTGTTTGCTAACATGTAAACTACGACTTCATAAGGTGCTAATGTGTCAAGGCTGTGAGTCTATGAGCTCTTTAGATTACATTACGTTTAACATGACTGTCACTGCATTCAGTGAAAATCAGCACCATGAAAGGCTGCTCTGCGTCTATGGAGTGAATAGAAAAAATAATCTACTACAGAATAAACAAAAAACTAAAGGATGGTAAAATTATTAATGTACACTTAAATCAGGCCCATACCCATCATTCTGGTGGAAATTTAAATTTTTTGTAATTGCAAAAATTGCAAAATATAATTTTGCAATTTTCTTTCTTTAAAACTCATAATTTGAGGAGATAAATAATGTAACAACGGTTCTCTTCATTACTGTGAACACACTTAGTGTATAGCTAAAAGCTAGCTTGAAACATTACACTAGTCATTGAAAAAACACCAGAACAATTTAAACTTTTTTTTTATTTTTTTATTTTAAAGATGAATGTGTTTCTTCACTTTTTTAAAAAAAAAAACTTTTTCTAGCGCTTTTCTTTTGGATCAGCTCTTGAGGTGATAGCTTAGCTTAGCATAAAGCCGCTAACAACATGATAATTAGTATGTTTATGAGGTGCTGATAAGAAATCTTTTCACTTTGGGCTACGTTAGTCACTCCCTATTTACAGAATGATCCACTATTATCACAAAACATGTATATACACATCAGCCACAACATTATGACCTCTGACAGGAGAAGTAAATAACATTCAATTTTTTGCTGGGTAACTTCTGGACCAGGCATTCATTGGTGTGGATGTTACTCAGACATGTAGCACCCACCTAGGCCAGACCTGACACCCCCACCCCATAGCAATGACACTCCTTGATGGCAGCAGCCATCCCCAGCAGGATGCAGCCTGACACAGGCACACACACAAAAAGCTTTAGGAACAACTAAAAAAAACAAAAAAAAAACATGGAGAACAGCACTAGGTTTTGACCTGGCCTCCAAATTCACTAGCTCCCAAACTGATCAAGTATCTGTGGGATGATCCACAGAGGCCCCTGTCCTCAAATGCCCCCCTCTAACAACATTCTGTTGCCAGACACCACAGGACACCCTCAGAAGGACCACGTCCATTCTCTGATGAGTCACAACTGTTTTGGAGGCACAAGGGAGACCTACACAGTATCAGAAAGGTGGTCATAATGTTATGCCTGATCGGTGTATATGACATTCAAGTCCATGGTTAGCTATAAGAGCTCTGTCTTATGAGAATCGACATTAAAAGTGAGTCTCTGACTCTGAAACGAGATCTGACTGAGTGACAGCAGAAATTCCTTTGACAACAGTTTTCAGAAGCTCAGCAGGAAGAAGTCGACGTTGTTTTTTTTGTACAGATTCACGGATTTTATTGATTTCCCCCCACCTGCCACAGAGTGCAGTGGAAAATGAAGCACCATTGAGAGAAAGCGCATGCAGACACTGGAAGCCTGATCAATCATTACAGGCACCATTAAAGAGCTCGCCACACATAAACAGCACGGAGCTGTGTGCAGTCCGTGGAGATAACGCTTCAATGAGAACACCACGGGCGAAACATGGACTCTAAGCATAAGAAAAAAAATGTGGATGATCCCGAGTTGATGCATGCCTTGTGCATGTGTGGATGATCCGTTTGATGGCGTGGAATTTCATGTGAAAAACTACGATCGAGGCATCTGGAGAACGCAAACTGTGTGCACTAATAGACAAATCTGCTCGTAATTAAATCTGTAAATAAACACACACAGAGACATGGTACATAATTGATACTGTGCCTGTATTTTCGGCTTCGGTGGGTGGTCGGATTGCAGCAACCGCCTCATCGAGACAGAGTGGCACCGAACGCCACGTGTGCTTCAGTATTCGGTGGCTGTTCAAGGTGAGAAGGAGACAGGAGAGGACAGATAATTTGTGTGTTGACTCACCAAGTGAGAAAACCTCAAGCAGTTTAGTTCACCACCAACAGATTTGTTTGAAATGAATTCAACTGCGCACTCTTTGTTATTTGCCATTGTGTGTCTCACAGAGCTGATGCAAATGGCTCTCACTTACTTTTTAAGATGTTTAGAATTTTAATGTGACTTCAGCGAGCAGGAGCCCTTTTTTAGCCGCGTTATTGATGCTCCGTACCGCCGCCCCTGCTCTCGGGTTATATAAGCATATAGCTTATTTATTATTTACGGTAGTTCCAGTCAAAGTGAATAGTAATTAGCCGTGACCCTGTTTGATGCTGCAACTGGGGCCTGTTAAATTGATGCTGCGGAACAACTCTGGGACCAAAAACGAAGTCAGTTAAAACCTTTTCATTTATTCATGTGTGGCTCATCAGCAGTGTGCTTACATAAAACTTCCCACCCTTTTCTTTTTCTTTTTTTTTTTTCTTTTAAAAAAACCCAGGTTGCTCATTTATTTTTTTTCTTCACCTATAAATGTGTTTGTGCATGATGTTAATTTGATAGTGGGGATGGAGCGACGAAAAAATGTGAGATACAATCAGTGTTAACATCACTACAAGATTATAAGTGCTATTTATTTTTTATTTTTTTTAATATTCACATGAGATTATATTAACAATGCCTTGAGGTCTATCAGATACTGTTAAACAACCCAGATCAGAGAATGACATGATTCTGTGGAGGGCTGTTTGCAAAATGACAAGTAAGTGTAAATTAGCTTCTCGTTATTCTTCCGTTACGCTTTAGCTGTTACTTTCATTAGCAACTACAACAGTCCAAAAGGAAGTTGTAAAGTGTCGGTAAAAGGAGAACCCGAGCGACGTTAAATCTAATTCCTCGTCTTTGATGTATGAAACTTCGAGAAGATGCTGGAGAGCCAGTTGCGACAGGGGGATAATCTCATATATGTTTTACGCATCGCTCCGAGCGTGTATTTGTCATAGTTTAATTATTTGCCGCAAAACAGGCGCGGGATGGTAGCGGAGGTTATGAAAAAGGCAATCAACTATGCCAAATGAATATACTCCAACTGTGCTCCGGGGGGATAATACATATTTATTCAAAATTATTCATGTTTATGAGCCACAAAGATTATCACGACTGCCAGAGTGGAAGAAGACACACATTATTTATGTATTTTAATGTTCCATTGTGATTACAAAAATTTGGGAGTTCAAGTATTAACTGCCTGGCGGTGTTTAAATATTGGCAAAAAATGTTTAGGCCGAAGGGAATTGGCTTAAAGACAGAGAAAACTGGCATTAATGAGAAATCATTAACAAACTCTGCACGGTCTGAATGCAACGTAATAACCTGTAGATTGTAATTAAAAACTCCAACACAACCAGGTCAGAGTAATCACTGATTTCAGCCGAAATACACTTCTTCTTCTTCTGTAACCGCTTGTCCTGTGAAGGGTCGTGGGGGTTGCAGAAGATGAATGAATGAAAGAATTTTAACCTTGGACCTGGATGGAGGACACTTGAAAGGTGTGACTCTAAGTATTAGTTCATTGGTAGTTTAGCAACATCACAAATTACTCATTCATTCATTCATTTTCTGTAACCGCTTGTCCTGTTAAGGGTAGGTACTGGAGTCTATCCCAGCTGTCATAGGGCGAGAGGCTGGGTACACCCTGGACAGGTCTCCAGTCTATCACAGGGCTAATACAGAGACAGACAACCATTCACACTCACACCTATGGGCCAATTTAGAATCACTAATGAACCTAATAAGCATGTCTTTGGACGGTGGGAGGAAGCTGGAGTACCTGGAGAGAACCCACACAGACACAGGGAGAACATGCAAACTCCACACAGAAAGGCCCTAGATGGAATCGAACCCAGAACCTTCTTGCTGTGAGGCTGTCCTGTAAAAACGTCAGAATATTTTTAACACCCAGTGCAAACATTTTAGTTAAAGTTTTAATATGCCTTTTGTTGCTCCAGAAAACATCAGTTTAAGGCTGAACTAGGGATTGTACCGACTAGTCACCGCTTCCTAGAAGACAGATGAGGAGCCCAGTGGGTCATTGCAGCAAACTAGCAGCGGTTCATCAAGTGTGTGGAAAAACTTCACTAATGATGAATCCCATACTACCGTGACATGTCAGTCCTGAAGTACAAAATATGTACTACTGAAATGCACACTCATCCGAAAAGGCATCCGCTAACACTAGCAGAGGAATGGTCCGAATCCTCTCAATTAACAACTAATTAATTAATTAACGTCCTGTGGTAACAGAGAGAAGGAGGCTGTAAATCAACGATTTGTTGATGAATTTCATTGTCTCAAGTTATTAGACCTTTAGCTGCTATACACGGAAAAAGCTTCAGAGATGTACCGTGTTTTGTTTTTATCACGGTTATGCTTTTCTATCTTACAACACACTGTGAAGTACTATTAAATGATATATAGGCTAAACATATCTGCAGTGCACAGATATGCTCATGTATCTATGTTCAGTTCTGCTGTGTTCTGACATTGTTGCTGTGGTCATAGAGTGTTTTTTTGTCCTTGATGTCAGTTAATGCACCACGCGAGAGACGGAAGTCATGGTAGAGCTGAGTGCTAGTCAACGTCGACTTTCACCACATGTTAGTCGACTTTAAAAATTCATTAGTCTCGGGGTTCGAGATTACATTTCATACATACATTTCAACATCTAAAAAATTAAGAGAAAGGTCTGCAGGCTATTTATATGCTACACATCACACTTCCCTCCCTCGTGTCGAAGCGGGTGACCATGTTTAAATCTTTAATGAGATGATGAAGCAGAACTATCCTTCAGGGCACGAAAGGAGAATTAACATAATGAGAGAGAACTGCAAGAACAGCAATCAGGTACATTTACGTTCTCTCAAGTTTGTTGTATCTTCCAGTGCAGCTCTCTGCAGTCTGTCTAACCTGAATGTGCGTCTGGTCTGCCTGTGTCCTGCTTGATTACAGGACTGTGCTCTATGTCTTCTCTCCTGACTATTTAGTTTGGTGAGTAACACTGTTTCATGAACTGCAGCTTGGAAAAGACAATTATCTCCAACATGTGTTCATGTGCACATTCACTCCAGCAACAGCCTTTGTGGGGACCAGTCCAGACAGAATATGGGTGTTATGGCACTGACAATGATTATCTAGTTTCTTCACATATGGTATAACCACACTGTATGACTTTACGAGGACTGGACTAATTACCAGGATGCAGAGACAAAGCTCAGTGTTATATTTTATAGTTTCTAAAGCAGGGAAACTTCAGGCGGGCCTCCAGGCTAGGTTGGAGGGTCCTTTAGCAGAATTGTGCTCAGGGCGACCAGGGAGGCCAAGACCAAGTCTGCTTAAAGACTGTCTGAATAAGAAACCTAATTGAAAGACAGAATACACAGATCAGACGTAACATTATGACCACTTTCCCAATATTGTGTAGGTCTCTCTTGTGCCTCCAAAACAGTTGTGACTTATCAGAGAATGGACATCTGAGGCCTTCTGAGGGTGTCCTGTGGTGTCTGGCAACAGAATGTTGTTAGTGGGGGGCTATCTGTGGATCATCCCACAGATAGTTGATCAGTTTGTGATCTAGTGAATTTGGAGACCAGGTCAACACCTTGTGCTGTTCTTCATGTTTTTTTTTAGTTGTTCCTAAAGTGTTTTTGTGTGTGTGTCTATGTCAGGCTGCATCCTGCCCCAATAGGAGTGTCATTGCTATGGGGTGGGGGTGTCTGGTCTGGTCTAGGTGGGTGCTACATGCCTAAGTAACATCCACACCAATGAATGAATGCCAGGTCCAAACATTTCCCAGCAGAACACTGAATTGTCACAAGATGGTCAATGTTATTTACTTCTCCTGTCAGTGGTCATAATGTTGTGGCTGATCGGTGTACAATCCTGAAAAGGAGAAAACGAATATTAATATTACCTTGAAACGGTGTCATCGTTTTGAAAAGCCCGGGAGAAGCCGGAGGGGTTTCTGCAGTCAGGTCTTGTTGGGCTACTGGTTTCCTCCGACAAGAATCTGATGCGGGTTTGTTTACAGGAAAAACATCACGAAGTAAGTTGGTAAAAACGCTCTGTTATCTCCTTCCTTCGGGGACGTATCTACACTCTGCAAACACTCTGTCCTAGTGAATGAAACAACATAAACACAGGGACTGCTTTGCTCAGACCCAGACCACCGTGGCTTGTACAACAGTGTTACTTAAAGATGGCGATGAAAGGGAGGGAATCTAACGCTCAACTATAAATCAAAAGCAGCACCTTCCGTTTTTATTGGGGGGATTGCTGTTAGCAGCTTGTGTGCATAAATCCAGTTCTAGATTGTTAAACTGAAGGTTACACGACTATGCATGAAGGTGGAATGTGGCACATGCCCATACCCTTGCTTTCAGCTTAGATTTATAAGGGACGGTATTCTTTTATGCACTGATGCTAAACGGTTAGGCTGTGCTGGGTCGTTGGTGAACATCTGTGGCCTTAGTCTTTGTGTCCCGCATCGTTGGTTCTAGCTGGACCCATGTGAGCAGGTTTTTCGCCAGTTCAGCATGTTGAACCAGCAGCAGGACACAGTGGTCAAATGGGGTAGGACTATAGACTGTATAAATATGGACATTCATACATTCGTCCCCACTTCCTTGCATTGGCCAAACTGACGCTATATTCCCGTGGATACAGGCGGCGACATCTTGCGACTTTGGAACCAGAGTCTGCGCAGTACGGTCCGAGAGTGGAGCCAAGAGAAGCCACAAACTCCACCAGTTACAAGGAAATTATGCACTGCACTCTCAACATGGCAACTGGTAGTCGCTATTATGTCATATCCTGTTTATATAGCGTCAAATAACTAAAATGACACCTGCATATGCATCAACATTATATTAACTACCTAAAATGACAGAAACCATCCTTGAAAAAAAAAAATTGACGAGTATTTTAGTGTTTTAGGGGGTGGAGCTTATGACCTATTCTGCAGCCAGCCACCAGGGGGAGCTCTACTTACTTTGGCTTCACTTTTGAGGAGCAGTTCCGCCGTCCACCATATTTATATACAGTCTATGGGTAAGACCCAAAGACAGGACACAGGGGGAGGGAGGAGCAGGAAATGAATGGCGTTTAATGAAAACTTACTATTTAGGAACAAAAAGTGCTGCAGGGTAAAATCAAACAAAAGCAAGACAAAAACTCAGGAACACATCGAAACACGGGGAGGGGTGACTTCACAGACTACATGACAAAGGCAGAACTATATATGCCAACATGGACAGAAGGGTTGACGAGGGAGGGACACACAAGGAGAAACCAGTCATAATGAGAGGGAGACACAGACAGGAAGTGAAGCAGGACAGGAAACACAAGAAAAACCATTAACTGACGTGTTTGCAGTGTGTTCAAGTGCAACTTTTTGAGTCCAGACACAGGTGATAGAAGCAACATCGCGGTCGTTTTTTATTTAATGTAGCTTCGGAGATCCGGGAGTCCTCCTCCTCCTACTACAACTACTCTTCCTTCTCCCTTGACTGTGCTGTTTCTCTCATTTGATTTTATAACCTATAATTTAAAAGACGTCCAGCTCCATTCAGAGCGTTGAGCAGAGGCACTTCAGCTGTGACAGTCTGTTCATCCTCACAGCGAGAGAAAGAACGAGCGCGAGCATCTCCACTGGGAGGTCAAAGGTCAAGTTCAGACGCAGAACATGGCCCTTGAGCGGATTGGAAAAAGAAAATCAGCACAGTTGTTTGCTCAAGGGCACTCCACCAAGGAGGATGTTCTTGTCCTAATGGAGGACCTGTTTCCGACTGCCTCATTTCCATAGCCTGCTGTCTAGCACAAGAGAAACTCATAATATCTGAAGTGAAGTTCACGCATTCAGTTGAAACAGTTTATTATCGTCTGTTTAATCCAAGTGAATAATGCATCACCAGTCATTTATTTTTGATATTGCAGCAGCGGAACTTTATTTATTTTAATCGTGGAATTCAAAACCACTTTCTCGGAAGTAGAGAAAAAGCAAAAAACAAGAAAAGTGGGAGCAGCCGCCACATTGGTAAACAGCTCCACTGCTGCCTCGCTGCGTAAACCGCATCATGTCATGCTTTTCATGCTAATGAGAGACAATTAGTCCTGGGAAACAGTGAGACACTTCTCCACATGTCAAACACAACACTGTCTGTTTAATGTGGACTCGTTTGTTATGCACCCTGGGCTTATTGCTGGATGGATAGCTCCGGTCATGAATGTTGACTCAGCACCACGGTCTGAGCGCTTAATTGCACGGCACTGTTGGAATCATGTGGCAGCCCGACTGTGCGAGCGTCCCCTATGCGTTACCGATGCGGTTACGTCGAGTGTGTCTTTAAAAAGCTCTTGTTGGGTCTTGTCTTGACGGGGATGCTGGATCTATCAGGCCCCACTTGAAATGTAACACTGAAGCGTCAATAAAAGATTCATACGTTGCCCAGCTCACAGATTTCTGTATTTATTTGATTCATAAAACATGCCTTGGTACAACCAACACATTAAATAAGATTCATCTGGCCGTGAAAAACATTCCTTTATGACTCTCGATTATGAAACCACACTTAATTAATATTTTAGGCCAAGTGAAGCAGCAGGAAGCAGCATAAACACAGCAGTGATATATTACAGCTTTAAAGTTGCGCATCCAAACATCAAGCAGAACCAGAGATTTAATGTGAAGACGTCAAAAAGCTGTCAGGCCTCATTTTTAGTTCTCTTTTATGCTCCAGAAACACAGAAAATAAAAGCTGGAAAAAAGGGATGGGGTACTGTAATGACTTCATTAGCTTGTGGTACTCCGAGACATTTAGACTAGGTTTTTCTGTAATTGATTAGAACATTAAAAAAATGCTTAGAGACACAAACGTGCATTTTAAAGAATAGGCACAATAGGCACACACAAAGTTAAGGGGGAACTACTGTTTTTTACAACCTGGACATAAAATACGATCGTTTACTCACCCATATAACTTTTGTGTAATTCGTAGTCGTTCGGGAGACGATTAGATCTGCTTATATCCATATAGTGGGAGTACAGCTTCTAAATAATGCATTATCTGCCGAAACTCGTTCATTTCACCAATATCTTGGTCAGAAGACAATTAAAACAATATAAATAAAATACGCAAAGGCTCTTTGATAAAAGTATGCACAGAGTCAGCTGATTTGACTTCCTCCAGCAGCTCATTCCACACCTGGGCCCTAACGGCGAACAACCCCGTCCCCTTTTGTTGAGACACCGTGCCTGCGAATGGTTTGACCATAGACTGTATATAAATATGGACAACGCATCCCCACTTCCTTGCATTGGCCAAGATGACGCTACTTTACCAGGGGATACGGGCGGCGCCATCTTGCAAGTCTGGAGTCACGGGTTATCGATGACCTGCCCACACTTCCTCCAGACTCGCTCGGGTTTTCATTTAATCAATACTATGCTCTGCTCTACCTCCACCAATCACAAGGAAATGTTGGATTGTACCCTGTACAATAAAATAAATAAAAAAATTCAACTCTCACGGTCCCACGGAACCGCTTCACAGAGTGGTTGGCACGCCAACTGGTAGTCATCATGAGATCACATCCTGTCTCTATAGCGTCAAATAACAAATGAAAACAAAATTTGTCAGAAAAATTGATTGACTTGATTATGCATCAGCATTATATTTCTACCTAAAATGACAAAAACCATCCTTGGATAAACCTTGACCTCTACTTTAGTGTTTTAGTTTGGCTCCACCCTCGCCACTGACATGGAGAGGGTGGAGCTTATAACCTATACTGCAGCCAGCCACCAGGGGGAGCTCTACTTGCTTTGGCTTGACTTTAACGGAGCTGCTCCATCGTACACCTTTATACTGTCTATGGATGTGACCAAGAAGAAGCGAAGTCAAAGAAATTGGTCATCATTCACAGAAACATAAAACCTTTGTTTTCATAAGTACAAGGAGAACCAGTCGAGGACCGTCCCTGATATTCCCACCCAGGACTTCAGCCTCAGTTTAATAGAACGACATGATCTATTTTATTAATACCAGGTCTGAGCTCATGCCATTGCCGGTAGCCTTTAAAAGATCATTTGTGACATTAAGTAGGGCAGTCTCCGTGCTGTGGCGCTTCATGAAGCCAGATTGAAAACTTTAAAATACGTTTTTAGCTTCTCACGCGGAGGGAAGCAGCTTTTTTCTGATAACTAAATCACCAAAAGCAAGACAAACATCTGTAAATGTCCTCAGACTAAACCCAGACTGGTCTTATGTACGGCTCTGTATGGAGGCTTGTTTCTAAAACTGGTTTGACATGCAGCGATCGCCCACCACTGTATTAGAAACCCCAGTTTTTGCTGATGATTCCAAACCCGAAGTGTGAAATTTATCACACGCGGTACCCACTTCCACACCCCCGCCTCGCGCTCGGCGCATTTGCCTCCGCTGATTTGCTATACGTTGCGATCTGGAGAAATGTGCCAAGTGTGATCAGCATGAGTCGGGGTGCTGTGGTACAGTATGTGTCACCGCGACACAGTCACAGCTCCAAACGGCGAGCTCGCCGGTGACTAACCTGATTCCATCTGACAGCTTTCACATAATCTCCACATCATCCCCCAAATAGGGGAAGAAAAAAAAAAAAAAAAAGGATGCTGTGAAATTGAAAGCTGTGAATGAATCAAGAGCAGTCTTCAGTGTCGCGGTGTGGCGATGCTATGGAAGTCACTGTAAGTTACTGTTATCACTGTAACGTAATAATGCATTTGTTTTCTAAAAGACAAGATTAATGACATTACGCAGTCTTTTGTTGTCCTTTTATTGGAACAGAATGATTAATGATCCAATTTCAAAGTAAATTTCTATTTAAGCCTAAGAATCATGGGACTTCCCTTTCGATGATTTGAGCTCAGCATCTAGAGTGGATCATTTACACAAAATTTGCTTACTTTTTTTGAAATTATTTTTGCTGCCATGACACAAAAATACAGCTTTTCCCAGCAGGAGTTTTATTTTTGTGGCTCAGCGAAGGGTTCTAATGACAAAGATCTCACAAATGCTGCAACAACAAAGCTACAATTAGGTGCATCTGTGCTACAAACTATACAACAACTGTTAACGCCGCTGTAGTGTTGCCAAGACGCTCCACCAAAAATCTATTTCACATTAGTATGAATTTACAACAGTAAATGTGTTTTGACAGAAATGCCAAGCCGCACCAGTTTGTAATCGGCATCGCGGGGAAATGTTTTTAATGAAGGCATCAGAGAAGCTGTGCAACACTGACAACATATGTATCTGCTCTTGCAATACAGTCTACATTTGTGGAGACTGTTTAAGGTATTTATGGTTCTGCTGGATTATTTTTAAAGAAGGGAACCTTTTCTTGACCTTGGCAAAAGTGGTGATTTTGCCCAAAGGCTGTGACGCGTCAGGTCGACGGTTGGCCGCTAGCCTGTGTCGGGACCCTGTTGGCGGGTTCTCAGCCGGGTCAGCATGTTGAATGAGCAGCGGAGACTATGTTGGAGAGGCATAGATCGTGTCGATTGGCCGAGAAGTGCCGAAAAATTACAAAGTTGTCGGGACACGCAGAAGGCTCTTCTCATTTTACGTCTAAACATTCAAATACACAGATATTTTCACAATAAAATAATCTGTCTCTCTGTGTTAGCCCTGCGATAGACTGGCGACCTGTCCAGGGTGTACCCCGCCTCTCACCCGATTACAGCTGGGATAGGCTCCAGCAGACCCCCGCGACCCTTAACAGGAATAAGTGGGTACAGAAGATGAATGAATGGATGAATAATCACCTAGAATAAATAAATAGATTAAATGATTAAGGACAGGCCAGCCCATTTTGCTTTATAGCTCGTTTTAGCTTCCTAGCCTCCCAACCAACAGTGGCTCTTTCTGTTTTCCCTTTTAACAGCAAATACAGACTGCTGCCCCCAGCTCATGTGAGAAGTTTTTTTTTTTTTTTTTTTACACATTTACACAGGTGTACAACGTTTGTGCCAGCTGGCATTATCTTTGTGGTGTGTTCAAGTGCAACTACAGTGGACCTTTGTTGCTGGTAGCTCTTACATGTTGGGTCGGTGTGTTTGTGCGCCGAGGTTTGATGTTGATTTAATATGTGCACCTAGGTCACAAACCGTGGTCTTTGGTGTCCTGAACTACAGATTAGTAGCATGGAAATGTATTATATGCACAATATTCTGAACACCTTCCGCATGGTGAGGTTTAAATGAAACAGCGTCCCAAGCACATGCTACAGTACTTAAGATATTAATAGCCTTTCTGTGTGGACTAGTTGCATGTTCTCCCTGTGTCTGCGTGGGTTCTCTCCAGGTACTCCAGCTTCCTCTTACCGTCCAAAGGCATGCTGGTTAGGTTCATTGGTGATTCTAAATTGGCCGTAGGTGTGAGTGTGAATGGTTGTCTGTCTCTCTGTGTTAGCCCTGTGATAGACTGGAGACCTGTCCACGGTGAACCCTGCCTCTTGCCCAGTCTCAGCTGGGATAGGCTCCAGCTCCCCCGCAACCCTCCACAGGACAAACGGTTACAGAAGATGAATTAATGAATGAATGAATGATAGATGGACAACCATAAAGAATGTACAAATGTAAAGGCTAGCTTAATGTCGCTTTAGCATTTATATATGTTATGGGTCCCAGGGTTAGTGACCACAATAACAAATGTTTTTTTTCTTTCTTTGGTTCAATGCCGTCCGCTCACCTGGAAAACACAGTAACAGAGCCAGAAGAATGAAGACATGCACCACCCGCTTCTCTTCCTGATTTCCATCTGAGGGAAGAGGGAGGGGTCGCCCACCTGAATCCCTCGGTGCAACGGCACCTGACCGTTAGTTCCACTCTTTGTTTTCCTCCTTTGTGTACTTTGTACACCAGACTCTAGACTGTTGTAGCATAGTGCTTGATACCGCAATGACAGCCACCCCGCTACCCTCTAGAGGACAGGTGCTTACAGAAAATGAATGAATGAATGTTTCTCCACACTTGAATCCACTATAGTCTATAACTGAGGTCAAACATACGGCATGTGGGCCAAAACTAGCCAGAAGGTCCAATCTGGGTCCAATCTGGGTCCAGTCTGGAAGGTGGGATGACTTTGCAAAGTGTGAAAATAACACTGAAGACATGAGCTACAGGTTTTTCTATAAAAGTAACTGCTGTTCCTAATTTGTCCACTAGGGGCTGCAATGTTTTAGTAAGATTTGCGGACATAGCACAACACTGACCCAAAACTAAACTGTAGATGGCAGCAATGTGGCAAAATTGCACTTCCAAATTTCCAAATTTCAAGAAATTTTAGGTTGTCGATAAAATGTTTTGTAAAAAAAAAAATTGATTAAATGTTAAAGGGAAACATTTGTCGTTATTTATAGGTTATTATGCTGCTATGTTACTGGTCCGGCCCGTTTGAGACCAAATTGGGCTGTATGTGGCCCCTGAACTAAAATGAGTTTGACATTCCTGGTCCACAATCTTCCTGGGTGGGTGGTCCCTACCACTGACACCCACTGTAAATGCTGTGAAGCTAACGTGTGCACAGCAGTAAATGTTTTTCCAGAATAAGTCTGACTCAGCTTGGCCGAGCAGCGCCCGCTCAGACTCATCCATCACACACAGACGGACGCTCCGATTTAAGAGCAAAAAGAAGAAAATTGGCTTTAATGACGAGTTCCTTGGATGATGCAAAACCTCGACCGCATCGAGTGCGTTCCGTCGGTCACTCATTACCATGACGGCCATTACCGAAATGAAGTGAGCCAACGTGCAGCAGGATGAAAAGCCGCGAGTTTTCCTTCACAGTTACGACTGGTAATACAGCAAACAGCCATCAAAGGCTTCATCTGAGCAGGGGGATTACAGATCATCCCTTGTGATGCCAATGACTGCTGCAGAATAATGAGTGCAAATCAAATAGAAGGCAGATAACACCCCTCAGATTGTGTTTTTTTCATCATGCCTCATTAGCACCTGGACCTTGCACCTTCTCCCCGTACGGCAGACTCATAACTTTACCGAGTCGGCACAGGAAGCAGCGAGGGGAAATTCTAATTTGGAAGTCTTATTAATGCAGCCGCTCCGTCTATCTCTCCTGCCAGTGTCTCCGCATTGTGTTGCTGTTTAAAAAGTCAGGGCATTGTGATCGGTTTCCAGGGAGTGCGGCTGTTGTTTTTTCTAGGTAATTAAATTTCTTTCTGCAAACCCTTTATCAACTGCTCTAGTATTTGCAGTTTATCTGTCACTCTAATGAGGCTGTGCATTTTTTTATTTTTTTTTAAACCTCCCTCGAGGCGCATGAAAGAATTTGAATCTATCAAATTTTGCAATCCTACTGCACACAGAAAACTAATGAAAACAAGGCGGCGGGAAATTAATTTGAAGCGATTTGAAAAGAAAAGTATGCGGCGGGGTACTCCGAGGCGAAAGGGGAGCAGTCTCATTCAGTGGGAAGAAACATGACTGAGCCCTCAAGAAAATCCTTGAAACGGTCGCCTCTCCCTGCGCAGACTCTAAATTTTCCCCGGCAGTGCCATAAAACTTTACTTTACTTGAATACTAATGCCACACGTGCTTCAGAGGACCGGCGGTCCTGTTAGGACTGCAGGGACGCACGTGGACTTTTACAGCCCACCGCTCCCCCATTCACCGTCCCCTGTCAGTCTTTTTAAAATCATTACAGTCTGATTTAATAATTCTTGCTCTGCGTGCCTTCTGCACAGTCTTGTCGTCAGAACACAGTAACATGCATCAGTAAGATATCACACAGGTGTCGGAGGCGTCTTTTTACTCGGTAATTCTCAACTTGTTGCTAAATCTCTCTAATCCCTTCAGGTGCAGCCACGTGGAAAAATATTCTAAAGAATACGTTGCATTGAGTAAAGAATATAAAAATGTTAAAACTCTCTTGGAGATAATTTAGACAACTAGTGGATCAGACAAAAGGTCAGACATCTGAATCCATGACTTATTATTATCATTCCCTCACATTATGCTCAACGTCCACGCGTTATTTCTAGAAATTTTCTTGACGCTAGGCAGATGTGTCAAAATCTTAAAGTGACATGGGAGGAAAATAACGTATGATAAAGGTTTCAATGTATTGGGGGATAAGTGTTAACAATCTACCTCCATATTCATGTAAAATGAGCTAATTAATGCATTTCATTGAAGCCCGGGTGAGATGCTGCATGCTCTTAATTACTGCAAGTTGTTTTGACTGCACTGTGCAAACTCCCATTTGAACAAATAAAATAAAAAAATGTTCCGCAGCAAATTTGGGGAACGGTTCAGGAAGCAGGAAGCATTTTTAACAAAGTTGGTATGCATTTTATCCTACTTTTTTTTTTTTGGGGAGGGTTTGTTTGTTTCTGTCGGTGGGCCTGTGGGCCTCAAGGCCTACTTCCTGTTGAGGGTGGCTGCTAGGATCTGAGGAGGGGCTTGTTTTCCCTAGTTGCTGACACCTGTGACCACTCACCTATATATATACTGGGGCAGGCAGTTGCATTTTCTTTAAAAGAAACGTGTGTGGTCTCCACATTTTGTCCCTCCTCTGAGCCAGGTCGTGACAATTGAAAGAAAGGACATCGGTGAGTGAATTTACTGATTAGGAAGCTTATCGTCGACTTGGAGTGTCGTGGCTCTTAAAGTTAAAATAAAGGTTTAACCCACAAAAAAACCTGAGCATACCTACAAACACAAGAATCTTCTATATCACATGTGTCACAGTGAATGGCTGTCGCACTAGTCAGCAGTCCAACAGACAGGTCAGTGCACGTTAAATAATTCATCGTAGTATGCATATGTGGCACACTGGAAAGAAAAGGAGAGAGAGAGGAAGAAAAGGTATGGTCGCTTCTTGCTTATTCATGTTTCAAGCAATTGTATTATTCACACTCACACCTACGGCCAATTTAGAATCACCAATGAACCTAACCAGCATGTCTTTGGACGGTGGGAGGAAGCTGGAGTACCTGGAGAGAACCCACGCAGACACAGGGAGAACATGCAAACTCCACACGTGGATTCGAACCCAAAACCTTCTCGCTGTGAGGCATCAGTGCCGACCACACATGAAATATCTCTGGAATGCTTTGAGGAAGTTCTTTCATATTTGGCGCTGTCAGAGTCAGAGATGAACTGGTCAGAATTTGGTGGTCAAAGGAGAAAGGTCACGGTCCCTGCGCCCTCACGAAACAAGTCCAGTAGCCATGAAATTAACCCTTTATAGGTCATCTGTTGTTGCAGGGCACAAGAAGATTTTTTCTAAATTGTTAATTGTATTGTATTTAGACCATTAGAACTTAGATGCTGATTCAGGCACTTGTCAACATATAAATTATGACATTAGACAGCATTAGGACACTTCTTCTTCTTCTTGGTACCTAATAAAGTAGTTACACTCGTTCATGCAGAGGTGGATCTTGCAGACATACTCCTCAACCTCACTGAAAGGCACGGGGACGCAATTTAAAACGCGTGCGGGTTAAGGATATACTGCAAATGCTTAGCTGTTACTTGACTGGCTGGCGAATGAATACAACCACAAGGCCTCAACTCTAGTTCCAGCCTTCACTCTCACGCTGCATTGAAATGTGTTTTAAATTAATTAAGGGATCCCTATTTAACTACAGCTGAGAGGATGAACAAGGGCAGCAAAAGTTATTTTTTAATAATAACTTGGCATAAAACGCTAATGCTCATAGGCTGTATGTAATTTAACATTATCTTAATTAAATCAGTAATATTACCTTCATTACGTCTGGTTTAATTGCGCGCGAATATATCCACTGGGATTTTTTTTTTTCTTCCTCTCCCCTGTTTGTGTTTCTTTCTCACATTTAGCCGACCTTGAGTCTGAAATCCCTGCGAGTCCTTCATTAGTAATTAACAGCTGCGCGCTCTCCTCCTGAGATGTATAGATGTCTGCTGCCTTTGTCGGCCTCCCCGCTCTCTCCCCATGTCTCCCTGGTTTCGCTGATGGACTACAGTTCTCTGCAGAGCAAGGGGGGGAAATTACCGGGACCTCTTTAACTTCAGAGACACGCCATGTTAGATGACGCTGCTGAATCCACTGCAGAAATTACCGCCTGCACAATGCGGTCGATCTCTCTCCGGAAAGCCGGCAGATGCCACTCAAAATGAGCTCTGCGTGAGAGACTCGCTCCAGTGGGGTTTGCTGTCAAGTATTCATCATTTTCTCATAACGCTGGGAGAATATTCCAGAGCCAGCTTGCTCTGTCATGAATATTAGCCTTTAGCTGCGGCTCGTGTTTGAATACAGACGGTTATTAAATTACAATCGTCTGCCGTTTGATTAAAATAGCATTAATGATGTTCTGAGCAAACAAAAGCTGTTGTCGGCTCAGGCATCCACTCAGGGCATTTGTCTGTGTCTGCTTTTTTTTGTGTGTTTGTAAAAAGTATTGAGGCACAAATGTCTGCGCAAACACGGGAGGACTAGGTGATGCTCAGTTTAGATTAGCTATAGTTTTGCGTAAGATTAGACGCCAGCATTTTTTTCCATGTCCGAGGAAAATGTGAGGAAACGCACACATTGTAGTTTTAAATTACATATTTGTGAATTTAATTCATCAGGGAAAGCTATTAGATTGGAGAAGGATCAAGACTCCAAGATGGCCTTATGTTTTGTTCACACTTGTGTCAAAAAGGCTACATGGTACAAGTCATTTTCAATGAAACTGGTGCCCAGCACTCGCTTTGTGGTGAGCGTGATCAGCTGCATAGACTTTATATAAATATGGAGGACGGAACCACTCCTCAAAAGTGAAGCCAAAGCAAGTAGAGCTCCCCCTGTTGGTTGGCTGCAGTATAGCTCCACCTCCTCCATGTTAGTGGGTGGGACTTAGGCCGAAATAAAACACAAAAATACACGTCAAATCATTTTTAAAGGATGGTTTCTCTTATTTTAGGCAGTTAAATAATGTTGATGCATGTTGGAGTGTCATTTTTTTGTATGAGTTTTGTTTTAGTTAGAAACAGGATGTGACATAATGGCAACTACCAGTTGCCATGCCAACCACTCAGTATAACGGACCTGTGGGACCGTGAGAGTTGTAAGAAATATGTTTTAAAACAAGTAGAATGTATAATCCAACATTTCATTGTAACTAGTGGAGTTAGAGCAGAATGTAGTATTAATTAAACGAAAACACAAGTGAGTCCTCCACTCTCGGATCGTACTGATCAGACTCTGGCTCCAAACTCGCAAGATGGCGTTTCCCATATCCCCGGGAAAATAGACTCATTGTTCATATTTGTATACAGTCTGTGGTCTGTTATGTTGGTGTTAAAATGCATAAACGTTCTGGGCTCCCTACATTTTCATGCAAGAGCTGATTTTTACACTGAGCTCAAATGCAGAAAGAAAGAAGATTTACCTGCACTTTGAAATTCAAGGTCACGACTCCGGACTGAAAACAGGGGGTAATTTCTCTTGTAATTATTATTATGGAACCGGATTAAAATTCAGCGTTGCCTAGGGTAGGTAATACTAAATCACCTCCCTTGGCGGAATAAACCCTGTCAGACTGAGGAAACACATTAGTGAAGCAGCTGTGGCTGAAATCACTCCTTATATTGACTATATACTGGCCTAAGCTGTCTGTCCACCATTTCACGTGTGTCTAAATTCAGATTGAGTAACTGTACATAGAATATAGAGCCCATGATAGATCAAAAGAGGGCTGACAATCACACAGCGCTGGGTTTCATAGGAGGAAAAGGGGCCATTGTGTGTCTCTGTAGCTGTCAGTGATGACAGAAAATGATGATGATCAGTAAGTGTCCGAGATATTTCCGGATGTTGTGCAAGGGAGGGCTTGAAAGGGAGTGATTCAGACGCAGGCCTGGTTTAATAGCTGGATTTATCAGAATTGAAAGAACGGAGTGGAATTAATTCACAACAACAACACAGCTGCAATAAAAGCATACTTACTGATAATCCTATGTAAATGTCAGCGGTGAACGTCTGAGTTGTGCTTGTTAGGGTCGCTACTGGCAACATAATGTTCAGCTGGATGCAGCTAATGGTGGAAGAATACAACGAGTGTCCTCGCTCTCGCCGCTATTATTACTCACTAAAGCATGGAAGACATATTAAAGCTGAGAATAGTCCCCATCAAATGCACGGTTTAGAGTAAAGTTTGTTATCGTCTACGTTGTTCACCTGTTTTAGGGATTTAGAGTGAAATTTAACTGTATATATATATATATATGTGTGTGTGTGTATATTCACACACACAGCAGTGACCAAGTCCAGTTGTTTCCTCACAAGGAGACGTTGTAGAGTCTTATGGCCTGAGGGACAAATGACCTCCTCAACCTGTCCATGGAGCAGGACAGAGACAGCAGCCTGTCACTGAACCAGCTTCTCTGCCTGACTATGGTGTCCTGTAGAAGGTGGTGGACGTTGTTCGTGATGGACCGGAGTTTGTTCAAGGTCCTGTCATCTGCCACATGTCAGGGACTCCAGCTCTGTCCCTACCAAAGAGCCCACCCTCTATATCGGGTTGTCCAGCCGTGAGGTGTCCTTCTTCTTAGTGCTGCCTCCCCAGCACACCACAGCGTAGAAGACGGCACTGGCAACGATAGTCTGGTAGAACATGTCCAGCAGCTTTTGACAGATGTTAAACGATCATAGCCTCCTGAGGAAATAGAGACGGCTCTGAGCTTTTTTGTATCTATGTTAGCCGACCAGTCCAGTTTGTGATCCAACTGTAGACCCAGATACTTACAGGTCTGAACCACCTCTACACACTCCCTGTTGATGGTTGCAGGCTCCAGCCCTCATTATTATGACAACTATAGTTTGTTTAGGCTCCCTCGGAGAGTTCTTGCAGTATTACGGAATATTTGCTGTTACCGTCAGTAACTACAGGACTGAAATGTTAAAGAATGCCGCTTTAAGAGAGTGCAGACGAAGCTGCTCACCGTCACCAGTGGAGCTTCAGCACCTTGGACAGCGACCGCCACGCTCGGGCTCCCTTGGAGAGGAACGTGAACCTGCAGGCCTGTACGCAGCCACTGAACCACAGACAAATCAGAGGAGGCAGTCCAAGGTGAGATCCTGCACAACCAGCATGAACGCTGCCCTCACTATTGTTGGAAGTCCCCGCGCTCAGACCCCGACGATGTCCAGGACGCTCAGGTCAGCCGCGCCGCCTGTCCATCAAGCACAACACCCCGGAGTCCCGCGGCTTCCTGCACGCTCCACCGATCTGTTTCAAGGACTTTTTATCAAGCTCTCTTTGTTCTCTGTTTTTTTGTTTCTTTCCTCCCTCACAAGAACAGTATGGTGAGGATTCCTCTTTAGGCTGAGTCAAAACAGTTCTGAGAAGAAAATTTAGACAATTAATTACGAGTCTTTCACACCACAGGCGTCTGCTAGCGACAACAGCAGCTGTTTGTATGTTGTGTTCTTTTACACTTTTAATATTTCGTTCATTTCACAGCCGTGATAACGCTTTAAAAGACACACTAATGGCTCTGACGAATAGAGAAAAAGGTTTATTTCCTAATTTCTAAGAATTGCATTTAGAAACTCAGAGGAGCACTTAGAATAAAAACTAATTCATTGCTAAATATATATCTGATATACACTCTGAAATTTGACAAGCCTTATTTTTCACAAGCTGCTCAAAATTATTAAGCTGCTAAAATTGAATTATAATAAAAAAAAGGCTTTACTGTACAAATATCAATGAAACTAACATGGCCCCGAAAGTAGATGTTTCACTCTGTTGCTCAGCAGTGTTACAGAGTGATTTTAGCTTCTTTTACCTCATGAACAATCTTTGGTAGATATATATATATATATATCAGGGACCACACTAACCCAGCCTCTGACAGTAGCCTCTGAGATGTATTCCAGCCGGCTATCAGGTTACTCGTGGAATTACCGTTAATTAGAGAGAGCGGATATGAGCTGCCACCGGCGACGTTTGTCATTCAAAACGGTAAGAGTGACAATCAGTCGCAGCTGAAACAAGAATCTGCTTCCACTCTGTCTCACGTGCAGCGAAGCGCTCGTGGTTTAGAACCCGGCTGTCATTAAGGAGAGGTGGGCAGCCATTAAAGTGTAAGCTAAAGGTCTGTCTTTCTATCTACTGATGGTCCCTATCTGTGCTGCTTCTTCTTCCACAGCCTTCCTAAACTTCCTCCCGGAGTGAAAGTGAAACCTTGATCTGACCTGAACTCACCTGCTGCTGAATAAAACAGGTTTAAAGAATACGCTAAATTGGAGGGAACCTCTGAGGAGCGGCTAAAATTACTGTGAACGCAGGTGCTGATTATCAAAGATGCCTTCATGTTTGATTTTTGGACACTCTGGGTATCCACTAACCTTCGTGCTGTCTTCCTGTCGACGTATGTCCTCCCCAGCTTAAGCTAGTATAAAAGGATCTCCAATTCTGTCTGTAACTTTTGGTCAGTAGATCAATTTATCATTTTTGAGCGAGAATAAGCAAAAACTCTCAAGTGTTTTGACTGTTAAAATCAGAGGAATATATTGGATGGATTATGACAATTTGTTTGAATCAGGATGCTATTTTGAAATCTTTACTTTTCTTGAACGGTCGCACCAATTTTCCACCTGGGTTCAAACTGACCCGGTCTGGTTTGACGGTTCATAAAGCTTTAAATATAATAAATCACCTAATTCTGTGTTACAGTTTTTTTGCCAACTTCTTTTCAATTAATTAATAAGCACTAGTCTTCAGAATTTATACCCAACAGACCTCAATTATATGAAATTATAAAATGCTCTAAAGAAAAAGACATCCCTAGCTCTGAAATTGTCTGGAAGTGTCGGTGGTTGTGTGTCAGACAAAGGTCATTTGGGGATAAGGCAAGTGTGAGAGTACTTATCTATTAAAAAGAGCAGTAGTGTGACTTGGACCGGTTCACCATCTAGTTTTGGCTGAGTCATATTTGACCCAGGAGGCTACAGATTTGAATACAACACACAATATTCAGTAGTGGCCATTCATTTTAAGAGCAAAGGACATAGTAAGGAAATAGCAAACCTTACTTTTTCAAAGAATTGAATACATGCAATGAAATACTTAAAGTAAAGCCATATTTCTGATATAAAACCATCTGATAACAGATCAGATTTGACCTGAGGAAAACAGGACGGCTGAAGGAATAATAGACTCTTTAGCTGCTAAATTCTCCTCCAGCTAATTTCAGAAACAACACAGCTGTACGATGCCAAAACAACAGAGCTGAGCTCAGTAAGGTGTTAAGAATCTGTGGTTCATCACTGTTAACGCTACATGTACGTAGTCAGGTGATGCTTTGTTAATGGAAAATACTGATTAGTGCAGGCACAATTCACCTAAAGTCTCAGTGAAGCTTCAGAAGAAGGCTCTGCAAGGCTGCTCTCTGAACCAAATGCTAATATGATGCTAACCTGCTCAAAGCGGCATGGTTCCGTCACGGTTTTGTAGCAATAGGACCCAAATGCCAGACACGGGGATGAGGCAGGAGCAGGAAGCGAAAGGAATTTAATAACAAAAGAGTCGGCACTGCAGGGATGGCAAGAAAATTCAAACACTGACAAAAAAAACAAAACCAAAATGAGACCTTAGGAACATGAGAATCGCAAGGAGCTAACAGGGGAAAAGATAGCAAAACAGAGGTGACAGAGAATGATGAGAACGGCAGGGCTATATGTGGGCAGAGGTGATGAGACACAGGTGAAACTAATGACGGTGGAGCGCACCAGGAGAAACCAATCCAACAATCAGAGAGGGGGAAAAACACAGGAAGTAACACAAGACAAGACACACTGAGGAAGAACTTTTGTCACGCCTGCCTATAGGAATTGGACACTAATTTAGTCACAAACCAAGAGCCAGTGGTTGTGGTGATTTAACCAGTTTATTGTCAAGACAGAGGAAGCAGGTGGGAGCAGATTTGCAGGTCGACAGAGATGGAACGGAACCAGGTTTGTAGGGAATCCAGGGAAAGCAGGGGTGGAAATGCTGGGAGGAAGGCTGGAGGACTGGTGGAGCCGGGTGAGGATTCTGGGGAGAATACGACGGAACAGGTGAGTACATGGATCCAAGAGCTGAAGACAACAGTCAGTAACTGCAAAGGAAAACTCAGAACTATATACGAGAGCCGCAGCACTATATCACTAAAGGTTAGCAGACGATCTGGCGACGAGTGGAGGACTAAACCAGGATTTTTAGATGAGGAGAGTTGATGGCTGATGAGGCTCCACTGATTGCAGGTGTGCAGGTAAGTGGCTCCAGCTCCGCCCAACTCCAGACCAACCTCCAGCCAGGAAACACACACAGAGAGACAGACACACCCAACAAGGAACACACACAGGAAATCCTGACAACTTTACCAAAATAAAACAGGAAACACAAGGAAAACCAAACAGGGTCGCAGGAGATGCTCAACACAGAACCACGACACAAAATTAAAAATGATTTTAGCAGATTTAAGAATCACTATGTTCATCCTCGGAATTTATTTCTGATCCTTGTTGGCATGCTAACATTTATTAATCAGCCATGATGATGGTGCTCGATGAAAAGGTAGGATCACAGTTCTTTCCTTTTTGATCAAGCTTATACAGTAGTTAGGGCTGGATTGAATCATCTATTAGTTATGCTGCAATGGGCCTAGGGTGCTGGGGGACGATGCACTGAGCACGTCCTCTAGTCTTTTCTCTCTCGCATCGAGCCCCTATCTTGTAATTACTTTACTCTAGCACCGAGCTCCTATCCTCTAATTACTTTACTCTGGCACCGAGCTCCTGTCCTCTACTTACTCTGGCACCGAGCTCCTGTCCTCTACTTACTCTGGCACTGAGCTCCTATCCTCTAATTACTTTACTCTGGCACCGAGCTCCTGTCCTCTACTTACTCTGGCACCGAGCTCCTGTCCTCTAATTACTTTACTCTAGCACCGAGCACCTGTCCTCTACTTACTCTGGCACCGAGCTCCTGTCCTCTAATTACTTTACTCTAGCACCGAGCTCCTGTCCTCTAGTTACTCTGGCACCGAGCTCCTGTCCTCTAATTACTTTACTCTAGCACCGAGCTCCTGTCCTCTAGTTACTCTGGCACCGAGCTCCTGTCCTCTAGTTACTCTGGCACTGAGCTCCTGTCCTCTAATTATTTTACTCTAGCTCCGAGCTCCTGTCCTCTAATTACTTTACTCTGGCATCGAGCTCCTGTCCTCTAATTTCTTCTCGATTACTAGTCATGCAATTCTGTGCTACTACTGTATAGCACGTTAAGTGCTGTGTGTCCCTCTCCCCTACTCAAATTGAATTGAATTGAAACATATCCTCTGGGCATGACATGAATCTCACAGTACACATCTATCCAGAGTTATTTCAGACAAGAACATTTAAATAATGTTGATTTCTGCTCCTTTAAAACTTAAACGGCAGAATTAAAGACTAAGACTTCCCTCAGAATTTTCATCTCGTCATTGATGTAGGAGTTTCACAAACTCACAAGCCTTCATTAGGGACTGAAACAGCTTTAATGTTTTTTTCTAAAGTTTTTTTGTTTTTGCCTTGCAGACAGACTTCCCCCAATACTTTCTTGGCTGTAATATCCTGCTTTCTGTTGTGATGGGGGGAATATAAAAGTTTTATCCTTTTGTTTTCAAATTATTATTCGGAGGGAGACGGGCTCCAAAGCGAGGCTGCGTTGGAGCGGATTGGAGGTGATGTGTGATTGCGAAGACTGTAAAGCCACCAAGTATTGCAGCCGAGAGGAAAATAATGGCATCCCCGACACACAAACCCACTCATGTGCTGGTGTAACTTGAGCCCGGAGAACATCCGGTAAATGTGTCGAATGTGCGAAAACCTGCTCTCCTCCACTACAGTGTTGTCTTCACAGTCACACAACACATCCGCTCAAACCTCCCCATGCCTCTTAGTTAGGAGATTGTCTGGATCTTGCTTATTTCATGGATTAGTTACAGGAGGGGCTTTTAAAATTGTATCTGAGTGAACATTTTCGATGGGGAACCTCTGTGTAACCTTGCCGCTTCCACGCTGTCTGCCAGACTTAGGCTCATCTTCTCTGTAATAAAGGCAGACACAAAGGAATATCCTCGCCCGTGCCCTGTACGCTGGGAGCGGCGGCGCTTCTCTTCCTTTGTCGAGCCTTTTGGCTGCGCTATTCAGGAGCCATATTTCGGCAAAACACCTCATTTAATGTGGTGGAAGCTCTGAAAAGGACGGGAAATGTCACGCACAAAGAGGAATAAATTAGCAGCCGTGGTTTCTTAAATGGGAGGAGTGAATTAAACAACTATGAAAGGAGAAAATCAGCAAATGTCGTGAAGTGCTTGGTATGTTCTTTAAGTTTGTGGTCTTGAATCTCTGACCAGTTAAAACCAGGACGTATAAATAATAGAGAGTATAGGTTCATTCTTAATTGGCTCATGAGGGATTTAAGGGAATCGGTCTGCTCTGTCCGACAGCACGATCTGAAGTTATGTTCTCTGGTGCTTGGATCCTCTGCTAGAGCATGAATAAAAAAATGCGCAACACCTCATGAACAGGTGTCTGTCATACGGTGAGCTTTTTATAAGTCTGTTCTTCATCAGATAACCAGCGGTTTCCCCAGCAGCATCACCACGGGTAGATCCAGCAACGTTTAGTGATGATGAATGACGAGCTGGGACACAAAGGGAGGCAGGGAACAAGATAACTTTAATAAAAAAAGTTATCAAAAAAGTATCTGCAGGGTAGGCAGGGTATCCACAAACACAAAAACAGATACTTTATTTATCCAGAGGGAAATTCGGTGACCAGTAGCTTCATCACTGATCCTATCAACCTTGTCAAATCTCATCATTAATCTCGTCTGATCAGACGGAGAGACGTGGTGTAAAGCTTTGGTAATCTGGTCAAGAGATTATTAGCTCCTAATAACCAGGTCTCTGGTTGGAATAGATCCACTGTTTTGGAGCATGTTCGCTTCACACGGGGTAAACATCTGGTGACGAGTGTCCAGGAGGGGGGCAGAAAAACAAGCAGCCGCTCGACAAGAGACTGAAAAGATGAACGCCGCTGTAGGTATTTAGTCTTACTACGTCGGACAAATGTAAATTTTGACTTGAACTTGAGGCCAGAGCAACAGTCTGTAAAGAAATCAGCAAACTTAGAGTTTTATCTAAAGGAACCTCGCGGTTTCTTAGGTGTCTGTGCCAAAGTTCATGTCGGTATTTACTGAGACCTTCCAGTAAAAACACAAATATCAACCTTAAAGGGAACTACTGTTTTTTACAAGTTGGACCTTAGTTCTGGCATAAAATACGATCGTTTACTCACCCACATAAGTTTGCTGTTATTTGCAGTCGTTCGTCATATATTTACATCTGTGTATATCCATATAGTAGGAGTGACTGGGGCACCGAAACACAGCCTCTAAATAACACATTATCTGCCGTGAAACTAGTTAATTTCCTGTACTCGTTCTGGCTCAAAACGGTAAGGACGTCCATCATAAACAAAGTCGTCGGCCACAATCTCAGAATCTGAAAAAGTATTCAGCCACGTTGCAAAAAAGTCAAATTACAGGTAAACAGGCGGCGCTCAGAGATGACATCATCCAGGTCAGAGGTGAGTAGGTCAATCTACAGACCCCGGATGATGATAACAGGTAACTCTGGACTCAACGTGGAATAGCACTAGCGTATCATAACAAAATATTGGTGAAATGAACGAGTTTCACGGCAGATAATGCGTTATTTAGAGGCTGCATGTCGGTGCCCCAGTCACTCCCACTATATGGATATACGCAGATCTAAATATCTGACGAACGACACCAATTAACAACAAAGTTATATGGGTGAGTAAATGAACATATTTTATGCCAGAAATAAGGTCCAGGTTGTAAAAAACAGTAGTTCCCCTTTAAGATGGTGCAGGAGAAAGATAAGTTTCAGTCCGTTTATAGCGGTCAACGTGTGTTGAGTTATTTCAATCTAACCAAAGTCTTGGGCTGATTAAAAATTTCAGTTCCTCTGTTGGAGTCTCTGGAGTGGCTAAAATCTTCTTAACACTGATAGCCAATAGCAATCATCATCATAACTTTCATCCAGATGAGGAAAAATGAGTCCAGGGGCTCGTTTCTGCAACTGACAGCTAAATAAACTCCTCCATGTCTAATGAGTTAATATAGCAAGGGAATCTAGACCCTGGCGCTTTATTGTACATCAAAAGGATTATTTGTAGACGGAGTCTTGGTAACATTAAAAATAAATGTCCCCTACCTTTTAATGAACAAGTAGGAGCCTCTGGGCTTTCTGTTAAAAGTCTCACTTCAAAGTTAGCTGGCCTCCAAAAAAAAAAAAAATAAATCACCTCCCGTCCTTCAGGACTTCTCATCAATTCACTTTTCATGACCCGATCACCCACGCCAAAGCAGAATACATCAAGGCGAGTCGGATAATGGTGCCCGATGTTGTTTGTTAATGAGCTATCACTTTGTGAGGAATCCACTTGGAGGTTTATTTGTTGTTAACTCCTTTGCCCTGGAGTGCCAATTAAACCGTTTCTTCTGAATGGCGCCAATTAAGAGTCATGATGAGGTGGGTTTTGGTTAAAGTTTAAAAAATAAATAAATAAATAAAAACGAGCAAGATTTGTAGTTACGGTAAATAAAAGTCATGAAATCACATCAAGGGAAACCCCCTAAATCTCTCAGTTATGTGGTAAAATACAAAAACACTCCAAACAGTGAAGCGTGATGTTTGGATCTCTTTAAGATCCTATAAAAACTAATGGAGCGTACCGTATTGGCTGAGTTATCGAGTGAGTGGAGACTTTAAAACACTTCTGGCTTTTTCTGGCGTGCAACTCATAAACCCCACACGTTATTATAGCCAGCTCGTTCACAGTAAATCACTTTGCAGTAGTCATTTTAAATGGAGTTCTGCACACGTTATGTGGAACAATAGTCCTGCATCTTTCTGTATCGGATGTTCAACAAGGCTCTGATGTTTGTTTTTTAAAATGTCTAAAATGACTTTTTCAGCAATATGTGCCTAATAAATGTTCAGTTGAGTGCTTGCTATATAACCTAGAGAACGATACATCAATCAGGCATAACATTATGACCACCTTTCTAATATTGTGTAGGTCTCCCTTGTGCTTCAAAAACAGTTGTAACTCATCAGAGAATGGACATGGGTCTTCTGAGGGTGTCCTGTGGTGTCTGGTAACAGAATGTTGTTAGTGAGGGCCTTTGAGGGGAGGGGCCTCTGTGGATCATCCCACACATACTTGATCAGTTTGGGATCTAGTGAATCTAGAGGCCAGGTCAACACCTTGTGCTGTTCTTCATGTTTTTTTTTAGCTGTTCCTAAAGTGTTTTTTATGTGTGTGTGTGTCTGTGTCAGGCTGCATCCTGCTGGGGATGGCTGCTGCCATCAAGGAGTGTCATTGCTATGGGATGGGGGTGCCTGGTCTGGTCTAGGTGGGTGCTACATGTCTAAGTAACATCCACACCAATGAATGCCAGGTCTAAAAGTTTCCCAGCAGAACACTGGATTGTCACAAGATGGTCAATGTCATTCACTTCTCCTGTCAGTGGTTATAACGTTGTGGCTGATCCGTGTACGTCACCTATACATCAGTATCCGTCCCCAGCACTGGCAAAGAACGTAGTTTTTGTGGGTATTCTGCATTTAACTTCAAGTCATTTCCTGGAAAACGATACAAAAATGAGTCATCATGCACTCGGGGGCGTGTACTAATTATACGGCCAATGAAATTGATAGAACTGATGCAAAAAAAAAAAAGTGAGCGACGCCTTCTCAGAGCCGCGATGCCGACCAGTCAGAGTGGACTGAGCTTTTCAGGCTGAGCTTCCTGTTTATATCCACAATATAAAATGTAAATGATTACTTCCTGTATATTTTTGCTCTTGAATATCATTCATTTATATCAACTGACTGTATATTAAATAATCATGTATCCTGAGTAAAGTTCACAGCATGCTTTTTTCCTGTTTTTTGCATCTGATCACAAAATCTATTTTAAAATGGGTAACGCTGCATTAAAAGTGCATCTTCAGTTCTCTCCCGTCATGTTTACTGATCAGATCTGGGTTCGGTCTGTTTCTACCTCCTGCTCCGAATGATTACAGGAGCTTGGGAAAATCTGCTTGGACTTGGAGCTCTGCAGGACGAGCAAAAGGATTATTATTTTTTAATTATTATTTTTGCAGCCACACATTCAGAGTAAACCCCCCCTAATTCAAAACTATTGCAGATCACCACTGTATAATTTCGAAGGATGGCAAATGTGAGTACGATGCCAGTGAAAGCAGCCGACCCTCCCTGCTTTTGGAGCCACAGTCCCAGCCTACTGCATCCGTGCCAGCGCTTTATCGCTCACATTTTCTCTTGGGCCCTCTCTGTTTTTCCCTGGCAGCGCTCTGATGGAGCCCACTCTTCAGTTCACTGGAAAAACAACAGAAGAGGATGCCGTCTCTCTCTCTCTCTCTCTCTCTCTCTCTCTCTCTCTCTTTTTTTTTTTTTTTTTCCAAATAGACTCCTACTTGGAGGTGACACAGGCTGATTATGTAGCTGCCAGCCTGTCCTGGCTGCTTGTTCTCCGGCGTTCTGCGGCTGCCTGTTACGCTGAGCACCAGGCTAGATGTTTAACAAGCTAAACTGTTGCAGATGGACTTCACCACAGAGCTGTATTGCCATGAATTGTGTCAGATAGCCTCAGAAACTGACGACCCCTGTGCAGGATTCCATCATTATGCAGTTTGAACAATTCAAAAAATAGCAAAGCTGCGTAGAAAAAAAGAAGATTAGCCTAGCCCCGTGGATGGCCGTTTCATACAATGCATACGTTTAGAGATGGAGCACGTTTAGCAAAACCAACAAGTTTATCCTCAGTCTTTCTCATTTCTCTTGTAATATTAAAAAATATATATATATATATTGTTTGAAAGTCTTCCAGTAAAATAGAAATCACACCTTTGGTTGCCATCTGCTTTGCGGCATTCTGTTACGAGTACCAGTGGGCTCATTACTGTTTTTTTTTAATGTATTCCACGAGGAAAGACTACAGATAGAGACTTCACCGGTTGGTTTGGAAAAGAAGCGACTGGTTAATCGCACAGTAGCTTCACCAAGCTTTACAGCTCCTCAGGGCTAAAGGCACTGTGCAGGATGTCCTGTCAGATTTCTATCCAACTTGCTCTTACTTCATATAAGCATATTATAGAATAAATGCTTTACGAGATTGATGCAGCTGCAGGTTTTTGGAGCCAGGTGTCGCAGTTGCTCTCAAATGCACAACTTCGAGGCACGACGGAAACCAAGCAGCAAACACCGAGGCTGAAAAATGAAGCCAATGCAGCTCCTCAAATGGCTCCATAAGCGAGTCAGTCCTCCTGGAGAAATGGTCAACTATAACTCTGAATCTACATGTGCCACTGTTTTGGTCTGAACCTCTGATCTCTGGAGGGACAAAGCTGACCCTGCCCTCAGTCAACGCCAGAGCAGCACTGAGAAAGGCCCAGCAGTGACTCAAAAAAAAAAATCTAGGAGAGGAAAAGAGGGCCTTCTAAAGTTCCACCACCAAGAGTGTATTACAAGGACTAGAAAAGTCATCTGTAACCACCTCCATCCTAGAGACCACGTGCTCAGCCTGCTGCACCCCAGAAAGATATACAGGAGCTTAAAAACTAGAACAAATAGACCCAGAAACTGGTTTTATCCATGAGCTATCAGGATGTTCAACTTCCATAGGAGACACTAATGTCCCCCAAACTCCAATCAGAATCAGAATCAGAATACTTTATTAATCCTTCAAGGAAATTGTTTTGTTGCTGTTGCTCCCATAAAGTGACAGTTACTAGTTAACAGAGCAAATACAATAGAATAAAAGTTGTACAAAAATGTATAAAAATAAGTAAGATGCATTTTAAAGTAAAAGAACAATATGTGCAGTTTCACAGGCAATATCCAAAATTTGCATATGCAACATACCTAACTTGTTACCTAATACTGACTGCTTGTTCATTCATTTTTACTTATTTATTCTGTCTTTTATTTAAGTGTTTTTTATTCTTGTTATGTGTGTAAAGGGGCACACAGCAAGAAGGTTCTGGGTTCGAATCCTGTGTGGAGTTTGCATGTTCCCCCTGTGTCTGCGTGGGTTCTCTCCAGGTACTCCAGCTTGCTCCCACCGTCCAAAGACATGCTGGTTAGGTTCTTTGGTGATTCTAGATTGACCGTGGGTGTGAGTGTGAATGGTTGTCTGTCTCTCTGTGTTAGCCCTGAGATAGACTGGAGACCTGTCCAGGGTGTACCCCGCCTCTCACCCAATGAGAGCTGGGATAGGCTCCAGCCCCCCCTGGACCCTCCAGAGGAAAAGCGATTACAGAAGATGAATGAATATTTGTATGAAACCCCTTCAGTTGTAGCATTGTCCATTGTATATGTGACCATACATTGACAATAAAAGCTATCTTATATTAAATAAAAATGTTAACAGGCTGCTACAATAATTAAATAAATATCTTGGTCTCTGTAGCTGATTTGTAGCCAACTTTCCCCAGCCCACAAACCTCTTTGAGGAGGAAAGTTGGTCTGGGACCCATCTGTTAGGAACTGATTATTCACTGGCAAAGATCTGCCAAAGAGTTTGGACGGGCTTTTTGCAGTAATGGACAGAGGAATAACAGCAAAGTAGTCATTCAAGTCACCCAAGCACTGTGGATTTTGTTTTCAATAAAAGCCTCTGATTGGTTGAAGGACTGTCTAATAGCGTTCAGAGCTATTTATTTTCCCCGTATTAGTCGAAACTCCCCATGCTGAAATCCAAGCGGACCCTTTTTCACTGTACAGGGGTGAATTTTATAACTCACCTATTTAAATGACATTAAGGCTTAAAGCTATGCATAATTAAGGCCACGGCCGCTTTGAGTGACGGGTGGGTGCCATCATGGGTCGCTAGCTGTCTGCCTCGGCGTCACCCGCCCGCCTGCTTCAGCTCCACTCACTCTCCAACCGTCTGATGGAAAGAAAGAAAAAAATAAAAAAGACAACCCCCCCCGCGACTAATTCAAAAATGGTCGGAGATTAAGCAGTCAGACGTGGATGCTAATTCAGCCACGAGCCAACCTGCCAGCAGCTACTTGTCTCAGATGTGGTCTTTATGTCATCATGCTAAGCTGCAGTGACATATTCCCCAAGATGAACGGTTTCCTGCAGGCCCTGCATGTGCATGACAAACAGTACAGAGATAAATCTTCCATCAGAGCATCAATTTTAATTCTCAAACCAAATGCATAAATTAGACTACATATATGTATATATGTACTATTTTGAATGTGTGACAGTTGCTCAGTCGTTGCAGGTAAACTGCGTTCATTATTTGTCTCTTGTCACACATGAGTGCTGATTTGTTGCTGCCATTTCTGGGACGTGTTTCTGCAGGTGTGACAGTATGTGGTTTATTTTAACGCTGCTGTGGTGTTATCAGAGAGCGCCAGGCTGATCCATCTGGTGTTATGAGTTTATTTTAGTTTTGCTACCAGTGCAGGTGTTTTAACAAGTTGACGTTGCAGTTAAATTCTGTCCCTATGAACAACTATGAAAGTAAATAAGTCTCATCCAAGTACTGACTCACTATGTGAGGTTATTGCCTTCTGTTGCCCTCTGCTGACTTTTTAGTGACACATATTTAGACAGTGTACAGGACAGTGCATAATGGATTAGCATTTAGCAAAATATATCGTCCATAAATGTAGAATGAGTCCAAATACAAAGTAATACAGTAAACCATTCAAGTGGCAAGTCTGCAATTTATTGTTTAGGATTTATTTTGCTTCAAAATGTGTTCACCTTTAAGGGTTTCCATTTTTTTAAAAAAATTTTTACATAGCCACAACATTATGACCACAGTCAGGAGAAGTGAATACAATTGACCATCTTGTGACAGCTCAGTGTCCTGCTGGGAAACTTTTGGACCTGGCATTCATTGGTGTGGATGTTACTTAGACATGTAGCACCCACCTAGACCAGACGGGGCACCCCCACCCCATAGCAATGACACTCATTGATGGCAGCAGACATTCCCAGCAGGATGCAGCCTGACACAGGCACACACACAAAAACGCTTTAGGAACAACTCAAAAAACATGAAGAACAGAACAAGGTGTTGACCTGGCCTCCAAATTCACTAGATCCCAAACTGATCAAGTGTCTGTGGGATGATCCACAGAGGCCCCTCCCCTCAACCCATAGGACCCAAAGGCCACAGGACACCCTCAGAAGGCCCATGTCCATTCTCTGATGAGTCACAACTGTTTTGGAGGCAAAAGGGAGACCTACACAATATTAGGAAGGTGGTCATAATGTTATGCTTGATCAATGTATAAGCCAATTTTGTCTAAATATATATAGCACATATAAAATAGCTGCCAAAATTATTGTTTGTAGTTGCCGTTTGACTAAATGTAATATTTACAAGTTGACAAAAAATGCAGCGACTTTTCATCGACTAAAACCAGGAAAGACAAAAATGACTCAACGTCCCTTATTTGTGTCGACCGACCGGCTATTTTCACTTCTGGGAGTGAAGGATAGACTATGCTTCTGCCTGATCAGAATTCACTGCACGCCTTTTCGGGGATGCGTAATCGTTCAGCTGTTGACCCGGCAGGTCAGGGTCTGACTCAAGGGTGCTTTCATGGTCGTAACCTCAGCGGGGACATTGCTGAATGGGCATCAGTCGAAGACACATTACTGGAGGTGGCCGCCGCGTCGGGCTGGCAATGATGATCTCTGACTGTTCTGCCTCAGCGGCCACTCGTGTCAAATTTATTTCAGGCAGCAGCAGCAGCGACTTCTTTAGAGCCGTGCATAAGAACGTGTTTATACACTACAGCTGAATGAATACAGAATGAGCCCCTTAAATGCCAGTAGTATTTTCTGTCTGCTGCAGTGACTTGAAATGTGGCTTCAACCTTAGTTTTTTACTGTTTCATTATAGATTATATTATTGTACCAGAATATAAAGCGGTTAAAACGAGCTCAGCCTCGACTAGAGCTGCAGCAGTAAAAATCTGCCTCCACATTAATTCGTCTGTAGTGATTTTATGAATGAAGGGTGCAGTGTTGCTACTCTCTGAATCTGACATTTAGAGCTGGCAGCTGTTTTGTCTTGTTGACAAATTTTCAGTGTTCTAACCACGTGTGTTACCGTGCATGTTTGATATTTGTATATGTAGGAGCTACAAAGCTTGACTCACGGACTGTATGTATACTATGGACAAAGCCACCGTGACGTCACTATTGCAGCCAAAGGTTTAAACCACGGACTGTATAAAGATGGACGGTGGAACTGATCCTCAAAAGTGAAGCCAAAGCAAATAGAGCTCCCCCTGGTGGCTGGCTGCAGTATAGGTCATAATCTCCTCGCCGTAACCTACGCACATAGCCTACACCGGTGCGAGCTGTTTATACTCATCAGTCTGGCTCGCTCTGGCAAAAAAAGATGCATTGCTGACTAGCGTTTTTACAGTCAGGTTAATTTTTGTTTCTACTTCCCACTTCACTTTACACTTCCTGCTTCACTTTCAGCAATGGCGACTGACGTGTTGTACAAATGTTTGTATGTCCGAACCTCCGAAGTTAGCCTTTGCTGCATGTGTTCCATCTTTATTGATGCAAAACAATCAATCCGAAAATTGCGGAGATGGAGAAGCTGCCGGAAGTACTAAAGCAGAAACACGCTACTACCAAGTGGACCGATCACAGCTCTCGTGTAGTTACATTTCTGGGGAGGTGCACGTCAGGCTACGGCGCTAGGGTCTGTGTACAGTTTACGCTCTGCGCTGTCACCGTAGCTACGGCGTCAAATAAAGTTTAAACCGCCTATTAGCGGATGGGACTTGCACCAAACTAAAACACTAAAATACACGTCAAATAATGTTTTTTCAAGGATGATTTCTGTCATTTCAGGTAGTTAATATAATATATCAATTTTTTGGTTTCGTTTTAGTTAGCTATTTGATGTTATAGAAACAGGATGTGACCCTAACCCTAACTTGTTGCTAAAGTGATCCCATGGGACTGTGAGAGTTGCAAAAAAAAAATAAAATTAAAAAATAAGTACAGTGCATAATCCAACATTTCCTTGTAACTGGTGGAAGTAGAGCAGAGCGTTGTATTAATTCAATGAAAACGCAAGTGAGTCTGACATCAAGTGTGGGTGGGTCATTGTCACCATGCTGCACAGACTCTGGCTCCGAAGTCCCAAGATGGCGCCGCCAGCATCCCCGGGAAAATAGCATCAGTTTGTCCAGTGCAAGAAAGTGTTGACATGTTGTCCATGTTTATTATACAGTGTATGGTTTGAGCACTGAGCAATTTAACACTCAAACAAACCATTTCTTGCAAACAATGTGACATACTAATATGGAATTTTAACAGTTACAGCTAATTACAAAGAATTTGTTTCTCCCCAGAATCAAGTCAGGGTGGATTATTTTCTCACTGGTTTGTTCATTGTCTCTCAAGCTGACCTCCAACATGCTGCAGGTCTGATTTTTAATACTTAAACATTGAATTGTGTGGGTGCTTTTAAGTGTATCTGGGCAGTAGACTGTATATAAAGATGGAGGATATCACAGCTGACAATTAAAAACGCAAGAAACTAAGGCATCTCATGTCAAATTACCGTAATTTCCGGACTATTGAGCGCACCTGGATATGAGCCGCACCAACTAATATTTAAAAAAAAATAATAAATTATACATATATAAACCGCACTCGTCTATAAGCCGCAGGTGTCCATGTCGTAACATGAGATATTTACACAGAAAGATGGTACACACAAAGATTTTTTTCATTTTTAATTAAATAAATTCTTTTTTTCGAACAGTGTCTGTAACACAGCAGTAACAGGCTGCCGTCTCCACCGTCTCACCATCGATTCATTGATGCCAAACTAACGCGCAGCAGCTCTATTTCCTTCTTCGATGGCCAGATCGATTGCCTTTAACTTGAAAGCAGCATCATATGCTTTTCTTCGTGTGTTTTCCATGAGGGTGTGTGCATGATGCGCAAAATGACTGTTTAAAACACAGTAAGTTTAGCATCTTCTTCAGCGCATTATCTCTTCCACCTGTCGCTGTCGCTTTTGCAGTTCCTGCTAGAACGCCCCCTGGTGGCCGCTAGCCCATAAAAATCTATAGATTAGCCGCGTCATTGTTTAGGCTGCAAGGTTCAAAGCCTGTGAAAAAAGTAGCGGCTTATAGTACAGAAATTACGGTAATTTTACTGTATGTAGCTCTTATTAGAAATATACACTTGAACATGAAACAATATGATAAAGGATTGTTGACGCTATGAAAACAGGAAGTGACGTCATGATGGCTACTGTGATTGGTGTTAGAGAATAATTTCTCTTCCCTACTGCTGGGGTCAGTTATTTGCCCTATTTTCTCTCTGAGGAGCATGCCAAGGCCATGGTCCCTCTTTTGGTGTCTTCAATCTCACTGTCTGGCTGTCTACAGACACAGCTGTAGAGTTAGATGATAATGCCCTCCATCACTGTCTGACAATTCGTGTTTCCTAGTTGGTGTGAATCCTTATCTTCATGTTTATGTACAATAGCCAATTGGATATTAGCACATCTCCCCTTTGCTGCCTCGGCCCACCTTTCTAGTATAAGAATCTGAGCTTTACTGTTTGTCCCTTAGAATTTGAGGTGGACTCATGCACTTATGCTGTGATGACGAATCTTCTGTTCTCCTTGATCGAGCCTCGTCCTCGATCGAGCCTAAATAAACTCTTCAGGCATAAGACATACAGGACTCTGGTACTTCTTCTTCTTCATCGGCATCACCACAAATTCCTCAGGTCAAACTTAAATTTGCAAATTAAATTAAATTTAACGGCGCAACCGGCAGCAAAGACCGTCAACAGCCGAGCTACGTCTGGCCAAGACATCAATACTGCAACTCCTTCACCAAACACTACTGCACAGGCCGTGTCCATCAATTCCTGACTTCACGTTGGGCAATGGGAGGAAGCAGGGACACACCTTTATGTACAGTTTACGATCTGGACCAACATTTTCATAGGTATTCTTGATGGTATTTCATCATCAAGACTTTAAAACGTTGATGAGTCATCCTGCACTCAGGAGCGTGTGCTAATTTTATCACTGGAGCTCCACATGTAAACATGGAACAAAGCAGAAACAAACAGCACCGTGCCAGATGCCTCATGGCAAAGGAATTAAATACATTTCATAATTACTGGTAAACGTAAGTAAATATTTGTTTCTGGCTGGCTCTGATTGTAACGCTGATGGTTGGTCTTTGTGCGTTGTCGAGGGGATTTCAGCTGAGGGTCTGCATTGAAGCAAACCCAGTGAACGAGTGTGGTCGTTCGTCTGTGCACCTTTTGTGTATGCGATTGCTTTGATGAGCTTTGAGACACACCGGGGAGTCTCTGCTGCCTCTGTCCCTCAGCCTCGCAGTAATCACTGATTAGAGGCTCGGCTTGTTTTTCGCCGCGTCAGAAGGCTTTTCTCCCGGTACAGAAAGCATGTCTCATCCCAGCTCTCGGGACGCCATCGACTGAAGCGCAGCCACTTTCTGGGGGAGACAGAGTGTCTAACAGGACACAATGTGCCCGCTGAGCCTGTACGTGCCTGTGAATATGTTCCCGTTCCTGTCACAAGGATGGAAAAATTAGGAAACGTCTCATAGGTCCTCAGCTGTTCATGGCGAGGTTTGAGGAGGATTTATGCTCCGGCAGGTTCACACAGTCCTGGTTTAGATGCCTCTAACAAAGGACCTGCAGCACAGGACTGCACCTCTTGAATATACCTCTGATATATTTTTCTGTATAACGATGCATATATTGTAAAATAATGGGCAGTATCCTCAAAAGAAAGGGTCAGAAAAGAACAAATCAGTGCTGAGACACAGAAAGATCTCAACAACAAAAGGTCTTCTCCCAGGAAACCTGCTATCCAACATAATGATCCCAGTAAGTAAGAAAGTAAGATGCTGAATAAGATTTTAAGATGTTAACAAATGTGTCACGTGTTAACGGTGAAGGAAAATAATTTAAAATGTGCAGTCAATCAGCTCTACATGTATGAAATAATGAGGATGTTCCAGGCTAACTGTCTAATTTTCTAATCATTTTACACTTACGGTCGCTGCATAATAAGAGTACATTAGAAATGTGAAGCGCATCTAAGTTCGATGGGAGTCAGTAAACACCAAGTTACTTGACTGATTCATTAAATCATACTAATCAGTCATTTTGAAACGTGGAGCTCCTGCAGCGTCTGTTGCATGGTACCAACCCCAGCTCAACTCAGGCTTCATTGGAGTTGCCAGTTCATTAGGTACACTAGTGTCAACTAATGCATTCTCGACAGTGCTGCACTAAGTGGTATTTAGCCATTTAAGAGAAATAACAGAGAGCTGTTGATTCAGCTGTGTTTTCATTTTGGAGGCTGTGGTTTGTAGTATTATATTGTATTATACTGCACCGACGCATGTTTCTATTATTTTCAACTACCCCGTTTTAGTGCGTGCGTTAGGCTAAGTAACAGAAAGCGTTTAATTCAGTCCAGTTTAACAGCACCGCAAACTGCATCCTCCAAGATGACCAATTTTCTGCTGGTGTTTCAAGGGAAACTGAACATTCATGAAGTTAGTGTCTTCATTTTAACAACTACTACTCAACTGGCCATTTAGTGTAAGTGGCAAGAATCAACAGGAAATCACCCGTAGCACAACGGACTCCAGTCTTCGTAGTTTTATAGAAAACACGTAGTAGTTCATCCAGCTGCTGTAAACCGCCGCTCAGCTGTAGCAGATCTCCACAAATACTTGATATTCATACCCAAAGCTGGAGAGTTTCACTGACAGAGTTCAATACATTTGTGTTGATTCTTTTACAAGCAGTTTAAACCTGCAAAACACTTTAATTTCAGATACACATACAGTTGGAACAGTTCTCCTCTAAGGTAGCGCCTTAGAATAAAGCGTCTTAATAAACCATTTAATCAATTTAAAAGATTAGAAATGATTAAAACTGTTGCCTCAGAGCAAGAAGGTTCTTGGTTCAAACCCGCCTGAAGCCTTTTTTGTGTGGAGTAACTCTGCATGTTCTCCTCAGGTTAATTTGTGGTGATTCTAAATTATCTATAGGCGTGAGGATGAGTAGTTGTTTGTCTTTCTGTGTCCCTCTGATGGGCTGGCGACCTGTCCATGGTGCACCCCGCCTCTCGCCCAGCGCCAACTTGGATGTGCTCCAGCCTCCTTGAGACCCTCTCATCATGTATGGATGGAGCTATAAAAGAGGCCCAGTCTTTTTGTTCCTTGCTCACTTCCTCTTACTCTTCCTGGGCGGTCTTCTTTGGGTTTTCCTGGCCTTTGAAGGTGTACGCACTCCCTGCTGAGGCTGATCTGTACGACAAACCCATCTGGTGAACCTGATACCAGCTCTTAAATGGACACGATGCTACGTTGTGCCAAAATGGAGTCCATACAGGTCTCTGGATCATTTTATACCACTTATTTATTTATTTCATGTAGCAAATTGGTCCAACCTCTAAAAATTGGCATTCAGTCTTAACAATTTTGTATTATACTTGGATCTTCTTTCTCATGAATTCTCTTACTATCTCAGTTTGTACCACATCAAGTGCAGCAGCTGCTTTACATTCCAGTCTATAGAGGCCAATGTCAGTGATGGATTTCTCAAATGTTGCTGCACAATAGCCTATGAAAAAGACCCTCTGGGACTCGGGGCGTGCACAATGTGACATTTACCAGTGATCAATACGTTAGCTGAAATCTGATCTCTTGATAAACTGCGCTGTAACTGCGATGAATATTATTTCACCATAACGTCACGTACAAAGTTATCACGGTGGTTTGACAGTAATTGGATGAATGTGTAGAATCTCCTCCAGTGCGGACATTGATTGTTTTCTATTAAGGCTTTAAGGAAAACTGAGTTTGAGAAGCTTAATCTAAATGTTGTAGGTCATGACACCCGGGGTCACCTGTCAATGAGGTCAAGTCACAGTTACATACAAAGATGAGCCAAAGAGGATCCGTGTTAGCTTTAAGACCCCTCTACCACTTAATGTCAACACGTCTGCAGACCCCTGTTATAAATATGTGATTAACTACAATGTTAAATCCTTTGAGAATACATTAGCTGGGTACACCACAGGAGGACCAGATTGTAGAGATAAACCAACGATTGCTCAGCTTACATTTATTGCCCCTGACCCCGTGGTCGGCAGTCCCAAGTGACCTGTGGCACTGTGATTCAAGGTAAAAATCTATTAAAGCTGGAGGAACCTCTGCATCCGGACCCCAGAGACTCTTTGTCAGGGCAACTGAAAGACACCGGTCCCTCGTGCTTTTATAAAGGACTTTCAGCTCACATCAGAGCGGCCCGGGCCTCTTGGGGTTGTTGCTGTGACCTTAACGCCAGCTGAGCAGTCAGTCATTGTTTTATATCTTACTTGCACCATCCCAAACAGAACCTGGCTGTGCGGAGATTATACTCAGTTCAACGCTCAGCACTGTTTTAGAGCCAAGCTGGTGATATGGCTGCAGGGATGTTCAGTACACATATTCACGGTGCCCAAGAGGATGGATGCTGCTGGCACTATCATGGAGTTAGATTGTCTTTTTTGAGAAATAAAGACATTGGATGTAATGGCATGAAATTGTGCTTAGATATTCTCCTCAGTAATTTGCAGGGACAAAAATACTTAGGGAACAAGCTACGACCACTGTATTAACTATTATTGGGTTAATTTTGTATTTTGTTTTGGTATTTGCAATTACAGTTTTGTTTAATCCAAACAGGCTGAAATTATTTTAAAATCTACGAGACACAAGTAAATTACAGCACTGTTTTTGATTCACAGATCAATACTTAGAGCTCTGATCAGTCATTGCAGGTGCTGTTAGCAAGTTCGTATCGTATAGACAGCAGGAGATTTGTGTGATTCTGTGGACACTTTAATCTTCCCCGGTCTAAATTACTTCAATTCCCTCTACACCTGTCTAAATCAGACCGCCCTATAGCGCCAGTAATTGGTTCAGAACACAGCTGCTAGATGACTTACTGGAGCTAGTCGCTGTGTCCACATCGCCCCAGTTCTTCCATCTCTACACTAGCTCCCAATAAACTGTAGGGTCACATTTAAAATCCACCTGATCACCTTTAAGACACTACACAACCTTCCCTCAACTTGCATCTCCATACTCTACTCCTAGCCCACTCCGATCTTCTTATCTTGGCCTTCTTTCTATTCCCTGTTCGAATTAAAAAAACTAAAGGCGATCGTGCCTTTGCCAATGCTGACCCCGACCTTGCGGAATCGACCTCCTAATAATAAATTAAGACTGTTGACTCTCTGGACTTTTAAAGACTCATTTGCATAGACGAACCTTTTCTTAGATTAACACGCTTCATATTGTACCTGGTTCATAATCTTGGCCTGCCGCTACTAGATTTGCTCGAGTTGTGGATTCATGACACGTTTTATTGCCTTACGCTATTCTCCTATGTTTTGTTTGTACTTTTTATTGCTTTTTATTTGATTTTCTGGGCGTTTTATGTAAAGCGCTTTGTAATGTCTTGTTTTTAAAGCGCTGTATAAATTAAATAAAGCAAAGTAAGCTTCACTTAGCGTACTGGGGGGAATAAAACAGACTCGGGTCCTGGGAAAATACAAGCCTCATATACGGGTCCAAGTCAGTGTGGATTAAAACAGTCAATAAAATATAAATTGAGTGATCGATGACATAAAAACCTTTCCAAAAACCCATTTTAAGCGAAATGGATTTAAGTCTTTATCTTGTTAGGAGCAGGATTGATTGGCATTGGGTTGCAGCCTAATTAAAGTGCAATTCCCTATTATTTTATCCTTTATATATTCTTAAAATGAAACTGCAAATATTTAAACATTAGACAATAAAGAATACACTTGCAGTCTTTTCTAAGCACCCACTTGGAGTGCTTTAATTTCCCAAGCACTTACAAACAACACCTGCTCTCAGCTCCTGCAAGACATATTTCAGCCCTGCTCACCTCCCCTGCTCCTTCCAGCAAGCCGTGTGGTCCGAACGGCTCATTGGGCTTTATGAAGGTTATAATTTTACCGAGATAACCTTTTCTTTGCTTTCCACAGATGTCAGTAATTTGAGGGGCAGGTTTTCTGGTATTAGTCAGAGCCGTTTGGTATCTGAAAATCACTGGTGGGTGGGCGTAAATGAAAGCTCATCAGCTTTGATGTTAATCTGTTTTGAAGGTTAGACAGCATCAAGCTATCGTGTACATAAAAACACATTCTACATGTCAGATTTTAATTCATTTATCAATTATTTTTTTTTTTGCACAATCCGTTTCCTTTAATGTGTTTTGCTGCGTTTGGCTCTTTCACTGTATTTTCCCAGTGTGCTAAAAACGGTGTACGTCGCTTCTTAATGACCTATCCTCTCATGCATATTTTATGTAATGTTCTCGTTCACATTTGAAAAGAGGCTAATTCACGGCATAAATATTTGATGCGGACCTTTTACATTCCCACCTACCACATTTCAATTAACTGCAGAATGTATCTTTGGGCTCACGTTTCACAGCTTTGTTATCCGCCATGAAAACTATTCCCATTTACGTTTGTTATGCTTCCATAAAAATAAAAAAAAAAACAGGCAACACAAAGCATTAGTGAGATTGTATGTCACATTCATTGACCTCAGAAAGACTCCTTTGAGACGCCCCCGTCGGCCACATGAAGCGCACTTCACAGGTCACGGGCACTGACTTTGAATTTCTGACGGCGCTGAGACAAGTGGTAAACGTTTTAAATGTCGCGAAGTGAATTCACGTCTTACAGTAGCACCTGTATCATATTTGCTGAGGGACCAAAAGGCGTAGGAGGCCACGGCACCTCATCAATCAAACGGGGGAGTAATCAGACACAGATTGCTGCAAATCACCCAGGAGGATGAGAATCAATGTAAAGCAAAATTAACCCAGGGACAAAAGTGACAAAGATGAAACAACTGGTAGAAAATTGGATATGAATTCCAATTATGATAAATACCGTGGCTCAAGGCGTTGTTTGCTGGCGCTGGATTCTTTGAAGGACGCCAAGTGGAACGGTTCTGCGTGGGCTGATATGGAATACGGAGTGCAGACATGGCCAATGAGAAATAAAAAAAGTATCCGTGTTCACGGTGTAAACTGGACGGCTGCCTTGTTTCTCAGCACCTCGTTAGCCCCCGAAGGGAGCATGATACCACAGGACATACTTCCTGATGCAATGTGAGGAAACTACACGCAGGAGAGCTCTCTTGTTTGTTTTAACATGTATTGGTGGACAGGGTTTTGAGTGAGAACAGTATAAATCAATCATTGTGTCCAGAAAAAAAACATCCCCATAAATTAAACTTTTTTGCATTTTTGTCTGTGTTCTATACACCGATCAGGCATAACATTATGACCACCTTCCTAATATTGTGTAGGTCTCACTCAGAGAATGGACATGGGCCTTCTGAGGGTGTCCTGTGGTGTCTGGTAACAGAATGCTGTTAGTGGGGGGCCTTTGAGGGGAGGGGCTTCAGTGGATCATCCCACAGATACTTGATCAGTTTGGTTTCTAGTGAATTTGGAGGCCAAGTCAACACCTTGTGCTGTTCTTCATGTTTTTTTTTTTTTGAGTTGTTCCTAAACTGTTTTTGCGTGTGTCAAGTTGCATCCTGCTGGGGATGGCTGTTGCCATCAAGCAGTGTCATTGCTATGGGGTGGGGGTGTCTGGTCTGGTCTAGGTGGGTGCTACATGTCTAAGTAACATCCACACCAATGAATGCCAGGTCCAATTGTTTCCCAACAGAACATTGTATTGTCACAAGATGGGCTCCTGTCAGTGGTCATAATGTTGTGGCTGAATGGTGTACATCACTTATACATCAGTATCTGGCCCCAACATTGGCAAGGATTGTAGTTTTGTGGGTATTCTGTATTTAATTTGAGGTACTTTCCTGGAAAACTATACAAAAATGTTGATGAGTCATCATGCTCTTGGGGGCGTGTACTAATTATACATCCAATGAAAACTGAGAACTGATGCAAAAAAGAAAAAAAGTGAGCGGTGCTTGCTGAGACCAGTGCGAACCAGTCAGAGCAAACTGGGCTTTTCAGGCTGGGTAAGGCTCACTAGCTTCCTGTTTTTAAAAGGAAATAACAAATTACCCTCCCCTGGCTGTTTCATGGCAGCTTAAACAATCCACAGTTTAATAGGATGGATAACCGATGGTAAATTAAAGCAGTACTTTCAAAAGTTGGACGCAAGACAAGGCAAAGAAACACGTGGCTCAGGTTTTACTAGAGTAAACACTCTTTAATAAAGTTTATAGGTGCATCATCTCCCCTACAAATCAATGGAAAAATAATAAAGTATTGCTTTGAGTACAATGATATAAGGTGTTAAGCAAACACTGAATTACCAAGCAAAACTGTGGTCATTACGCAGTATGTTAGGATTCTTCATCTCAAATGTTCTGGGTTTATGGCCCACAGCCAACCTCTGTCAGACTTTTTTTTTTTTTTCCAGTCCACCTGTTTATCCATCTGCACCAAACAGCAGATGGATAAAGCAGGTGACTAGTTTATGCACATGGAGGTGCATTTAGCAGCTAAAGAGCCAGAACAGCACAGAGAGTAAAAGGTGAGGAAATGTTGGAAACATCAGATTAAGGAAACACGATTCTTAATAAAGGAAGGATACTCACAAGTTTAACATATCGATCATTTGGCAGTGTTACAACTTGTAACATCCCAAGTAGTATAATCAAGCAGCTCCTGATCAGGTTTTAATCCCAAAGGACACAGATCAATCTCAACAATCATTTCTTTACTTTGCAAAACACTTGTTTTGTCTTCACCACCACGAGGCCTCCTTATCATAAAAGTCTCACTGAAAGGATGTGATATATTTTTTAGACTTGCTGGCCAAGGTATGTTCAAATTAGTCGCTGGGCAAACAGCTGGCCGTTAGCTTGGTGTGTCACAATCTACTTTTGGGGGTATGTGGGCACCTTTGCCAATAGTCAGGCCCCCGTGAGCGGCTTTTTAGCATGCTGAATCGAGAGATATCACTCTGATTGAGCGTTCAGGTTTGAGGGGAGGGGCCTCTGTGGATCATCCCACAGATACTTGATCAGTTTGAGATCTAGTGAATTTGGAGGCCAGGTCAACACCTTGTGCTGTTCTTCATGTTTTTGTGAGTTGTTCCTAAACGTTTTTTGTGTGTGCATCCTGCTGCCATCAAGGAGTGTCATTGCTATGGGGTGGGGGTGCCTGGTCTGGTCTAGGTGGGTGCTACATGTCTAAGTAACATCCACACCAATGAAGGCCGGGTCCAAAAGTTTCCCAGCACAACATTTGTGAATTGTCACAAAATGGCCATAATGTCACTTCCTTCTCCTGTCAGTGGTTGTAATGTTGTGGCTGATCGGTGTACATCCTCATCCCACCTGAACATTTAAACACATGAGCATTTCTGCAACATCATGATCATCTAATGAGTCAACTGTAGACCAAATGAGGAGCATGATTCAGTAGAGGTCAGCTCTGTTCGATGGTTGTCAGCTCCTCCTCGCCTCCCTGCTGATAGTAGCTCTTCCTGTTTGCCCCTTTGACTGATGAACGCAGACTACTGTCACCTGCTGGTGTGACGTGTTGCTTCCTTTCACATACGTGCAGGACAAATGTGCCAAATAGCCGCTGGCTGCAGCCTTTGTGGTGTCCTCGAGGGCAGCGTTTTGGTCCAGGTGCAGGTGACGCGAGGCAACATCCCAGTTGGCTTTCGTTACAGGGCGTTCTCTGATGTCTGTCTGGTGTGTCAGAGCCATTAGACTATTTACTGGAAATGTCAGCAGACTCGCAGGATATCAAACCCCTGCACCCTCCCACCCTGCCTTGTGTGTATTGAGTCCTCTAATTCTCCAAACTGCATTTATATGAATGCAGAACGTTACATATTTTTATTTCCAATACCACTTCTTGTCGCTTGTCCTATGAAGCTCTTGTGAAGGCTTTCGGCTTTGAGGCGGGATCCACCCTGGACAGGTCTCCAGTCTATTGCAGGGCTAACACAGAGAGACAATCATTCACACTCACACTCATGAACCTAACCAACATGTCTTTGGACGGTGGGAGGAAGCTGGAGTACCTGGGAGAACCCACGCAGACACAGGGAGAACATGCAAACTCTACACAGAAAGGCCCCAGTCGGCCTGGATCTGAACCCAGAACCTTCTTGCCGAGAGGCATCAGTGCCACCCTCTTCCCCAATACTGCAAATGAAAAATTTTAAAATCCCCAATAACCCGATAGACTCCGACCAGAAGCTCTGACAGGCGTCTAAAGCCCGAATGGAGCCGAGCCGTCCTCCCTATCTGTGACAAGCCACTGAACCCCGACCAGTTTAACTGATCCTTTGGAGAGCAGAGTTCTGCCGTGCTCTTATCTGGAGGAGTGTGTTGATGTGACTGTGTCATGATAATGAAGTTAGGGCCACAGAAGCCTGTCTCGGTGACTGAGTGATCGCCTGAGGGCTCCTGCCACCACCCTCATTCATCACAGTGATGATAGTTCTCTCTCTCCCTCTCTCTCTCTCTCAGTCTCCATCTGTCTGTCTCTCTTTCTCCATTCCCACTCCTCGCATTTGCATTCGTACCCTTTCAGCTGTTCATTAACACTTGATAAATGCTGCAGTGTAAAAAAGGTTTCCTTAAAGTCATTTAGTTTGTGAGTCATGAATATTTCCCGCTCAGCCCCCACCGCACACACATCACGCCCAGTTATCTCCGCGCTACATGGCTGCTACACGATTTTAATGCAGGTCATCTGTCAGACACCCACTCCTTATTATCTATTACCTCTGCAGACGTGGCACAGTTCTGGACACCGGCACCTAATTTCACCCCCGGGAAATGTGAAACCTTTGACTGTGAGCACATTCGGGAGGATTGGTGAAGACTGAAATCATGTAAGCCTCTTCCTTTCTCTCTCCATCTCTCCGTCTCTCAACCCACGCACAGGGGCAGAGACAGTGGGGTGGAAACAGTGGTACAGGCCCCAAAATTAATTCGATCGACAACCAGATTCAGACGGTGACAGGAAGTTGACGTTTAAGTATCCCAGATGGAAAACTGAACAGGCATAATGGGTAAAGGACCAGGAACCCTGACACTGAACTTCAGTCATTTGTTAGAAAGCTACTTGCATCTCACTTGTGCCTCCAAAACAGTTGGGACTCATCCGAGAATGGACATGGGCCTTCTGAGGGTGTCCTGTGGTGTCTGGAAACAGAATGTTGTTAGTAGGAGGGGCTTTGAGGGGAGGGGCCTCTGTCTATCATCCCACAGATACTTGATCAGTTTGGGATCTAGTGAATTTGGAGGCCAGGTCAACACCTTGTGCTGTTCTTCATGTTTTTTTTTAGTTGTTCCTAAAGTGTTTTTGTGTGTGTGCCTGTGTCAGGCTGCATCCTGCTGGGGATGGCTGCTGCCATCAAGGAGTGTCATTGCTATGGGGTGGGGGTGCCTGGTCTGGTCTAGGTGGGTGCTACATGTCTAAGTAACATCCACATGAATGAATGCCAGGTCCAAAACGTTTCCCAGCAGAACATTGAACTGTCACAAGATGGTCAGTATTATTCACTTCTCAGGTCAGTGGTCATAATGTTATGCCTGATCAGTGTACATCACCTTTACATCAGTATCTGGCCCCATCATTGGCAAAGAATGTAGTTTTGTGGGTATTCTGTATTTAATTTGAGGTACTTTCCTGGAAAACTATACAAGAATGAATGTTGATGAGTCATCATGCACTTGGGGGCATGTACTAATTCTACACCCTCCCACCCCCCGCACCTAAGGGAGAACTGATGCTTACTCAGACTCATGAATGCCAGGTCCAAAAGTTTTCCAGCAGACCACTGAATTGTCACAAGATGGTCAATGTTATTTACTTCTCCTGTCAGTGGTCATAATGTTGTGGCTCATCGGTGTACATATTAATGTAGTTTCATATTAGAGGAATTAAAAATCCCCTTAACCTCATTCAGAAGTCTTTAAAACCACCTCTAATCAAACATCACGTCTGCAGTTCTCTCTCTGACATTTCTTTCCCTCTGCCTCACACTTTTTTTTTCCCTCTTACTGCTCTTTCTCCTCATCTGCCCTGATTTTGCACTTTGCAGCAGCCATTAGTCTGAAGTACTGTCTCTCATGCATTAACCATTGGCCCATATTGGTTCCCATTAGATCTGCTGTCTCTCAGAGGAGGAGTCGAGGTGTTGGGAGACAGACTGAGTGCAGAACCCCTCCACGCTTTCACATCAGCTCCAAGAAGGCAAACCATCACGCGCTCATTAACATCCTGCAAAGTCATACCTTCAGCGAAAGTTAACGCTTCACAATGGCTTTGCACATTGGCACCGGCAAGGGAATAAGATGAAACGCACACACTTTTAGAAGCCTAACGACTCGTGCGCTAATTGTGATTGGTCGATTTGCTGCACCGCTGCCAGATGGAGTACCGATTGAGGGACTTTTGATTCTGGAAATATGAATGTTAGAACATCAGGAAAAAAAATGACCTTTAGAGCCCTCCTGCACCTGTCGGCTCCCTCATTAGCAAAATGTTTTGATGTCTCGCTCTGTGTAAATAATTTAAATCTTCACTCCAGTCGTATCTATCGGTGCAATATTTGCAGACAGAGGCAAATATCGGCGTCTTATCAGCAGCACTGGGGGTTTATCGCGCGGCTTTGCTGTCTGTCAGAGAGATCCGACCTCTGAAATATCTATGGATGTCTGCCGCAGACTGTTTTCAAAGCTAAGGCCAGCTCCATGGCCACAAATGTGAACTTTTGAACACGGTGAAATAAACAGGCTGGAATCTGAACAGCAACGTGTCGGTGTTGTTTGTCCCGAAGGGCAGGATGAAGGAGAAGAAACATGTGCTACACAAACACACACACACACACACACATCGGGGCATCTGACAATTAGAGCTCCACTGTGCAGGTATCAATTAGCCCCGATGGAAGAATAGACGTGACACCGTTGTTATGAAATTAAGAGCAGGTGAGTGGCTGCGTTTCAGCAAAGCGGCGCATTGTAATTACTCATTTAAATCATTTGCTTAAACACGGGCTCCGTCAGTCGTCGCGTTTGTTTGCGCGTTCTCACCGTCAGATGCTCTTTGTTGGTCTCGGTTAACAAAACCTCCTCCGTGTGGATGATTTCTCGGTTTTTCCAGCTTGGACTTTCGCCGTTATTCGTTCCTGAGTTTCAGTTTTGGTCTTCTGTCCAGCTTGGGTTCTCTTTTATGTCCTGTGTTTCCTTTGTCTTTGTAAAGTCATTGTATTGACTTTAGAACATTTTCTGTTGCTTTACGAGATCGTGTTTCCGGTTTGGTTTTCCTTGTGCTTCCTCCTTCTATTTAGAAAGTTTCTTCATCGGTGTTTCGTGTCTTGCTTTACCTTCCGTCTGTGACTCCCTTTCATTCAATTCAGATTTATTTATATAGCGTCAAGACACTTTCCAAATCTGTTCCGAAACCCCCAGAGCAAGCATGAAGGTGACGGTGGCGAGGATAAACTCCCTTTTAACAGGAGGAGACCTTGAGCAGAACCTTAAGCAGATGGGTCCCTCCATATGAGCTTAAGGCCGACCTGGTAGAGACAGATTTTTCCTTTTCCTCCCTCAGTTTCTCGTTGTCCTTTGTCCTGGATGCACCCGTTCACGTACCCTTGTGTTTCAGTTCAGCTTCTCATGGTTCCATGTTTTCAGAATTTTGTCTTCTGGTTGGTTTTTGGATTTTTGGTTGGATTTACTAGCCTCACTCTGCAGCGCCTTTTGTCACCTTCATCGTCAATCGTCATTAAACTAAAACATTATCATTTCATCCAGTCCTTGGTCCCTTGTGTGCGTATCCTGCATTTGGGTCCTACCTCCTTCCTACATTTGTGACAGTCCATGTCTTTTTAGTTAAGTTTCCTTTGTGTTTTCTACTCTGTTTGTTCAAGTTCCCTCGTTCTGCAATTTTTATTTCTTTTGGGTTTTGGGATTTCTGGATTACTTTTGTTGGACTCTTTGTTGCATTACCCTTGTTTGGACTTTTTCATGTCGTCAGATCTGCCTTTTCTTTTAACTTTAGATTTGTATTTATGTCATCTCATCCTGCCCCAGGCCTTGCGTCATCAGGCCATCCTGCATTTGGGTCCCACCTTTTGGTAAAACGGCAGCAGTGGATCCATATGCAACACAAAAACAACTTGAAAAGGTCTTCTTCTAAAATGTGGTAAAACAACCAAGCTGATCCAGACACGCATAAATTAGTATTATTATTATTATTTTATTTTTTTTAATAAGAGAGAAACCTAATCAGAGGAGAAGCCAAGCGTAACAGACTCCGTCCAAAACGCAGCCGATCCAGAGAGACTGTAACAGCAGAATGATTCACTAACTTCTTCTTGTCAGAATTAACAAGGTTTGAAAGAGCAGCAGAAGGAAAAGAAGTGGGAGGCCGAGAGTGGAAGACAGTGTAATTTGGACAGCCGAGCCTTCATGGGAATTTGTGAACTAGTCAAAATGTTGTTGGATTTATTCATGTTTCTTGGAGGCAAATTTATTTGGGGCATGGAGCGTGACTTTGAAAGTTATTTCAATTGGCAGTAACTTCCATGCCTGTGCCGCTGTTTTGTAAAAGTGTATTTTAACCGAAGACGTTCTTTTTGTAAACTCTAACCAGATGTTGTTGTTGTGTAAACCCTTACCAAGCTATGGCGAAATAAGAGAAAAAGGCGGACAACAAAAGAAATCTAAAGAGGAAACAGAAAATAAATGGTTCTGCGTGGGACTTGAACCTCAACTGTACTGAACTTGAACCATCACCACCCCTCCAATGGTCGGCTTTGACCGTTTCTACCTGGCGACTCTTCTGCATCTTCATACACGGTCTTCATGGTCAGAGCCTTGAGCAAAAATGGGAAATTTCTGCTCATCTAAGTGAATCAATTGGTGAAATTTTGTGACTTTTCTTGGATCTTGGTTCCTCTGAACCAAGTGGGCCCATGAGGACTTACCGTGAGCAAAGCATTGTCCCCCGTGCTTATAGTTGCTTCAGACTTGCACATCCAATATTTTCTTTTTGTTTGATGCAGGCCCTTTTAATTTTTGTCTTTGAGCACCGTTTCTCCTTCTTCTTTTCTCCTTTGTGGAATCAGCCCTGGATTAAAATGGTAATTAATTTAATCCCTTCATCTTTCACATCATTTAGTTTTAATCTGCTTATGAAAAGTAATTTCAGTCTTGCTTTTGTTGCGGGGGGGAAAAAGACTTGGCATTTGAAACAGTTTGATGGCATTAACTTTAATGATTATCAGCAGCATTTGACAAGAAGGGCAGACCTGGTGATTGTGTTGGGAAGAAAATACAAATGAACCTTTTTAAAGTTTCTTCTTTATGGTTTTTATATTGAAATGAGTAAGTTGTACTTTCTGTCTCATTTTTTTTTTATTTCCCTCCAGTGTGATTGCCTTGCCTTGACATTTGTTTGTAGGCTTCTCCCTTCAAAAGTCTCACCTGTCCATTAGTTGTATCTAGGCAAGAATTTACCTTAGATCTCTGTCATTTCCTCCTAGAAGGACCTGTGTTTGCTAAACTACATTATTGGACTTAACTTCCTTTACAATTGCAGTTCTTTTTTCATTATCTTCAACTGTAAGTGTTTTGACCTTACATTCAAATCTGTCCTGGAGGCAAAACTCCAGGAAGCTGACACAAGTGTTGAGTTGACGGTCCATGGTGCAACCCAGGGCTCATTGTGTGCTCATGCTACCAAAGGAAATGCAACCCAGACCACCTCCAAATGTGGTCTGAGATCACTTAAATACGATCTCAGTGGCCGAACGGGGCCGGTGATGAGCTGCTGGACCCATCTGAGCTCACGTCTCCAGGTCACATCATTAGGACATCATGACATTCTGATATGATCCTTAACAAAAGCAAATACACCATACGGCGATCAGCCACAACATTAAAACCACTGATAGGAAAAGTAAATAACATTGACCATCCTGTGACAATACAATGTTCTACTGGGAAACTTTTAGGACCTGGCATTCATTGGTGTGGATGTTACTTAGACATGTAGCATCCACCTAGACCAGACCAGGCACCCCCACCTCATAGCAATGACACTCCGAGCAGGATGCACACACAAAAACAGTTTAGGAACAACTCAAAAAAACGTGAATCACAGGACAAGGTGTTGACCTAACCTCCAAATTCACTAGATCCCAAACTGATCATATATCTGTGGGATGATCCACAGAGGCCCCTCCCCTCAAAGGCCCCTCACTAACATCATTCTGTTACCAGACACCACAGGACACCCTCAGAAGGCTCATGTCCATTCTTTGACCTACACAGTATTAGGGAGGTGGTCATAATGTTATGGCATATCGGTGTATACTCCACAACAACAAATTGTTTCAGTTTCCACTGTTTTTTTTTTTTTTTTGCTTCAAATATGAATGCTTACTCATGCAATCGTAATCGGGAAATTTATTGTAGAATGTAATTAATATGTCCTTCTGTGAAATCAGTTGGATGCGCTAAAATCCAAGCGACGCATAAAAGAGTCACGGACACAGATCGGCGCATATTTATAGCTTGTAAGATGTTTAACTTTGCGTGTGAAGTCCTGACGCCTTTGGCACCTTGATAAGATCACTAAAAGATTATTATAAGCTCTTGTTACAATCACACGCTGCTTAAAATTAACCATAAAACAACAACAACAACAATAAATATGCCCTTGAGGATAAACTGGGCAAATCCACCAAATGGAGTCGTCATGTGGAGAATAGAAAGGATTGGACTGAAATAAGAAATAAGCTGTGTGGGCGTTTTGTAGTTACAGGATTTACTTGTGCGACTGCCTCGCTTAGCGCGTTGGATTAAGCGCCGGCGAGGCCCCAAACCCCGCAGCCAGCACCGAGATACACGCCCGGGCTAAGATACTGTAACGGAGAGCGACGGCTGTGACGCCAACATGGTCAACTTTGAATTTTTTGCTCTCGTCAAAACATTTTAAACTTAAACCTGTTTGCAGGGACGCCTTGTATGTTTGTGCACATCGAGGTGGGGGGTATGAAATGATGTCTCTATTTTGAGCTCATGCCTGTGCACGGCCTTCCTCACATGGAGAATGTTTGTTTTCCCTTTGCCAGTAAAACAGTCTCTCTGAATCCCCGCAGGACTCGGAGGCCTCCAATCTCCCAGCCTTGATACTGATGCGAGCTGATGTTCACATCTGTGTATCTGTAAGGCATTTTTTTTGTTTTTTTTGCCCCCCTTCTCTTGCTGGTTTCTTTAAGCGCAATATATACACTTCACTTCTCCTGCTGGGTGGATGATATAATTGGCCTGAATACAGTCCTGGTTGTGTTTTTTATTTTCTCGCTATAGGCATCATTAATGCAGGCTACCAGACAGCGTTCCCTTTCACAATGAGCCGCTATTGTTTTCCATCCTAACGCGGCGGATCGAGTCGCCGTCTCATCATGAAGTGCGGCGTAGACTTTGCCCACACACAAACACAATACAAACGCATCGTGTGAGTCAGAAATGCTGTTAACCTTCGAGCAAACACAGAGAGAGAGAGAAAAAGAAAGGAGGAAGAGTTTGCCGAGGTTTTAGATTCTGCTAAGACGGTCAACAACACGGAGGAGCCGGGATCTGTTTGATCTGGGTCACGTTCGGGGTTTTATGATGGCCTGTGGGGGTGTAACACAAAACTGTCTTTCTCTGCAGTACAAATAAATTTGTATCAGGCCTACGCGAGGTGGTCGCTAGGAATTGAACAATTCATACTGAATTCAGAAGAGAACGGCGACTTGGAGACCTGGAATGACTCCCAGGTTGTGTGGAAGCACGGACTAGTATCCAGTGTTAGAGAAAAATACTTAAGAGACTTAATGATCTCATTTAAAGGGGAAAGCCTTCTCAGATATTAACCTTCCTCCATATCCCCAGGCGATTAAGAAAAACCTCATTTGCTACCTTCCAGAACCTATTTATACCCTTTCACCTGGTTTCTCTGGCCGATCAGGGAGGTTCTCCGGAATTAGTGCCACTTGGAACCAGATGACATTAATCATGCCTCATTTGGTGCAGCAGAAAATCCAGCAGTACATTTATTTTATTTTTTTAAAAAAAGACCGGATTGAGGCAAAAAAGACATTTAATTGAAATATCAAAAGGCCCAGATGAATGTGGATCATGAGCGAGAGCTTACATATAAAGGTACATTCATTCATTCATTCATCTTCTGTACCCGCTTATTCCTGTTAAGGGTCGCGGGGGTCTGCTGGAGCCTATCCCAGCTGTCACTGGGCGAGAGGCGGGGTCTACCCTGGACAGGTCTCCAGTCTATCACAGGGCTAACACAGAGAGACAGACAACCATTCACACTCACACCTACGGCCAATCTAGAATCACCAGTTAACCTAACCAGCATGTCTTTGGACGGTGGGAGGAAGCCGGAGTACCTGGAGAGAACCCACGCAGACACAAGGAGAACATGCACACTCCACACAGAAAGGCCCAGTCGGCCCATGGACTCGAACCCGGGACCTTCTCGCTGTGAGGCATAAGTGTTAACCACCTCTCCACTGTGCCGCTCTATAGGTACATTTAAGGAAATTACTCTTTATGAGTTTAGGACACAGCTGGTTTTAAAAGCAAGAAGGTTCCGGGTTTGAATCCATGGGCCGACTGAGGCCTTTCTTTCTCTCCAGGTACTCCAGCTTCCTCCCACCGTCCAAAGACATGCTCGTTAGGTTAATTGGTGATTCTAAATTGGCCGTAGGTGTGAGTGTGAATGGTTGTCTGTCTCTCTGTGTTAGCCCTGCGATAGACTGGAGACCTGTCCAGGGTAGACCCCGCCTCTCGCCCAGTGACAGGTGGGGCACAGGACAAGCGGTTACTGAAGATGAGTGAGTGGGTTGGTTTTAAAGCTTAAAAATCTGAATCCTGGTTGATTTGAAAACAAACGAAGCTCAAGACTACAAGTCACACAAGAATAGGGGTGACAAAGCACACTGTTGTGTTTTTAATAAAGGGGTAGACAATAATTAGCCTTTTTCCATCATTCTGTGAGAAAACAATTAATTTTTTCCCCTGCAGCTCCTCATCTAGCAGCTCACTGCAGATGCTCCATCTTCTACGGAGTGGCACGCTGGAGCGGCAGACAAAAACACACTGAACAGACTGGTGAAGTAGGCCGGCTCTGTTCTGGGCTGCCCTCTTGAGCCTGTGGAGGTGGTGGGTGATCAGAGGATAATGGCAAAGCTGACCCACACCTCTCCATGGAGCTACAACAGCACTGGGCAGCGCTGCATCCTGCTGCTGTGAGGCTCTACAAGCAAGCCTGCTCCCAGTAGTATACTTCTTAATTTTCTATTTTTTGCTTATCTTTAATGACGTGTGCACTGTCCTTTAAACTGCATGTTGCTGCAACACTGCCAATTCCCCACTGTGGGATAAATAAAGGATTACCTTATCTCTAAAAAAATCGGTTTTTAGATGCATTTTATTTTATTATTGTAGAACTTTTACTCAGTGAGAATCTGCAAAGACTAAAGCTTACAAAGACATCCTGGTCTCTTTGCTTTACTTCAAAGAAGGTCAAGCAGTCATACAGAGTTCAACGTGGCCTCGCCTTTCCTCCGACAGGAATAAGATTGCGTCAAAGGTGATGCAAAAAACTGTTTCGCGAACGTTACACCTGCAAGAGTCCCCAGATAAAAAGAAAAGGTTATCTGAAGGCCACACATAAGCCACATGTGCGGAAGGTTGCAGACGGGTCAGAGAAACAAGCTACGTGACGTTTTCCCATGACATTATTTACGTGAAAAATCTTTGCCTTGTTCAGGCGATAATCAGTCACCGCTACACCTGAGACGATAGAGGCAGTGTCGTGACCTGATTTTTAACAAAGGAGCCCGGATAATGTCACGACAAAAGTTTGGTCTGTAAAGGTTGCAGAGGAGAAGTGGGACGATTCTTCTTTTCTGCACGGGTTCATCTACTGTAGGTTTTCTAATGATTTTGAAGAAAGTTGTTGTTTACCCTCAGTGTAGGTAACTCTACAACATCTAACCAAGGTGGTTTTGATGGAGGAACATGCATTAAAGTTGAATTGCCACCTACATGACGCCGTTTCAACAAATTCTAACAGTCATGAGGGAGGATTTAGCGCAGGACTGTTATTTTAGAATACATTTGTTTTCAATAGTGTCCCTAATAAACTGTCAAGCAGTTGTACATCTTCCCATATCATTTTAGTTAAACATAATAAATGACAATACTGTATACCAAACCTCTGATCCTTGTCTTTATTTTTAATCTCTCTTGTGCGTGTTCTGTTCAGTTCATCAAATTCAACAACATGTGCCAAAAGTAGCACAGCTGACTGAACAGACACCTGACAGTACTTTCAATCTTCAGGTTAAACTAACTAACCTGAAATGTTGTTTACTTTAGCCAGCTGAATTTTAACCATTTATAGCCCACTTAATCCTGAGTCTCATGGATTACTTTGTATTTTGTCATCCGTTGGGCCTTGGTTTTTGCCCCTAAAATTGGCTACTATGAAATGAAATATGATTATTTTATTTTTTTATTTATTTATGGTCGAGTTCGATTGTCAAGGTTTTCCGGGTGAGGTAGGACCCAAACGCTGGACATGAGGCAGGAGTAGGCAAAAAATAATTGAATTTAATTAAACCAAAAGTAACACAAGGCACTGCAAAAAAAAATAAAAAATCTTGAAAAAGACAAGAACATAACATGACAATAGTAGAGCTTGAAAACACATGGAAACAGGGAAACAGTATGACACGGCAGCGGACAAAGGAAAAGGCAGGACTATATATACACACAAGGGCAGAGGAGACACAGGTGAAAACAATCAGGGCGGGGCAGACAATTACACAGGTGAGAAATCACAGGACAGGAAGAAGGCAAGACAGGAAACAAGGAAAAACTTAACAAAATAAAACAGGAAACATGAATGAAACTCAAAACATGAACACAGGAAATCAAAACACAGAACCATGACATTGATTCTCTGATCGGAATCATTTCAGTCGAGAAACAAAAGACATATTGTGAATGTGGCCCCACTAAGACTGACAGATGTACGTCAGGAGAAGAGGAGGAAATCAAGTGAAAACGATGAGCTGGAAGGACGATTTCGGTAAACTTTTGTGAAAGCAGTCAGTCATTTTTCGATGATCGGAGGTGTCTGGGCGAAGGCTGCGAACTGAACCTCGGCCCCTCCCTTTTTTTGAGGCACCAGCGAGAGACGTTTAGTCCCTTTGAAGCTCTACAAACATATTGGATTTGTTGATGATGCATCAGGGCCTCTAATGAAAATTAAACAGCCCCTGAAGTGTTTATGGCCTTGGAAGAGAATTAAATCTTATCCCAACAATTCTCTCTTGTTCTCGCGCTCTGTTTTGACAAAGGGGGGGGTGAGAAGCTGATTAAAGAGACAAAGAAATGTCTGGCTTGATGACAATGAAGCTCATCTAATCTAAAACTAATCCCCTTTATTCCCTTCCCTCCGAGACTCAACCCTCCCCTTTACTGACCCATTACTCCCTCCTCCTCCCATCCTTCACCCTGCCTCTTCCCACTTCAGTTTTAATACCAATTCTCATAGGCCTGACTGTGCACATAACCCTCCACGGCTTGATAAGCCCCCGATAAGCAGTCTGTCTCCCGTCCCCAAGGACCTGGGGTTTGAGTTTTTCTTCCTGACCTCTCTTTGAGGTCCAGGTTCCTTCCCTACGGAAGAGCCGAGCCCAAAGCTCTCATCCGGTGACCCGTCCAAGAGAGATGCTCAGAGCTGACGGGATCAAAAGCAGAAGCATCAAGCTCAGGGAATAGAAAGCTCCGTGCATGCTCAGACTGGAGAGGAGGGATGAGACTCACCAGCGTTTCATGTGTGCACTTTTCTTCTCCCCCTCACTCGCTCTCTTATACAGCGAGCGTTACTGTATAGAAGTCCGGTCGGACGTGCCGCTGCACACCGATGTGTTCAAGCTCTCTGCGGCTTTGTGTTTTTTCCTGGCAGAGGTGTGATGGGCTGACCACGAGATGTAAGTAGGTAGATGTAAACAGAGGCACTGAACCAGAAAGCTAGGTGGACGTGTTTTCCCACAAGGCAACACAACTAATCACACGATGCTGTCGACAGGTTCCATCAGATCCCACAGGGGGAGCCGCGGCAGGAACGGCTTGAAGGCAGTGTAGCAACACATTGTGTCTCTAGGCTTTAAAAGTGGCCGCTTTACACGTGTTAAGACACATTTCCATCTACAGGTAGTTGAATCAGTCATGTAGGTAGTTTGTTCTTTATTAGCCGATGTCTTGAGACGACCCGCGTTCTTCCCACTCTGTCAATTAGCATCAATCAGGCCACGTTCATCTTGGAATATACTCCATTTCTAGTCTTTTTCTTTCCAGGAATATCACCCGATATCTTAGAAACAGTGCCACACCCAGGCAGCGATCAGACTTTTGCTGAATGGCTCAGCATCAGATCAGAATCAGCTTTGTTGGGCCAAGTATGTGTGCACATGCAAGGAATTTGACTCCGGTAACTTTTGCTCTCTTGTACAAAAAACACAGAACTTAAATAAGCTTAAAAAATAAATCTCAATCTGTACATAAAATTGAATAATAAAAGGATAAGAGCAGATATATACAACGATCCGAGTTATTGTTGTTGTTCATGTTGATGGTCTCACACTCTGTGACCGCTCAGAGTTCATCAGAGCAACAGCCCGGGTGGTTTTGGCGTACAGCGTTCTGTAACGCCAGCCCACTTCCTGATCCTGGATGGAGGGATGGTCAGTACTAATAATCTTCTCTGCAGACCTGATTGTTCTCTGCAGTCTGTCCCTGCCATGTCCGGTGGCAGATCCAAACCAGACCGAGATGGATGTGGTCAGGACAGACTGGATTACTGCAGTGTAGAAAATGATCAGCAGCTCCTGAGGCAGATTGAAGTACAATCTGGGAGGTCCACTTCAGGTCCTGTGAGATTGCAGCAGTCCCCAGGAACCTGAATGAGTCTACTGTAGGGACTGTTCTGTTGAGGATTGTGAGAGAAGGGGTCAGCGGGGGGGCTCTTTCTGAAGTCCACTGTCGGGTTTAGCTCCAGGCGGTTCTGACTGCACCAGCATTGCCAAACGAGAAGTGAAAAGAAACGCAGCCACACTTCTTCCCACCTGAGTTCAGTACAATTCAGTATAATTAGCCTTTCGCTTTGAACAAAATCGAAAGAAACGTGATTACAGTAGGGCGGCTGAAGTGCAACAAAGAAAGAAAATCTTGGTAGACTGAAATAATGGCTGGTCTTCAACTAATGCTGCTCATTATCTCAAGATTGACTTCCTGTAATGTTCTACACTGGAGAAAAGAAACCTGGTATTTGGAGCCTTAAAATCATAATAATAATGGTTTTACACAGAAATCACAACAGACCTATATATTCACATCTAAAAACAAGAACCATTGAGGAATTAGTACAAAATAACAGCAAGATATTCGTTTGCGCGATACATCGTGTTAGTTGTTGAGCTGTGACTGCCATGTACAAATCTGGACATAGAGTTACCTCCATGAAGAGAAGTTAAAAGTGTGAAAAACACAATTAAATGTAATGAAATTTGCAGTTTTTAAAGAAATGAAAGAAGAAAATATCAATAACAAAGACAGAAAGCCTACTGACCAAAAACAAGAGAGAAATCGCATGACAAAATGGAGACAAACTCAAAGCATGAGGGCCGTCTCCTTCTTCTGCTTTTAAGCTCTTCCTTGATCAGCGGCTGGCATCAGGTGCACTCAGTCACCTCCTGCAGCGTTTGAGCTGAGCAGCATCTCAAAGTAGATGAGAAACTAAAACCCTCTACGTGCAACAGACCAGGGCCCAGTATTCCTAAAGATTCTTAGTGCAAAGAGAATCCTTAGAATCGTGATGTTTTCTAAGAACTTCCCCTCAAAGTTAAGAGTAGATCCTGGTAAAGATAAAAGGTATTCCTAAAGAATCTTAACTCTTAAGAGAGCTCCTATGGTGAGATCTGTTAAGAGCAGGGAGGAGGACTTTTAGGAGGCTTAGGTGTTTCTTAAGCAGAGTTTCTCATGCCTGCTTCTTGGCTTGTAGTGTGACATTGGGTCCAAATCTACGTCTCAAAACATTTTTATTCTCATTGACCAATTGAGCAAGAAGCAAACACTGTTCCTCTGTCCAGTTGGGTTTCCTGCTTCTCTTCTTTTCCATTGCTGTTCGACTTGTGGAAGATCTGAACGCCAACCAACACTGCTTCTTATCGGCCGGTTAGCAATCACAGAAACTGATGAAAGCTGAGCCGTTTTACCCTCGTTAATACCAAATGGATGAAAAATGACCAGCAAATAGAACTATTAGCATGTGAATACTGTGGAAGTGGTACATTTTGTAGGATAATTTTAAAGTATAGCTATAGAGTTTTTCTATTAAGTCTATTGATTTGATGGTCCATTCTAGGCCAATTATCACCAAAAGTGTATTTTTATCTAGCTTTTTTGTGATCAACCAATCACACCTTTTGAAATGATGACTTATACCTAGCAACAGGGTCAACCACACCTCCTCACTAACACTAAGATAAGAGTTTCTGTCCATTCCTTGCCGTCCATTCCATTCAGAGTTCTCTGGGAATGTCCTGGACTCACTCCTAAAGCTAAGACTCCTTGCTAGGAGCTCTCTGAGAGGATCCTCAGAATCTTTAGGAATACGGGCCCTGGTGCCAAATAGTTCTCAAAGTAAACGTTCGGAAAAAAATGTTAAATAACTTTGACCTTATTCTCTGCTAGGCTGGTTGAGTCCAAATAGTCTGTACCTCCCGCTGCTAATTAATGGATTAGTCCTGTAGCGACTTTCTCATTATGAAAGCCCCCGCAACGGTCCGACCCATGAGACTCGGGTTGGATGAGAGGCGACCTGTGTTTCAAACTCAAAACCCCAAATCCTGCAGGCTGCGGCGGGCTTTAAGTACTGCTTCATGTGATCTCCGCCTGTGTGATCTCACGTCGTTCTTTAAATGTGACAAAATTAAATTTGAATTCGGAGCAGATAATTTCCTCTCCCAGTGGCAGAACCGTAATTTCCATATTTTAGGTCTGTCACCCGACAAGATCTAACTGTGTGAGAAGTGGGGAAAAAAAAAAAGTTATTTTAAATCTTCGTCTAAATGGGACTTGGGAGACTTTTTTTCTTCCTTTTATTCTTTTCTGTATTAGTCCTGGTTGTTTTGTCACTCATGTTGGACGAATCTAGACTTTTGCAATACGTTGAATACCCTGCAGACTACACATTGTTTACAGGAAGAACTGTCATGATAGCAGCTTTATGAGATTTTAGTTAAGCACAGTGGACAATGGTGTTTTGGCCAACATGCAAACTAACATTAGAATGGTTAACGGGATTAATAATTATAATAATATGTGTTCATATGCTGACATTGGTTAATTAAAGTGCAACTGATCATGATGGGATTGTTTTGGGGGATTGTTTTTGAGCTACAAACAATTATTTTTTTTTTTATTTTGTCAATTAATTGTTGATTAATCCTTTAGTTAGCTTACCCCATACCACCGAATTGTACCAAGGTTTAACTTCCGCTGATAAACTTAAATCAGGGAAGCGAGTATTCTGCCATTATTGACTTACCTTCTTAATTTAATTGAAAACGCAGCTGTATTATTTACCTGCACTCACTCACAATAAATTAAAAACCACAAAAAATGTGGCGCACGTGGGGAAGTTGGTCTGACTTCCAAGCTAATTTGGCTCTGGAGAGTCTGCAGTGGCAGTCCATGTTTATTTAGGAGGTTCATGGGCTTAATTGTTCACACCTGAAAGGAATGAGGGATGAGGACCGAGAGGATCCCATTCTTCGGCTGCAGAAGCTCTCGTCGTGTCTCACCTGTTTCTATTAGCCTTTTATTTTAATGTAAATGAATGAAATCGATCACCTGTCTCTACTTTATGTTGCAGCCCTTGAGCTGGGTTGTAACAATTGAGTTACGGGACACAACGGTGATTCCCAGGCACTGATCACAGTGCGGGAGGTGCACGTCAGGCTACGGTGTTAGGATCTGTGTAAGGTCTGGATTGTTAACGTAGCTATGCCGTCAAATTGATGCAGAAGCCTAAACTTCCTATAAGGGTGTCCTGTGGTGTCTGGAAGAATGTTGTTAGTGGTTGGCCTTTAAGGGGAGGGCCCTCTGTGGATCATCCTACAGATACTTGATCAGTTTGGGATCTAGTGTATTTGGAGGCCAGGTCAACACCTTGTGCTGTTCTTCATGTTTTTTGAGTTGATCCTAAAGCGTTTTTGTGTGTGTGTCTGTGTCAGGCTGCATCCTGCTGGGGATGGCTGCTGCCATCAAGGAGTGTCATTGCTATGGGGTGGGGGTGTCTGTGCTGGTCTAGGTGGGTGCTACATGTCTAAGTAACATTCACACCAATGAATGCCAGGTCTAAAGGTTTCCCAGCAGAACATTGAACTGTCACAAGATGGTCAATGTTATTAACTTATCCTGTCGGTGGTCTTAATGCTGTGCCTGATCGGTGTACGAACGTCAACAAATTTGTTAATCGACATATTTGCATAACTGACATGAACTGTTACCCCATAAGCATTGTTACAGTCCAAGATTGTTGATAGTATTTTTTCACGTACTTGGTTTAAATTCAAGCCTTGGACAAATCAGATGATCGTACTTGATGTAAAGTCAGAGAAAGGTTATTACAGTCTCACGATTCATGGCAATCCACCCACCACCATTAGAGATGCACCACCACACACACAAGGGCTCTTTTAAATCACTTGATCCATTAGAGCAGCTGTTGATGTGAACTCTCATGACAAGGTCTTTCGTGCCTCTGCAGACAGTAGCTACAGTCACGGTACTCAGGAGACGCGACCTGGCAGTGACTTGCTCGATCCAACTCTGCTGATCACCGGCAGCGAAAAAGCAGATAAGGAGTGACACCACAGTCTCTAAGATAACGCGGCCTGGATTTAGGTGACAGTAACAAAGGCTTGAGGCGGGTTTTCTTTTTAAGTTTCCAAGAGGAAAAAAAAAAAACACAAAACATCAAAGGTCAGAAGATAAAATGCCAGCGTTGGCTGTGGGGGGCTTCACCGAACCAGGGCATCAAATGCAGACGTAACAGAGAGCGTCTCTAAAGAACATCAGATCAATTATTCATACGCTGAAGAAAATACTACGGGATACTTTCAGAGCTAAGTTCATAGAGTAGAATGAAACTGAATAAAACCTAAGAAGACAAGCAAACACAAACTGCAGCTTGCAGTATTTGCAAACAGCACATCAAAGTCTGTGAAGATTTAAAGCTATGAAGTTTGTTTGCAAGCTTGTATATACATATATATACAGTATACACATAAGCTTGGCTACTACTAACTGCTAAATGCTGCTCCATTTCGTCGCATCACATACTCAGTGAAGGTGATTTATACTTCAGCGTGGGCTCAAACCGCTGGTGTCGCCAACAGCTACGTGTGAGATGGAACGTTCTCATTATAAATTGTCATAACCGGAGGTTTTCCTGAAAGTCGCCGTCGTCAAAACCCGGTAACTTTCTTTAAAGGTTAAGAGTTAGGTTTGTCGTAATAAATAATGACAGTGGCTGCTCCTGCTGAGTCTCTCAAGGGGGTGGTGGATTGTTGAAATGATGGCTAATGTGACCTATTCAGTGGATAAATAGGCTGAATATACATTGTCACGTTGCACCGAACAACTGTTGTTTTTTTTCAGTGTTCATATTAAAAATCCTACCAGTAACCACTTGATGAGCTAGTCCTTTACCAGTTCAGCAGCTTTGGATGTAAAGTCAGCTGCTTTAGTAGTAGTGAAAAGTAAACTGACTCCTCCTACTCATCTGATTCACTTCCTCACATTTAATTTTAGGTGCAGCACATCCACAAAAAAAGTTTACAGTAATACACAAGAAATGCAATGCACCCACTCACAATTTAAATTACGAAACTCAGTTGGATTGAAACTTTGGTTTGTCTTTAATCATTAAAGCGGTACATTGTCACCTTCTCGTTGAAATCAGCCATGTTCCTGACAGGTTCCCTCTCCATGGAAGGCATGGCCAGGTCATTCAGATGTTCCTGACTCACTGTATTCTGCAGGAATGTCTTGATCTTTATCTAACTGAACACAGGTTACAAAAGCAGATTAATATAAGTCCCCCCCATAACCAGTTTAGATTGCTTTGCAGCATCTGCAGTTTTTTAAAAAAAACTCCTTGAGAGGGGAGTCTATGAGAACAATCAGGGCAGTTTGTAACCAAACTGTAATCAACCAATAGGAAGCTAGCTATATTCCACGTAACAGGACTTGACACTGATTGGACTATATTCAGAGGCATGGGGACAAACCAATCACTGACAACCAGCCAAACATGTTGGTTGAATGTTGTACAACAAATCCTTTTCTTTCGCCCATTGACAGAAAGATATTTGGGTTGCAATGAAGTAAAACAGTGAAATGCTGCTGATCCTCACATTGTAAAAGCTGGAAGCTACAACTAGAGGACATAAAAACACTTGAGTTGCATTCATTTTGTCCAGTCAGATCAATAAATGAACTTTTAAAGGTGTACACCATTGAGTCAAGTAAAATTCAGTTAGATTTCAAAACAAATGTGTGATTATTTCAATATCAAGAAAACAACGTAAGGAAGAGCTTCAGATAGATTATGTTTTTGCCTATAATCCTGTTTGCATCTCAGGAAAGCCAAGATTGAGTAGCTGCCTCGGTTTATAGTGGTTTCCATTATCACACTTCCCCTGAGTACTTTGTTAGGAACACTGCAGAAGTGTTAGCCCACACTCTCCAAACTGGACAATGGAAGAGAGGAAAAAAGTGTCCCATCTTTTCTACTGAGGCTGCAGATGGCTCAGGCTCAGATTTTGGCGTCAGCAGCTTGAATTTGTGAACCCTTGTGTCAACAGTCCAGGCTGCTGGGATAGTGGGATAGTAGTGTGGGGATTGTTTATTTGGCTCACTCTGAGTCCCTGAACACTGACCAATCTGAATGCCTGTCGTGAGTGTTGCTGACGATCCTTTACAGCCACAGATTTTCGTCTTTTAATGGCTACTTCCAGCATGATAACACACCACGTCAAACCGGCGCTGCGAACTTGACGCTAAGTCCCGTGGCCTATGCGGTCTGAATATTTTTGGTGGAACAAAGTTGCAACCTGCAGGGCGGACACATAAAGCCAACAAGGAAGTGCCAAAAACTGCGTACTGTTCCTTTAATGGCCACTTGAGGCTGGCTCAGTCAATCCCCATCAATCCCTGTTTTACTGGTACAAAACAACTGTTTGTGGTTTCTTGCTGACTTTCTTAAAAATGGCAACTGTGCATTTTTACATAATTAAAATGGAAAATTAAGGGAATGGACACTTTCACAAGTTTCTAAATTTCTGCTGACACCTACTAAATACTGGTTACTTGTGATCCGGTCAGTCACGACACATGTTAACAAGCTGTTACCAGGTCTGAGTGAGCCTTCTCATCATTTTTGAAATAGTCAGAAGTCTGCCAGAGTCAGGTACTGCCAAGATGGCGACGGCCCGAACCCCCACACTGAGCTTCAAAACTGTTCTTCAGAAATCTTGCCCATTGGAGTCCATGACACAAGCACCTGAAGCTGTTTTGAGACTAACCACTATCCTGATATTAGGGTTAAAACTGGGCAGAGTCATGCACTGCTAACATGGCCAGAGTCACCACACTGAGCTTCTACTGCAACTGGCAACTCTGCAGGAACTGTGTGATCAAGTCATATTAACTGAAGCAGAAACCCAGAAGAAGGTTCCCAACATCTTGACATGACACACAAGGACGTGAGGCTGTTTTGAGACTAAAGGGAGGCACTACCAATAAATCTGTGATGGTTCTCAGGTCATGGTATATCCAAAAACGTTAAAGAAATGCAACTGGACTTGTAGAGTGTCTTGAAGACATTTCGTCTCTCATCCAAGTAGCTTCTTCAGTTCTAAAGGACAGGTAAGGGGGGTGAGGTTTAAATAGGGACATCTGAGCGTGTAGTCCATCAAAAACTTGCTTGACTAGTGTCCGTTTACGACTAGAGACTTGCACAACTATGTTCCCAATAAAAGTTTTCGAGGAAGAGAGGAAGTCAGCTGATCAACAGAAGGAACAGAGTTGATATTTCATCCAAAATACATACAACAGGTCTGTGCATCATCACCTTAAAGGCTCTATCAAATGTGTTTACTTGCTGTTGCTGTAACAGAGAACGTCAGCTGACCTGAGAGCGCGTCAGAGCTCATTAACAACAACATCAGCGAGGATGCATGAAACATATACATATGCAGTGACCCGGTTTTGACGCTGCTGCTGCTGCTGCTGCTGCAGCTGAACACGATCACGGGGCCATCCATAAATAATCAGCAAACTGGCTCCGTTTTATTCTGACCCCGCTGAGTGACTGATTTTTAGGCCGAGTCTCCAGGGTAAGCCTCCGAAACGACAGCAGGGAGAGACTGCCGCGTGCACCGTGCGAGAGGTTTGAGGCGGAACGCTACAGTAGGTTTCCAGTCGTCCCATGGGTGCAACGTGATTTACAGCATTAAAGGCACTGCTGTCTAATACCTCCTTTGTAGTCCCCTGCATGAGCAGCCAAAAGTGTAAAGGCTACAGGACATAATCAGGTTTACAAGATAAAGGAGAACAGGAAAATACATCTGCACTGTCAGCCCTTTTGACCTGCCTCTACTCGGAAGCCTGCCTGAGCGTTTATATACAGAGCAAAAGACGAATGCAAACACAAAAACACACATTTTGGCAGCGCTTAAGATCCACACGGTTTCACTGGATACTCCTCATTCACAACAAGATTCAAACTAATTCTGTTTCTGGAGCAGCTGGCAGGTTAACTGCTTTGCTTAAGGGTATTAAAAAAATTACACCGCTGCTGACGGAAGAGAGAGAAATACTTCTCACTCACGCGAAAAATAGACACATACACAAGTAGTTTCAGGGCCGGTGTAGGGATTTCAACAACTCTGTGCAGAGTTGTGTCAGCCGACGGGAACTCCAGGCCGACCGCGAGGTTAAACTAGTGTTTCCTTATCAAAAGCTAAGTGCTACATTATATAATAGCTGTTGTTGCTGCTACTGTTGCCAGAGAATATTGTGCCGAAACATCAGCTGAAAATCAATTCTCGCCGGCAGCCAGCAATGATTTAGAAATGTGCTGCACTTCCAAGTAAACAGGGAGAATCCAAACGGAGAGAAGCTAAATCTGCACCGCTAACTGTATTTAAAGAGGGATGGACCCACCATAACTTTACCTAAAGGTTTGCCTGTGAGGGTTCTCGGTCATCCAGGTCATGGTTTATCCAAAAAAGCTGAAACAAGGACAACTGGACTTGTAAAGTTTCTTGAAGATGTTTCATCCAAGTAGCTTTTTCAGGACTGTTGGGCGATTTGAGGTTTAAATAGGAACATCTGTGGGTGTTGCAGATCAGGGACATGATACATCCAATAAATGCCACTCTATCCACCCATTATCAGTCAGAGGCTCCAGTCTCAAGCTGTGAATGGATTAATAGCTGGTTTGATGGCATATTATATCTCAGTCAACCTCCCGAATTTGACATAGATGTCTTCCTTTACTCCTCTTTCAAACCATCTGTCCGATCTGGCTAAAATGTGAACGTTGTTGTACTCAAAGGAGCATCCTTTGCCCTTCAGGTGTAAATGGACACCTGAGTAGTTTCCCGACAAGCTGGCTCTCCTGTGTTTGTGGATGGGTTGTTTTGCTTCAGCTTCGTTGCTTTTTTTTGGCCTGTTTTGTCTTCGGGGTGAACAAGTTTCTTCCTCAGTGTGAAAGTTTCTCTGATACTCCATCCACATCGGTGATGACAACACAACTCCTCCTGTTTCTAAACGTGTTCAAGAAACTCTACAAGTCCGGTTGCCCTTGTTTCAGCTTTTTTTTTTTTTTTCTGGAAACACATATGTTTCCTGGAGAGCAGTTTGAAGTGTCGCCTCGGGCCATCACAATCTTGTCAGCGCCTGACTGCGGCCTGACTCCCAGCTAATACGAAAATGGTCAAAGAGGTGGAGCATGAGTGGAGCTGAGGTGGGCGGCTGACACCTTGGCTGACAGCCAGCAACCCGTGAGGGCACCGAACTGTCACTCAAAGCAGTCCCTCCTTTAATTATACAGAAATTTAGAGCCGTTTATTTTGCTGTAAAGGCGGAGATTTTGATATGGAGGTCTGAGGGGATCAACTTTTAGACAATCCTGTGTTGGCTTTTTAAAGTTGCTGCTTGACCTGTGCAGGACATGGTCATTCCTCTTGCGTGTACAACAGCTGTCTTTATAGTCTTTGTAGATAGTTTAGTCTTCTTGGGCTTCAGGATTTTTAACAGTCTTCAAGCTCAAACCTAGATCTATTTATTTACAGTCCCTTAGCAAAAAGGAGTATACTTGAAGTTCATTTTGTTAAGTATGCTTGAGTATAAGTATAGCAAGTCTACTACAGACCATGTACTTGTAGTGTACTAGAAAGTATACTAATTTAATGCTTCTTCCGGCTAAATTGGAAGGTTTAAAGTATACTTTAAGGATACTTTTATAAACTAAAATGTGGACTAGAAGTATATACCTAGTACACTAGCAGTCTATAGAAGAGTGTACTTGTGGTATACTTAGAGTATACTTTTATAAACAAAAATGTGGACTAGAAGTATATACCTAGTACAATAGTAGTATATAAATGAGTGTACTTGTTGTATACTTGAAAGTGTACTTTTGTAAACTTAAAAATGTTCCAATTTAGTCTGAAGAAGTATTAAATTAGTATACTTTCTAGTACACTACAAGTACATGGTCTGTACTTGCTATATGTATACTTATACTCAAGCATAATTAATAAAATGAACTTCAAGTATACTACTTTTTGCTAAGGGGTATATTGCACAGCAAGAACTCATGAATCAACATAAACTAGTACTCTGTCTCCGTGGCTGCTTAGACCATTGCTGATGGCTGAAACAGACTTTATGTCTTTTGTTGCGCTAATTAAAACCTGCTTCCTGGATCTAAAATAACAACTGACCAATGAGAGCTCTGCAGACAGAGCGTGGGTCGTCTTTTGTCTCATTGTGCAGCAATGAAAAGCAAGAATGGGACAGATTAGACAACCATTAAAGCAACATTTCAGCACAGAGTGACGGAATTAAGGATTTTTAGATTGACTGTTCGTGTCCCGTCTTGTGCACGCAGGTTTCCTTGTATTTTTCTTGTCATTTTATCAATGTTTGTTGATCAGAGGAGGAGAAAATAATGTCAGTAAATGAGTTTCAGTTGCACACGTTTCACACTGACTTCATTTATTTGTCTCCAGATCTAATGATCTAATAAAATATATGTTTTGGTTCCAGACTTGCCCAGCTTCTGTGAACAACTCTTATTGATCAGTCTGGTCAGCAAATGGTCCATCAAAGAGGCAATGTGAGGGCTCATTAACTTTTTGCTTTAACTAAATACAAAACAACTGTTGGAAATTGAACCTGCAATTTTGATATTGCTCTCGAGTTAGTCATTCAACTCAATTTAAAGTGCAGGGTAAATCCAGCGAGCGCAATTTTACCGACTCAGTGACAGAGCTGCAATTGTGAAGTAAGTGACAAGTGTTTCTAACGGACATGCGCGAGGCATTCATCACACGAATCAGGAACAACGGTATTAAGCTCAGCGGGAGAATCACGCACAGCAATCCTTTCATTTCCTTTCAGCCCTCTCTGAACTAATGAAGAGTTATTACCAAGGTTAGTCGACCACAGGAAATCCATGTCGCCGTCTTTCTCACTAAGGAATTAAAGTTAATTGACTGTACCGGGGATTAGGTGTGGAACCGAATCAGTCTTTCTGTTTGAGGTGCAAATTCATTTCAAACCATTTAACAGCACTTTCTTCTATATATATTTGTCACATTTAACACCTCCTGGTGGCAGTGATGCAGCTGGGGTATGTTTACTCTGTCGCGTCATTAATTTCAAAGTGAGCTTGGATCACAGAACTGCGGCCTTTATATTTTATTTCAGACCTTTCTCAACGGACGATAATTCCTCAGTTACTGTCATAATCAATAACTCATTGCAGCTTGGTGTTTTATTCTCCAGTGTCATGGGGCCGACTGATTTGCCACTCATGAAAGACGGCTGAATTAAAAGAAACGTATGTAGTATTTAGAGGAAACCTTGATCGTTAGTTGAAACGCTTCCATAGTGGCACAATGTGGCGGGGAAAAGGAGGAGGAGCCAGATGCGAGACACAGTCGCGGGGTGGCTGGATGAACAGCACAAAGTCAATTTAATGAGGACTTACAAAAAGAGAACAATGAGAGTAATCCAACGGATAAAAACACAGGTCAAATCCAAAAGGTAAAGGTGAGGCACATGGAACCAGGAAGGCACACAACTTACACAGGATGACTGACAACAAACTGAAAAAGGACAAGGTCAGAGACAGGGTTTTATACATAGACACACAAGGGCTGATGGGGTAACGAGACAGAGGGGACACCAATGAGGGCAGAGCAAACAAGTCACAAGGGAAGTAAAACTGACAGGGGCAGCAATCTTTTCAAAGTAAAACAGTAATTTAAATTAAAAACTTAAACTCATAGGAAAATGACAAAAGCCCAACCTCAAAAAACAGAGGACAACCAAAATTCTGTATCATGACACGTACACCAATCAGGCATAACATTATGACCACCTTCCTAATATTGTGTAGGTCTCCCTTGTGCCTCCAAAACAGTTGTGACTCATCAGAGAATGGACATGGGCCTTCTGAGGGTGTCCTGTGGTGTCTGGAGACAGAATGTTGATCATCATCATCATTTGGGGCGCAGTAGAACATTTCTAACAGCAGCTGTCTCTAACGGACCTCTGCCTACCGCTGCATTATAACCACAAGCAGTGCTGTTTGTAGTCTGTGCATCATGACATTAAGACTTGTGGAAATGGGACAAATTTGGAACAAGACGTGAAGTTTGGCTCACTAAAAGCGTGCACATTAGTAATCATTTACTCACTGATCCACTAATCAGCCCTTGCCCATCTCCGAGACTCACACCAAGCTCACATTTTAAAAATCTCCAGTGATGAAGGTAAATAGGGTAAAGACATCTGTCACTGATGAGAGAATACAGCAACTTCAGCTGTTTTATAAACATCAATATGATCACACAGATAATTAACCACGTGGCGATACGTATTTAATGACAAAATCACACACAGTGTACTCAGATTCAATAATTGAACTTGTCAATTTTTGCTTAGAATTTATTTATTATTAGAATATTTATCATTTAGTCTTTTACGAGGACAGGATATTTTAAAAGGCTCTCATTACTAATACACAGACATGCCCCACGGTGCTTTTGTCTTTTCATGAGATCATTTGCATTAGTGGTTGTGCGTGTTTTCTTTTTCCTGAATGAACGAGGCAAAACTCTCCTAATGCAAGAGAACGCCTGCTTGGAGGTGGTCTGGACCTCATTAATACTGGAAGCACACAGTGCGTCCTGGCCACAGTATCTATCTTTCTAAAGGTTATTTAAGAGTCATGTCACATGCAGCAGTTCTCAGATGACACTGCAATTGTGGGGTGCATCAGGGAAGGACAGGTGCAGGAGTACAAGAATCTGGTCGCCAACTTTGTCTCATGGTGCGAAGCGAACCACCTTCTGATCAATACAGCTGAAACCAAGGAGATGGTAGTGGATTTCCGGAGGTCCAGGCTCCACCTGCAGCCTGTAACCATCAACAGGGAGTGTGTAGAGGTGGTTCAGACCTATAAGTACCTGAGTCTACAGCTGGATCACAAACTGGACTGGTCGGCTAACATAGACCCAGTATACAAAAAAGCTCACAGCCGTCTCTATTTCCTCAGGAGGCTAAGGAGGTAAAGCTGCTGGACATGTTCTACCAGACTATCGTTGCCAGTGCTTTCAGTGCTTTCTAATATTGCACATCATACAGACTGTGTCATTTGCTCAAAGGCACACGAGGCCGTTCTGTCCAGGAATTAGTCACAGCCGATTTATGCATGGAGCCCATGGACATCCAGAAGGTTTCCCCCAAACTTGCAGTGACATTAGCACATATTAAACCTGCAAGCTTTCTGTCCTGCTGCTCCAACCAACGGGCGGCCATTATTTTCCTCTCAGGTCCCGGAGTCATAGCTCTAATCATTTATGCAAAGAATGTCCTCCCTTGATTTTTTTAGACTCCACTACAGTCGGCGTAGCCAGCATGGGCCTTTGAAGGTTGATGCAGATAATGTTTAAATCAGTAAGTCCCGACTTCTGTCTGTCTAGGCAAGTCTCTGCATATTATTCTGATTGCATCAGCTCGCCACGCTGCATTGTTGAATTATTTCCGAAGACTGAGAATTGTGAGCTTTGCAGACTTTTTAGGCTCCCCCACTGCTGACAGAGCAGAAAGACAGATTTGGTTTCAGACTCTGGTTTGAACTGATATAGGATTTTGAAGACACCTTTCTAGTATTTTTTTTAGGCACTCATCTAATAAACACTTTGACCCTGTGAATATTGTTTCCTGCCTCCAGTTTAGGGACACCCTGAAGGCCGTGCTCAAACCAAGATGATATAAGTGTAGTTCACAGCTTCTCAGCTCTGTTCACGGTAACACTCCAGCTGTGGTGGAAAGTACAACCACTCAAGCACTGTGCATACTGTAAGCTTTCCTACTTTCATTTCAATCACATTTTATTTAAATAGCATCAGTAACAAACTGTCTCAATGCGCTTCACACAAGCCAGAGCAAGGAACCAAGGCAAACCAAGGCGAACCAAGGAGACGATGGCAAGAAAAACTCCCTTTTGCAGAACCATGGTCTTATGAAGTTCCCCATCTGCTCGAGGCAAGCCGGGTAGAGACAGAAAAAGAGAAGAGAGCAGCCGGAGGAACACGATGGAACATCTGTCACACATACATTTGACTACAGCATACATGTAGCATCTAATCGTGATGCAAGGGTACGCGATAAAGCTGATGCATGTCACATAAAAGATGGATAGAGTTATTAACTGTAGAAATGCTTAATGGGTATACAGAGTGCTCATAAAGTTACAGGGGCATTAAACTGTTATGAGGGGGGAAATTGTACCTTTTAAAGCTGGATGCAATTGAGCCCAGGGGTTCCATTACTTCATATGCACAATGTTGACGCAGTACAGCTATGACATGAATATTAAAACGTGTATGATTTATGTTTTATTGAGTTAAAGGGGAACTACTGTTTTTTTACAACCTGGACCTTATTTCTGGCATAAAATACGATAGTTTACTCACTCATATAACTTTTGAGTAATTTGTAGTCAGACGGGAGATATTTAGATCTGCGTATATCCATATAGTGGGAGTGACTGGGGCACCGAGATGCAGCCTCTAAATAACGCGATGCTGCGATGTGCACAACAGGATGAGCCGCCACTGAGACGTGAGTGGTAGAGGAAATGGACTTCGAACCAATCACAGTTGCTGCGCCCTGCATCGCTATGACGTGTATTTATATTTGTGGGGTGGTGCTGGTCAGGCTACGACGATCCACTAAAGCTCAACACCACTACATGCACTTCATTGCTGCAGTTACTTTGTAGATTAGTATTGTATTTTACACACTGTAAAAATCTTCATTTTACAAAGACATTTTTATTCTTACTGGTCCTAAAAGTCATATTTTCTACAGACATTAAACATGTTTTAATAAAGTTCAGTGGATTTTGTATTATTATCCTTTTTCCTCATTGTAAAGCAGCAGTCACACATGGAAACTCTAAGAAACTGTTAAAATGGGCTTCGCGTTGACCGGCTTATAAAAATGCTACTTAAATTAGCCTTGACGATTAATGTGCATTTTTGGTGTCGTCTAATCTGCAGTTTAAGTGGACTTAAATGCAGACCCTGTCTTTTTAATTAAGTATTCCTGCACGTTGGTATGGTATATCCAAAAAGCGTTTAAAAAAAAGTGCAAGTTTGAGGTTTAAATAGGAAACTCTGTGGGTAACCCATCAGAAACTTGCTTGACTTGTTTCTGTCAACGACCAGAAACTGGAGCAGCTAATTTCCATTAACGGTTAGATACATACCTGTCGTTGAGGGGGGGGACTGTTTGTCCCTGTCCTAAGCAAGTTTCTGATGGGTTACCCACAGAGTTTCCTATTTAAACCTCAAACTTCCCACCAGTCCCCTAGAACTGAAGAAGCTACTCGGATGAAACGTCTTCTCAAAAAACTCAAAAGTCCAGGTGCCTTTTTTTTTTTAAAACGCTTTTTGGATGAGTAAAGGCCTCAGTATTATATTCTTCCACCACATGTTCAGCAGCTGCGGTGTAAAGAGGATAATCGAATAGAACGTTTCACTCATTGCATCGCAGTTTTAAAGACTGGCGGCTCTAGTCGAGGAGTGCACATAATATTAAAAATGGAAAGCCCTGTCTGGCCAATAAAAGAGCAATCAATATCATAACCCTGCCTCAATTATACTGACACAGAGTGAACCCTGCAAACTGGTAACTGCTGGTTTGCACACTAAGGAGGCTGGCTGCCTGACAGGTCTGCGGCGTGCAATGCATGAATAAACAAATGAAATGGACTTCTGTCCGTCTTTTGATTTATAATTTGTGCCTTTGAGGATTCATCTATCCAGTGTGTACATAAACGCATTGATTCATTATCTTATGAGTGATCCCACACATCCTCTATCGTTATTGAAATCTGCCCCATCGCCTCGTTCTGAAGTTACGTCTGATTAGTCTGCTTTGTCTGCGGCTACAGGTTTTCCATAAATAATGTTGCCAGTGCATTGATGGGTCACGCTTGAAACAAAAGGGGGCTGAACTCTGCGGCGACCTCCTGTTTCATCACTCTGAATCATTCATTATTCCTTTGTGAGCAAAGAGCTGCAGGAGGATCAGCGGCGGGGGAAATAAAAGACATAGGATTGGAGTCGGTCAGCCGTGTGTTTTAACAGGGCCTCTTTTCTTGACAGTCCGCCGTAAGAAACATCAGGATCAAAGCAGGAGACGCACTGGAACATAAATGAGTATCGACTCTGCAGAAAGCCCACGGCAGCTGAGACTAAGCTTATCGCGACAATCCGTCATTTTCACACACCAGCCTTTTTACAAAAAAAAAAAAAACACCCAGTTCATTAACCTTTGAAATAATTGTTACTGCTTACTGTATATCATTAGCATTAAGCAGAAATCCTCTGGGAGGGCTTGGTTGTTTGTTTGCTGTGGGCTCAAACAGTCGTGCTCATCCTGTTGAATAAACAGGCTCGGATTATCCTATCCCAACACGCTAACTGCTCCAGCAACAGATCCACTTAGAAACCATCGTCATAAGGAGCATTAAATTATTTGATCTAGATGAAGAAGTGAAGAGGAGCAGAATTATTTATGGGACAAGTCTTATGAGCTAAGCTATATCAGGTCATTCTTGACACGCAAACATCGTGTATATAAAATATTTTACAGATACTACATTATACACCGATCAGCCGCAACATTATGACCACTAACAGGAGAAGTAAATAACACTGACCATTTTGTGACAATTCAGTGTTCTGCTGGGAAACCTTTGGGCCTGGCATTCATTGGTGTGGATGTTACTTAGACATGTAGCACCCACCTAGACCAGACCAGGCACCCCCACCCCATATCAATGACACTCCTTGATGGCAGCAGCCATCCCCAGCAGGATGCAGCCTGACACAGACACACACACAAAAACGCTTTAGGAACATGAAGAACAGCACAAGGTGTTGACCTGCCTGGCCTCCAAATTCACTAGATCCCAAACTGATCAAGTATCTGTGGGATGATCCACAGAGGCCCCTCCATCTCAAAGGCCCCCCCACTAACAACACTGTGTTACCTGACACCACAGGACACCCTCAGAAGGCCCATGTCCATTCTCTGATGAGTCACATCATCTGTTTTGGAGGCACAAGGGAGACCTACACTATATTAGGAAGGTGGTCATAATGTTATAACTGATCGGTATATGACGGTATAACTTAAATTCAGTAACAAGACACACCTGTTAATTAAATTTCCAACGCTTACCAATAAAAGGTGTGTCTTAACCCTCTCCCTCTTTGTTCTTTCTTCCTCTTCCAAATTTCATTACAGGAACCAGGGGAGACAATCATCCCTTCCCTTTGACACCTTTCACCCATCCCCCTCCACCAATAAACTTCCTTGCATTCATTGAGGAGTGCGCTTTGTTAGTGAATATAATGTATATTAAGTTTGCACACAGACACTCACTGAAAAGATGCACAAATCTTGCAGCACATCTGTGTCCAGAGTTGACCGCACACGCTGCAAAAGATCAGCCAGAGATAGCCTAAATACTTTGAATTTTAGTACTCAGTCTTTCCTTCAGCCCCAGATCATAGCACTGTCCCCACAGGCTTGTACAGTAGGCACTAGGCATGATGGGTACATCACTTCATTTGCCTCTCTTCTTACCCTGATGCCCCCATCACTCTGGAACAGGGTAAATCTGGACTCATCAGACCACATGAACTTCTTCCATAGCTCCAGAGTCCAATCTTTATGCTCCCTAGCAAACTGAAGCCTTTATTTCCAGTTAGCCTCACTGATTAGTGGTTTTCTTAAGGTTACACAGCTGTTTAGTCCCAATCCCTTGAGTTCTCTTCACATGGATAATATTGCATCTATTGTGTTTTTATACAAGCCTCAAATATTCAGTACATTCCTATGATGTCTTTAGGTCATAGCTGAGATACCACATTGCTCAGCATCATCCACTTATCTTCTGTTTGCCCACCTCCCAGCATCTAGTTGCAGCACGACTTATGGGCACAGTGTGTGATTTGCCGGTTGCCATGATGGTGGGTTTAGGGCCACCAAAATCTTCATGATGGTCACAGTAGCACAGAGACGCCACAAGATGGTGGTGTTCTCCCGGCAATTGACACCCAGCTTCTAACATCTAATGGCTCCCAGATTCAACATTTTGGAAAAATAAATAAATAAATAAATAACCAACACACTGACTGAGTCTGGTTTTTGAGTCATGACACTGATAAGCAAGCTACTACCAGACTTATCGGGGTAAAGCAAAGATCAAACAAATAATTTCCTCCAGTAAAAGAGAAAAAAAAAATTCTTGTCTCCTGCACAAATCTGAACGCAATCAAAGATGCTTTTTTACAGCATTTGTTCTTGCTTACATTAAAATATAGAAAGAAAACTGTTCAGGGGACTGTTCAAGATGGCGGAGCCCTGAGCCGTCACACCTGAATAACTGCACCACTGTGAAATTCAGATGCTGATTCTGAAACATTTTCACTAGAACATACCTTTGCTTCGCTCCTCGTTAATAGTGTAGGGCTGCAAGCATCCTTAGCTTAGCTTTGCTTGTTAACTTCAGGCTAAACATTAGCTTTCTACCTTTGAAGAACATTTCTGTAGTCCAATATTTTGGACATACTAAATATATTTGGATGAATGGGATAATACTGCATTTGTTGTGTTGCGAATAGACAAACCGGAAATATGCATTCCTGTAATGTCTTATAAGTTCATTCAGTTATCAGCGAAGATTGTGGTGCGGTGGAGGCCGCAAAAATCCTCTAGCCGGCTCTGAATACATGCGCAAAGAAAAGGTCAGAAAGCAGGCTTTGCTCTCCCTTCATGTCGTATGTCATATTCCCATTAATGCGCTTCCAAAACCAAAAAGGCTGAGCATGACACTTCAGGTCAGTAATAAGGTTAATGGAAATCAGCTGGGGTACATTCATTTGTATTTCCAAACCATGCTTTAATCACAGATAACCTGTAATTTAACATTTTAAATTAAAAATAATAATAATAATAATAATAATAATAAAAAGAATTGCATATGTTTCCCTGTCAGTAACATCTGTATGGATCTATTCTGTCCTCTAGTGGTGACATTAGTGATGGCAACAAGACCAGCGTTACCTCCAAGAAACACTGTTCATCAAGAGGCAAATAATGGTTTGGATTATCTTCGTAGTGAAACAGTGGCGTTGTGGAGTTGCTTTACGCACTGAAATGCATTCAGTGCATTCATTTTTATGGTCTGGGGAGAAAACATGGCCACATGACTTTTGTAAACCATACACTGTATAATGTAGGTGGATATTTTTAGCCGGTACAGCGGTGCATCTCTACAGTAAGTGCCTCCATACATCAAGCACAGTGAATCCCTATGGGAGGTCCATAGGGATTTGGAGCCTCTACCTATCAGCTGTGCTCAGAGAATAGGAATGACCCACAAATTATCAATCGATTTATTCTTTTTTTATTGTAAAGAAAAAACCCCTTCCTAAAGATTGTAGCTTGTAAGTTAGATAAATGCATGGACTGCTGTGACTGTGTTAACAAAAGAATTCTAATTAAAATATACATGATGGTGAAAATGTAAATATTTAATGACTGAAGTAGGGAAGCAAATTTCCTCCCCTTTGGGTGTAGACAGCAATATTTGAATTTGGAAAAAAATATTAATATTAGTAGTCAAGGTAGGATGGAGACAAATAAGTATCTATTTATTTATCTCTTGAAGAGAGCGTTATGATGAAGCTTAACTCGACTGTGTGTTTTTGGATATAACCTCATGAGGTTGCTGCTGATCAACTTCACAAACAGCTGTGTCATTTTGAAAGGGCATCGGTGTGTGGTAAGAATAGTTTAAATATTACATATTGACCAGTGTTTTTGGGAAAGCGTTTCGATTGATTCGTCTGCCCCAAGGGACAAATGGCAGCATGTCATGGGCAACTGTTGCACAAAATAGAATAAATAATAATAATTTATTAAATTTAAAAAAAAACTAAAGAAAAAAAAAACAGTATTAGGTGTACAATCACGAACCAAAATATTGTACCACACATTGCACACAAAATATTATATCTGCAACTGTGACTACAGCTGGCTGAACCAACTGCCAAAGCCAGTGTTAACTTGCTAATATTTTACGTTTAGACGAGTAAACGAGGTACAGTAAAATCAATAATGACCAATATAGCTGACTTGACACCTGATAAAATGTGGTCATATATACTAAGCTTGAAATATTTTATAATTCACAAAAATAAGTTATAAATACATTTACAAAGGAAGACTTTGAAGTGGTACAGTCCAATTTTGTAGTTTGAAACTAGCTAGCAGAGCCCTTAACACTTATTGAGTTGCACCAGTTATTACTACGTTATTATGACTACTGTATTTTAAAACAGTTGTACAACACTGACTAATTCTTAAATCGAGATTAGTTGTATTTACACAGTAACTGCCAAGTGCAACTATCGTGTTGCTAAACTAACTGAACCAACTGACAGAGCTAATGTTAGCTTGCTAATGCTTTGCCTGGGCTGTTCAGAGGAATGGACATCTCGGACATGGATTGAAAAGGAGACGACTGCTACACAACAGCTCTTTGTGACTAACTATTTCTATATTAAATTAATATTATACTGAGATTTAATAATACCCAGTGCTCGCTAAGTGCAGCTAACTGAACCAACTGACAGGGCTAATGTTAGCATGCTAATATCTTCCCTGTTGACACGAATAAAAGAGGCACGCTAATGTGAAAACTGTTTACTAAAACTGAGGAGACACTTGGAAAAAACGGTGTTAAATAATGTAAACTTGGAATTTTTCACAAAAAAAAGAGTCATAAACACATTTACAAAGAAGTAGGTAGAAGCCAATTGTGTACTTGAACTAGCAGAATGTTTGAATACATTTGGTGAGTTTCAACGACCGTTAGTAAGTTATTGTGATTACACTGTATTACTAGTGTATTTTAAAACAGTCCCACAACACAGAGTAGTTCTTAAATCGAGATTAGTTATATTTACACAGTAATTGCCACGAGAAACTATTGTGTTGCTAAGCTAACTGAACCAACTGATAAAGCTAATATTAGCTTGCTGATGTTAGCGTGCTAATATAAAAAACTGCATCAGCACAGTGTAAATAGTTTCCTATATTAAATCAACATTATGATGAGATTTATACCCAGTACTCATCGAGATCAGCTAACTAAACCAACTGACAAAGCTGATGTTAGCTTGCTAATATCTTCTCTGTTGTGACGTGTAAAAGAACTGACCAGATAAATAATGTGTTGTACAATAATCTTGGAATATTTCACAAAACTGGTCATAAATACATTGACAGAGGAAGATGTTAAGCAATACAATCGAATGTTGTAGTTTGGAACTAGATGGTAGTAGCAGAACTTTACACTTAAGGAGTTGCATCAGCTGTTAGTAAGTTCTTTTGACCAAGGAGTCACAGCTCTTACAATCTAAAAACAGTCAGTTCAGCAGCATACCAAAATATGGCTTTAGTGAATTCCTGCTAATTGAATATCATGATTAATAATTGAATATGTTCCCCAGATGTTCTGAGGGAGGAGTTTGTGCAATGTGTTGTTGTCACACAGACACACAGTAAATGTTCAAAAGAGATATTATGAAGAACATAAAGCGGTATTGAGAAATTAAGGCAAATCCTGGTTACTCAACAGCTCTTGATTTAATTGTTTACCAACTGAAGTCAGATGCTGTATTATTTATTTACTAACCTTTCTGGCTGCTGTTTCTGCGCTTACGAGAACATCCAACATAAATGTGAGTGTGTAATTCAAACAGTTACATTTTAACAACCAAAGATAAAAAAGAATTGGACATTTTTAGAGTAATGGTCCCCTTTTCCCATTTTACAGTTCAAAGTTAGATCACATTTGAACAGTAAAAATGCTTTACTTCTTTTTTATTTCATATTTACTCAACATTACGGGACCCTGGACTTACTTGCTGAAATTTAAAGCATTTTGTTTGCCCTATTGATTCCTGCAAATGATTACCAGGAAAGTAAAAGAACATTTTAAATGCATCGTACTGCATTCAAAATATTCTGGAAAATAACTGTAATTTTATTTAAATGATTTTCCTAATTTATTAAGCTTATTAAGCAGTATGCCAAGGTATAAGTCTACGTGAACTTTAGTGTCAGATAATGATGTTATTGTTTTTGCTGTGGGTTGATTTACCAACCTATGATGATGATTAAGTCGATTAGTTAAGACTAACAAGTCTTTCGTTCATTACAGAGATCATATGCAGCAATGACCGAGACCCACTTTTGAATTACTGGGGTGTAAGTTATTGGAGTCAAAATAAAGTGGGTGACACTGCATATTATAGTTGTAAATCAGGCTTTGAGAGCACGGATGGAGGTGATCAGGCCACATGCACCAGAGATGGATGGACACCAAAACCACTTTGTCAAGGTATTGTGAACTTAACCTTGTGTTGTATTTATTTGCTGATGTCATGTCTTTAATGGGGGAAGGAGCCATTTTGTATTGGTCGTCTTTTACCCCAATGGCTTCTTCCCACCAAAATATCCCAGGAACTATGAGACGCAAAATCAGAGGATACAGAATCACTTCAGGATACAGTTAATCCATCCTGTTCCACAATGCAGTCTTTTCTTCTGTAACCACTTATTCCTGTTAAGGGTTCCACAATGCAGTGCTTTAGACAAAATAATAATGCAATTAAATCACAAATTATCACACTGACATATACTTTATCACATTGATCAACAAGGCAACTTTATGTTCACTTCCATAAGCACGTCCCTCACCCCACAACATAATTACAGAAATAACTGGAAATGACAGGAACTTCTCCAGAGATCCAGTAATATTGTTTAAAACTGAAAAGGTTTTACAGAACTAGGTCCTTCATTAATTGTCTATTAGTGTCCATCAGTCCTCGTCCTGTCACACCAGTCACAAATGAACTATGAGGGCAGATTTTGCATTTCCAAACATCTAAGTGGTTGAATGAAGACAGAAAGGGAAGCCACAAGATAAAGGATAAATATACTCTGACATACTCTTGATACTCTTTTTCTTAATGTCCATACAATTTGGAATACAGGACTGATAGGTGTAATTGCCTTTACACAGAGGTGTTGCCACTATTATTGTAAGGCATAATATGGAGAAACAAGTTGAAAACTGTAGAAATGTTTTACTTGACTGAAAAATCTGAATCTGGTGTTGGATAACAAAATGCTTTTAGTGCTGGAAATATATTTAATCTAACCTGTAAGGAACACAGCTGGAGTGGATCTAATCAATGTCCAGATAAGAAAATATATTAAACAATACAGTAAAAAAGATGAATACAGTTCTTTCAAACTCTTTGATTTATAATTTGCTATACGTACACTATTACAAAATGAGAGATATTGTTATTAAGGGTGCCCAACCCAGTTAGGCTTGATAACACATTTAAGAAGTGGTAAAACTAAAATAATTTCCTGACAAAACTGAAGTCTTCCTAATTTGTCTGAGGTTATCATTATTAACCGGACAGAGAGTTCTGGGGGGCGGCCGGGAAGACATGAAAGAGAGTTCTGGGCGGCAGCTGGGAGGCTAGGCAGACAGGACAGAGAGTTCTGGAGGGCAGCCAGGAACAGGAACCGGCACGAGAACAGGAGCCGGAGTGGAGGCAACCCTCTGAGCCGGAGCGGAGGCGGACCTCGGGGCCGGTATGGGAGCAGGACATGAACCGACCCCCGGGGCCGGAACAGGAGCACGAGCAGGAATTTTACAAATTCAAGTGTTAGCGCAGTTTCTCAGGATGAAGAGGACTGAATGGCCACAAGCAGACGTAGCTCTTAATTCTCGTCCTGATTAGCTCACTGCCACGTGTAAATGTAAAGTTTGTACAGTTTGTCCTAGCTCCCTGAAAAGTCATCTTAATGCTGACCGGATTACTTTTAATAAACATAATGAGAACATTTTTATATAGCAACATGTTTACATGAACCTAAATATCTGCTTTTGGCAACTAAAGGAGTAATGCATGTTTTATAGGTCTGGACGCTTTAAGGTCTTTGTTTAAAACAGAAAACTCTGCTGTGACCTGAAGACACTCATCTCTGGTTTAAACAAAGAGTCATTTTACAGTCTTCTCTGCTACCTGGACCTTGTGCTTCCCTCTTAATCCAAAAACTAATCCTATCAGTGTGTGGAAGTATTTAAGATCTATGCAACAGATGACACAGGGGAAGTTTCAAAGGAAGCCTCATTTCATTGGACTCTGGTACAATGTCTGCTTTTGGACTAGCAACCTTTAACTGCTGTTACCATCACAGTGTGGGCCAAGAGAAGACTTTAGGGAAAAAGACAGAGGGAGAGAGAAATCTCCCAACATCAAGGCAAACCTTAGGTTATAATGTCTTTAAGTTGGCATGTCCACATGTAACAGCTGCATCAAGGGTGTAGTACAAAAGTAGTGGAGGAAGAGTTTAACAGTTAGACAAGAGCACAGGTGCCTATAATCTGCTGCACCAACAATATTAAAACTACCCCGACAAATGAATTTATGTGGCTAGATCAAAAATGTTTAACTTATATGTTAAGATTTTTTTAAAATGTAGCCAGCTGAGCAGCACATTTATATACCAGTTATAGAAAAAAGGCAGAGATAGATGTAGATATAAATGTAGACTTTAAAAAGTCTTGCATTGGCATTTAGTTTTAAGATCACAACACATGACTGCAACAGTACATCACAAGTAAACATGTACTCATGGTGATAATGTGGTAACTGCAGCAGAATAACTCCTAAACCTTAACTCTCTTTGTCATTTCCCACTTTCTCGTAGATCCTTCACATTGTGGAAGACCACCCACTCTGCAAGATGGAGACACCATGGGGACGACTCGTGAACAGTACAACCAGAACGACAGGGTTGAATACGTTTGTCAAAGTTTCTACACTATGGAAGGTGGGCCTTACAAAACCTGCATCAATGGTCAATGGACTGGAGACATTAGATGCCTCAGTAAGTTACAGTTCTTTTTCATATTGTACTCTGAGGACCCTGCAGAGGTCAAACTCATTTTTCTTCCCAATTTTAATTTGTACTTCAGAAGTGTGATTAATATGATCTAAATATATTAAACCCGGTCATTCGATACAATGAATGTAAGAATACTTATTACTTATATTATAATAATGTAAATGATCTAGAAGATTTTTAGATTTAAGAATTCAAACGAAGCGCAGTAGAAGAGTCATAAGGGATATTAAAGCCATTAGGGCTAAAAGATTGAGGAGCAGACATGTTGATAATTTGGGAATCCTTGCAGAGAAGGCCGTTGTTGTTATTCCAGAGGATGGGAGCGTAAAAAAAGATCTTCAGCTTAAAACCTGTTAAAATCCAAGCTGTTGTTTCCTGCCTAATGAATTATAGGAAGACGATAAGCACTGGATTTATTTTAGGTTATTGTTGTGAACTGAAAAAAACAAACAAACTATGATTTAACTATCTTCTTAATAATTGTAAATGCTAAGGTCAGCAAACTGTATACACAGATACAAATGGACCTAGAATTGAACCTTCGAAAACACCTCAGTTTAAACTGGCAGAGTGAAATTAAAAGCTCACTATTAACAGTTTATGATAAAAAGCTGATTAATTGTTGCACTATACGTCTAAAATAAATAACCAGCTATCTAAAACTATAAACTATAGGTTACGCAGAATAAAGTATCTGTATTTTAAAGTCACACATACGTTCTTTATTAACCTGAAAGTGAATAAAATTAAAGTAAGGCCATGTATCCTTAATGTTTCACAGTTTGCTCTGTATCGTAACCGAATATATCTCTGATTATATCTAGACAGACCTGTTTTGTGAAACACAAGATATATATTTTTAACTAAGATAATTATACAGAGAGTACGCTGTATATTTGTGTATTTTGATGACATGAGTAAAGTACTATTTGTGTTAAGCTTATATAGCAGTAGGACCCAAAAGAGGCAGGAGTTGGAAACAAAGCTAATTTAATGAAAACTTATGAAACAAGAACAAAAGGTGCTGCTGGGATGGCAGGATAATCTAAACACACACATCCAATAAAACAGATAAGTTCCAAAACCAAGAGGAGAACTGAAGAACACGAGAACACAAGGAAGCATGAGTGTAAAACAAACAGGGAAACATCACAAAAGAAAATCCAACGACAACTTGACAAGTAACATCACAGATGACTTGACAGAGGACAAAGGGAAGGGCAGGGTTATATATGCACTCACACCACAAGGCTTGATGGAATAATGAGAGACAGGTGAGACCAATGAGGGGACGAGCACACAGACAAAAGACACAAGACAAGACAGGTGAGTGAAGTCACAGAGGCTGGAACAGACAGACAGGAAGTAAAAGTTCAATTTAACAAAATAAAACAGGGAACACCAGAAAAACCAAACAAGGTTACACAAAACATTCAAATTCAACACCATGACAATCTGTCTCTTGTCTCTTGCAGAACCCTGCACTGTGGATAAAGAAGTCATGACCCAGCGTAATATTAGATTCAGATATACAGATCAAGATAAAATATATGTAAGTCACAATGATGACATAGAGTTTGTGTGTACCAGGGGAAGACCTGTTGGTGGAGTGGGAATGCGTCAGAGGTGTCTTCATGGTGTTATTGAGCTGCCCACTTGCGAGTAAAAGTTTTTTTTTTGTTCACGGAATAGAGTGTGCATATACATGTTGCCTCTTCGTTCTGTGTAATTGTAATAAAAGCACATATATTCACTCTGTTCAGTCTGTTTTATGCCTGTTTGAATAAAGTCTTTAATTTTGTACATCACATGACACTGGACAAAGGATATAAACATTAATGTAAGTACTCAAACTTAAAAATGACATTGTTTTGTGATTTCAGATGTTGTAGTTTCTTAAACTCCTCTTAATTTATGGTGACCCTGTTTAGTTCTAGCAAAAGTGACTCTTTACCAGCATGAAAACAAAAGGTGTCCTGAAATGCAGAACTGTAAATATATCTACTCAACGTCCAGCATATTTATATATTTGCTTTCCGGTGCCTGGTGATATTCTATATTTCTGTGATTGTCTTGTGTGTCAGAGAGCATCAGTCTGATGATGCTGGACCACTCAGGACCCTGAGATGCTTGATGATGATGTTTCTTTGTGGGAACTGTGATGTGTGGTACTGACTTCACCAGAGAGCTGTACTCACAGAATAAAGCTGGCATATCCAGGGTCCACCTCTAACCCATTTGTTACTTGAGATGCAAAATCTTTCTAAACAGGTTAGATGTTAGATGGTATTGTTCGTAAGTGTTACTCAAGCAGAAGTAAATAGTGCATTTGTTGAGAGCTATTTTCAGTTATGGAAGTGAAGTCATTGATTCTCTAATGATTGTTCATGACAGCAGGATGGTGTATGTGAGACTGATCCTCTATAAACTACACCCAGATGGATTTTAATACTTTTCAGACTTCAGTGGAGCTCTGTGACAGTCAGTGAAAGAAATACACTGATCAGGCATAACATTATGATATTGTGTAGGTGACTCATCAGAGAATGGACATGGGTCTTCTGAGGGTGTCCTGAGGTGTCTGGCAGCAGCATGTTGTCAGTGGGAGGCCTTTGGGTCCTATGAGTTGTTGGGAGGGGCCTCTGTGGATCATCCCACAGACACTTGATCAGTTTGGGATCTAGTGAATTCTGAGGCCAGGTCAACACCTTGTGCTGTTGTTCATATTAATATGCCTGTGAACATCAGGGAAGAAAAAAATCCATTGATGGAATAACCTGGTCATTCAGTATATTCAGGTAGTCAGCTGACCTCATTCTTTGGACACATCATGTTGCTGAACCTAGACCTGAGCAACTGCAGCAACCCCAGATAATAGCACTGCCCCCACAGGCTTGTACAGTCGACACTAGGCATGATGGGTGCATCACTTCATCTGCCTCTCTTCTTACCATGATGCCCCCATCACTCTGGAACAGGGTAAATCTGGACTCATCAGACCACATGACCTTCTTCCATTGCTCCAGAGTCCAATCTTTATGCTCCCTAGCAAACTGAAGCCTTTTTTTCCAGTTAGCCTCACTGATTAGTGGTTTTCTTAAGGCTACACAGCTGTTCAGTCCCAATCCCTTGAGTTCCCTTCACATTGTACGTGTAAAAATCCTCTTACTTTCACTATTAAACATAGCCCTGAGTTCTACTGTTGTTTTTCTTCAATTTGATTTCACCAAACTACATTTGAACAGTTAAAATGCTTTACTTCTTTTTTATTTCATATTTACTCAAGATGACAGGACCCTGGACTTACTTGCTGAAATTTAAAGCATTTTGTTTGCCCTATTGATTCCTGCAAATGATTACCAGGAAAGTAAAAGAAAGCAAACAAACATTTTAAAGGCATCGTACTGCATTCAAAATATTCTGGAAAATAATGATACATTTTATTTAAATGCTTTTCCTAATTTATCAAGCTTATTAAGCAGTATGCATCTTAGTCATACTGTATACTGTGCTAATATTATCAAGACACGGTGGTGTTTGTAGATTTTCTGAAGGATCTTGTGTGTCATGTAAGGCGCTGTGTGTGGTCACTTCTGTTGCCAGTAAGCCTCAGATTATATTTGGAGGCTGGAACATACTTGTGTAAATCATTGAGCAACGTCCCCCCCACCCTGTAAAATGCACATCTCATTCCATGTATAATAGCATTTCAGTCTTCAGTTTGTGCTCTTTGCTTTGGTGATCGAGGGTAATGAAGAGAAAATGCATACAATAATCAACGGCTGTGTCCTGTTTTTGTGGTTGCAAACGCTGACCTTTGTGAAAAGCCAAGGTAAGATCCAGTCATTTTTATGTTGTTGTTGTTGTTTTTTTATCTTAAAATGGAATTAATTGCTCCATGTTTTGCTGTTGAGATAAACACACAAAATGATTTAAATTTGTATATGTTTGTTGCTGTCCCACAGATTGTACACTTGAACAGTTTTTAAACAGCGACTTGTATGATTCCAATTTTGACACAACTGGTTTGCCAAGTTCCATATTTACTATTTTATTTTATTTGTTATTTATTTTATTCATGCATACTGTGTGCAACTACACCAAGGCAAATTCCTTGTATTTACAAACATACTTGGCAGTAAAGTCTTGATTCTGAAGACATAACTCTGTGACTAGTGAAAACTGATGATGGATGTCTAGATGTCATGGTACTGAAGTCTGCCTTGTTAGAACAAACTAACAGATAATATCCTTTATTTTCCAACAACTGCAGCTGTAAGATGTGAACTGAACCTGCCACCACTCGAAGGAACACGATATGAACCACCTTTCAGAAGTGCTTTTTCACCTGGTGACAGAGTAAGAGTTATTTGTGGAGAGAATTACTGGATTTTGAACGAACAGAAAACCTCAACAGAGATTCTTTGCCAAGAGGATGGAAGCTGGAATCATGGACCAGTATGCCAAGGTATAAGTCTACATGAACTTTAGTGTCAGATAATGATGTTATTGTTTTTGCTGTGGGTTGATTTACCAACCTATGATGATGATCATCTCAATTACTTAAGACTGACAAGGCTTTCTTTCGTTACAGAGATCATATGCAGCAATGACCGAGACCCACTTTTGGGTTACTGGAGTTCTTGGGGTCAAAAAAAAGTGGGCAGCACTGCAGTTTATAGGTGTAAATCAGGCTACAAGAGCACAAATGGAGGTGATCGGGCCACATGCACCAGAGATGGATGGACACCAAAACCACTTTGTCAAGGTATTGTGAACTTAACCTTGTGTTGTATTTATTTACTGATGTCATGTCTTTAATGGGGGAAGGAGCCATTTTGTATTGGTCGTCTTTTACCCCAATGGCTTCTTCCCAACAAAATATCCCAGGAACTATGAGACGCAAAATCAGAGGTGAGACTAAATCAGTAACTGAAACTTCAGTCACTTCAGGATACAGTTAATCCATCCTGTTCCCCAATGCAGTACTTTAGACAAAATAATAATACAATTAAATTAGAAATTATCACACTGTCATATACTCCATGACACTGATCAAGTCAACTTCATGTTCACCTCCATTAACACTTACCTCACCCCACAACATAATTACAGAAATAACTGGAAATGACAGGAACTTCTCCAGAGATCCAGTAATATTGTTTAAAACTGAAAAAATTTTACAGAGCTAGGTCCTTCATTAATTGTCTATTAGTGTCCATCAGTCCTCGTCCTGTCACACCAGTCACAAATGAACTATAAGGGCAGATTTTGCATTTCCAAACATCTAAGTGGTTGAATGAAGACAGAAAGGGAAGCCACAAGATAAAGGATAAATATACTCTGACATACTCTTGATACTCTTTTTCTTAATGTCCATACAATTTGGAATACAGGACTGATAGGTGTAATTGCCTTTACATGGAGGTGTTGCCACTATTATTGTAAGGCATAATATGGAGAAACAAGTTGAAAACTATAGAAATGTTTTACTTGACTGAAAAATCTGAATCTGATGTATCAGCTGCATGTGAAGAAATACAGTTTCCACTTTCAGATAAATGTAAAGAATAACTGCTTCGGATATCATTATTATTTTATTTTTCAGAGATCACATGCATGAGAAAGGATTACCAAAATGCAGTTATTGCTGGAAATATTCAGTCAGTATACAAGTATGAGGATCGGGTCAGGTATAACTGCAAGTATAATCAGGACTATTATACTCTAACCTGTACGGAACATGGCTGGAGGGGATCTGTTCAATGTCCAGGTAAGAAAATACATTAAACAGTACAGTAAAAAAAGATGAATACAGTTCTTACTATTTTTTAATTTATAATTTGTCATACGTACACTATTACAAAATGAAAGATATTGTTATTAAGGGTGCCCAAACCAGTTAGGCTTGATAACACATTTAAGAAATGGTAAAACTAAATTTCCTGATTTTCCTAATTTGTCTTAGGTTATTATTACTATTATTATTATTATTAGTTTCTCACTATTATTATCTTAGTTTCAGTAAAACCGGGGCTAATTAAAGCCAAACAAACAACAAACATAACGTTAACATTTAACGCCTGGGGGTTCCTCCGGAGGAGCTGGCCGAAGTGGCTGGGGAGAGGGCTGTCTGGGCTTCCCTGCTGAAGCTGCTGAAGCTGCTGTCCCCGCGACCCAAACCCGGATAAGTGGGAGAAGACGAAGATGAAGATTAAAAATTTTATATTTTATAATAATATCAAAATTATAATTCAAATTAGAGGATGCTTACCTTATATAAGGAATGCTTGTTCCACGACACAGAAGGCCAATGACTAAAAAACAATTCTGGAGTAAAACTAGAAAAAGTAAGCGTAACAAATAAATCTATTATTTATTTTAGTTTGACTTTTGGAAGAATCTTCTTATCTGATGATACAAATCTAATCTAAAAAAGCTGAAGCAAGTTAGCCATGTGTCTGTTTTATTTACTGTCTCATTATTATATTTTTTCTAGACAAAGGGTGTCAAAGACCTGACATTGAAAATGCAGTCATTATCTACAATGACAGGAGTGATGGTTATAGACATGGTGAACGTGTTGAATACAGATGCAGTCACGGTGCTGAAGAAACATTTATTACCTGTCAACAAGGTGAATGGACTGGGATTAAGAGCTGTTCAGGTAAGAACATACAATAATAACAAATAATCTGATGGCTCATTAGGATGGTGTGAGTGTGGTGAAATTTAGATTGTGTAATATCAATACCTATCTGCTAGGAACCATTGAATACCAGATTACATGACACAATCTATTTATTAGTTCTGAAGATATTTCAGTCTGGACCAAAGGTGTGGGCTGACACACTGGTATCTCTGGGGCGCACTACAAGCATGGCTGAAATATCTTTGTTACTGTCATTTGAATGATGCTTTTTGAGTTTAACCTCTTTCTGCTTTTATTTGTAACACAGCATGTGTAAAACCTGTCGTTGAGCATGGATTTGTGGTTCATCCGAATTACACAGTGCCAACAGCGTACTACTCCTGTAATGAGGGTTATAAGCTTTTTACCAAAGGCTGGTGGGCTGAAACCAAATGTAATGAAGGTGTATGGTCTGACCTAACATGCATTGGTAATAATCTTTATTATCTTTCTGCAACATATTTTACCCGTGCAATATTATTCTGGCCACAGGTGGAAGATTAAAAGTACTTTTTTGACAAAAACACGTTATTAGTTATAAGTTCATCCACTGGATTCAAGCAGTGCCTCTCCTTCTCTGTATCTTATATTGAGCATCATTTTGAATGGATAAATGTGTATTTAATGCAGACCTTTTGCTCACAGTGAACAAACTTAATTGTAATTGTATCCACTCTAGAGCAAAGCCAATGTGGAAAAGGTCCTGTGATTCCTAATGGGAAGGCAACACAACGCACACTAGAGACCAGACAAGGACGTGTCCAAACTTTACAGATCACTTGTGATGATGGATACTCGGCTTCACTCCGTCAGATAAACTGTCGCGAAGGACAATGGAATGTAGATGGATTATCCCTGGCAATGATCTGTACATGTGAGTTATTTGTAGTATTATTTAGTAAGATGTACAGTATTTCTAAAAACAATAATCCTTTAATACTGTACATACTGCCATCTCTTGCAGCTGATGCTGATCTCTGTGGTCCCCCTCCTAAAGTTAAGAATGCTGTTGTTACGACTTCATATCAGAAGGAATATTTGTCTTACTCTGAAGTAACTTATCGGTGCCGTGATAAGTATACGACCGTGGTAGAAGACACAATTACATGCAAACGTGGGAAATGGGAGGAGAAGAACATTCAGTGTATCCGTATGTACATTAAAAAATAAAGGGAAAAAAAATGATATAAAAACAGTGATATTCAGACAAAGATTGGAGAAAAATGTTGTTGAGTTTTATGCACTTTAAACACGAAACATGGTATATGGATATGTTATTATTAGTTTAAAGACCGTTTATACACAATTTCATTACATCCAAGAAGCAACCTGGCAGGCCACTTGAGGCTGGCTCCAAAAGTGAGTCTGCAGAAATAAACACACTGACAGCCTCTTACAAAAAAAACAAACTCTGGTCTTTAAAGTCAGTTTCCTCAGTCAGGACAACCACACAAGTCACAACTTGTCTCGGTTTAAAGCATAAAACGTCTACAAGGAGACGCAAACTCAGTCATACTGAACTTAGGACTTAGGAAGTAAACCTCAGTTTTTGGTATCAAAGACCAGCATGTAATACTCCTACCATCTATCACAATTACCACCCTGTGGCTTCTGTGTGACACATGTACTATATGTAGTTCCATTGCAAGAAACACAGCAATTAACTGTGACACCAAGGCAAAATAAATTAGGACTACACATGTTAATACAAAAAAAAATTGGTTTGACAAGACTGTCTTTTGTTCTTTCAGCATTCTGTGGCAAGCTTAAAGATGAGAAGAAGACAATGAGATTCAGAGCAGATAAAAAAATGTATATGACTGGAGAAGTCATTGAGTACCAGTGTGTCGTACCTGAGCCAATAGCTGAAGGCACTGCAACATGTGAGAATGGCACATGGATTAAAACAGTAGAATGTAAAGGTAAGGAGAACCTGTTAGAGAATAGAATGTTTTTCAGATTTGAAATTGCTTCAACTTTGTTGCCTTGCAAATGCAAAAAAGCTGTTCTCTCAGTACAATCAGCATTAGAATTTTACACTGTGAAAACTTTGTAGTGTACTTCCAACACTGTTGACTGGTTGTGGTGACCAACAGAAACTGTGTATTCTTCAGTGGTAGCAATATATTGTTGGCTTTAATTTGGTGTGTGTTGTTTTTTAGTTTTTTGGTTTTTTTTTTTTACTGTAAATTGTCTTGACCATTCCTGTGAGGTCAGAGTTATATTTCTTTTCATCTACCTAAAAGGTCAGGGTATGTTCTTTTCTCCAAGTAGTTCCCTTTGTAGCATTGTATGGATCATTTTTGATGCAATTCCTTGTAAAGGGAAAAGATATTTATAAGGAGTGATTTTAATTTTTAAATTTGTGGTAATTCCTTTGGTCGTCTCACAGATGACACGCTAAAGATCATGTGTTCATATTCACAATTTTTTGACTTACTGGTATATGTAGCTGTAAAGGAGAGCTGCCCAAATTCCCTCTTTCCTGTGTTGTTTGTTTGGTAGCATGTTCAGAATACACATTCAAAAATCTGAGTACCAAGAGGCAGGTGTTCTACATTTAATTTGTGAAACAGGTTATGTATCAGGTCCAACCATCAAATATACAGTATGTGTTCAGACTGCTGTCAGTCTGTGAGCGGTGCTGCTGTTGAAAGTTTAATGATTTTCTTCTCTAGTTTGTTGTTGCTTGTGTGACTGCAATTAGTTTTAAAATTATATTGATTTGATCCCATTATTGATTCTTAGCTATGAAAAAGATAGATAGATCGATAGATTGAGTGTCCAGTAGCTTCATCACATAGAAACAGATATGAAAGATATTAAAGTTATCATATATATGTATATATATATATACATATATATTTAGTGGTATTGATGAATAACCTTTTTTTTTTTTTTTTCACTTCAGTAAAACCATGTCCACGTCCTAGTGATACTCCTCATGGCCAGCATACAATTATTAAGGGTGAAGACTACGTTTTTGGAACAGTCATGAAATACTCTTGCAATGCAGGGTATTTGGAAATAGGCTTTTGGAAACTTCTCTTATCAGTGATGTTGCAGTACTATGTAGTCTTATAGTATTTTTCTTTGCAGGTATCGAATGGTGAGTCAGGATTCCACTCAGATTTGTACGTTAAGAGGCTGGAACGGTAGTGTGCCAATATGTGAAAGTAAGTCTCTGCATCAGAAGGATAGTTTTGTTCAATGTTCAGTCTATTACTATCAACATTTTATCACGACTCAGTGGCCGCAGAACACAAGAGCACGACTCTGTGGTAAGCAACAAAACCAGGTTCATTTGAAACTGAGCTAGCAGGAAATAAAGCAAGACTTACAACGCAAGACCTGACAGCTGAGATGCTTGAAAAACTGATAAGACGAACTGGCAAAGCCAAACACCAAGCACAAGACTTAAACACACAAGAGAAGGGCAACAACACAGGTGCAAACAATCAGGGCGGGGCTGCTGCAATCAGTCCAAGGGAAAACATGTGGGCAGGAAGTCAAGACAAGAGGAGAGGGTAAGTACAACAAAATAAAACAGGAAGACAAAATACAAGAAAACATGGCCTCCATCAAGGACGAGACTTGATTTAAAGTTCAGTGCTGAAAGTACTTTTTGTTTGTTATTGCACAAATTATGTTTAATGATAGGATCCATTAAAGAACTGCTACTTGCATATAAATATTGTTGAACCGAAATACATCCAAATAAATGAATCCACTCAGCCTTTACAAAGTTTACTGACTTTCAAGTTCAGGGGGAAAACTTTGTTCACCAGTGCCTTTGACCGACCCTTAAATACCAGCCATGCTTGGTATTAACTTCAATTTCAAGTTTGTTTATTTTTTTGCTGACATTTTAATGTTTTTATTGTCTTTATTGTTTATGTTTTTCAGGAGTCACATGTCAAGTTGGTGCAATAGACCCTGGTCTTATTGCACCGTCAGGAAATGAAATAGTGAGAGCTGGTGAGAAGTTACAGTTCCGCTGCAGAAATGACTACGACCTGGAAGGGGATTCAGAACTTCAGTGTTTAGGAACTGGGGAGTGGAGTGGCCCCTTTCCAACCTGCTCTAGTATGTTCACTCCTTTAAATTTATTTGGTGTACCATTTTCATTTACATATTTAATTCAACATTAATGATTCACAGAACTCATTCATTACTTAGTATAAACAAATTAGTTTAGACACAGTCTAGATACTAATCAATTTCTATCCAAATTGTGAAAACAGAATAATGCTTAAGTGGAACATCTGTGTTAATGAAACTTTTAAAACTAATCTCCAACTACTTACTATGACCTGCACATGGATTGACATCACATTTGGGTACATCAGATTTAAAATGATACACTTTATACAGTGAACTTTTTAATAAAACAGATTCTCTTCCTCATAACAGAGAAATGCCAAGTCCCCTCTGTGCCATCCAACGTAATATTCACCCCACAACTACAAAGACTAAGTAAAGGAGAAACGTTAACGTTTTCTTGCCAACAGCGAGGACACAGGATCCAAGGGAGTAGAACTGTTGAATGTTTGGAAAATGGACTGTGGAGTGGTCAAGTTCCAACATGTGGAGGTAAGTCACAGTCTTTTCCTGCCCTTTAATATCTTATCATTGAAAATGATGGGAAAAAATTATCCATGAGTTTTCAGGTCAGATGTCAGGTGTTTGCCACACTGCACTGCAAACTCAGAGAACTTGATTTCCTGTGTTTACCTTGAATTTTACAAGGTGCTGAAACTTGTGTCAGTTCAGTTTCTCAGGATGAAGAGGACTGAATGGCCACAAGTAGACGTAGCTCTTGATTCTTGAAAAGCTCCCTAGCTTCCTGAAAAGTTATCTTAATGCTGACCAGGTTACTTTTAATAAACATAATGAGAACATTTTTATATAGCAACATGTTTACATGAACCTAAATATCTGCTTTTGGCAACTAAAGGAGTAATGCATGTTTTATGGGACTGGACGCTTGAAGGTCTTTGTTTAAAACAGAAAACTCTGCTGTGACCTGAAGACACTCATCTCTGGTTTAAACAAAGAGTAATTTTACAGTCTTCTCTGCTACCTGGACCTTGTGCTTCCCTCTTAATCCAAAAACTAATCCTATCAGTGTGTGGAAGTATTTAAGATCTATGCAACAGATGACACAGGGGAAGTTTCAAAGGAAGCCTCATTTCATTGGACTCTGGTACAATGTCTGTTTTTGGACGAGCAACCTTTAACTGCTGTTACCATCACAGTGTGGGCCAAGAGAAGACTTTAGGGAGAAAGACAGAGGGAGAGAGAAATCTCCCAACATCAAGGCAAACCTTAGGTTATAATGTCTTTAAGTTGGCATGTCCACATGTAACAGCTTCATTGTGGGTGTAGTACAAAAGTAGTGGAGGAAGAGTTTAACAGTTAGACAAGAGCACAGGTGCCGATAATCTGCTGCACCAACAATATTAAAACTACCCCGACAAATGAATTTATGTGGCTAGATCAAAAATGTTTAACTTATATGTTAAGATTTTTTTAAAATGTAGCCAGGTGAGCAGCACATTTATATACCAGTTATAGAAAAAGGCAGAGATAGATGTAGATATAAATGTAGACTTTAAAAAGTCTTGCATTGGCATTCAGTTTTAAGATCACAACACATGACTGCAACAGTACGTCACAAGTAAACATGCAGCAGAACAGCAGAATAACTCCTAAACCTGAACTCTCTTTGTCATTTCCCACTTTCTCGTAGATCCTTCACATTGTGGAAGACCACCCACTCTGGAAGATGGAGACACCATGGGGACGACTCGTGAACAGTACAACCAGAACGACAGGGTTGAATACGTTTGTCAAAATTACTACACTATGGAAGGTGGGCCTTACAAAACCTGCATCAATGGTCAATGGACTGGAGACATTAGATGCCTCAGTAAGTTACAGTTCTTTTTCATATTGTACTCTGAGGACCCTGCAGAGGTCAAACTCATTTTTCTTCCCAATTTTAATTTGTACTTCAGAAGTGTGATTAATATGATCTAAATATATTAAACCCGGTCATTCGATACAATGAATGTAAGAATACTTATTACTTATATTATAATAATGTAAATGATCTAGAAGATTTTTAGATTTAAGAATTCAAACGAAGCGCAGTAGAAGAGTTATAAGGGATATTAAAGCCATTAGGGCTAAAAGATTGAGGAGCAGACATGTTGATAATTTGGGAATCCTTGCAGAGAAGGCCGTTGTTGTTATTCCAGAGGATGGGAGCGTAAAAAAAATCTTCAGCTTAAAACCTGTTAAAATCCAAGCTGTTGTTTCCTGCCTAATGAATTATAGGAAGACGATAAGCACTGGATTTATTTTAGGTTATTGTTGTGAACTGAAAAAAACAAACAAACTATGATTTAACTATCTTCGTAATAATTGTAAATGCCAAGGTCAGCAAACTGTATACACAGATATAAATGGACCTAGAATTGAACCTTCGAAAACACCTCAGTTTAAACTGGCAGAGTGAAATTAAAAGCTCACTGTTAACAGTTTATGATAAAAAGCTGAATAATTGTTGCACTATACGTCTAAAATAAATAACCATCTATCTAAAACTATAAACTATAGGTTACACAGAATAAAGTATCTGTATTTTAAAGTCATGTACGTTCTTTATTAACCTGAAAGTGAATAAAATTAAAGTAAGGCCATGTATCCTTAATGTTTCACAGTTTGCTCTGTATCGTAACCGAATATATCTCTGATTATATCTAGACAGACCTGTTTTTTGAAACACAAGATATATATTTTTTAACTAAGATGATTACATAGAGAGTACGCTGTATATTTGTGTATTTTGATGACATGAGTAAAATACTATTTGTGTTAAGCTTATATAGCAGTAGGACCCAAAAGAGGCAGGAGTTGGAAACAAAGCTAATTTAATGAAAACTTATGAAACGAGAACAAAAGGTGCTGCTGGGATGGCAGGATAATCTAAACACACACATTCAATAAAACAGATAAGTTCCAAAACCAAGAGGAGAACTGAAGAACACGAGAACACAAGGAAGCATGAGTGTAAAACAAACAGGGAAACGTCACAGAAGAAAATCCAACGGCAACTTGACAGGTAACATCACAGATGACTTGACAGAGGACAAAGGGAAGGGCAGGATTATATATGCACTCACACCACAAGGGTTGATGGAATAATGAGAGACAGGTGAGACCAATGAGGGGACGAGCACACAGACAAAAGACACAAGACAAGACAGGTGAGTGAAGTCACAGAGGCTGGAACAGACAGACAGGAAGTAAAAGTTCAATTTAACAAAATAAAACAGGGAACACCAGAAAAACCAAACAAGGTTACACAAAACATTCAAATTCAACACCATGACAATCTGTCTGTTGTCTCTTGCAGAACCCTGCACTGTGGATAAAGAAGTCATGACTGGACGTAATATTAGATTCAGATATTCATATCAAGATAAACTGTATTCACCCCACAATGATGACATAGAGTTTGTGTGTACCAGGGGAAGACCTGTTGGTGTAGTGGGAATGCGTCAGAGCTGTCTTCATGGTGTTATTGAGCTGCCCACTTGCGAGTAAAGTTTTTTTTTGTTAGCTGAATGTCATAGACATGAGTGTGCATATACATGTTTAACAAGAGTGAAGAATTAGACCGGCTTTGTACTTTGGTGCTGTGTAATTGTAATAAAAGCACATATATTCACTCTGTTCAGTCTGTTTTATGCAGGTTTGAATAAAGTGTTAAAGTTAATTTTCTACGTAAGTGACTCCTTACCAGCATAAAAACAAAAGGTGTCCTGTAATGCAGAACTGTAAATATATCTACTCAACGTCCAGCATATTTATATATTTGCTTTCCAGTGCCTGGTGATATTCTATATTTCTGTGATTGTCTTGTGTCAGGACCCTGAGATGCTTGATGATGATGATGTTTCTTTGTGGGAACTGTGATGTGTGGTACTGACTTCACCAGAGAGCTGTACTCACAGAATAAAGCTGGCATATCCAGGGTCCACCTCTAACCCATTTGTTACTTGAGATGCAAAATCTTTCTAAACAGGTTAGATGTTAGATGGTATTGTTAGTAAGTGTTACTCAAGCAGAAGTAAATAGTGCATTTGTTGAGAGCTATTTTCAGTTATGGAAGTGAAGTCATTGATTCTCTAATGATTGTTCATGACAGCAGGATGGTGTATGTGAGACTGATCCTCTATAAACTACACCCAGATGGATTTTAATACTTTTCAGACTTCAGTGGAGCTCTGTGACAGTCAGTGAAAGAAATACACTGATCAGGCATAACATTATGACCACCTTACTCATATTGTGTAGGTGACTCATCAGAGAATGGACATGGGACCTGAGCAACTGCAGCAACCCCAGATCATAGCACTGCCCCCACAGGGTGGGTGCATCACTTCATCTGCCTCTCTTCTTACCCTGATGCCCCCATCACTCTGGAACAGGGTAAATCTGGACTCATCAGACCACATGACCTTCTTCCACTGCTCCAGAGTCCAATCTTTATGCTCCCTAGCAAACTGAAGCCTTTTTTTCCAGTTAGCCTCACTGATTAGTGGTTTTCTTAAGGCTACACAGCTGTTTAATAATAATAATAATAATAATACATTTTATTTAAAAGCGCTTTTCAAGATACTCAAAGACACTTTACATAAAAAGGACATCAAATTAGCAAAACAATGTAAAATATAACATCAAAAACACAATAAACTGAGCTAAACATTAAAAGCAATTTTAAAAAGGTGTGTTTTTGTCAGAGATTTGAAGGTAGGAAGGTCGGTACAGTCGCGGATGTGTTTGGGGAGAGAGTTCCAGAGGGAGGGGGCAGCTGCAGAGAAGGCTCTGTCGCCCCAGGTTCGATGCTTGGTCTTGAGTGGTGGAGTAAGGAGGTTTGCGTCAGATGAACGGAGGCTGCGGGATGGATTGTGGCGATGGAGCAGGTCAGTGAGATAGGAAGGGGCCTGGTTATGGAGGGCTTTGTGTGTGAGGAGGAGGATTTTGAACTGAATACGCTGTGGAACTGGGAGCCAGTGGAGTTTCTGGAGGACAGGAGTGATGTGATCACGGGAGCGGGTGTGGGTGAGCAGACGTGCAGCAGAATTTTGGATGTACTGAAGTTTATTTAAAGTTTTGGATGGTGTGCCATAGAGGATGCTGTATTTAGTCCCAATCCCTTGAGTTCCCTTCACATTGTACGTGTGGAAATCCTCTTACTTTCACTTATTGGATAATATTGCATCTATTGTGTTTTTATACGGGCCTCTAATATTTACTTTAGGTCATAACTGAGATACCACATTGCTCAGCATCATCCACTTATGTTCTGTTTGCCTCCTCCCAGCATCTAGTTGCAGCACGACTTATGAGCAGAGAGTGTGATTTGCCGGTTGCCGTTACGGTTGGTTTAGAGACGCCACAAGATGGTGGTGTTTTCCAGGCAACTGACACTCAGCTTCTCACGTCTAATGGCTCCCAGATTTAACATTGTGGTAAAAAAAATAACCAAAACACTGACTGACCCTCTGGTTTTTGAGTCGTGACACTGATAAGCAAGCTACTACCTGCCTTATCGGGGTAAAGCAAAAATCAAGCGAATGATTTCCTCCAATAAAAGAGAAGGAACATTCTTGTCTCCTGCACAAATCGGTATGCAATCAAGATGCTTTATTACAGCAATTTCCTCCCCTTTGGGTGTGTACACAGCAAGATTTGAATTTGGAAAAAGTAAGTATCTATCTATTAATCTCTTGAAGCGAGCGTTATGATGAATCTTAACTCGATTTTGTGTTTTTGGATATAACCTCATGAGCAGACCTGGGCATGACACGGCCCTTTGGCTGACTCTGACCGGCCCGCCTAAAGCTTGTCATTTGTTTTCGACAGAACTTTTTTTTTTTTTTTTTTTTTGCGTGGTGTCCTAAGTTAGCATGCTAATGCCGTGTTAAACACACTGTTATTTGGCTATCGGACACTTTCAGTGTTTAGCCCGTTGTCTGCTAACTGGTCTGCTAACTGGTTACAAAGACATAGTGACGTTGCTAACCGGTACATTGTTACTTTGTGTCAGAATCTCCGTTAACATATTTTGGTATTATTGGTCCACCGTATGAACTTCAGAGCGCCGCGCTGCCGTACCGATACGCTGAGCGGTTGCCAAGGCAACCATGAGACGTTGACAAGTTTGTCAATAAAGGTGGGAGGAGGAGCTGATTGACGTTCCTGCTTGACGCACGCAAAATAAATGCGGGTCAGTTCTGATTCTGATACATCCAGAGGTGGACAGAGTACACACCTTCACTACTTGAGTAAAAGTACAGATACTCCTTGTCAAATATTACTCCAATACAAGTAAAAGTAGCTAAGTCAAAATATTACTTAAGTAAAGTACTAAAGTATGTGCTTAAAAAAATACTTAAGTAAAAGTATTTAAAAAGTATCTCAGGAAATACAGGAAAGGAAAGTAGCTTTATTATCATTATACAATCCACTGATGCGATTCAGCTACAGATATGTTTATAGCTCAAAAATAAACAAATAAAGGCAAGAAGCCTCAGAACACAGACTCAGCTGCATTCATCAACAAATGCAATTTCTACATATTGTAGTTACATTTGAACACATCATGAAGTATATTTACCAATACCTAAACATTTATTGTAACATTCAGTTTTGTAACATTGATGGATAAACAACTTGTTGGCTAGTTTACTTACACTTATATCATGTATCACAGACAAAAATGAGCCGGATAACCCACATACTCAAAAACTGTACTTAAGTAGGCCTACAGTACTCAAGTAAATTTACTTCGTTACTGTCCACCACTGGATACATCGAAAATATTATCTTGCGGGCCTTATGGACCTTGAGTTTGACATGTATGGCTTAGGATCGATTGAGTCGAATGAATGATCATTTATTTAATAAACAGTAGTATTAGCCAATATAAATATTATATATGGTCATTTAAAAAAACAAATCATACTAATAGATTAACAGTTAATAAATAAATACATTTTGTTTATATTTTAAAAGTTCATTGGTACAGATTTCATTAAAGATTTAATTAACTGCACGTTAGGCTGCTGCTGATCAACTTCACAAACAGCTGTGTCATTTTGAAAGGCCATCGGTGTGTGGTAAGAATAGTTTAAATATTACATATTGACCAGTGTTTTTGGGAAAGAGTTTCGATTGATTCGTCTGCCCCAAGGGACAAATGGAATATGCCATGGGCAACTGTTGCACAAAATGGAATAAATAATAATAATTAAATAATAATAATAATAATAATAATAAAACAAAAATATTATTCCACACATTGCACACAAAATAGTATAGCTGCAACTGTGAGTACAGCGGGCTGAACCAACGGTCAAAGCTAATGTTAACTTGCTAATATTTTACATTTAGACGAGGAAAACGGGGTACAATAAAATCAATAATGACCAATATAGCTGACCTGACACTTGATAAAATGTGGTCATATATAATAAGCTTAAAATATTTTATAATTCACAAAAATAAGTTTTAATAAGTGCAACTATCGTGTTGCTAAACTAACTGAACCAACTGACAGTGCTAATGTTAGCTTGCTAATGCTTTGCCTGTTCAGAGGAATGGACATCTCGGACATGGATTGAAAAGGAGACGACTGCACCAGCTCTTTGTGAGTAACTATTTCTATATTAAATCAATATTATACTGAGATGTATACCCAGTGCTCGCTAAGTGCAGCTAACTGAACCAACTGACAGGGCTAATGTTAGCATGCTAATATCTTCCCTGTTGACACGAATAAAAGAGGCACGCTAATGTGGAAAATTGGTTTACTGAAACTGAGGAGACGCTTGAAAAAATGGTGTTAAATAATGTAAACTTGGAATATTTAACACACACAAAAAAAAAGAGTCAAACACATTTACAAAGGAGGTGGTACAAGCCAATTTTGTACTTGAACTAGCTGCAGAATGTTTGAATACGTTTAGTGAGTTGCAACAACCGTTAGTAAGTTATTGTGATTACACTGTATTACTAGTGTATTTTATGTATTTTTAAACAGTCCCACTACACAGAATAGTTCTTAAATCGAGATTACTTATATTTACACAGTAATTGCCATGAGCAACTATTGTGTTGCTAAACTAAATGAACCAACTGATAAAGCTAATGTTAGCTTGCTAATGCTTTGCCTGTTCAGAGGAATGGACATCTCGGACATGGATTGAAAAGGAGACGATTGCACCAGCTCTTTGTGAGTAACTATTTCTATATTAAATCAATATTATACTGAGATGTATACCAAGTGCTCGCTAAGTGCAGCTAACTGAACCAACTGACAGGGCTAATGTTAGCATGCTAATATCTTCCCTGTTGACACAAATAAAAGAGGCACGCTAATGTGGAAAATTGGTTTACTGAAACTGAGGAGACGCTTGAAAAAATGGTGTTAAATAATGTAAACTTGGAATATTTTACAGAAAAGAGTCATAAACACATTTACAAAGGGGGCAGTACAAGCCAATTTTGTACTTGAACTAGCTGCAGAATGTTTGAATACATTTATTGAGTTTCAACAGGCGTTAGGGTGTATTACACTGTATTACTAGTGTATTTTATGTATTTTTAAACAGTCTCACAACACAGAACAGTTCTTAAATCGAGATTACTTATATTTATACAGGAATTGCCATGAGCAACTATTGTGTTGCTAAACTAAATGAACCAACTGATAAAGCTAATGTTAGCTTGCTAATGCTTCGCCTGTTCAGAAGCATGGACATCTCGGACATGGATTGAAAAGGTGACGACTGCATCAGCACAGTGTAAATAATTTCCTATATTAAATCAATATTATGATGAGATTTATACCCAGTACTCATTGAGATCAGCTAACTAAACCAACTGACAAAGCTGATGTTTTAATTTGCTAATATCTTCTCTGTTGTGACGTGTAAAAGAACACGTGACAAATAATGTGTTGTACAATAAACTTGGAATATTTCAGGAAAACTGATCATGAATATATTGACAAAGGAAGATGTTGAGCAATATAATCAAATTTTGTAGTTTGGAACTAGATGGTAGTAGCAGAACTTTACACTTTAGGAGTTGCATCAGCTGTTAGTAAGTTCTTTTGACCAAGGAGTCACAGCTCTTACAATCTAAAAACAGTCAGTTCAGCAGCATACCAAAATGTGGCTTTAGTGAATTCCTGCTAATTGAATATCGTGATTGTTACTTGTCAAGTCTGTGTCAGATGTTCTGAGGAAGGAGTTTGTGCAATGTGTTGTTGTCACACAGACACATATGTAAATGTTCAAAAGACATATTATGAAGAACATGAAGTGGTATTGAGAAATTAAGCCAAATCCTGGTTACTCAACATCTCTTGATTTAATTGTTTACCAGCTGAAGTCAGATGCTGTATTATTTGTTTACTAACCTTTCTGTTACATTTTAACAATCAAAGATAAAAAAAAAAATTGGACATTTTTAGAGTAATGGTCATCCCCTTTTCCCAGTTTACAGTTCAAAGTTAGATCACATTTGAACAGTAAAAATGCTTTACTTCTTTTTTATTTCTTATTTACTCAAGATGAGAGGACCCTGGACTTACTTGCTGAAATTTAAAGCATTTTGTTTGCTCTATTGATTCCTGCAAATGATTACCAGGAAAGTAAAAGAAAACAAATAAACCTTTTAAAGGCATCGTACTGCATTCAAAATATTCTGGAAAATAATTATTTTTATTTTAATGCTTTTCCTAATTTATTAAGCTTATTAAGCAGTATGCATCTTAGTCATACTGTATACTGTGCTAATATTATCAAGACACGGTGGTGTTTGTAGATTTTCTGAAGGATCTTGTGTGTCATGTAAGGCGCTGTGTTGCCAGTAAGCCTCAGATTATATTTGGAGGCTGGAACATACTTGCGTAAATCATTGAGCAACCTCCCCCCCCGTAAAATGCACATCTCATTCCATGTATAATAGCATTTCAGTCTTCAGTTTGTGCTCTTTGGTTTGGTGATTGAGGGTAATGAAGAGAAAATGCATACAATAATCAACGGCTGTGTCCTGTTTTTGTGGTTGCAAACGCTGACCTTTGTGAAAAGCCAAGGTAAGATCCAGTCATTTTAATGTTTTTTTTTTTTTTTTTTTTTCATCTTAAAATTGAATGAATTGCTCCACGTTTTGCTGTTGAGATAAAAACACAAAATAATGTAAATTTGTGTTTGTTGCTGTCCCACAGATTGTACACTTGAACAGTTTTTAAACAGCCGCTTGTATGATTCCAATTTTGACACAACTGGTCTGCAGGCCAGCTACCCTGGTGGAAAACAATTAAGAGTGGGCTGCAATGTTGGCTACAGTGGCTTTTTCAAGCTGATCTGTGTCGAAGGAAAATGGCAGTCCAGAGGCAATAAATGTCAACGTAAGTTACTTTCTTTTACTGCTTATAAAAGTTTACTCTGCTACTGCGTGATAAACATTAATGAACATGTTAATTATGCCATTCTGTATAAATGTATGTTTTTCTAAATGACCAGTGATCTTATTGAATGTCCAGCAGATGATGATGCATTCACTGTTATATATTATTTACTCTCATTCTCTCTTGTTCATAAGCAAAATCATGTGGTCACCCTGGCGACGCAGAGTTTGCAGATTTTCATCTCGATAAGGGAGACGATTTTGTGTTTGGATCACAAGTTGTATACACCTGCCACCAAGGGTATGAAAATAGTTTTACTAATAAATTCTTTGTCATATATACGTTATGTGTGTATTCATAGTAAATTTGGCTTCACTTATTTATGGTTTACGTTAAACTTGTTTCAGTTATCAAATGGTCAGTCGGACAAACGTCCGCCGTTGCATGGCTGAAGGCTGGGATGGCAAGATTCCAGTCTGTGAAGGCAAGCGTTGAAATGAATGATCTCATTTCTTCAGTACCTGACACAAAATGGGAATGTTACCCTGTGTTTGCTTCTTTCCAATTTCCTGTAAATACCTCTTCCAATTAATTTTTCATCGTGATTTTTCTTCCAGCCCAACTGTGTCCAGTGATTCACGTGAACGATAATGTTCAAGTGTTTGGGGATACCGAAGAAGCAACCTATGGCAAAGTAGTGCGATTTAGCTGCAAGTCCAGCACTGAAATCCTCGATGGGCCAACAGAGATTTTTTGTAATGAAAATAGCGAATGGAATGAAGAACCTCCTATATGCAAAGGTACTGTACTGCTGTTTACTTTCAACAGAAACTGTTTACTTACTGGTAACAGAAAGTACAGTCAGGGCTTCCTTTCAGAAAAGTCTTCACTCAGCAACTAATCAGGAACAAAACAGCAACTATCTTAACTGGTGGCCACGTTGTAACACCATAACAACCAGTAGAAATCAGTTAGAGACCACCTAATTAAGACTGATAACAAACAATATGTACTAGATTATATCAAATGTTAACTTCCAAAAACTGACTCAAAACCCCAAATGTCCAGAGTAAACCAAATGTCTTGTGTGTCTTTTTTTTGTATTTGAGCTACAGCTCTGATTTATGTACTGCTCTAAACATGCAGTAGCTCTTACTCTAAACAAAACTACAAATGGTTTTGCTAAATATCAGGTTTTTTATTGAGAGTAAGATGAAAAGATTAATGTCATATTTGTTCATTCAGAATGACTGCAGATGGAAATTTTGACGTGATCCAACTTTGTGCTGTCAGTCATTAATAACTTACGACTATTGAATATTTTGGAATACACCCATAGTTTTACTCACTTATATTTATGATTGTGTGTTTATTCTTTAACAGAGATAACGTGTGACAAACCTACTATTGAAAATGGTGTTGTGCTGGGAGGTATCGAAGTGTACAGAGAACATGAAGTCCTGAATTATAAGTGTAATCCTAAATATAAGCGTGCTGAAGAAAGACCTTCAAAATGCACAAAAGTAGGATCAAGAGCAGAGTGGAGCCCCACGCCTTTGTGTGAATGTGAGTATGAGTAATCCAGTTAACTCTATGACTAGTGAAAACTGATGATGCATGTCTAGATGTCATGGTACTGAAGTCTGCCTTGTTAGAACAAACTAACAGATAACATCCTTTATTTTTCAACAACTGCAGCTGCAAGATGTGAACTGAACCTGCCACCACTCGAAGGAACACGATATGAACCACCTTTCAGAAGTGCTTTTTCACCTGGTGACAGAGTAAGAGTTATTTGTGGAGAGAATTACTGGATTTTGGACAAACAGACAACCTCAACAGAGATTCTTTGCCGGGATGATGGAAGCTGGAATCATAGACCAGTATGCCAAGGTATAAGTCTACATGAACTTTAGTGTTAGATAATGATGTTATTATTTTTGCTGTGGGTTGATTTACCAACCTATGATGATGATTATCTCAATTAGTTAAGACTGACAAGTCTTTCTTTCATTACAGCGATCACATGCAGCAATGACCGAGACCCACTTTTGGATTACTGGCGTGTAAATTCTTGGGCTCAAGCAAAAGTGCGTGACACCGCAGTTTTTAGGTGTAAGTCAGGCTACAAGAGCACGAATGGAGGTGATCGGGCCACATGCACCAGAGATGGATGGACACCAAAACCACTTTGTCAAGGTATTGTGAACTTAACCTTGTGTTGTATTTATTTACTGATGTCATGTCTTTAATGGGGGAAGGAGCCGTTTTGTATTGGTCGTCTTTTCCCCCGATGGCTTCTTCCCACCAAAATATCCCAGGAACTATGAGACGAAAAAATCAGGGGTGAGACTAAATAAGAGGTGAGACTAAACTTCAGGATGCAGTTAATCCATCCTGTTCCCCAATGCAGTACTTTAGACAAAATAATAATACAAATAAATCACAAATGATCACACATACTTCATGACATTGATCAATAAGTCAACTTCATGTTCACCTCCATAAACACTTCCCTCACCCCACAACATAATTACAGAAATAACTGGAAATGACAGGAACTTCTCCAGAGATCCAGTAATATTGTTTAAAACTGAAAAAATTTTACAGAGCTAGGTCCTTCATTAATTGTCTATTAGTGTCCATCAGTCCTCGTCCTGTCACACCAGTCACAAATGAACTATAAGGGCAGATTTTGCATTTCCAAACATCTAAGTGGTTGAATGAAGACAGAAAGGGAAGCCACAAGATAAAGGATAAATATACTCTGACATACTCTTGATACTCTTTTACTTAATGTCCATACAATTTGGAATACAGGACTGATAGGTGTAATTGCCTTTACATTGAGGTGTTGTCACTATTATTGTAAGGCATAATATGGAGAAACAAGTTGAAAACTATAGAAATGTTTTACTTGACTGAAAAATCTGAATCTGATGTATCAGCTGCATGTGAAGAAATACAGTTTCCACTTTCTGATAAATGTACAGAATAACTGCTTTGGATATCATTTTTATTTTATTTTTCAGAGATCACATGCCCGAGAAAGGATTACCAAAATGCAGTTATTGCTGGAAATATTCAGTCAGTATACAAGTACAATGATCGGGTCAGGTATGACTGCAAGGATAATCGGGACTATTATACTCTAACCTGTAAGGAACATGGCTGGAGGGGATCTGTTCAATGTCCAGGTAAGAAAATACATTAAACAGAACAGTAAAAAAAGATGAATACAGTTCTTACTAACTCTTTTTAATTTATAATTTGTCATACGTACACTATTATCAAATCAAAGACATTGTTATTAAGGGTGCCCAAACCAGTTAGGCTTGATAACACATTTAAGAAGTGGTAAAACTAAAATAATTTCCTGACAAAACTGAAGTCTTCCTAATTTGTCTTAGGTTATTATTATTATTATTATTATTATTATTATTATTATTATTAGTTTCTAGTTATTATTAGCTTAGTTTCAGTAAAACCGAGGCTAATTAAAGCCAAACAACAAACATAATGTTAACATTTAACATTTTAATTAAAATTTTAATTATAATTCAAATTAGAGGCTGCTTAACTTATATAAGGAATGCTAGTTCCACAACACAAAAGGCCAATGATTTAAAAAATTCTGGAGTAAAACTAGAAAAAGTAAGCGTAGCAAATAAATCTATTATTTTAGTTTGACTTTTGGAAGAATTTTCTTATCTGATGACACAAATCTAATGTAAAAAAGCTGAAGCAAGTTAGCCATGTGTCTGTTTTAATCACTGTCTCATTATTATATTTTTTCTAGACATAGGGTGTCAAAGACCTGACATTAAAAATGCAGTCATTACCTACGATGACAGGAGGGACAATTATAGACATGATGAACGTGTTGAATACAGATGCAGTCTCGGTGCTAAAGAAACTTTTATTGTTACCTGTCAACAAGGTGAATGGACTGGGATTAAGAGCTGTTCAGGTAAGAACATACAATAATAACAAACAATCTGATGGCTCATTAGGATGGTGTGAGTGTGGTGAAATTTAGATTGTGTAATATCAATACCTATCTGCTAGGAACCATTGAATCAGGGGTCGCGTTAACCGAATATTTTCCGTCACTGACCGTTTTTTTAAAAATATGACGGAAAAATCTGAAGGCCGTCCGTCATTTTGACAGATTGCAATTCACCCCCCTGACCACTTGGCGGCGAGTGACCTTATTAATTGGCCCTTGTCTCTCAATGAAGTTTGCGTTCCAAACATCTCGGAACTTTTGTTGGTGCACGATTTCCTGGTACACTGATTACACTGATGCACACGTCAGAGCTCGGCTAACCCAGAGCCATAGAGAGAGAGAGAGTTGCGACACTCTTTGATGTCTCCGCTATGGCTGTCACGTGGTTCATGTAAACCCAATTAGTTCCTAAACATACGCTGGCTGTCATGTTCTTCTATGGGACAGACAGCAGCGATTGCATTATTGAACGGTAAATATAAAATAAAACACACACCCAAGTACTTTTTCAGCTGTTATTACATTATTGCATTTTTGTTAATGTCAGTTTTGCATTTGGAGAGGCATGGTGACAACGAAAAACTTATATTACTTAGATAAGTTTTAGGCTACATTTTTGGAGGGAAAAGCTTAGTGTTCATGTTCGCATGGGTAGTAGTACTGGCTTTAGAGGCTCTAACTTAACTTTTCCATATCATTCATCTGATGGTAGACGTCTCATGATATTCATTTGAGCACAACTGGGCTGTATTAGGCTATTGATTCCCGTGATTTTGGTTATAAATTCCGATTCAGCTATTAGCCTACCTCCGTGATAACGCAAAGAGGTCTGCCATGGCGGTCCGTTCAGAATTCGCCTAGAAGCTAGCTCACTTCTTCTGATGAGTGGCCACCCCCAGGACCACAACGTGAAACATGATCATGTTAAGACTAAGAATGTATATTTTAAGATTAAGCCATGCACATATTATCAAAACTACAACAGAATAAAAATGAATTTACGCTTTTATGTTTGGGTCTATAGGTAAGTGCAGAGCGAAGATTTTTCTCTATGGCTCTTGGTTAGTGTACAGAGTAGGCAGTACAACAAATTAAGTACAGCCAACACGTCACATAATGAAAAGTAAGTATATCCCAAAATTCAATTAAATAAAGGTTGCTATAAAGGTGGTAGTGATTCATTACCGAACTACCTTCACAGCAGGGGAAGTCGCGCTGGCTAATTAGCTAGCAGGCAATGCTAGAAAATTGGTTGAAACAACCAAGATAAAATATAAATAATTACGCTGTGCATATACAAATGAAGACCAGTATAAGCATCGCAAAGGGCCTCTGATACAATATAGACAGTTGACAATTCAAAAGAGGTCGATATTTCAGCAACTTACCTCTAGAACAACTCGATGTGCAGCAATGTAAGTGAATGAGGTCCAACGCCCAAATGACAGTGTTAGGAACTAATCCGATTTTCAAATCCTGGAAGTAGGCGGTTAAAAGCGCCGCCATTTTTTACAACGGAGGTCTATGGGAGTGTCGCAACTCTCTCTCTCTATGGCTCTGGGCTAACCGTAGACCAGGGATTCCCAAAGTGTGGTGAGCGCACCCCTGGAGGTGCGTGAACTGCCTCTTGGGGGTGGGCGAGATGCAAAATGCAATGGCGGAGAAGAAATTATCTTCTACGCACCGTATATGCGCAACTAACTGAGCCAGCTGCGCTGCACTTGAAAATCATCAGATGGATCCTCATTTTTATATCTGTTCCTGAGCCTATGCTCTTTGTTATTTATGTTGTGGGTCGTGTGTAACTTTATTACAATTAAAATTACTGTCATTTTAATTTTATTTCCATAACCGGTGTGTAATGATGACGGGGTTGTGTTAGCTCCACGGTCATTTAAAGTTGCTGCAATTTTTGTTTAATCGGCTGAAAATATTATATATTTTTTTGTTTTGTTTTTTAAAGTGTGGGGGATTGGGGGTGCGTCAGTGCGGTTGGAGGGGGTACGCAGCCAAAAAAAATAAGTTTGGGAACTGCTGCCATAGACCATATACAATATATATGTATATGTGTCTATGTAGCTAAAGGCTACCAAAATGGAATTTGCATACCACCGAAGCACTTCAACCCTACGGTACCGTCCAAGAGCTGTTTACGCTAACAGTCCCGTTCCGAGTACGGACAAGACGTGTGGGCAGACGAAACTTTTTTTTTTTGGTTACCATTTAAAGTAAATACTGTTCTGAAAAAAGTACTTAAAGTGAATGAAACGTTAATGAAAAGGAAATGCTATTGAATATGTCTTTATTATCATTTTAAAAAATTAAAAATTAAAGTGACGGAATTTTTATGACCTTGTCAGTCAAAATGACCGACAACGAAAAAGTCTAGCGCAACCTCTGCATTGAATACCAAATTACATTGCACAATCTATTTATTAGTTTTGAAGATATTTCAGTCTGGACCAAAGGTGTGGGCTGACACACTGGTATCTCTGGAGCACACTACAAGCATGGCTAAAAAAATTTTGTTACTGTCATTTGAATGATGCTTTTTGAGTTTAACCTCTTTCTGCTTTTATTTGTAACACAGCATGTGTAAAACCTGTCGTTGAGCATGGATTTGTGGTTCATCCGAATTACACAGTGCCAACAGCATACTACTCCTGTAATGAGGGTTATAAGCTTTTTACCAAAGGCTGGTGGGCTGAAACCAAATGTAATGAAGGTGTATGGTCTGACCTTGACACATGCATTGGTAATAATCTTTTATTATCTTTTTGCAGTATATTTTACCTGTGCAATATTATTCTGGCCACAGGTGGAAGATTAAAAATACTTTTTTTCATTCTGTGACAAAAACACATTAGTTATAAGTTCATCCACTGGATTCAAGCAGTGCCTCTCCTTCTCTGTATCTTATATTGAGCATCATTTTGAATGGATAAATGTGTATTTAATGCAAATGTTTTGCTCACAGTGAACAAACTTAATTGTAATTGTATCCACTCTAGAGCAAAGCCAATGTGGAAAAGGTCCTGTGATTCCTAATGGGAAGGCAACACAACGCACACTAGAGACCAGACAAGGACGTGTCCAAACTTTACAGATCACTTGTGATCCTGGATACTCAGCTTCACTCCGTCCGATAAACTGTCGCGAAGGACAATGGAATATAGATGGATTATCCCTCGAAACGATCTGTACATGTGAGTTATTTGTAGTATTATTTAGTAAGATGTACAGTATTTCTACAAACAATAATCCTTTAATACTGTACACATTGTCATCTCTTGCAGCTGATGCTGATCTCTGTGGTCCCCCTCCTAAAGTTGAGAATGCTGCTGTTACGACTTCATATCAGAAGGAATATTTGTCTGACTCCAAAGTAACTTATCAGTGCCGTGATAAGTATACGACCGTGGCAGAAGACACAATTACATGCAAACGTGGAATATGGGAGGAGAAGAACATTGAGTGTGTCCGTACGTACATTGAAAAAGAAAGAAAAAACATTTCATAGTGATATTCAGACAAAGATTGAAGAAAAATGTTGAGTTTTATGCACTTTAAACACAAAACATGGTATATGGATAAGTTATTATTACTTTAAAGACCGTTTATACACAATTTCATTACATCCAAGAAGCAACCTGGCAGGCCACTTGAGGCTGGCTCCAAAAGTGAGTCTGCAGAAATAAACACACTGACAGCCTCTTACAGAAAAACAAACTGTGGTCTTTAAAGTCAGTTTCCTCAGTCAGGACAACCACACAAGGGGTGAATTTATCTTGGTTTAAAGCATAAAATATCTACAAGGTGACACAAACTTTGACTAGTCATAATGAACTTAGGACTCAGTTTTTGGTATCAAAGACCAGCATGTAATACTCCTACCATCTATCATAATTACCACCCTGTGGCTTCTGTGTGGCACATGTACTATATGTAATTCAATTTAAAGAAACACAGCAATTAAATGTGACACCAAGAGGCAAAATAAATTAGGACTACGGAAATTAATATAAAAAAAATGGTTTGACAAGACTGTCCTTTTTCTTTCAGCAATCTGTGACGAGCTTAAAGATGAGAAGAAGGCAATGAATTTCACAGCAAATAAACCATTGTATATAACTGGAGATGTCATTGAGTACCAGTGTGTCATACCTGAGCCAATAGCTGAGGGCATTGCTAGATGTGAGAGTGGCACATGGATAAAAACAGTAGAATGTGAAGGTAAGGAGAATAGAATGTTTTTCAGCTTTAATGTTTGCTTTAATGTGGTGTGTGTTGTTTTTTTTTGTTTTTTTTGTTTTTTTTTTTACTGAAAATTGTCTTGACCATTCCTGTGAGGTCAGAGTTATATTTCTTTTCATCTGCCTAAAAGATCGGGGTATGTTCTTTTTTTCCAAGTAGTTCCCTTTGTAGCATTGTATGGATTATTTTTGATGCAGTGCCTTGTAAACGGTAAAGATATTTATGAGAAAAGTGATGTTCATTTTTAAATTTGTGGTAATTCCTTTGGTCGACTCACAGATGACACACGAAACTTCATGTGTTCACATTCACATTTTTTGACTTGCTGGCATTTGTAGTTGTGAAGAAGAGCTCGATAAATTCCTCTACTTTCCTGAAAACTTTGTTCACCAGTGCCTTTGACCAACCCTTAAATACCAGTCACGCTCGGTATTAAGTCCAATTTCAAGTTTGTTTGGGTTTTTTTTGCTGACATTTTAATGTTTTAATTGTCTTTATTTTTTATGTTTTTTGACCATGGTGACATAGACTCATAAAGTGAGCACTGTCTTCTTTATGTTTTTTTCAGTCCCATGTCAAGTTGGTGCGCTAGACCCTGGTCTTATTGCACCGTCAGCAAATGAAATAGTGAGAGCTGGTGAGAAGTTACAGTTCCGCTGCAGAAATGACTACGACCTGGAAGGGGATTCAGAACTTCAGTGTTTAGGAACTAGGGAGTGGAGTGGCCCCTTTCCAACCTGCTCTCGTATGTTCACTCCTTTAAATTTATTTGGTGTACCATTTTCATTTGCATATTTAATTCAATATTAATGAGTCACAGAACTCACTTGGTATAAACAAATTAGTTTAGACACAATCTAGATACGAATCAATTTCTGTTCAAATTGTGAAAATAGAATAATGCTTAAGAGGAACATCTGTGTTAATGAAACTTTTAAAACTAATCTCCAATTACTTACTATGACCTGCACATGGACTGACATCACATTTAGGAACATCACATTTAAAATGCCTCAGTTTATACAGTGAACTTTTTAATAAAATAGATTCTCTTCTTCAAAACAGAGAAATGCCAAGTCCCCTCTGTGCCATCCAACGTAATATTCACCCCACGAGTACAAACTCTAAGTAAAGGAGAAACGTTAACGTTTTCTTGCCAACAGCGAGGACACAGGATCCAAGGGAGTAGAACTGTTGAATGTTCGGAAAAAGGACTGTGGAGTGGTCAAGTTCCAACATGTGGAGGTAAGTCACAGTCTTTTCCTGCCCTTTAATATCTTATCATTGAAAATTATGGGAAAAGATTATCCATGAGTTTTCAGGTCAGATGTCAGGTGTTTGCCACACTGCACTGCAAACTCAGAGAACTTGACTTACTGTGTTAACCTTGAAATTTACAAGGTGCTGAAACTTGTGTCAACTCAGTTTCTCAGGATGAAGAGGACTGAATGGCCACAAGTAGATGTGGCTCTTAATTCTTGAAAAGATGCAGGTGGTTTCATGTAGATGCCATTTCACCCTGGTATTACCTGGAAGTGGCTTGAGGCACGTCCTGATTGGCTCACTGCCACGTGTAAATGTAAAGTTTGTCCTAGCTCCCTGAAAAGTCATCTTAATGCTGACCAGATTACTTTTAATAAACATAATGAGAACATTTTTATATAGCAACATGTTTACATGAACCTAAATATCTGCTTTTGGCAACTAAAGGAGTAACGCATGTTTTATGGGACTGGACGCTTTAAGGTCTTTGTTCAAACCAGAAAACTCTGCTGTGACCTGAAGACACTCATCTCTGGTTTAAACAAAGAGAAAAGTCTTAAGATTTTACAGTCTTCACTGCTACCTGGACCTTGTGCTTCCCTCTTAATCCAAAAACTAATCCAATCAGTGTGTGGAAGTATTTAAGATCTATGCAACAGATGACACAGGGGAAGTTTAAAAGGAAGCCTCATTTCATTGGACCCTGGTACAATGTCTGTTTTTGGACTAGCAACCTTTAACTGCTGTTACCATCACAGTGTGGCCAAGAGAAGACTTTAGGGGAAAAGACAGAGGGAAAGAGAAATCTCCCAACATCAAGGCAAACCTTAGGTTATAATGTCTTTAAGTTGGCATGTCCACATGTAACAGCTTCATTGAGGGTGTAGTATAATGTAGTATGTTAAGATTTTTTTTTTTGAAAGTGTAGCCAGGTGAGCAGCACATTTATATACCAGTTATAGAAAAAGGCAGAGATAGATGTAGATATAAATGTAGACTTTAAAAAGTCTTGCATTGGCATTTAGTTTTAAGATCACAACACATGACTGCAACAGTACATCACAAGGAAACATGTACTCATGGTGATAATGTGATAACTGCAGCAGAATAACTCCTAAACCTTAACTCTCTTTGTCATTTCCCACTTTCTCATAGATCCTTCATATTGTGGAAGACCACCCACTCTGGAAGATGGAGACACCGTGGGGACGGCTCGTGAACAGTACAACCAGAACGACAGGGTTGAATACAGTTGTCAAAATTACTACACTATGGAAGGTGGGCCTTACAAAACCTGCATCAATGGTCAATGGACTGGAGACATTAGATGCCTCAGTAAGTTACAGTTCTCTTTGTATTTTTCATATTGTACTTCAGCTAATTTTTCTTCCCAATTTTAATTTGTATTTCAGAAGTGTGATTAATATGATCTAAATATATTAAACCCAGTCATTGGATGCAATGAATGTAAGAATAACTTAATTATATTATAATAATGTAAATGATCTATAAAGAGTTTTTAGATTTAAGAATTCAAACAGTGCTGTAGAAGAGTTATAAGTAATATTAAAGCCATGAGGTCTAAAAGATTGTCAAGCAGACATGTTGATCATTTGGGAATCCTTGCAGAGAAGGCCGTTGTTGTTATTCCAGAGGATGGGAGCGTAAAAAAAGATCTTCCCAGAGAATCTAAGCTCCTGTACTTCATTCATTTCATGATAGGGCCAGCCAATTAATATGTTTAAAAGTGATTAGTAAAATTAAATTAAGTCTAATTTAGAGAACCAGACAATTGACTGATGCCAGAAGCGGAGTAATGAAATGTCTCAGCTTAAAAGCTGTTAAAATCCAAGCTGCTGTTTCCTGTCTAATGAGTTATAGGAAGAAGATAAGCACTGGATTTATTTTAGGTTATTGATTTGAACTGGAAATAAAACTATGATTTAACTATCTTCTTAAGAATTGTAAATGCCAAGGGCAGCAAACTGTATACACAGATACAAATGGACCTAGAACTGAACCTTGGAAAACACCTCAGTTTAAACTGGCAGAGTGAAAAAAGTTCAGTATTAAAAGTTTATGATAAAAAATTATCAGTTATTAGCTACAAACTATAGGTTACACAGAATAAAGTATCTGTATTTTAAAGTCAAGTACGTTCTTTATTAACCTGAAAGTGAATAAAATTAAAGTAAGGCCATGTATCCTTAATGTTTCACAGTTTGCTCTGTATCGTAACCGAATATATCTCTGATTATATCTAGACAGACCTGTTTTTTGAAACACAAGATATATATTTTTAACTAAGATAATTATATAGAGAGTACGCTGTATATTTGTGTATTTTGATGACATGAGTAAAGTACTATTTGTGTTAAGCTTATATAGCAGTAGGACCCAAAAGAGGCAGGAGTTGGAAACAAAGCTAATTTAATGAAAACTTATGAAACGAGAGCAAAAGGTGCTGCTGGGATGGCAGGATAATCTAAACACACACATCCAATAAAACAGATAAGTTCCAAAACCAAGAGGAGAACTGAAGAACACGAGAACACAAGGAAGCATGAGTGTAAAACAAACAGGGAAACATCACAGAAGAAAAACCAACGACAACTTGCCAGATGACTTGACAGAGGACAAAGGGAAGGGCAGGGTTATATATGCACTCACACCACAAGGCTTGATGGAATAATGAGAGACAGGTGAGACCAATGAGGGGACGAGCACACAGACAAAAGACACAAGACAAGACAGGTGAGTGAAGTCACAGAGGCTGGAACAGACAGACAGGAAGTAAAAGTTCAATTCAACAAAATAAAACAGGGAACACCACAAAAACCAAACAAGGTTACACAAAACATTCAAATTCAACACCATGACAATCTGTCTCTTGTCTCTTGCAGAACCCTGCACTGTGGATAAAGAAGCCATGACCCAGCGTAATATTAGATTCAGATATACAGATCAATATAAACTGTATTCAGCCCACAATGATATGATTGAGTTCGTGTGTACCAAGGGAAGACCTGTTGATGGAGTGAGAATGCGTCAGAGCTGTCTTCATGGTGTTATTGAGCTGCCCACTTGCGAGTAAAGTTTTTTTTTGTCAGCTGAATGTCATAGACATGAGTGTGCATATACATGTTTAATAAGAGTGAAGAATTAGACCAGCTTTGTACTTTGGTGCTGTGTAATTGTAATAAAAGCACATATATTCACTCTGTTCAGTCTGTTTTATGCCTGTTTGAATAAAGTGTTAAAGTTCATTTTCTACGTCACATAACACTGGACAAAGGATATAAACATTAATGTAAGTACTCAAAGTTAAAACTGACATTGTTTTGGGATTTCAGATGTTGTAGTTTCTTAAACTGCTCTTAATTTATGGTGACCCTGCTTAGTTCTAGCAAAAGTGACTCCTTACCAGCATAAAAACAAAAGGTGTCCTGAAATGCAGAACTGTAAATATATCTACTCAACGTCCAGCATATTTATATGTTTGCTTTCCAGTGCCTGGTGATATTCTATATTTCTGTGATTGTCTTGTGTGTCAGAGAGCATCAGTCTGATGATGCTGGACCACTCAGGACCCTGAGATGCTTGATGATGATGTTTCTTTTTTTGTCATTTACTTTTTATTGTTTTTTGATTTTACATGTAAACAAACAAACAGCCAAACCATCAACATGAAGACCTATAGACGAGTACAAAAGTATCAAGGGGAAAGTAAAAGCGTACATAAGGGGACTGGTAAACACCTCCAGTCGAGAAAGTGAGAAAAAAAAGTTAATACATAAAAGTATTCTGACAGTCCAGTCTGAGATTACCTGAAATTCGGTCTTATGGTAGAGACATATGTAATCGATTTTTGCCAATTATCAATAAATACCTCTTTTTGTGTTCTTAAATTAAAAGTAATTCTTTCCATTACAAAGATGCTGTACACAGTATCAATCCATTCATCTATACTAGGTGCCTCCCTTTTCAGCCATTTCTTCGTTATTGATTTCTTACAAGCCACCAGTAATATTCTCAGCAAGTATTATCTTTGTTCCTCCACTCCAGTTCCTCTAGATCCACCAAATATAACAAATTGAAACAAAAAGTTATTCTTGTTGAAAACACAGTCTCTAGAAATTGATGTACGCGCAATCAAAATGGGGTCACAACAGGGCAACATCAGAATATATGATAGTGATTCGCCTCTTTGCTTCCACAACATCTCCAACATTCTGTCTGATTGGAGTATGATCTCTTTTGATATGGAGTGCAGAAATAGTGGATGACATTTTTCCATGTATATTCTCTCCAGAGTGGAGAATTTGTTGTTTTCCATTGTTGTTTAAAAATTTCCTTCCAGTTCTCCTGAGAAATTATGATGTTGCCTTCAGTTTCCCATCTTGATTTTACATTAGATGTATTTTCTTTGTTAAGAGATTGAAGACTTGTGTATAATTTTGAAATTATCTTCTTATAAAGGTTCATCTTTATATGCTTTTACAAATACCTGTAGAATATCATTTTCAGGTTCATAATTTTTTATAATTTTTTTCCTGACATAGTCTCTTAATTGTAGATACCTGTAGAGGTCCTGATGATGATGTTTCTTTGTGGGAACTGTGATGTGTGGTAATGACTTTACCAGAGAGCTGTACTCACAGAATAAAGCTGGCATATCCAGGGTTGTATGGGTTGAGAGGAGGGGTCTCTGTGGATCATCCCACAGATACTTGATCAGTTTGGGATCTAGTGAATTTGGAGGCCAGGTCAACACCTTGTGCTGTTCTTCATGTTTTTTTTTTTAGTTGTTCCTAAAGTGTTTTTGTGTGTGTGCCTGTGTCAGGCTGCATCCTGCTGGGGATGGCTGCTGCCATCAAGGAGTGTCATTGCTATGGGGTGGGGGTGTCTGGTCTGGTCTAGGTGGGTGCTACATGTCTAAGTAACATCCACATGAATGAATGCCAGGTTTAAAAGTTTCCCAGCAGAACACTGATATTGTCACAAGATGGTCAATGTTATTTACGTAAACATGGACCTTTTCTGAAACTACATCTTCCAAGGTTTGACATAAACTACGAGCTGTCTCTGTCATCACATATATACATTTACAAACATGTGCTGACCTCCAGGACTGGAAGCTTGGTGTACGTCCACCCACCTTGTCCTCCAACACAAAAACACGTTTGCGATCTCGGAATCCATCAAGACAGGGCTTATATTAGTATACAAAGAGTTAATGCTTTTAAACTAGAACAAACCCCTTTACAGCCCTTTATGAACCGAAGCGATAGTAAACAATACATCAACTGAACGTGAATGCGCAAAGGTTGCAAGTTGAATAAGTGACATAACACGCAGTCCAACTGGGCACACGGTGAGGACTCGAGCTGGGAACAACACACTCGTCAACGAAAAACAAAAACTTTTGCCAAAAGGCCATGAAGCTGTCTTTAACCTTTCTGCTCCTCCAGTTGTGGGGGTGTGTGGACGTTTCTTTGTCACTGACTGGTAAGACTCCACTTTTATGATTTAGGTTTGACTGTAGACTGGCAATGGTTTTACATGTTTGTGGTATTTTGAAACACATTCATTGAGCTTCTGAATTATATAAAGTCATTTTACAACATCAAACAGAAGGTAAAGAATGACATGTTTTTAATATTAATCAGCTCAATAGTGTTAGGGCACAGCTGGTTTATGTAATCCATGCCAGCAGAGAACATTTTATGTGGAACCTTATGAGTTCGAATGTGCTGCAATGTTCTTAGTTTTTAAGTAGCTTTAAAGATTAATGTCTGACATACAGTAAATTCTATCTACCAGTTAAATATCTAAAATAGTTTGGCTGACAAATCATCAGGTGCTGTGCTAGAAGGTGTAAAGTATCCAGAAATGCTGCACCTCCAATTTTAATATATGTAATTTTGTTTGTAATGAATTTAGCTCATAGGTGTTTTGTGTGCAGCTACCACTCATTCATTATTTTACATAAGTGAGAGTTTTTATATATTTTTTTCATTATTTTTTTAGCGTGTTCAGTGCTCCCAGAAGTTCGTCACGCTCATGTGTCAGAAGAGACCAAAAAAGCTGAATACCAGGAAGGAGACGTAATCGATTTCCCTTGTGAACTCGGTTACAAGTCAGATCAAATCTCGAAGTATGTATGCACAAGAGCAGGCTGGCAGGTGGCCCTTCAAGGAGTGTGCTACTGTGAGTTAAGTGGCTCTATGAATGATGGATTGTTGCGGTTGTGATTTCAGTGTAGACACATTAAAATAGGCTCAACGATAAAAACTGAGCCACCATTGACACTGTATGAATCATAGTGATCGACCTCTACCCTTGTAGGTCGTCAAGTCATCCTAGATGGAAAACAAACAACTAGTATATAATCTCTTTGGATCTAATAACGCTGGTTTAAACTTCTCATTCTCTTACTTCTTTATTATCCTACATTGTAGTGTATTTTACTATATATGTTGGGTGACCATGTGTGTAATTTCCACTTCTGTTCCCATGTTTCAATGTATGTTAGCATGCTCAGTGCTCCCAGATGTTCCACACGGCTATGTAACAGCAGAGACCAGAAAAGCTGACTATCAAGCAGGAGACATGATCGATTTCTCTTGTGACGCTGGTTATACATCAGGCTGGACCATCAAATACGTTTGCTCCATTCAGGGCTGGCTGCCGATCCGTGCGGGATCGTGCTACTGTGAGTCCACCATCAATCTACAACTTTGGATTTTCAACTTGCTTTCGACCACTGTTTGGTTAGGTTGTGAAAAACATTGTGGTTTAAACACGTACTACAAGGCAAACTTCTCCAACATGCTTACGAGTCCCATATTTACACAACCACAGGAGGGCAAATAGCTGCGAAAACCGACCTTTTTATGTCAGTGTTATGTCTTACACACGAACAAAGATTCCTTAAAACTGGAGAAGAATCACTACGTTTAAGTTGCAGTCACTTTCATGTCAGATCAGTTTATGAATGCGTATGTTCATTCACGGTTTTTTGCCCTGAAGTAAATTTACAAATGTATTCACGCAATGCACATGTGTACAGTGAACTTATAACTGGAATGAACTGCACCTGTTGAGTTTTTTTACTGTTTGCGTCAGCGTATATGTTCAACCTCTGGCGTTCGCTGATGAAACTTGTTGCCCCGTTAAGCTTTTTCTTTCTTATTCTTATTTTTAGTTTCAGCTTCGGGCTGCGACCCCTATCCTACCAATGAAAATGTCACAGTGAAAGGTTTACCAGGAAATGATGGTCCCATACCTCCTGATCACATCCTCACATTCAGCTGTGATGACCCTGGGAAACATCTGGAGGGAAGCTCAGTGCTGATATGTGGTAAAGATGGACAGTGGAATAATCCGTTCCCCTCTTGCAAAGGTAAAGAACAACATGTTAGCTATGTTCTGGTCTCCACCAACTCCTAACCAACACATATCGCTTCTAAATCTTCCACAGTGTTTACCAGCTAGTCTCTGATTTAAGAGCTTTTACGTGACAATCCATCCTGCCAGGCTTGAAGCTATGCACTTGTGGCTTATCCCCAGAATCGTGGACAAATCGGTGTCCTGCCAAGTTCCGTGATATTTGTAGGGGGGGGCGTTACAACCACTACATGTTTATATCTCACAAACCACCACAGTAAACTGCTTGAAATTTGACAGTAATAATCTGTTATAATCTGTTTTACAAGCCCACCAAGTTTCATGCAATACGGTCTATAGGGGGTGCTACTGGTGACGTGTAAATATTTATGTCCCATCTCCTACTCAGTTGGCAGACCCAGCTTTCCCCTGGTCACACTTGACCTCCTGTCAGGTCTTTTCCCACCTGCTTGGCTTATGACTCCCTCTAGTTTCATCATCATCTAGTTTTTGTTTATTTTTTATTGGATAACTTTGTTTTATACTTTACAGAGAACACTTGTAAAGCTGGTGTGATGCACCCTCAGCTCTATGTGGCTGGGTTACCCCCAACAAATGAAGAAATGAAAACTGGACACAAATTGCGCTTTCTATGCAGCTGTGATTATGAAGTGGATGGGTCTAAAGAAATTGAGTGTTTGCAAACTGGGCTGTGGAATTCCCCCTTCCCAACTTGCTCTGGTGAGTTCACTTGTACAGGAGTGCAGTTCCCTATGCAATGCATTTCGTTTCACTGAATGACAACAAAAACGATTTAATTCAGACCAAAATGTTTCAACATATCAGCTAAAGTAGAATGCGGTCTGTATACGTGTATCTGTACATGCAGTTGCATATTTGCCCATCCAGCTGATACAGAGCCATATCAGCATTCAGTTGGAGTCGTGTTTCTGGCCACCTGGCAAATTAAATCCAATATTCACTCCTAAGATAAATGACTGGCTCTTTAGCTCACCAACTAGATGGTGAGAAACAAAGTTACAAAAACAAACACCATGAGATATACAACCCTGAGTTTTTTTTTTAAAAAAAGTGAACAATGACCTAAAGATGCTGTTATAAAATTTGTAAAATCTATATTAAAAGAATATTAAAAGCATTTTGGGCTTTTCCCTTAAACATCCACATGTATTTGATTTGAGAATCGATTTTTTTTAATTGTCTTTATTTTTTATGTTTTTCAGGAGTCAAATGTCAAGTTGGTGCAATAGACCCTGGTCTTATTGCACCATCAGCAAATGAAAAAGTGAGAGCTGGTGAGAAGTTACAGTTCCGCTGCAGAAATGACTACGACCTGGAAGGGGATGGAGAAGTTGAGTGTTTAGGAACTGGGCAGTGGAGTGGCCCCTTTCCAACCTGCTCTAGTATGTTCTCTTCTTTAAATTTATTTGGTGTGCCATTTTCATTTGTATATTTAATTCAATATTAATGATTCACAGAACTCATTCATTACTTAGTATAAGATTGAAGATTGAAGACTGAAGATTTCTTTATTGTCAATTTCTCAATACGTTCACAACATATAGAAAAATCGAAAACACGTTTCTCTCTCTCACACATAATAAAAGAAAACCGAAATAGACGAAAAGTGAATGAAGTTGGCAGTGAAACAGTTACAAAGTAAACATTCTCTCTCTATATATATATACAGTATATAAATATAGTGAATAAATAGAAAATTCTATGTACAACAGCTTGGATTTTCCCAGTAAATGTGCAAAGGTGCAGATTACTGTCAGGTTAGAGTCCTTGAGTCTTTTTATGTCACTAACGGGGTGAGGTAGAGTCCCTGTGTGATCGGTGGGTTATAGCCCGGGGGGCAGGGGGCATGAGGCTGGGGGGGAGAGATGGGCAGAGTTCAGCACCCTGACAGCGTGGTGGACGAAGCTGTTCAACAGTCTGGTGGAGCGGGCCCGGAGGCTCCGGTAACTTTTCCCCGATGGCAGGAGACTGAAGAGGGGATGTAGGGGGTAGGAAGGGTCACTGGCAATGCTGATGGCTCTACGAGTTAGGCGGGTGTGGAAAATGTCTGTGAGGGAGGGCAAACTAGACAAATTAGTTTAGACAAAATCTAGATACTGATCAATTTCTTTTCAAATTGTGAAAATAGAATAATGCTTAACTGAAACATCTGTGTTAATGAAACTTAAAAAACTTAAAACTAATCTCCAACTACTTACTATGACCTGCACATGGACTGACATCACATTTAGGTACATCAGATTTAAAATGATACACTTTATACAGTGAACTTTTTAATAAAACAGATTCTCTTCTTCAAAACAGAGAAATGCCAAGTCCCCTCTGTGCCATCCAACGTAATATTCACCCCACGAGTACAAAGACTAAGTAAAGGAGAAACGTTAACGTTTTCTTGCCAACAGCAAGGACACAGGATCCAAGGGAGTAGAACTGTTGAATGTTCGGAAAATGGACAGTGGAGTGGTCAAGTTCCAACATGTGGAGGTAAGTCACAGTCTTTTCCTGCCCTTTAATATCTTATCATTGAAAATGATGGGAAAAAATTATCCATGAGTTTTCAGGTCAGATGTCAGGTGTTTGCCACACTGCACTGCAAACTCAGAGAACTTGACTTACTTTGAATTTTACAAGGTGCTGAAACGTGTGTCAGTTCAGTTTCTCAGGATGAAGAGGACTGAATGGCCACAAGTAGACGTAGCTCTTAATTCTTGAAAAGATGCAGGTGGTTTCATGTAGATGACATTTAACTCTGGTATTACGTGGAAGTGGCTTGAGGCACGTCCTGATTGGCTCACTGCCACGTGTAAATGTAAAGTTTGTACAGTTTGTCCTAGCTCCCTGAAAAGTCATCTTAATGCTGACCAGGTTACTTTTAATAAACATAATGAGAACATTTTTTATATAGCAACATGTTTACATGAACCTAAATATCTGCTTTTGGTAACTAAAGCAGTAATGCATGTTTTATGGGACTGGACGCTTGAAGGTCTTTGTTTAAAACAGAAAACTCTGCTGTGACCTGAAGACACTCATCTCTGGTTTAAACAAAGAGAAAAGTCTTAAGATTTTACAGTCTTCACTGCTACCTGGACCTTGTGCTTCCCTCTTAATCCAAAAACTAATCCAATCAGTGTGTGGAAGTATTTAAGATCTAGGTTAAAATGTTTTTAAGTTGGCATGTCCACATGTAACAGCTTCATTGAGGGTGTAGTATAAAAGTAGTGGAGGAAGAGTTTAACAGTTAGAGAAGAGCACAGGTGCCTATAATCTGCTGCACCAGCAATATTAAAACTACCCCACCAAATACATTTACTTCGCTAGATCAAAAATTTAGGATTTGTATGTTAAGATTTTTTTTTTTTTTTTTGTAGCCAGGTGAGCAGCACATTTATATACCAGTTATAGAAAAAGGCAGAGATAGACGTAGATATAAATGTAGACTTTAAAAAGTCTTGCATTGGCATTTAGTTTTAAGATCACAACACATGACTGCAACAGTACATCACAAGTAAACATGTACTCATGGTGATAATGTGGTAACTGCAGCAGAATAACTCCTAAACCTTAACTCTCTTTGTCATTTCCCACTTTCTCATAGATCCTTCATATTGTGGAAGACCACCCACTCTGGAAGATGGAGACACCATGGGGACGACTCGTGAACAGTACAACCAGAACGACAGGGTTGAATATAGTTGTCAAAATTACTACACTATGGAAGGTGGGCCTTACAAAACCTGCATCAATGGTCAATGGACTGGAGACATTAGATGCCTCAGTAAGTTACAGTTCTCTTTTTATTTTTCATATTGTGCTTCCTAATTTGAATTTGTACATTAATGTCATTCATATGATCAAAAGCAGCAGACATATTGATCATTTGGGAATCCTTCCAGAGAAGGCCGTTGTTATTCCAGAGGATGGGAGCATAAAAAAAGATCTTCCCAGATGATCTAAGCTCCTGTACTTTATTCATTTTATGACAGGGCCAGCCAATTAATACATTTAAAAGTGATTAGTAAAGCTTTGAAATTACATCTAATTTAGAGAACCAGCCACTTGACTGATGCCAGAAGCTGAGTAATGAAATGTCTCAGCTTAAAACCTGTTAAAATCCAAGCTGCTGTTTCCTGTCTAATGAGTTATAGGAAGACGATAAGCACTGGATTTATTTTAGGTTATTGTTGTGAACTGAAAAAAATAAACAAACTATGATTGAACTATCTTCTTAAGAATTGTAAATGCCAAGGGCAGCAAACTGTATACACAGATATAAATGGACCTAGAATTGAACCTTGGAAAACACCTCAGTTTAAACTGGCAGAGTGAAATTAAAAGCTCACTGTTAACAGTTTATGATAAAAAGCTGATTAATTGTTGCACTATACGTCTAAAATAAATAACCAGCTATCTAAAACTATAAACTATAGGTTACACAGAATAAAGTATCTGTATTTTAAAGTCACACGAACGTTCTTTATTAACCTGAAAGTGAATAAAATTAAAGTAAGGCCATGTATCCTTAATGTTTCACAGTTTGCTCTGTATCGTAACCGAATATATCTCTGATTATATCTGGACAGACCTGTTTTTTGAAACACAAGATATATATTTTTTAACTAAGATGATTACATAGAGAGTACGCTGTATATTTGTGTATTTTGATGACATGAGTAAAGTACTATTTGTGTTAAGCTTATATAGCAGTAGGACCCAAAAGAGGCAGGAGTTGGAAACAAAGCTAATTTAATGAAAACTTAAGAAACAAGAACAAAAGGCAATGCTGGGATGGCAGGATAATCTAATCACACAAATTCAATAAAACAGATAAGTTCCAAAACCAAGAGGAGAACTGAAGAACACGAGAACACAAGGAAGCATGAGTGTAAAACAAACAGGGAAACAAAATCCAACGACAACTTGACAGAAAAACCAAACAAGGTTACACAAAACATTCAAATTCAACACCATGACAATCTGTCTGTTGTCTCTTGCAGAACCCTGCATTGTGGATAAAGAAGCTATGACCCGACGTAACATTAGATACAGATATACAGATCAATATAAACTGTATTCAGCCCACAATGATATGATTGAGTTCGTGTGTACCAGGGGAAGACCTGTTGGTGGAGTGGGAATGCGTCAGAGGTGTCTTCATGGTGTTGTTGAGCTGCCCATTTGTGGGTAAAAGTTTTTTTTTTGTCAGCTGAATGTCACAGACATGAGTGTGCATGTACATGGTAAACCAGAGTGAGTTTGTACTTTGGGGCTGTGTAATTGTAATAAAAGCACATATATTCACTCTGTTCAGTCTGTTTTATGCCTGTTTGAATAAAGTGTTAAAGTTCATTTTCTACGTCACATAACACTGGACAAAGGATATAAACATTAATGTAAGTACTCAAAGTTAAAACTGACATTGTTTTGGGATTTCAGATGTTGTAGTTTCTTAAACTGCTCTTAAATTATGGTGACCCTGTTTAGTTCTAGCAAAAGTGACTCCTTACCAGCATAAAAACAACAGGTGTCCTGAAATGCAGAACTGTAAATATATCTACTCAACGTCCAGCATATTTATATGTTTGCTTTCCAGTGCCTGGTGATATTATATATTTCTGTGATTGTCTTGTGTGTCAGAGAGCATCAGTCTGATGATGCTGGACCACTCAGGACCCTGAGATGCTTGATGATGATGTTTCTTTTTTTGTCATTTACTTTTTATTGGTTTTTGATTTTACATGTAAACAAACAAACAGCCAAACAATCAACATGAAGTCTGTTTTATGCCAGTCTTTAATTTTCTACGTCACATGACACTGGACAAAGGATATAAACAAACAGACTCAAACTATTTTAAAGTTGGAGTTAGACTTAGACTTTATTGATCCACAGGGGAATTTGCTTGGTCACAGTAGCTCAGTTGCACATAAAAAACACTCTTGATAACCACTAGTAAAAAGAAAAATAGGTGAAGATAGCAAAAACTAAAAATAATTTAAAAAAGGAAAGAAAAATGTACAAACAAAATGTACCACAGAACGTCACAGGAGGTCATTCCTGCCTGTGGCCATCAAACTTTATAACTCCTCCCGCTGAGTGTTAGTCACTCACCTTTAACACTTCAGATGCTGTTCATTTATTTGCAACCTCTTACCTCTGTATTTTGTGAATACTTTGTGAATACTTGTGCAATATTGTTCTTTTACTTTAAATGCATCTTACTTATTTTTATATATTTTTGTACAACTTTTATTTTATTTTTATTCTATTCTATTCTATTGTATTTGCTCTGTTAACTAGCAACTGTCACTTTATGGGAGCAACAGCAACAAAACAATTTCCTTGAAGGATTAATAAAGTATTCTGATTCTGATTCTGATTCTGAAAAAGAAAATACAAGTAAAAATCTAATAAAATAAAACAAAACAGTAGAAGCAAAAAGTGTACAACTTTATCATATGAACAAATACTTTTAATACTTGTCAGACTACAATGGAGCTCTGTGACAGTCAGTAAAAGAAATACACTGATCAGGCATAACATTATGACCACCTCCCTAATATTGTGTAGGTCTCCCTTGTGCCTCCAAAACAGTTGTGACTCATCAGAGAATGGACATGGGCCTTCTGAGGGTGTCCTGTGGTGTCTGGTAACAGAATGTAGTTAGTGGGGGGTCTTTGAGGGGAGGGGCCTCTGTGGATCATCCCACAGATACTTGATCAGTTTGGGATCTAGTGAATTTGGAGGCCAGGTCAACACCTTGTGCTGTTCTTCATGTTTTTTTTAGTTGTTCCTAAAGTGTTTTTGTGTGTGTGGAGTTGGTGACTAGGGTGGTGGTTCCCATTTCCAAGAAAATGGTACTAGAAGATGTGCTCCAGTTATTGGGGAGTCACACTACTCTAAGTTTATTTAAGGGTGCTGAATAAGAGACTCTGATTGATTGCCATCATAAAAGGGAATAATGGGAGTTTTGTAGTCCGCTCTATGTGTGGACTGAGGTAAGGAAAACTAAGGGAGGTACCGGGGGCAGTTATGGGCCATTGGAGGAGTTTCTACAAGTCCATACCTTTTTCCTTGTATAACAAAAGTGAGTCTTTATTTTCGGCACTAATTCAGTCATGTTTCAGATGTTGACTACTTGTCTCCGGCCCTGTTTATGACTATAAACTGGATCTCAAGTTGCTGAGGAGGTGTCTATGATGGCAACCTCAGAATCATGTGTCTGCTTTTTTCCAGACAATGGTGTGGCTTTGTTGGCTTTATCAGAGCGTGACCTTCTGCGTGAGCTAGGATGGTTTGTAGTCAGTGAGAAGTCGCCGGGATGAGGGTCAGCGTCTTCCAAGTATCAGGCCGTGGTGCTCTGACTGGGTTCCTCTTTTCCGTTACCTCCTGAAAAAATGATAAGGATGCACAATAAATGAACCCCACTGTAATGAACTTGAGTAGTTGGCAGAGGGAAACCTTGTGGGTGGTTTGTTGATGTAATGACGCTGTCCTCTTGCCGGTAAAAGCTTCGGTTAACTGGAAGTGACACGAGCTGGCTTGAAAAACTAGAAATGATTAACAGGAGAAAACGGTAAACAAGTGGTGTATTCATTGTGTGATCGTGTTGTATGAGCGCAAATAATGCACAATACATCTTTGAGTAATGTGCGTGTGTGTGTCCTTTACATTTCAGATGCAAATTTATGCACAGGACTCTATCACCATATAACTTCAATGTGGAGTACGGGACAGATCAATGTAATTGCTTTTAAAATGGGGTGTGGCAGATATTAATAAATGGCAGCTCTCTGTGTTCAATCAGTAACGTTTTCATCTAACTGTTTCACTGACAGAATTGTTCAGCGGACTTTGTGTTGTAGTACCAACACTGTCTATGACCTGTTGATTGTATTGATCAAACTGGACAGAAACTGTAATCTTCTGCAAATACTCACAGTCCTGTCAGATAGCCAGCTGCAATTGATTGCTTACTTTATTTAACTGTTCGTTCATATGATCTGTGTTCTTTCATTGGAAAAAGGAAGAAAGAAATCCCCCACAACCAAGGCACACCTTAGGGTACAAGGTCTTTAAGCTGGCATGCCCTCATGTAACTGCTTGCTTTCTAGAGGGTGTAGTACAAAAGTGGAGAAGGAAGACAGTTTAGCGGTTAGGCAGCTGCACCAACAATATTAAACCACACTGCCAAACAAATTTACTTGGCTGGAATCACCAAGGAGCTCGTCATCAACTTCAGGAGATCCCAGGTTGAGGACTTGGGTCGTCATCGGTGGTGAGAGAGTGGAGAGGGTGACCAACCTCAGGTTCCTGGGAGCAGACATCTCCAACGACCTCACATGGACAACACACATCACTGCACAGGTGAAAAAGACACAGCAGCGGTTGTTTATCCTGAGGACACTGAAAACTACACATAACAAAATGCATTAACACTGTAACATCATAAAGAGTCTTTGCATGTTGTTTCATTGCCCGCATTAACTCTGACTGCCACAAGAGAACTTTCTACCGCTGCCTCTCAACGCCTTAGCCAACCCCACACTCTAATATTTCGTTGGACCACCTTTAGCTTTGATTACAGCACACATTCGCTGTGGCATAGTTTTGATAATCTTCTCCAATGTCACCAGATTTATTTCCATCCAGTGTTGCATTCATTTTTCACCAAGATCTTGTATTGATGATGGGAGAGTCTGACCACTGAATTTCGGTGCAGTGGCTCAGAGTACAGCCTCTCTTCTTACCCTGATGCCCCCATCACTCAGGAACAGGGTAAATCTGGACTCATCAGACCACATGACCTTCTTCCATTGCTCCAGAGTCCAATCTTTATGCTCCCTAGCAAACTGAAGCCTTTTTTTCCAGTTAGCCTCACTGATTAGTGGTTTTCTTAAGGCTACACAGCTGTTCATTTCTTCCTAGAAGACGATGGTTCCCCACTGTCCTTCCAGTTTTTAATAATGCGTTGGACAGTTCTTAACCCTATTTTAGTAGTTTCTGAAATCTCCTTAAATGTTTTCTCTGCTTGATGCATGCCAATGATTATTTGACCCTTCTCAAACAGACGATCATCTTTTCTACAACCACGGGACATGGTTGTTTAAGAAATGAGAAGCCATTTTTTGTTAGCTGGATGTCATAAACATAAACATACTTAATCTCAGTGTCTGAAAAGAGAGACGTTGTATAGAGCTAGGTCAAATAAATTAAAGTACATATATTCACTCTGTCTGTTTTCTGTCTGTTTGTAATGGCGCTGACCTCTTGCCAGTAACTGGAAGTGACATGAGCTGGCTGGGCAAACAATAAATGATTAACAGGAGAAAAGGGTAAACAAGTGGTGTTGAAACTGTGTGATCATGTCATATGAGCACACAGTGTAGAATAGTCTTAACACCTTCGATACTGTGACACCAACAATTTATCACATTTAACTATTTTCACAAATTAATATTTCTCATTTCACCACAACTTTTTGAATGTTAGATAGTTTAGGCTCTGAACTAATGGCTTCTATATGTAGGACAATAACAGTTTCACCTCCACCAAAGAGTTTACTTAAAGGCAGGTCAGCATGGCCTGTGGAGTCCCTCAAGGATCAACACTAGAACCCCTTTTGTTCAGCCAGTGTTGTATCTCAGAACAATTATTGTTATGAAAGAAGAAACCCAACCCAATTCCCCATCTATTAGAACAGTGGATAAGGAAAGAAATCTGGGAGTTGTTTTAGACTAAGCTCTATTTCATATCATATTTAATTAGGTGGGAACACAGAAATCCAGGAATGAGTACTCTGAGACGACCTAAGTGGAAAAGGTTTCCATATAGACCTGTTGATGTACTTCAGCTGTTTATGAATAATGCGTCACCACTTCTTTACATTGGCCAAACTAACACTAGTTTCCTAACTAAAATTAAACTTATCAGAAAAATGGACCACCCTTGGAATAATTTCATTTAACGCGTACTTTAGTGTTTTAGTTTGGCCCAAGTCCCATCCACTAACATGGAGGAGGTGGAGCTTATGACCTATACTGCAGCCAGCTTCCAGGGGGAGCTCTACATAATTTGGCTTCACTTTTGAGGAACAGTTCTGACGTCCATCTTTATTTACAGTCTACGGTACTAACAAACAAATGTCAGCGTTGTCGTGACTGTTGGTCATATTGCGTTTCTGCCTGCTCTTGATCTAGTTTCGTTTCCCGTTTTCCCAAAAAGACCCTGCAGCTGATGTGTTCGGGCCGTCCATCTCTTCGTTTTGCACAACGCTTGGTTTGTAAATAATTTTAGTTAATCTGAAATCCAGTCCTGCCAAAGTAGGGGTGAGAAGCCAGCTTTATTTTCATTAGGATGTTTCTGGTAACGGATCTGATAGAAGGTGTCCTGTATTTTATTTTATTTTTGTTTGCCAAGTAAGTAAGAAGTTGTGTCGATTAATTGTTTTGTTTCTTGTTTTTGGCATGCTCGCCCTAAAGTTTTACTTTGTGTGGAGAATAAAGAATATTCTGGACTGCAATTTCACTGTGACACTGGTTCTGGGAAGTCCAGTCTTTTTATGCTACTTACTGATTTCCTTCAGGCCAGTTTGTAACAAGTGTGCTAAACTGATGCACTAAGGCAAAGACAGAAATAGAAACTTGTGTGTGAGGTGAAGGGAGGGTATTTTGGAGAGATGCCAAAAATCCAGAGACCGTTTCGTTTGCAAATGTGTGCAGGCTCGCTCAATGGCAGCCTGCACAGAGGACAAGGGGTTACAGAAAATGAATGAATGAGTGCAGGCAAAAAGACAATCCTTCAGCAACAGATCGGTGAGAATTTCCCTAAACAACAGCAAATAGCCATCATGGGAATGTTTCACCTTCTCTGGCTTTTCATCCTGTGGGTGAACGTGAAGAATTCTTCGCAGCAGAATGGTAAGAAAGACAAACTGACAATTTCTGTTAACAATAATGACACTGATTTCACAAAATACTTATCCCAGTGAGCCATTTCAACAATCTTTTAAAATGCAGACGCTCTGTATTTTAAGCCTTTTCTGAAACCTTTATCTCACTAGTGAAGTGACATGTTAGATACAAAAGGAAGATTTATTTTTAAATATTAAGCAATACAATCATTGAATGTGCTTTATAAAATTGGTACTAGGTTTTTGACATACATCACATATCATATCGGATTTTTGATGGAACTTTATGTGTAAAAACTCAAAATGAATTTCAACACCATTGGCTTAACACAAAAGCAGTGTTGTTTTTCCTTTACTGATGAAGTGAAGTAAGAGCTGATATAAAGGATCGCATTCATTCAGTATCTGACACAGTGATTACGGTGATACAAGTACAGATTTAAACGTACAGTGGCTCAAACTGAAGACAAAACAATGGTTGTGATCACTTTTAAAAAACAATCAAATTGAAGATTATCAACATAAAATCCTAAGACTTCAAAGCTGGTTTTATTTACTGTCAAGTTTTCAGTGTATACTGATGAGGAAGGGGTATTTAGTTGGTTGCAATCACCACCGTCACCACTAGATGTCTCCAAATCCTACAAACAGGTCCTTTAATATGCTGTACATTTGCCTTTTTATGAATACATTTTGAATTTATTCCTCAATTTAGAACTAATATGTACAGCACCTGTGATTTAAAAATGGCTTTGAGCCTGGAGGTAGAAATTACACCAAGTCCCGAATCATGAGTGCAATCCTTTTATATATTGGCACTGAAGAAAGACCTTCAAACTGCACAAAATGCAGATTAATAGTAGGACTTTGTCTTGGTGTTTGGTGCAACAAGCATATAAGAACAGTAAAAAATATACAAACGGTACAAAGAATTTATAAAAAGTCTGTTAAAAGGTTTGTGTCTTTTGTTACAATAAGTGCAGCAGTAAACCTAAACCTGTACCTGCTCTCTTTCATTTCCCACTTTCTTATAGCTCCTTCACATTGTGGGAGACCACCACTAGTGGCAGATGGAGACACAATAAACTACTCAAGAACGGTACAACCAGAATGACAGGGTTGAATACACTCAAAGTTACTACACTATGGAGGGTGGGCCTTACAAAACCTGCATCAACGGTGAATGGACTGGAGACATTAGATGCCTCAGTAAGTTACTGTTCCTTTTATATTGTTCATACTGCACTCTGACAACCAAACACAAAACATACCAGTGTCACATCATACAACTGTGTCAAGTCTGTTTTTCCACAAATGAGGAGGCAGATAAATCTCATCTCCTTCCTCAGCAACTTTAACTCTAAAAGAAAAAAAAATGTCATTAGTTATACATGTAGCATTATGACATAAATAAATGTTTATCTCTTTTCTCCTGCAGAACCCTGCGTTGTGACTGAGGAAGAAATGAACCAACGCAACATTAGATTCAAATATGCAAAACAAAACAAGCTGTACGCAACGCATCAGGATGTCATCTCGTTTACATGTACCAATGGAAGAAGACCTGTTGGCACAGTGGGAATGCGTCCGAGGTGTCTCGATGGTGTGATTGAGCTGCCCACTTGTGAGTGAATGCTGTCGGTCAACAGTGTGTGATGAAGATGAGCTGGCTGGACAAATGATTAACCAAAGTCAATAAATGGATCAACCAGTGATGAATCGGTTTTCTGTGTCTATTTCAGTGTTTGGCTTTTTTTAATAAAATATGCACAGTCTGCCAGTCGGTTGTCTTTCTCCACAATCAGACTACTCCTTGGTCAGTGCTTGGGTGTTAAACATAAATATACGCTGATTAGCCACAACATTAAAACCACTGACAGGAGAAGTAAGTAACATTGATCATCTTATGACAGTGTCTGCTCTGCTGGGAAAGTTTTGGACCTTGCATTCATTGATGTGGATGTTACTTAGACATGTAGCACCCACCTACACTAGACCAGACCAGGCACCCCCACTGTCATCTGTCACACACAGATGAGGAGTTGTATTGACTGATGGCTCGAGGCAGGAAAGATTTCCTATAGTGTTCTTTGAGACAATGAAGTCTGAGCCTTCTGGACCAGGTGCTCCGTTGTCTGTCTATCGTGTGGTGGAGAGGGTGGTCAGGGTTATCCATGCTTGATAACAGTTTGATCAAAGTCCTCCTCTCCACCACTGATTCAAATGGTTCCTGTCTGCAGCCAGCCTTCCTCATCAGTTTGTTCAGTCGGTTGGCGTCACTGGCTTCAATGCTGTCCCCCCAGCAGACCACAGCAGAGAAAAGGGTGCTGGCCATGACAGACTGGTCATAATGTTATGCCTGATTGGTGTATGTATCGATGCACATATAAATGTTTAATGTATACATACATACATATACATGCATGTAAGGGAATCATGTCTAAGAAATCTAAGAAATCACTCTAGTACAGTCTGAGAAGTAACACTTTTAACGTATAAGTGAAAGGAAGTCCAGATTTTAACTAATTTATGTTGGGAACCAGAGACACACAATCAAATGTTTTTCTAGTTTGAAGGAAATATCCTTAATTCATTGCATGCGAGTGAGGATTTCCACTTTACCAACAGTCTTCCAACAAAGATGTAAAAGCAAATGTGTGCCTTTCAGAGAAAGATAAGACAACATAGCCGTGATAGCTTTAGGGGTAAGATTCAAACTGGATAATTTAGATAAAAGTTATTCGGTTTTAACAAAGCCAGAATATAAGAATATAGTCAGAGGGGCTTTGAACACAATAGGTAGCTGGACACGAGGAACTAGAAGGAATCGACAGAGGTGACAGAACAGAACAGAACAGAACAGAACAGAACAGAACAGAACAGAACAGAACAGAACAGACGACTTGACAGAGAACAAAGGGAAAGGTAGGACTATATATACACACACACCTGGGCAGAGGGGCTAATGGGACACAGGTGAAACTAATGAGAGCGGAGCACACAAGGAGAAACCAAACCAACAATCAAAGGGGGGAAACACAGATAGTAAAATGAGCCAAGGAAGAACTTTAAACCCAAACAGAGTCACACAAAAATTAAATATAAATTAAAAACCATTAGATTTGTCAAAAATAGAAGATTAATGTACCCTACAGAAAATCTCATCCAAAACCTCCTCTGGATGCACCCCCCTTAGATTGGCCAAAATAAAAAACTACTAGGTAATTTAATAAAAACCTTTAAATTGGTACAGAATAGACAACCAAAGACGTCACATCTCTGGGACATGTGATGTTTAGACAAGTGGTTTTATGAAATGACCTGTAATTTAATAAAACAAGGTTTTTTATTTATGTTGTTTGCATGAACCAAATGAAATAACCACCTGTTAATTTAATAAAACAGGTGGTTTTATTAAATTGACATATGAGACAGCCATAACATATTCTTACATTAAATTGGAAATCGGTGATTCATGATTAGTAGCTAATTCTTCACATTTTAAATACATAATGTTTATAAAAAATGAACTTTAGGTACCAGTGCTGCGATAGACTGGCGACCTGTCCAGGGTGTACCCCACCTCTTGCCCGATGACAGCTGGGATAGGCTCTAGCACCCCCCGTGACCCTTCACAGGACAAGCGGTTACAGAAGATGAATGAATGAACTTTAGGTTCCAAACTTTTTTGGCAGAGTGAGATTGCGTGGTTGTCTCGTTGGCGTAATAACGCTGCTCTCTGCCAGTAAAAGCTTTAGTTAACTGGAAGTGACATGAGCTGGCTGGACAAACAATAAATGATTAACAGAAAAACAAGTTTGTGCAGAACTTGTGAAATTATATTGTGTAAAGACATAATAGCTTTTATTTCTTTATTTTCTCGACGTGTGACTTTTGGAACTTTAGATCACATCTTTTTGTAGGATAAGTTGGGCTCTTAAGTACTTTTCTGTCCTGGTCCAGCTTCCATTTGTAGGACAGTAATCATTTCACCTCTACCAGCTATTTTACTTTCACGCATGTCAGCATGGCCTGTGGAGTCCCTCAAGGATCAATACTTGAACCCCTTTGTGTTCAGTATCTTCTGCCTTTCAACCAGATCTATCAACACAGATATCCACTGCAGCTTTTTATCTTTTGAAACATTAAGCCACACAAGAAATCTGTGAGTTGTTTCCAATCACACCAGAACCTTTGGAATAATTGATCGCACATTTTTTGTTGGCATATTGTTGGCTAGCCTCTGAACTATTGTTCTATTCGGGTCCAGCTTCTGTTCGCAGAAGAGTAATCATTTTACCTCTATCAGCAGTTTTACTGTCAGGCAGGTCAACATGGCCTGTGGAGTCCCTCAGGGAACAATACTTGAACCCCTTTGTGTTCAGTATCTTCTGCCTTTCAACCAGATCTATCAACACAGATACCCACTGCAGATTTTTATCTTTTGAAACATTAAGCCAGACAAGAAATCTGTGAGTTGTTTTGGGTTTCCGATCACACCACAACCTTTAGAATAACTGATCACACATTTTTTTGTTGGAATATTGTTGGTTAGCCTCTGAACTATTCGGAGGAGGGGTAGTAATCATTTTACCTCTATCAGCAATTTTACTGTCAGGCAGGTCAACGAGGCCTGTGGAGTCCCTCAGGGAACAGTACTTGAACCCCTTTCGTTCAGTTCATACTGTGCACATTAAACATGATACCTGATAAACATCTGCATGTGGGAAAATGGTAACATGCCAGGTTAACTCTATTTTGATCCTGTTTTCCTCCAAGTACAGTCCGATTGCCTTCGTTTCAGTTTGTTTTTATTTCTCAGTCATCCAGGACATGGTATATCCAAAAATACAAGCTGACAAAAAGGCAACTGGAATTGTAGAGTTTCTTGATGGCGTTTCATCCATGTAGCTTCTTCGGTTCTAAAAGACTGGTAGGGATTTGGGGTTAGTGGGTGTTGCACATCAGAAACTCACATGACTGGAGTCTGTTAACTCTATTTTGATCCTGTGTTCCTCCAAGTATAGTCCGATTGCTGTAGTTTCAGTCTGTTTTTATTTCAATTTCTATGCTACATTCAAACTACGAGCAACAGAATTAGCTTAAACTGCAGAGTGTGGCAAGCTACCTTGTCGCAGAGTGGCTATTTAAGTGTTCCTCTGATGGTCCATGACGTTTTAATGTCGCCAATCATGTAAAAATTAACATACGAAACAAACTGTAATTCAGCCAGGGTCAGTTTGTAGCTTCATATCATCACCATCCTATGAAAATGTCTTGTTGCCTGTTTCATGTTTGAATGTTGAAATTAAAATATAGTGAACTACTATTTTTTATTTTTTATTTTTGGTTGAAAACCTGTTACGACTTGGTTTTAGGCTAAAAGTTTGTGTTTGTCTACCTGTTGGTCCTCAAGGTGCTTTTCTGTCACAATTCACAAGAGCACACACACAATGGAAGGTCCTCTCAAAGATAGAAACGCAACTTAACTCATGTTGTGGGGTCAAATCAGTTGAACGATGTCACATTGTTTGTTGTGGCACTTAACCAACAGCTAGTCCTTAAATCCTTTAAGTTAACCTTTCAAGTTAGAGTGAAGACTTGGTTTATAGTTAGAATTAGTTGTCTCTGAAGCAACATAAACATACTCATGTTGTAGGGGACATAAATCTGTTGTACAAATCTGCGTTTGTATTAGATAAGGGGTTCTTTTGGGATTTTCCAAAGTTCTCAGGACCACTTTGTTTACATACGAGCGCATTTCCAAAATGTGGAAATATTTCTGTCGATATGATTATAAAGCAAATCCTTCAGCAACAGATCAGTGAGTGTTTCCTAAACCCAGCAAGTACCCTGGATTTTCATGATGAGAATCTTTCACCTTCTTTGGCTTTTCATCCTGTGGGTGAACGTGAAGAAATCTTTACAGCAGAATGGTGAGAAAATTATATAAACTCTTCATCTTATATAATATGATAGTGATTTTACAGAAACACTTGTGGTACTTGTACTACTTGCTCTACTAATGAGCCATTTAAACAAATATTCATACCCAAACTCGTATTATACTGACATCTTAGTATGAGTTTTACTGTAAAAAAGCCTCAGGAAGTATTGAATGTCATTAGTTTTAGTTTGCCAGGAGAAAATGATGTACAAGTAGCATTGTTCTTCTTTAACTGATAAAGCAGACTTTAATTCCATAGAAGAAGTTTACAGAGTTGTCGAAATAAAGGTCCTCTTCATCCTGTTTTCATTTCTTTATCGTTATTTTCTATCATCTTTTTCATTCCAGCCCAACAGTGTCCAGTGATTCATGTGGACAATAATGTTCAAGCGACTGGGGATCTTTCAGGAGCAACCCCTGGTAGCATAGTTCAATTTAGCTGTAAGTCCAGCCTGGAAAGACCGAATGGGCCAGCAGAGATTTACTGTTACGAATCTGGAGAGTGGAGCGGCGTACCTCCGAAATGCAAAGGTACAGTAGGATGTTGAAATCAGTGTAAGGGTCACTTTTTCAGATAAGGCTTCACCTGTTGACTGCTATCTCAACAAAACAACCACTAACCACCTAACGTCAAACTTCATGCGTCGATGGACGCATCGAAAGGGCTGCCATCAGAGAAATGTGTTGTTTAGAGTCTGTTATCACGTCTTTTGTAAAAGATAGTAGCAGCAAAATAACTTTACAGGAAAAATAATTAACAGTGATTAAGGCATTTATCAAGAATACCATAATCACTCAGTGTCACATAGAGTACTTTGTTGCCATGATTGGTGGTAGGTTGTTTTTTTCTTTATTGGTTGAAACGTGGCCCATAAGGAATTTTATTAAACTGAGTCAGCTAATAAACACATTAATTTCACCCTGCAATGAATCTGGCAAGGCCTTCACTTCATCAACATCAGCTTTGGCTGTGCTTTGTTCTTAGTGCTAATATTAGCACATTGTAAACAATCTACCTACTACACGAACACCTCCATTAGCATTTGGCTCAAAGTTTTAGCATCACAGCATTAGGCTATGGTAGCATGTATGAAACAAAACAATAGTAGAACTGTTAAGGCCCATCAAACAATCTTGATGGACTTGAAGATTGGAAGAATTTTTTTTAGAAAAATATAGCTTTCTTAGCTTAGCTTGGTGTAGCACAAGGTCTGACTTTTTTTCCTTCTAACAAAACCGAGACAAAACCTTCCCAGTCCTGATCTCAGCTGTTCCCAGAAACAAAATGGAAAGTAATTGTACAAAACAACCAAGTCCTACATATTAAATCTTCAGTGTGCAGGAGTTTTAGTGCTCTACTGACAGAAATCACATTTTATATTTCAGAATATTCACCTGAAAATTAGAAACCTGTTACGATTAGTTTAGAATGAGCCCTTTATGTCTACAGAGGGAGTCCAGTCACCTATGCTGTGCTACAGAACAGACAAACCAAACCAGCCCTTGACATTTTTTAGCAGTTGCAATCTAAAACTTCACCACTAGATGCCACTAAATCCTACACACTGGTCCTTTAAAATAAAACCTAACTCTCAGATCAGATTAATTAGTGGCCTTTTTGTGACCAAATCTCCATTGTGTTTATTCTCCAACAGAAATAAAATGTGCTGTGCCTCTGATTAAAAATGGTTTCACGCTGGGAGATATCCAAGAGTACAAACTGCAAATGACCCTGAATTATGGGTGTGATCCTCAATATACACAGCGCAATGAAAGACCCTCAACATGCACATCAGTCAGAACTTTTCGAGGACCAAGAGCAGAGTGGAGACCCACACCTGTGTGTGAGCGTGAGTATTAACTTAATCCACGTTTTATTGTCTACTGCTGAATTGCCGTGGTTCAATAGTCTGTCTTCTTACCACCAACATAATGTGCTTCATTTCCCAACAAATGCAGCAACAAAATGTAAACTGACAACGTCGCCACGCAAAGGAACACGATATGAACCATCTTTAAGTGTGTTTTCACCCGGTGACACAGTAAGAGTAACATGTGCAGAGAACTACTGGATTCTGAACACTCGGACAACCTCGGTAGAGACGACGTGCAAACCTGACGGACACTGGACCTATTACCCAGTTTGCCAAGGTATAAACCTACACAAGCACCAACTCATGTGGTTATTTGCTGTGTCGGCTTATAAATTGTGAGTCTTTCTGTCATTACAGAGTTTTTATGCAGCAGTCCAAGAGACGGACGTTTGGGTTTCTGGGGAAGCAGTTCTTTTGGGCCTAATAAATTGGGTGACACCGTCAGTTATTGGTGTTCATCAGGCTACAAGAGCACGAATGGCACCAGTCGAGCCACATGCACCAGAGACGGGTGGACGCCTAAACCGCTTTGTCAAGGTATGGTGAAGTTAACCTTTCTTATATTGCTGCTGCTAAAGCACTTTTTCTGACCAGACATTTCATGTGTTTGTTCTTCAACAGAGCTGACGTGCAAAGCACCTGTAATTGAAAATGGTTTTGTGCTTGGAGGTGTGAAAGAGTACAAAATAAATGAAGTCCTGAATTACGGGTGTGACCGTCATTATAATAACACTGGACCTTCGAAATGCACGAAGTATGGATATATAGCAGACTGGAGCATCCCGCCTTTGTGTGAACGTGAGTATAAAGAGTGTCTAAAGAGTGAATAAAGGTGTCATGGTGCTCTGATCTGTACTGTTGCAACAATAATTACATAATATACTTAATTTCCCAACAAATGCAGCAATACAGTGTCATCTGATGCAGCCGCCGCTTGAAGGGACACGATATGAACCATCTGTCAGAAGTGCGTTTTCACCTGGTGACACAGTAAGAGTTACGTGTGGAGAGAATTACTGGGTTTTGAACCATCAGACAACCTCTGCAGAGATCACTTGCAAAGATGACGGACACTGGACGCATTCACCAATATGCGAAGGTGGGAAAGCAACATGAACTTCAGTGTCAGATGATGAGATTATCGCTCTCTGGGTTGGTTTATCCGCCGATGATGGTGACTGTAATGTCGAACTCTCTCATTCCAGAGGTTATATGCAGCCATGTGACTGACCCACTTTTGGATAAATGGAGAGACGCTAAGTGGGCAAAAAATTACCTTGGCAAAAAAGTCACTTATATGTGTAAAGCAGGCTACAATAACACAAATGAGGAGGCAACGTGCACCAGAGATGGATGGACACCAAAACCACTTTGTCGAGGTATGGTGCATTTAACCTTGCATTTCCTACATTTTTTTCACATCTGGAACGTGTTTACAACCCATCACTGGATGGCAAATGAACAGTAACTTGAATTGATGGACAATTACTGGAAATGATTTCAAAAATAGCTTTTTAATTTAACCAGTAAGATCCAACTGAGAAAACTCTTTTTCTAAGGGGGTCCTGCAATGTGTTGTTTAGAGGATAAGTTAACCCAGACCCTCGCTAAACCAATCAGACAGTCCCGTCTAGTCAGTTAGGAATAGTTTGCTTGGGAAGAGGGAGAAGGGAAAGAGAAAAATAGTTCTGTGCATTAAATGGAGGAAACAAACACCGGAAAATTTCCTCATTAATGAAACACTGTTTATCCTTTGTCTCTTTCAGGAAACTTGAACTTGACTGAAGACGACACGAAGCCACAGAACACGACTATTAATATGTATTTTATCGATTTATTTTAATGTCGAGGAGACGTCGTACATTTGTAGCTCAGGATGAAATAATGAGGCGAGCCATGTCGGTGCGGTGTAATGCCGGTGTAGTTCTCCTACCAGCATGAAATGTGACACTGATCCTGTCTACAGATGTGGAAACTTTAATAAAACATAAATTATCTGTTATTCTGTTTCCTGCCTCCACATTGACACTGACATCGCTGTAATGTATAACGTGGGTCAACAGGAGCTTAACCCAATCATTTCGGTGGAATTACAGAATAATTGTTTCATGTTTGTCCAGAATTCGTTTAACCACGGCTTTAACTCATCCCCCTACCCAGCCTTTCATCCCCTCCTACCCGGACAGAACCAGGACCCTGTTAATCTCTGGACTTCAACGTCCGGAGCTGCATGGTCCTCGTTAGAGATTGTGGAATTTCCGGCGAATGCATTAGTGACACACATACATTAATTTACCCACACATTGTCCTGCACACAAATCTTGTTTTTAATTTGTCGACGATCTAACACAGTTACAGAAACTGCAGCTATTATGGGTTAGAGATATCTTAAGGTTTATAGCTGCAACAAACGAGAAGTGGTTAGACAAGCAGCTTTGGGACTGTAGGATTACAGGGATTTCCAGTTTTAGTTTTGTTTTTCACATGAAGAAAGTAACACAGATTAAGGAATATTCTGTCAACTAAACTTTAAATTAAGCAAGTAACACATGCATTTATTGTTTTTTAACCAATATAAAACATCCAGGAGCTACATTTTCAATTAAAGTTAATATAAATCATTAATTCTGATAGCTGGGACAGGCTCCAGCACCCCGACAACCCTTCTCATGACAAGCGGTTGCAGAAGATGAATGAATAAATGAATGGATTTTAACCTTGGACCTGGACGGAGGACACTTGACATGTGTGACTCCAAGTATTAGTTCATTGTTAGTTTAGCAACATCACAAATTACTCATTCATTCATTCATTTTCTGTAACCGCTTGTCCTGTTAAGAGTCACTACTGGATTCTATCCCAGCTGTCATTGGGGGGAGAGGCGGGGTACACCCTGGACAGGTCTCCAGTCTATCACAGGGCTAACACAGAGAGACAGACAACCATTCACACTCACACCTATGGCCAATTTAGAATCACCAATGAACCTAACCAGCATGTCTTTGGACGGTGGGAGGAAGCTGGAGTACCTGGAGAGAACCCACGCAGACACAGGGAGAATTTCTTCCTTCTTGCTGTGAGGACACTTTGTTATTATTTTATATGAGCAAATACCTGTGGTCTATGGTCTTACACTTTTGATCAGCTGATGAACAGCCTGTTTGAGTTTAAAAGCAGTTTTTAATGAACCATAATAAACTGCCTAATATCTGTTTTTTTGTCTCCAGTTACTTCTTTTTACATTTTGAAGCTGAAATACTTTTTCCCCCGGTCTTAAGATTCAGGAGTTGGTTTAACTCATCATCTACACTAGCTTCTCTCTACAAATCAGATGTACAGTAAATCTAGTCAATAAAAAAAAACCCTGAAGACACATGTAAACAAAACAGATTCGTTTTAATATGTACAAGGGAACGAAGTAATTAAAAAAAAAAGAAACATAAGAAAAATATTTTCCAGTAAGTCCACTGTGTTTGTCTTGTCTTCGAGTATTTACAGAACAATGGACAGCGTGTCCGCCACCATGTGAATGGCCCTGAGAGGGTCCACGACGTCTTTGAGCTTGTCCTTTCTGAGAACCCAATCTGGTGCGAATCTGAAAAAAAAAAAACAACAAAAAGACAGGATTTAAATCATGACTGCAAACACGCGGCCTGTAAAACTCAGACACGCACGGCTCTGGATGCAAACACACACGTACTTTGGCACAGGGCGGGATTTACGAGGCGTCACGAGGCAAAAGCTCCCGTTGATCGACGCGTTCATCTTGAGCTTGGTTATCGTCCTCTCCGTGTCCATCTTCTGTTTGCGAGCAGTGAGGCGGTAAATGCTGCGTATCCTGTCCAAGACCTTGGGCATCTTCATGACCTCCTAAAGAAAGTAGATTTAGATTTTCTATCCTGCAAAACCTGTTTAATATTCCCCTGGTAATTATGTAGCTACAGACCTCAACACGACGCTTGTCCTGCAGCAGGAGGGCGAGAAGGAAGCAGGCCTTGGTGAAGATGCTCCCGCCCTTTTCTGCCACTTTGTCTCCGGCTTTTTCCCGGTACCTCTGCAGAAGATCCAGCAGCGTCTCCACAGAGTTCTCCACCGAATACACTGCCTCGATTGTCTTGTGGTACTGAGGAAACCAAGAAAACCAAGAGTGAGTGAGTAGAAGAGATGAACTGCAGAGGAACAGTGGCAGCATTATCAACGTGTAACTGTGTCTGTGTGTCTTCGTCTGCGGTACCTTGGAGAGGTTGAGGAGGATCTGGATGGAGAAGGTGATGACGTCCATGCAGGGCACGCTCCTGTTGCAGCAGCGGATTAAAGTGAAGATGACGTTGGTGGCTCCGCTCTCCACCAGCCGCTCGCAGCACTCCGGGGACAGCCTGGTGGCGGTCTCTGTGAGCGCACGCATGTATAACGAACACACAAATAAAACAGGGTCCTTCTGTTAGCACTTGAGATGAATGTGGTCACATAAAAACCTCGAAACAGCAGCAACAAAACGGGAACTTTTTCTCTCCAAACTTCCTAAAAGTCGACTCTATTCTGAACTCTGATGATTTAGGGACGACACAGAAGTGTGTGGCAGCAGCAATAAACGCCATGTGACCACATTCGCTGCTGATGCTTCACTTTCTCTTTGATTATTTCTTAAAATTCTACTTTTCCCGCAAAATTATGACCAATCAGAAAGAACGCAGGGTAGAGGACGTCAAATCGAACCAAGGCTAAAGCTCCTCTATGTTTTAATGGCTGTAGTTGGAACGTCTGGTGGCAAAGCAACTGGTCTTACCCAGGTTTTTCAGGGCCTCCAAAATATAGGAGAAGTGTTTGTATCGGAGGAGGTAGTCCAGCGCCAGCGACGTCTTGTTGCACAGTCTGTCCTCCTCTCGGACGCCGGAGGAGACTTTGCGTAGGCGGTGCCTCAGCTTCACCAGCTTGGGATTATCATTCAGTCGGCGGGAGCGGTGTCCTCTCCACAGAGCCTGGAGGGAGACGAGGGGACGGGGGGCGAGGACAAAAAGACAAATAAAGTGAAACCTCAGTTAGCAGAGGACGTTCATTACCTATTCAAGGTGCTTGAGCTTAATTAACTGCCGTGTTGATGAGGTCGATACTGTGCTTTAGATATTTAGGAACGAAAAGAAGACATTTTGAGGAAAACCTCGAAAACTTTAAAAGATGTTTGCTTCCTTTCGGGGCTGCAACATAATTGACATAATCTAAATATGTAAATATGTCAATTTACATGCAATACTATGCGTGTGACTCTAGCTGCCAGGCATGCTATAAAATTAACAGAAAACTGAACTAAATCCTCAGTTTAGCAGTAATAAAAAAGGCAATAGAGAGATTGTTGACGCAGCCCTGAACCCATTTCTGCACAGAAATTGGATTCTGCCTAGAGATCTAGAGAGGAAAGCTTACACCGAACTACTGAAACCGTACTGATTGCTCATGTGACACCTGACTATAGCTCAAAGAGAGGTACAGCTGTCGCACCTGAGCCTTGACAATGCCCTGCTGAATCCTCTCCTGGCGCCTGAGAAGAAGGAATTTCCTGACGGCCTGCTGGATGACGGACGCGGCCTTGTGGCGTCGATCTAACCAGCGCCTGGCCGCTCTCTGCGCCGTAACCACCTTCCTCCTGTCCTCCAGGAACCGTCTCCTCTGCTGCCTCGCTCTCACCCAGCGCTAAGACAAAGACAAGGAAATCGTTTTAGGACGCGTTGCGGCATTCGCCAGAAATGTTGGTTCTTTGCTGCTGCACCGACCTGTACGGTGATGACAGAATGGATCTGTTGTTTGGCGGACTCCAAAGCCCAGTGAGCTCTCAGAGCACGCTGGATCTTTATGGCGCTAAGGTGATGGAAAACTGCTGACGTGAAGCGGCGCCTCCTCTCTGCTCGGGCGGCCTCTAATACCTGAAACATATGAGCACACATTCAAAGAAGTGTAATCTTTTTACCTTAATGACCAAGCAGAAGCTTGTTTTGAAACCATCTTCTTCAAATAACACTTCCTTAGACTTCCTCCTACTCTTCTACGAGGTTAACAATTTTTCAGCAATCTATATATTTTGTCCCCCTACCTGTCGTCTTGCAATCCAGGCTCTGCAGCGTCTCTGAAGCGTGACGGCAGCTTGCCTCAGTTGGGTGTAGCCGTTTCTCTCCGCCCTGCCGAGCCGCACCGCCCGAACCCTCCTCTGCAGTGTCACGGCTGCCTCCTTCTTCCTCAGGAAGAGACGCCGCTGCACCGAGCATCTCCAGCGCGACTGGATCACGACAGAAGCTCCACTCCGTCGGCTAACGTCCCTCCTGACGGCCCAGCCTCTGAATGCTGCCTGGAGGAGGACTGTGGATTGTTTCAGTTTCACAAAGTTCTCCCTTTCTTGTCTTTGAAGAACAATCGCCCGATAGCGTCTCTGGATGATGACGGCAGACAGACGCATGGCCTGGAATTTAACTTCCTCTCTGTGCTTTCTGAACCCAGACTGGATCACAGTAGCAGCCTGATGCCAGCGAGCCACTTCCTTTCTGACCTGCTGTCCTCTGTACGCCGCCTGAAGGACGACGGCTGCTCCTCTGAGTTGTTCATATTGTTTCCTTTGTGTCTTTGCTGCAACTTTGGCCCGATATCTTCGCTGAACATTGAGGACTGATGATTTCAGAGTAAGATACTGTCTGCGTTCACAGTGGGCTCTGTAAGCGCTCTGGATAACACTGGCAGCCACGTGCTCTTGTTTGAGGATTTGTCTGGATTTCATTCCACGATACGCAGCCTGAAGAACAATAACAGCTTTTCTAACTTCTTGAAATTGTTTTGCATCAACGTTTCTCTGCTTCTGAGCCCTAAACCTCTGCTGTAAGACACAGGCGGCCCAGCGTCGTCTCCTGAAGGCCGACCGCTGTTTATACATCTTGAAGTTTGCCTGAATGACAGCAGCTGCCCTGTGCTTCTTGGCGACATCAGTCCTCACTTTATGACCTCTGAAAGCTGCTTGAAGAACGACAGCAGAACTTTTTATTTTCAGGAACGTTTCTCTTTCCCGTCTTTGAAGAAGACGAGCACGATAGTGTCTCTGGATGATAATGGCGGACAGACGCATGGCCTGGAATTTAACTTCCTCTCTGTGCTTTCTGAACCCAGACTGGATCACAGTAGCAGCCCGATGCCAACGAGCCACTTCCTTTCTGACCTGGTGTCCTCTGTGCAACGCCTGAAGGACGGCGGCTGCTCTGCGCATTTCTAAGTACTCCATCCTTTGTGCCTTTGCTGCTTTAGCTGCTCGATATTTTTGCTGAATGGCGAGCGCGGATCGTTTTAATTTCAGATACTGCCTGTGTTCACAGTGGGCTCTGTAAGCTCTCTGGATGATGGCAGCTGCCTCACGCTCCTGTTTGATGATTTGTCTGGATTTCATTCCACGATACGCAGCTTGTAGAACGATGGCGGCTTTTCTGACTTCTTGATAATGCTTCATGTGAGGGATTCTCTGCTTCTGAGCTCTAAACCTCTGCTGTAAGACACAGGCGGCCCAGCGTTGTCTCCTGAAGGCCGACCGCTGTTTATACATCTTGAAGTTTGCCTGAATGACAGCTGCTGCCCTGTGCTTCTTGGTGACGTCAGTCCTCACTTTATGACCTCTGAAAGCTGCTTGAAGAACGACAGCAGAATGTCTTACTTTCAGGAACGTTTCTCTTTCCTGCCTTTGAAGAAGACGAGCCCGATAGCGTCTCTGGATGATGACGGCGGACAGACGCATGGCCTGGAACTTGACTTCCTCTCTGTGCTTTCTGAACCCAGACTGGATCACAGTAGCAGCCTGATGCCAACGAGCCACTTCCTTTCTGACCTGCTGTCCTCTGTACAACGCCTGAAGGACGACAGCTGCTCCTCTGAGTTGTTCATATTGTTTCCTTTGTGTCTTTGCTGCAGCTTTGGCCCGATATCTTCTCTGAACATTGAGGACGGAGGATTTCAGAGTAAGATACTGTCTGTGTTCAGAGTGTGCTCTGTAAGCGCTCTGGATAACACTGGCAGCTTCCTGCATTTGTTTGATCATCTGTCTGGATTTCATTCCACGATACGCAGCCTGAAGACTAATAACAGCTTTTCTAACTTCTTGAAACTGTTTTGCATCAAAGTCTCTCAGTCTCTGAGCCCTAAACCTCTGCTGTAGGACACAGGCAGCCCAGCGTTGTCTCCTGAAGACCAACCGCTGTTTATACATCTTGAAGTTTGCCTGAATGACAGCTGCTGCCCTGTGCTTCTTGGCAAGTTCAGTTCTCGCTTTCTGACCTCTGAAAGCTGCTTGAAGAACGACAACAGAACGTTTTATTTTCATAAAGTCTTCTTGGTCTCTCCTCTGGAGAACAAGAGCTCGATAGCGTCTCTGGATGATAATGGCAGACAGACGCATGGCCTGGAACTTGACTTCCTCTCTGTGCTTTCTGAAGACAGACTGGATCACAGTAGCAGCCTGATGCCAACGAGATACTTCCTTCCTGACCTGCTGTCCTCTGTACGCCGCCTGAAGGACGACAGCTGCTCCTCTGAGTTGTTCATATTGTTTCCTTTGTGTCTTTGCTGCGACTTTGGCCCGATATCTTCGCTGAACATTGAGGACGGAGGATTTCAGAGTAAGATACTGTCTGCGTTCACAGTGGGCTCTGTAAGCTCTCTGGACAACACTTGCAGCTTGCTGCATTTGTTTGATCATCTGTCTGGATTTCATTCCACGATATGCAGCCTGAAGACTAATAACAGCTTTTCTAACTTCTTGAAACTGTTTTGCATCAAAGTCTCTCAGTCTCTGAGCCCTAAACCTCTGCTGTAAGACACAGGCAGCCCAGCGTTGTCTCCTGAAGGCCGACTGTTGTTTATACATCTTGAAGTTTGCCTGAATGAGAGCAGCTGCCCTGTGCTTCTTGGCGACGTCAGTCCTCACTTTATGACCTCTGAAAGCTGCTTGAAGAAAGACAACAGAACGTCTTATTTTCATGAAGTCGTCTTGGTCTCTCCTCTGAAGAACAAGAGCTCGATAGCGTCTCTGGATGATGACGGCGGACAGACGCATGGCCTGGAATTTAACTTCCTCTCTGTGCTTTCTGAAGACAGACTGGATCACAGTAGCAGCCTGATGCCAGCGAGCTACTTCCTTTCTGACCTGCTGTCCTCTGTACGCCGCTTGAAGGACGACGGCTGCTCCTCTGAGTTGTTCATATTGTTTCCTTTGTGTCTTTGCTGCGACTTTGGCCCGATATCTTCTCTGAACGTTGAGGACAGATGATTTCAGAGTAAGATACTGTCTGTGTTCACGGTGGGCTCTGTAAGCTCTCTGGATAACACTTGCAGCTTGTTGCATTTGTTTGATGATTTGTCTGGATTTCATTCCACGATATGCAGCCTGAAGATTGATAACAGCTTTTCTAACTTCTTGAAATTGTTTTGCATCGAGCTCTCTCAGTCTCTGAGCTCTAAACCTCTGCTGTAAGACACAGGCAGCCCAGCGTTGTCTCCTGAAGGCCGACTGTTGTTTATACATCTTGAAGTTTGCCTGAATGACAGCAGCTGCCCTGTGCTTCTTGGCAAGGTCAGTCCTCACTTTATGACCTCTGAAAGCTGCTTGAAGAACGACAACAGAACGTTTTATTTTCATAAAGTCTTCTTGGTCTCTCCTCTGAAGGACAAGAGCACGATAGCGTCTCTGGATGATGACGGCAGACAGACGCATGGCCTGGAACTTGACTTCCTCTCTGTGCTTTCTGAAGACAGACTGGATCACAGTGGCAGCCTGATGCCAACGAGCTACTTCCTTTCTGACCTGCTGTCCTCTGTACGCCGCCTGAAGGATGACGGCTGCTCTGCAGATGTTTTGGTATTTTTGCATTTGTTCCTTTGCTGCAACTTTGGCACGATATCTTCTCTGGACATTGAGGACAGAGGATTTCAGAGTAAGATACTGTCTGTGTTCACAGTGGGCTCTGTAAGCTCTCTGGATAACACCTGCAGCTTGTTGCATTTGTTTGAGGACTCGTCTGGACTTCATTCCTCGGTAGGCAGCTTGCAAGACAACAACAGCACTTCTCTTGGTTCTAAGAGCACACATCTCTGCTCGCATTCTTTTGTTAGCTCTGTAACGTGCTTGCAACACAGTGGAAGCCCAGCGGAGCTTCTCGTAGCTGGTTCTCTGCTGGTACATTCTGAAGTGGGACTGAATTGTTACAGCTGCCATATGCTTGATGCGCAGCTGCTTTCTGACTTCGTATCCTCTGTAGGCGGCCTGCAGACAAACGGCCGCCCTGCGCTGTAACACATAGTCCAGACGGTCTTTTCTCGCCAGGGCTGCTGCTCTGTACCTTCGCTGACAAACCAACGTTGCCGCCTTGATGGCGAGGAACCGCTTCCTTTCTCGTATGGTGACATATTTTCTCTGAATGACCGCAGCAGCTCTGTGCATCTCTGCGATCTTCCTCCTGGCTCTGTGTCCACGGTGCGCTGCCTGGATGACCACGGCTGCAGTTTTCATTGTCCTGTACCTCCACATCTGTTGATCCCTCAGCCTTTTAGCTCTGTATCGTTCCTGAATAATAACGGCAGCGCACTTGGTGGCGAGGTAAGCCATGCGCATCCTGTGCATCCTGAACTGAGCTTGGATTGCTCTGGCAGCGTTGTGCCTCTTCTTGAGGTCTTCTCTTACTCTGAGCCCTCTGAATCCAGCTTGGATCTTTACTGCGGCCTGCTTCAGCTTTCTGAATTCATTCTGCTTCTCCCTGCATAAGAGAAGAGCCCTGTATCGGCTTTGGATGATAATCGCCGCACTCTGAAGGAGAACGTATCGTTTCCTACTTAATATCATCCTAACTGAGGACTGAATGAGAGTCGCTGCCTGGTGTTTTTTCCTCTGCTCTGTCCTAACCTTCATACCTCTGAATCCAGCTTGAAGAGTAACACAGGCATCTCTCTTCTGAAGGTATGCCTTCCTCATCTCCCTTCCAGCCACAAAGGCCCTGTACTGACGCTGTATTACTAGAGCAGCGGCCTTCTTGGATCTATACTCTTTTTGCGCTTTGTACCGACGATAGTAAGCCTGTATCAGCGTTGCACCCTGACGCAACTTTTCTATCCTCTTTCTGTCGGCTCGGCCTCTCCAGTTTGCTTGTATCGTGAGCACGGCACTCCTAAGGGCGTCGTATTCACCCTTTGCCTTACGAGCTAAAAGTGCAGCTCTGTACTTCTGCTGTATCAGAGCTGTGGCCTCCCTCAAGGCCAGGTAGTGCCTTTGGGCGGCGTACTTCCTAAAAGCCGCCTGGATCGCCGTCGCCGCCTCGTGCTGCTTTCTCAGCGACTCCCGAGCTGCTTTACCGCGATAAGCTGCCTGTAAGGTGACCGCCGCACATCTCATCCTCACAAACATTTCCCGTGCCAGGTCTCTCGCCACAGAAGCCCTGAAGCGGCGCTGGATTACGACCGCGGCGCATCTCATCTTCGCCGCCTGTTTTCTGACAGCGTGCCCTCTGAAGGCACTCTGGATGACGACGGCCGAGTGCTGCTGCAGCTTCAGCGTCTGAAAGCGGCGCCTCTGTGCACGGCCTCTGTACAGGGCCTGCATGATCACAGCGCTTCTCTTAATCTTTTTGTACTGATGGACACACTTCTGCATTCTGTACCAAGACTGAATTCGTACAGCAGCAGCAGACCTTTCAGACGTTTTTGCCTTGTACCATGTCCTGAACGCAGCTTGTATCACTTTTGCAGCACGGCTCTCCTTTTGTGTTTTCTTTGCTTTCCAGCTCCTGTACCCTCTCTGTATCTTAACCGCGGCAGCTCTGAGAAGGAGACAACGCTCCCGATCTCTTCTTGAAAGAGCCCACGCCCGGGAGTACCTCTGAATGACCGTCGCTGCCCAGTAGATTTTTCCGTAAGCGGAGGCCGCTCTCCTCATTCGCCATTGTGCTTGGACAACAACGGTGTAATATCCGAGGCACTGGTAAGCTCTCCTGGCCGAAAACATCCTCCACTGAGCCTGCATGGGCGAGATAAGAACCATGTATTCAAAGACCAATTACACACGGCAGCTTCGTTATGAAGTTTAAAAGAATAAGACTGAAATTGGCAATAAAAGGAAAAGCAAGAAGTTCACTTTGCAGCATGTAAATTCATAACAAAGCGTATTAGGTTCTGTTCAGACTTTGCATTAACATCCGTCCAAGTGTTTGTGTTCGCACCTGGCATTTAAATGTGTCTCCACATTCATTCGTCCCCAGCCAGCTCTTCAGATCCGAATGCAAATAAACACCAACGGTCTCTAATGGATCTCCACCTACTGCTGTTTCAGAACCATGAACGGCCTTTTTTTTATGTGTGCACCCAACATGATCACGTCAATAACTGACCACATGCCAATATGTTATTTAATGTTAGTCCTGCGATACACTGGCGACCTGTCAAGGGTGTACCCCCGCCTCTCGCCCAATGACAGCTGGGATAGGCCTCCCCCAGCCCCCCCACGACCCTTCACAGATCAAACGGTTACAGAAGATGACTTAATTCCTGTTTAGATTAATTCATTTTTTTATTTAGTTAACTTTTTAAAAAGCTCTCATTGCTAATGAACAGACATCACTTACTGTGCTTTTATTTTTTCAGGTGATCATTTATAACAGTGATTGTGGTTTTTTGTTTGCTGGAAGAGCACCCCTATTGAGCAGGTGGTCTTTAATGAGACCAAGGACTAATTGTGTGTTCACACCACCAAGGGAATGAGGTCAAATGTGTCCCACACAACCTCCACAAGTGGCCAAAGATCAGATCTCTCAAACATGACCTCAATGCGTCCAGGGTGCGTTCACACGTGTACTTTACGATGGTCACTTGTGATCGGATTCCCCAGGAAGGATGTTAATGCAGCCTTAAAGTCACAGCTTTCACAGTTTGGCTTACTTAAGTACGAAAAACTAAATTAGACCAACCAACACTAGAGAATGCTTGTTTTAAAGCACTAGTGGAACACCTGAAAACATCTTCACAACATCGTCTGGAATTAATAAAATGTAGACTATCAGTAGAGGCGCACTGAGAAATACTGGTTTTAAGGTTTTCTTAGCTAATCCCATTTCTTCCGGTTTCCTCTTTTCAGACTATTGTCCTCTGCTGGTTTGGAGAGTTATTTCTTCTAAGGTTCACAGCATACATGCTACATGGCCTCTGGTTGTTTTAACAACCAAGTGTTCAAGTGACAATTTATGGCCTATACTTGTCACATCTCTGATGTCGGCTCGGCGTGTCCAGTCCTTTAGGTATATAATAAACACCTACCTGGATGACTGTTGCTGCTTCGTGTTGAATTGCCCGAATCTGAGCCTCTTTCTTCAGCCTCAGTCTGTTGCGGGCTGCGTAACCCCTCCAGAAGGACTGGATGATGACGGCAGCTCGATTCTGCCTCTTAGCTCTGCACTTCGAGAGAAAACTCCTCACCATCGCTTGGATCTTTGCAGCAGCCACATTTCTTTCCTGTATCCATAAAAAAAAAGAATGCAAACCTTTATTTTTCTATTATTTCGTTCAGTGTCACAAACATCAGCGACTAAACTTGCAGCGTATATACAGACACCAAAACAGTTATAGTGTATCCATGACCAAGCAATAACAACATTCAGGACAGAAGTTTCTCACTAACGACTAACTAAATGTAAAAATATATAAAAATGCATCAACAAACCTGGTAGAGCTGCAGATCTTTCTTCAGTCTGTATTTCCTCCAGGCGCCCTGGATGATCCGAGCCGCTCTGGTTTCGTTGCGCAGGTCCAGCAGACGAGCACACAGGAAGGACAGGTAGGACATCACGACCTGGAAGTAAATCCACGTGGATGAAGCAAGAGCTGCGGTATTTCACTTTGAAAACTGGTGCAGACGCAGGTTTAGTTTATTTATTTATTCCTGCACTGCTGTAGATGATGGTTTTTAAAATTAAAATGATTTTAACAACAACAAATCCATGATCTCATATTTCACAGGTAAAACAATCAACCAATAACAAGATCTGAACTGATGATAAGAAATAATTGCTGGTTACGTCCAAACTACCTTTTAAAAAAGAATAATTGTGGTTTTCCACAAAAATCTATAAGCCTAAAGCTTAAGTGTACATTAAATATGATTTTTCTTTTGCTTTAGAAAGACATTTAGACGTTCTGTGATAATCTTCTTGAACCCTAAAACAACACCTGTGATCAACACAGGATACAGAAGATAGAAACCTGAATTATTCACTAGGTTTTGTGTCTTTAAATTGTGCCTGAAAACAAAATCAAACTCCAAGATTGCACCTACGACTTTCAATCAGTATCTATGAACATGAATATTATCTCACGGAGTTTTTTAGTCATATGAGAAAAATTACCCATAAAATCTGTGTGGTTACAGCCAACCTCTTAAAAGTTACATAAAACCAAACTTCTATAATGGAATAAAGGATTAGAAAGCTAACTTTGTTTTGTATTTCATGGTCATACAGTTAACCAAGGTACAAATATGCAAAAGGAGGAAAGTAAAGGCGCCGATTACTTCCATAATTTTGTTATTTAAGAACATATAAACAAACTCGATGTGGATTTGATCAAATCTCTGATCCATGCTGTTGCTCAGCGTTGGAGAAAAGCGTTCGCCTGGTCTCACCTTCTCACTGGGGATGGTGTTGGACATGTCCGCCGGGTTGATCATGGCTGGGACTCCGCCCAGGAAGGACACGGCAGTGTTGACCAGTCTGAAGTTGTTCTTCTCATTCTCCAGCAGCTCTTTAAACTGCAGCGATGGAGAATCTGGACCTTTTCAGGAAGAAAATAAGGAGGAATCACAAGTTAGTTAATGTCTCTACGATCCCAGGCAGAAACCAAGTTCAGGTGCACTATGGTTAGAGAAAACCGCAGACATGTACCGTTAAGACCCGTCTGCGAGAAGTCAAAGGAGCTGTCGGAGTCGCTGGCTGAGCAGTTGAGCTCCAGGCGGCCCCTCGGCGAGCACTCGACGGTCTGAGTCGTGCTGTGGCTGACGGACGCTTCTGGCAGCAGACCGGGGTGGTAGTGGTGGATGAGATAGCAGAGGACGCGGCCATCCGAGAACGCCACGGTGAAGTTCTCCACCTGCACGGACACAGAACATGATCCAGGACCAGGTAGAAGCTTTGGCACCGATTATAATTTAATTTAACAGTGAATGTCAGATTCAGAATAAATAATTGCCAAATACAGACGATACTTTATACCGTAGACAAAAGGAAAATATTTTCTTGCTCAAGTGAGTCACAACTTCCAGCCATCAGAGTCTATGTCCACATAAATGTGGAGTCCATGGTATTTTAAGTTTGCTTTTGAAACCAGAACCAAAAACTGGAAAAACAGACAACTGTAAATAATTTATTTTATTGTATTTTATTTAGTTTTTAATCTGTGTATAGCTGCTGCTTTAATTTGAATGTGTACTGCACATGTAAAGCTTTTAATGACAATAAAAAAGTCTCAATTTTAATCTGGAGTTAAAAGCGGTTCTCTTTCCGTTTTCTTTTTTCATATACTAAATGCTAAAACATAAATTTACCTGTTTGACATTCTTTGTTGTCGCTTTTTAAACTGAAAATCTAATAAAATCTTATTTATTGTTTTGTTTTAGAGTCTAAAACCAAACTTGTAATATCATAAAGTACATGGACCCAGCCGCCTCCAGGTATTTGGCGTTTATTCTGATGATAACTCTTGTTGAGGTCAGTGATGTTTTGTACGGACATGTTTATTGGCTAACACTCAAGTTTTTCCAGGCTGAGAAGGAAAAACACTTCATCAAGTCCAACGAGACAGATCTCAGCTTTTTCTTTAACCACAGAGTTAAAAATAAAACGTTGAGTCTCACCTTCAGGCTGTAAAAGTCGCACACGGCGCGGACCCATTCCATCAGCAGGGTAATCTTGGTGCTGCTGTGCTCGTACGTCCCTCGGGTCTTTGCAGGACTCGGCTGAAGGCCCCGGTCGGCCCTCAGAGACGCCAGCCTCAGTTTGACCCTCAGGGCTCTCTTCAGGAAGCCAATCTCTTCTTTGAGCAGCTCCTCGTCCAGAATCACCTCCACCTTATTATTTGATAAAAGAGCGTCAGTCGAGAAAACATTTATTTATTTTTACCCTCGAAAAAAGAGAAACTCGACGGGATACACACATGAAAGGCGAAGATGATTTTCCACAGGAGGCTCAGCGTCTTTTCTCTGTGTCCGTCCACGATGTCTCTGGAATCAATGAGGGAGCCTGAAAATAAAGACGCAGGGCGTAAACGGACATCAGTTTATTTGATTCAAGTAAAAACAGTTGTAAGATTTACTGCTGTAGTTGTTCTCTTCACAATACGACATGTCATTGGTTGAAAACCAGGAAGTGCAGACTACTGCAGTTCCTCGAATGGCCACTAGAGGGGGCTCCAGGCAGCAACTTCGAGGCAGAAATGAACACGTTTGCGTGTTTTTAGTCTCCATTGCCAATTTCTCCAATCATAAAAACTGTACACAGGTGAATTTTTATATAACTCACTCGTTTAAATTAAATTAAGGCTTTAATTCAATGACAAAACCTCTCTGGTTCTTATTTCAACATGTTTACTTTTCCTGCTTTTCACCGTTTTGTCGATGTGTTAATGTAAAGACTGAAGATGAAGATGTTCATATACCAGTAAAAGACGAAAACACAAGGAATGCATAATATTCCACATCCATCAAATCTCATTTTAGTGAGAGAAGGCACATTGATAATTACCGCGTTCATCCTTGAGGTCGACTCCTTTGCTTCTGAGCACTTGCAGAGCGATGTCGACGTTGTGGACCTTCTGCAGGCGGCTGATGGCCGGCAGACGGAGCTTCGGCGACAAGCTCCAGTCCTGGACGAGGAGCTCCATCACACGCCTGGGAAGAAAAGGAAATAGGATTTTTCTTTTCTCTCGGCAGGAATCTTTGTTTGGCTCTTGTTTTTCGTTGCTACTTCTTCACCTTAGTTATGCTGTAGACAACAAATTTAAAGGAAAAAAAACTGCAGAAGGAATTTAATGTGGTCCAGAAACTGCAGAAATCAGCGGCTGCAGCTTTCCTGCAATCGTGGACATTTACGACAGCAGACACAGCAGACACAGCTGGCATCACGAAAGACATCAACTTGACATTTTCATGTATGTCATAACCTTTCAGCATTATAACTCAGACAGATACAGAACATGCCATATCCTCCAACCCTATATCCAACTGTTATCATTCATTATTCAACTCAAAGGGTTTGTTTACACCCAAAATATCATGAGGAGACACTAACGGGCCTTTTCCTGACGTCTTTATTGTTCCTTGATTTTGATTCTTTTCACCTTAAAGTGAATCCCTACAAAAAGATCCAAGAAGACAAGTTTAAAATAAAGTCAGCTAACACCAATCTAATCCCCAGAGAAGAGATTAACCCTCAAGTCATTCTTTTCAACCTGCTTTAAAGGAGGAAACACACAGACACAAGGTTGAGCTGTGATCTGAGACTAACGCTGTCAGAGGGAGTCAGAGTTTATCCTTCAGTGAGAATCCCACGGAGGAAATCCTCCGCCCTAAACGCTGAATCCCTCCGAGTTGCCAGAAAGCCGCTGCGTGGCTGAGCCTGACCTCTGAGAACAGAGCTTTGCACCGAAACCCGAGGCGTCTCCACTCACACTAGACGAATGCCGCACTTCAAGTCCACGGCCAGATTCTTCACGGCGAAGTTGAACTCGTCCAGGGGCGTCTGAACGTGGGAGACGGCCAAACCGAGGTAGCCGAGGTGCCGGGGGAGGATCCCCTCCCCGCTGAGGAAGTCCCTGGAGAAGGCCAGCAGCAGGTCTTTAGTCGTCTGGGAAGGAAACAGGTAGAATACAAGGTGGTGATGATGGAGTTGAAAGATTTAAAAGGATCATACAGGCGCACTTTCTTCTTCTCAAATAGCAGACATACATTTTAAGAAATGAATCCACTTTAAAGATGTATTAATTACCTGGGGACATCATGTGAAATCTCTGCGTCTGTGTTGCGGGTGGCGCATTTGAAACGGTAAAGCTCAACTGTTTTACTTGAATCTACTGACATTACTCTGGCTATGACATTAAACCTCTACTACTTTCTGCCCCCACTCCACTACACGTCTTTCTTTTTCTTCCTCCTTTTCTATTTTTTTGTACTTATTTAATGTTATTTAACTTTTTTTATCCCCTGTGTGTGCACTGTGCTCAAACAGTCTGCTGCTGCAACTCTACAAATTTCCCTACACTGTGGGATAAATAAAGGATCCTTATCTCATCCCATATTGTACCTTTCACGCCATTTTTTAAAATAAAACATGACATTTCAAATTAATATCACACACAGATCATTGCTGAGAAAACAGGTGCACTTAATTTTGTTTTCTTAACTATTATAGACTAAAGACATCCCGACACATCTAATAAAAGACATTCGTTTCTGACATATGTTACGGGTGTATCCTTCTGTTTTAATGAGACGGTGATTGACCAGGTTACCTTGAACTCGGCGTCCACGCAGAACAGACAGGGGTCGTGCTCAATCAGCCGGGACTCTTTGGCTTTGTCCAGGAAACACACCAGCAGGAGGAGCTTCTTCAGAGTGAAGCGGGACAGCGCCTCCTCGTGGCCTGACCGGGAAGAGTTAACAGACGTGCGACACTCTATGAATATGTGCACGAGGCGAAGTCACATAAAAACACATTCGCTCGCTTATATTCTCTTCGGTTGATCACAGCTGGTCTTAATTAAATAGGGAGACTCTTTACGGTGAAGTCATTTAAAGTGTGTGGAAAAAATGAATCAAATTTTTGGTTATAGCTTCTCAAACAAGACACTTAAACGACAATAATAAGCTCCAGCTCCAAATTTAAGGCTGTTGTACATTATAATGTGCAGGTGCAGTAATCAGATTACAAAGACTTTCAGCCACATGCACACCGACGCGCTCTCATGCTCTCATGTCTGAGATATCTGCTTTAAATGTCACAGTTGCCGTGTTGTCAGCAGGAAATTAAATAAAAAGTCAGCCAAAGACTGATAAGGAGTCGTTTAATTAAAGTTACACTCTTCTCCCAAGTTGTTAATTTTCAATCCTAAAGGGGTTTCTGTCTGCTTGTGATAAGGCAAAGGATGTATCGCCCGAGTAGGAAAACACAAAACACAACCCGAGTTAATAACACACAAAATACCCCTTCAATTACTCTACAAGTAGTTCCTAAAGAAAGTCCATGCCCCAGAGTTTGTGCTGAAACTTTTCCGACTCTTAAATTACCGTCTTTGTAGAGGTGAGGCACTCTGCCGTGTCTGTACTCTGAGGCGATGTCCGGGTTCCAGAGCAGCCGCTGCAGGATGAACATAGCCAGGCCCAGGGCGTCGCTGTTGCTCTCGAGCGAGATCAGCTCACCGAAGATCGTCTGAGGACGGGCAGCGTTAGAAAAACTGACAGAACTGACATTGCTTGGAGAGACAAGTGTTAAAAAAAAAAAAAAAAAAAAAAAAAAGCAGGGGAGAAAACGTCAGAATACCTCGAGGCCAATCCGCAACCACAGTGGATTGTATGAAAGGAGCCAGCTGAGGACTTTTTTGCGTTCACCTGAAAGATGATCAAAAAAATAGCTTTAATCTCAGGATTATTTGGTAGTTTGATTGGAAAAAAAATCAGCAGGGCTCATACCTATGTCCTTCCAAAGGTGGCGGTCTTTCCGGACGAGCAGCCGCCTGGCCTCCACCTCCAGCTCCAGCCTCTGAATCGCCTTGGCCATGGCCTCGGAGGTGAACAGCTGGCAGGCTGAGCGACGGAGGCGGTTCAGCTTCCGCTTGGCCGTGTAGGTGCTGAACGACATCTCCTCTTTGGTGGGAGCTTTAGGCACGCTGAACTTCTCGTCGCTGCCCACGGCAATAGACACGGCGTTCACTGGGCGGGAAACGCAAAAGAGCAAAAAGGGTCAAGTTTGTAGGGAGACGCAAACGGAGAGGGGCGAGCAGAGACGCGGCTACAAGAGACTGTGAAATGTTAATGAAATTCATCGAGCTGTAGAGATGATAGGAGAAAATAAATTAAGAGCCAACAAATGAACAAGTGTTCAGCAGTGAGATGCCGGGCCAGAGAGCGATACCTTTAGCCACTTCAGTGTTGACTTTGAAGTCGTCTGGGGTGAGGACGTAGTTGAGCCACCACGTGAATCCTCTCTCCTGCTTCTCGATCCACCTCTCGTCGTAGAACATGTTCTTGGCGGCAAAGGGCATTGGGTGTCTGGGTATAGCTGGAGGAAAGGAGCGGACGGAGACGGTAAAATACATTTGAATATAAATAAAAGCAACTCTGTAAAAGCAGAAGTCCGCCATGACATACCAGTTTGTGAAGGCTTAACAAAGGTCAGCTTCGACTGCGCGACGGCCACGACTTTTGCCGTCTTCACAGATGGAGTGGCCGACGCCTTTAGAGATGGAGCGCCTGCGAACAACAGAAACATTTTAACACAAAACATGATGGTAAATTACCACAAATCACATAATGGCAGCAATTAGTAACGTCACACCTCCTACTAATGCACATTAACCATCGTCAGGCACACGCCACGACAACTACACATGACTACATACCTCGAGGAATGGCTTTGGAGCTTGGCCGCTTGGCCTGAGCAGGAACAGCGGGCCTTGAAGTCTTTAGAGATGATGTACTCATCGCAGAACCTTGGAAAATAAAAGGAGACGAAGAATTTCAGCTGCTGTTTAATATACTCATCTGTTAAGCAGTTTATTAGGAACAAAACCAGCGCTGATTAAACTTTATGGGGTTTTGTGATAATCTTGCACTGTGTCACATTACGGTGAGGTGTTTCTTATTTAGCCTCCCCTCACAACGTTATAACCTTCACACAGAAGATGACTGAGCTCACCTGTCGTTCTCTGCCGCTGCGACGTGCCTCTCTTCTCCTGGACCGGCCTTGAATGGTCCGTTTTCCCAGCGACCACCCTGCTCCTTTTGACCCGCTCGGTCTTCCCGACATCCTCAATCTTCCCGTCGCTCCTCAAGTACTCCTCGCTCTTCCTCTTCTTGCTCTTCGTCGCCACGTGAATGGGGAACATTTCCTGAGAGAGGGGTTCCGAAAAAGCTGGGGGCCCCTCAAACGTGTTCGAGTTCGATGGGAGGCCCCGGTGAAGAGGGGAAGATGAACTCACGGGCGACGGAGAGGCGGCGGTAAAAGTGAGGGGAGAGGGGGCTGAAGGAGAAGGGGAGGTGACGGAGAAAGAGAAGCGAGACGGAGGCATGGACGGAGGGGTGGAGACTGGGAAGGTGACGGGTGCGGGTGAAGTAGTCAGACTGGAGGAGGTAAACTCATCACAGACGCTGGTTCCTGTGTCTATAACGGGAAGGCTGGGAGTTCCTGGTCCAGACTCGGTATGATTGCTGCTGTCAGACAGCTCGAGTGTTTTCTCCAAGAGCCTCCGTCGTGACTTCTTTATTTTCCTTCCACTCAAACTGTTTTCCTCCACCGGTGCCTTGCTCTTAGTCACCGTGACGGAGGTAAAGGAAGTCTTTTTTACCTTTTCTGTCCCGACATCGGGCTCCGAATCAACAGCCTCATTCACAGCCACCTTTTTACTGACAAAGAAAGTAAGTCTGGGCTCGTTGGAGTCCAGCTGCTCTGGACTTTCGGGGAAATATTTGAGGACATCCGAGTCAGGTCCACCGCTGTACTTCCCACTCTTGGATTCCAGTGAATCTGAAAAGTCGCTGCTCGAGCTGGTGTCTCGGGGACTGGTGTTGATGTTGCTCAGATCAGAGTCGATAATGCTTAGTGCATCCTTCAAAGACAGGACCGGGGCAGGAGCCGCAGACTTAACCGTGGTGGGAAGTGGGCTGTCTGACTGAATACAAGGCATCAGCTTCTTAAACCTCTCCGGTGTCCCGATAGGCGACATCGTCCTGTTGAAAACTTTGCTGAGCTCTCTGTTTTCAGGTTTTCCTGCCGTGGTGTCCAGGGACACGTTACCAGAGTCTGCTTCTGCAGCTGGGACGAGTAGGACGAGAGGAGAGTTCCTCTGAATCTGATGGACGTTCTCCTGGTCTGATAGGGAGAAAGTCTGATGCTTTTGGTTGAGGTTAAATGTCTTCTGCTCCTCTGATTTCAGGCTCGTGGGGTCGAGCTTCGTGAGGGACCTCTGTCTTACAGATTTGCCCTCGTTAAGCGAGGCTAGTGGGCTGCGGGGCTTGTCCCGTTTGTACTGCGGCTTTCGGGACACCTGGAAGGTTTTATTTGCAGCCATCTTCAGGGGGGGATCCGCTGTCTTTCTCCTTGGTGCAACTGCATTTTCACCCCCTTTCTTGTTTTTGATCGTATCCCATAAGCTCTTCTAAAACATAAAAAATATACAAAAGGGTAAATGTCATGTCACTGGTAAATTAGGCCTCCATTTAAGGATGTAAGTGACAATATCCATCACGATTTAATTAAATCAGACTTGTTTAGCACACTGTAATGATTTGTTTTTACCAAAAAGTGGTATCACAGGTTAATCGATCATAAAAACATTACGCCAAATATCAAACACTTGCAGATCTGAATACAGCCTGAGCTGAGGACAGTTTTACCTTCTTCTTCTTCGGTGCTTCTGATCTCCCCAGCAGAACAGCCTGGTGCTTCAGGATGCCGCTGACATTGAAGACGAGGAGCTCCCTGAGCCCACATTCCTCTGCTGGAGTCCATGTCACTGTCAAAGTGAACGAGCCCTCAGGCTGCAAAACACAAAGCAGGACACACCATAAGGACAACATACTTTAGATTTAGATTACACATTTTCTTTTTACTGTTAATACTGTTCTACTGAGCACTTTGCAGAGCTGTAAACAAAATCTAGTTGCACTGTACAACCTGTGTTCTGCAATAAAGGATATTGTTTTGTACTCTATTCTATAAATTGAGGATGCAAACAGTAGAAAACCAGCAGTTTCTGTTCAATAGCTCGTGTTAAATCTTTAAAATCGCTGCTAATTAGGTTCCTAATTTCTATACTACACATGAGATAGCTAACGGTTTCTAGCTAGCCACCACGCACCTGTATCGTGAACGTGTTGTGGTCCACGGAGAAGCCTTTACTGGAGGGGATCTTCTCAACGGTAACCTCCACTTCTGCGTAATCCGTGGGGTTCTCAATCCGCAGAACAGCCGATTTCGAGGTTCCCACCTTTACGGTTCCAAATGTCACAAAGGGAGACTTTGAAAACTGAACCAAACTTAAAACTGGAACGTCGTTCTCCTTGTTCGCGACGTTTCTCTTCGCCGGACTAGAGTCCAGAAAACCTCTCAGTGTTTCCGTTTCCGCCATTTTTAGAGATAAAAGTAAGACTTAAAACCTGCTTTACATGTTAGGTAGTTCGCGTTAGTTTAAAAGAAATGTCTTAAAAAAAACCTCTAACAATCCATGTTGACTGCTAATGCTCTTGACACTAGCCAACGTTAAAAACACGCTTCCTTCAACAAAGACGGTCCCAGTTTGAAATTCGGGCGTGTTGTTACAAGAGCCAATGAGAAGCGACACGCGGCCACGTCTTGTCCAATGGAGAAAGCGAATGCCTCCAATCCATATGAATACACATCTCTCGACCAATCACTAATCGACCACATTTTTAAACTGCCACAAGCCACGCCCACACACGGAGCTGCCAAAGCACTAAGGTGTATCACTCTGAGGTTATATTTCGACAGTGCCAAACACAAAGCACTGTTTTGTTCGCTCTCTTATTTCCAATATCTTAAATATAACATCTAATTAATCCTAAGAATCTAAACTATATGATAAGCTTCAAAGATGCCTTGAAATAGACCGCATTGGTAGTTTATGTCACTTTTCTAAACCAGAATGTTGTCATCTTTTTAGATTCGAGTGATCAATCTGTCTGTAGATAAGATCTTTTCCCGCAACATGAACGTTGCTGTCCGTTAGGGGGAAAAAATAATAAAATATATAATCCTAATTTATCCTAATCCTAACATTTTGTGCGAAAGTTTATTTTGACACATTTTTAATTACGTTTGAACAAATATTGTGAAAGGGTGGAGTGTGTGTAAGGCAGTTGATAGGCAGCTTGCCGTGATCGTATAGTGGTTAGTACTCTGCGTTGTGGCCGCAGCAACCCCGGTTCGAATCCGGGTCACGGCAGTGTTTTGAACACGTTTAGATTAGTCTTGTCTAGAAACAGTTCAGTTAAATAAATTGAAGGAGAAAATAAAAATGTATCGATTTAAAAGACATGCTATCAAATGTATATTAATTATTTAGTGATGCGCTCCAGGCTTGAGTGACTAGAGATTGTAGATTCCCATTATGACCACAAGGGTGCAGCATTGCAAAGATCTGCAAAAGGAGAGGTAGTATAAAAAGGTTAATTATTGTTTGTTTGTTTTTTACGCAGAAATTCACGAATAACCAATAAATCATGGGCATAATTTAAAAACAGCATACATTTAAATTACCCTGTTTAAGTACACTGAGAGCAGACAGACATAATAAACAGCATAGATAGACATATAGACAAACCAAGTAAGTAAGAATATTGTGTGTTGTTTTCACTGTGGTTGAGTTATGCAGTTTTTAAAAAAGTTTTTCATCTCTTTTCTTAGTTGTCAGATGCATAGTCGAGTGAAAGTGTAAGGAAGAATACAATGAAATACTCAATTTAACTGTAATAATAAGAAGAATAAGAATAAGAAAACCTTTAATAGTCCCACAATGGGGAAAGTGCAGTTTGCAACAGCATACAGAAATGACAGAGACAGAACAGATAATAGACATATTGCACATATTAGGAGTGCTCGCCATGGAGCCTAACAGCAGCAGGAAGGAAAGACGTTCTGTATCTTTCCTTCACACATCGAGGGTGAAGCAGTCTGCCACTGAAGCTGCTCCTCAGTCCCTTCAGGTCACCATGGAGGGGGGCCGGACTCATGAATACCTTAATGCATTCAACATCAAACACGTGTTTAGAGGATCTCTTCAAGCAGGAATCTGCATTTGTTAGTGTACTGTTTGCAGACATTAGCATGTGACCACCCTCCTTGTATATCACTTTAGGCATGTCTCTAACCTCCACTGTCTTTTTGTCAGTTTGACCGCCCCATCACACATTCTTTGCTTTTAACTGGTTTCCCCAACAAAGGGCTTGATCAGTTATGCTAATGCAAATCCCAGGCCTGTGCATCTGGCTCCCAAGATGCATTCCTGACACTAACACTGCAGCTTCTTCACTGTACTTTGACAGAAGCTAGGCTGAAACAGAAGGTTGATCTGAACTCTTAAATTAATAATATAGCCATTATTATTATTTTTTATTATTATCATTATTATTTTACAGAAAGGACAGAGTAGAATAACTACATGGGTTATAATCCACAAAGTTCACACACTAATCCCCCATTACAAAAGCAGACTATATCTCAGTCTTCGGAACAGCTAATTTAAAGATATCTTGTCACCTGATATCATACTATGTTTACAGTATGTAAGACCATACTATGAATAAGTGTGAATTTGTAAAATTTGTAAAAGCTTTACTTTCAAACTCTTTGCATTAGCATATAATATATACCAAATATATACAAAATGTAATGTAATTCACTTGGTTATAATTAGTGAATCACTAAACACCATTAATATTTCAGCGGGTTAAGGTTGCTTGTAACTACTTTTAACTACTAAGTCATAGTACATACAAATATGTACAGTTTTTGTGCCAAGCTTAAGTAAATAAAGTAATAAAAAACAAAAGCTAAGTCACAAAGTCACTCTTAAGTCACTCTTTGCATCCTCTGCTACAAGAATATCCTACAGGATTAATAAAGTTCTATCTAATGCTATTAGTTGTTATATATTATTTAAAAACATTAGGAATAAAATAATATATAATCAGTATATTAAGTGCAAACATGATTTGCACTTATACTGTAGTATTCTAACTACCTTATCTGCAAAAGTGTTGCGTTAAGATCCTTTTTTATTGCACTCATGCATTTTGTTTTGATCCTCCACCCTCTTCCGGTTGAGGCTGGTCATGTGACCTCGTCATCGTCCAATCCGGAGCCAGAAGACCACGGCTCGTAATTTTGAACAGACGGAGAGCAGCCAGCCAGGCGAGCGATGATTGACACCCCACCGACGTTGCTGTTCACGTCCCCGCAGCCAAACACCGATAAATATTTCCTCGAGTGATGGAAAGTTGCACCTCTCGGCATATCGGATGAAGTGGAAACTCTACCGCGGTCTTTTTCGTTGTTTTCCGCGATAAGTATGAGTTCTCATGTTATCACCCCTGGACCGTACCGAGCCACGAAGCTGGTAAGTTAACGTCCATTAAGCTGGCTAACGGTTAACTAGCTAGCTAATCAGTTACTGCCAACGGAATCACCGCAGCTCAGCTGTTAGTCGCTTTAAATAACCGTTACACTTTTTTACAATGAGCAAAACCGAATGTAATTCACTGAATAACTAGAGTTTCCTCTGGACCATCTTTTAAATGAGTGTGGTTTATTGTAAAATAACTACTGCGAGTTGACTCTTGCATCACATCAGTTGCAAAAACTTTATATGTAAGGGTTTTCCAGAGGACAAAATTACTGTAGAATGCATAAGTAACCAGTTATTCTATTAATTAAGTAAGGCATTCGTTTGGTTTATGAAATGTTACTGAGTAAATGCTAATTTAAATCCCCAAAGTTTCTCATAAAGAACCTTAAAGTATATGCACAATGAGAGGGTGGACTCAGGATGCCTTTATACCATTTGTGCATACACATTTATTTATTAATCAATCACAGTGTTAAATCAGAAATACTTTATTAAAACCCTGGTGGGAAATTGGGTGTCATGTTGTTGTTTCTGTCTCATATCTGTTTGATTGTTCTAGGGATTATATGAGTGTTGTTTGTAAATCCTAGCTCATTGCAGTCAGTGGTTTACAGTCACAATACACCAACATTATGAGTGACTGGTTAAGTGATAAAAAACTGATTATGTATTGGTATTATGGCACCAGTCAGTGGGTGGGATGTATCAGACGCAAAGTGAACATTTTGTCCTCAAAGTTGATGTTAGAATCAGAAAAAAAGATTGTGATGGCGAAAACTGCTGCTCCTGTGGGGTGTTCCTGGATTGCCTTGATCAAAAGGAAGGAAAAGGGATTAACCGGCGATAGGGTCACGGGCGTCAAAGGCTCATTCATGAACATAGACGGGTGAAGGCTGGCCTGTGTGGTCTGATCCAACAGATGAGCTACTGAAGCTAAAGAAATAAATAAATAAGGGAAAAACCAATGAAAGCTAAGTAATAAAAATGTGGTTGAATGTACTCACAACCCCCAGTAGGAATATTACATTTGAGAAAAACAAATATTGCACAGAATAGGCATGATAAATGAGTACATTTTCCAAGATGCAGAGTATAAATCTGTGTTTTCCAGGGAATGTGGATGAAACCCAGGTATGATATGTTATTTGCTCTGTTTATCCTCTTCCACAAGAATTTTCTTTTGCATTAACAAAACTGTACCATATCTCATGCTGATAATGTTGTGGTTTACTAGTTTAACTGGTGAAAAAGTTGATGCTCGTTTTGCTGAAAGAGGTGTCAGAACACACGGTTCACCCAAAACAGACCAGTCAGGATTTCCAGACTAACTTTTTTTGCTTTTATATAAACATAAAAGACGGATGAGGTCTGGCATTTATACATATGCAGAACAAGGGCAGGTACAAGTGCAGGTCACTGAAAAGTCTAGTTTCAAATGTAAAGATAAAAGAATCACTGTATACATATACATCATAAATCCCCATGGTTACAACAGTCCCATTTTTTTCCCAATATTCGTCTCCTTTTGTAAGCGAATGGTGAAGATCATTTTCTCCATAATGCATATAGAGTTGATTGTGTTGATAAGAAGGATGATGGTCGGAGGGGGTTCCTCTGGAGCCAACATTTTGTAATCGCCTTTTTTTTTTTTTACTGGCAACTAAAAAGATCTTCAGAAGGTATGAGTCACTCTTACTGAGATCCCTGGGGATATGTCCAAGGTACATTGAGGTAAAAGAAAAGTCAAGTCTCAGATCCGGGACCTCTGAAACCAGTCGGCCCACTTCTTTCCAAAAAAGGCACAATATAAGGGCATGACCAAAAAATGAGAGCATGATCTGTTTCCAGACTAACTTTACGAGGTGTTGAGATCATCAGTGTGATTCACTTGACCTGTTGGGGGTTTTAATTTTGTGGCAGATTGGTTTAAATCAGAATTATAAAATAGACGACTTGAGTTATAATGTAAGCTCTCTCTCTCTTTGTCCTCTTTTCAGTGGAATGAGGTGACTCGGCTGTTTCGGGCTGGCATGCCCCTCAGGAAGCACCGCCAGAGCTTCAGGCACTACTCTTCCTGCTTCACCGCCTCCGCTGCTGTGGAGTGGCTACACCAGCTGCTCCGTAGCAACAACAACTTCGGCCCTGATGTCACCAGGCAACAAACGCTACAGCTCCTGAAGAAGTTTCTAAAGAACCATGTGATCGAGGACGTGAAGGGCCGCTGGGGATCGGAGGATCTAGAGGACAACAACACGCTCTACAGGTAGCCAGTTTGCACTAAATAACATTTAAATTGTTTGGGAAAAACACTGTAAACTTATAAATGAGGTCTGTGTCAATTGTTTTTCCCATAGATTTCCTACCACTTCTCCTCTGAAGCCCATTCCCCGTCCAACTCCGACCTCCAGCTCCATAAAGAAAAGACCTTCATTTAGGGATAAAGAAGGCTTCTTCAAGTTTAGAAGCATCAAGAAACACGAGAAGGAGACTCTGGTGAGTTAGAGTCAACGCCGGCCATTGCATTTTATGTTTTCATGTTCGGGTGGTGGTTCACACTTTTTTCGACTGCAGGAAAATGTGGATCCTGCTCTTCAAGCACAACAAGAGGGAGGAACTCATCCAACAGACGAGCAGCAGATGCAGAGACGAGAGCTGACAGAGGAGGATGAACACGAGATCTGGAAAGACATCACCTTGACCCAGTATGAGCGCACAAATTTAACCCAGATCCATTCACTTATCTGACTCTAGTTGTGCCTTATTAAGTTATAAGATTACATTTGGTATAAACAGAAGGATCGAAGAATCTGATGACTGAGATGTAAGAAAAAGTTAAAGTTTGGGAAATAGATGGTGATTTAAGTTTGTGTTTGATGTTTCAGCCTCCAGAGGATTCTTGGCGTCGCTTCTCTCGATGGGGTTTTAGACCAGCGTTACGTAAACCCACAGAACATCATTCACAATATGAGCAATGTCAACAAACACGGAGTGGTCACACTAGACGACAAGACCAGTAAGTTTATTCACAGACAGAAAAATAAAATCACACCCGATAAGACGTGTTTGACCAGGTCTACTGATCTCATGTGAAGAGCTTAAATAGACAATTATGAAATGAACATTGGGCACATGACTCAGGTTATTAGGACTGTAACTGAAACCTATTTTCTCTTGTTAACAACCTCTAGATGACCTTCCACACTGGGTTTTGTCCGCCATGAAGAGCCTGGCTAACTGTGAGTAGCACATCCTGCATGAACATCCCTTTAATCCCTTTTCGTTCAGTCTTGCGACAGATGCTGTGACGTGCTGGTTGTTTTCCAGGGCCAAAGTACGACAGCGCTCAGCCGTCCTATCCCGGCTTTGAAAGAGACGTCTTCAAATCGGTGTCTGACTACTTCTACAGCCTTCCACAGCCGCTGCTCACATATGAACTGTATGAACTGTTTATCAACGTTCTGGGTAGGTTTACTGTTAATCGTTTTATCCTTTGAGACGCCACTTGTTGGCGTGCTGCAGGAAAATAATGGTCACATTAACATGCTGTGTCCTCTAACAGCGCCTTCTGACCTGGAACAGAGGTTTGGGTTGTTTAACAGAGATGTGAGCAGCTAATGTTTACGCGTCGATGTTTGTTTGTGTCGTCTCTGACCAGCTGATGTTTGTGTATGTACTGTAAAGGTTTGAACTAACCAAACCCTCTCCTTCCTCCTCGCTTTCTGCTTGCACTGACACTCTGCCTGCACTGCTTGGCTCTCTCTGCCCCTCTCCACGTCTGCACCCGCTTTAAGTGTTTTCTGGGTACGTTGCAGCGCCCACCACGCACCCACGAGGGAAACGCAAGAAGTCAGATCTTCCCTCAGCTCCGCCTCCGGCCAAGTCGTCATTTCGTTCCACGGAGTGTCTCCTCCTGTCGCTGCTCAGGCAGGGGACATGCGACGAGACGGAGTCGCCCATGACAGAGGTGCTTGGTGGGAGACTGGCTGCGCTGAGAGGAGCTGGCGGTCAGTTAGGAGGCAGCTGCATTAGTCTCGGTGCAGCCGCTTCCATGAGACCTCAAACCAGGAGCAGCTCACTAGAAACCATCCTCGATGTCTCTGCTCCTCTCAGCAAGCAGCAGCTGTTTCTGTCCAATGACAGCCTGGCGTCATGCGTCCATAGCAACAGGAGCCAGGACGACAGCCCTGACATCACAACTACACTCAGTTATTCAGATTTTAAATCTGTGACAAAAACATCTCCTGTTACTAGTGAGAATGCTCCAGGAGCTACAAACAGAAACAGACTGCCGGTGGTTTCCATGTCTGGACTGTCGGCTGCACCGAGGTCGTGTTCCCTGCGGCCGCGCAGCGTGGGCAGCTGCCTGGACATCGTCATAGAGACCAGGGAGGAAGACGTTAAAGAGATCAAGTGGCAGGGTCGCTCAACCAGCTGCCTCAGCATAAACACTCCTGCAAGCCAGCATCACTCTTCCCTAGCTTCACGTCCTCCCTCGCTGTCCTCCCGCCATCCTTCCTCTTCCTGTCGTCCTCTCTTCCTCTCCTCTTTTTCATCTGCTGCGACCAAAGCACAAGGGTCCAATGCTGCTACAGGACCCGGTGGGCCCAGGCCCGCCTCCAGTACCTCTAATCTTTGGACACTCCCTGCACCTGCTGTTGTCCGACGCTGCCTCAGCTCTGTGGATGTGTCCAAGCCGCCTCGACCCGTTTCACTGTTCAAACCGCCTGTCTGTGTGCCCACCAGCAGCTCCCAGCCCCCCCAACCCAAACCTGAGCACAGTAAGACCGCCTCCCCTCTACCTCTCCGTCCGTCTGTCTGCTTGTCTGTTGATGTCTAATCAAATTAACCTCATCTAACATCTAACCTCTACTAGAGTTTATTGTTTTTTCTGAAAGTAGGGATGAAGCGCTGCAGAAGAATTGCCGCATTTTCTGTCTTTTGTGTTCGTGGCTCATAATTAATTGACAGAAGAAGAGTGAAGCAGAGTTCAAGAGCAGCTCATAGAATCATTCAGATGCGTCACACTGTACCTACTTGTGGTAGAGCTTTTGATTTATCCTGTATTGCCAGGTATAGAGAAAACATTCTGCAGCCTTATGAAGCGATCTGATATAAAAATAAAATATACAATGGAAGTGGTTTAAAGGTTTAAAGGCTGTAAAGAAGAAGCAACCATGTGAGGATTCACAAAGGTATAGACACGGCATAGTAATCTGAAACCCCTTATCCACAGCCGTCCTACTTGGTTCCTCTGGTTCTTGAATATTTCTCTCACAGACTCTGTACAGAATAAAACCTTTTCGCAGCAACTTACAAACATGGAAAGGGTTTTAATTAAAGGACTTTTATTAATGTCCACATAGTATATAAATGGTTTGAAGTCAGTCATGTTATAGCAGCACAGTAGTCAGTCCTGCCACTGATTTGCAGATGATGTATAAATCAGATTATCTTTTAGTATCTCCTCACCACCAGTATCAGCACTATGTTTGCTTTTTTAGAACACATATGTGGCTTGAAGGTTGGCAAGAGGATTTTATTCCACCGCGCTACTTTTATACTTTCCATATTTGTCCCATCTTTGACTGAACTGTTCAGTTTTCAGACAAACCTGTTTCATAGCCTATTACAATACATCCTGTACAGTAGACCCTAATTGCATTAGTGTGTTAATGACGGCTGTACTCCAGTTATGCACACTTAGATCTGAGCTTTCCCTTCTGTATAAAAGTCTATGTTCATAAATCTTACCCAACTCATCTAGCAGTAGTTAATTAATCTCATCATTCATCCATCCATTTGTTTAACCTAGTGACCGTGATGTAGCTGAGATGGATGAATGTGTTCATGGAGAGTGATTCCACTGCCTTTTTGATTCATTCCCAGCTTTCAGCACATTTCTGTCCTCGATACATTATGACCGTGTGTACTGTACGTATGTATGTATGTAGGCGTTCTCCAGCCTCAGTGTGAACGCGTCGCCATCGAGGCCCTGCAGCTCTGCACCCTCCTCCTCCCCCCCGCCTCCCGCAGGAAGCTGCAGCTCCTCATGAGGATGATGTCTCGCATCAGCCAGAACGTGGACATGCCTCGCCTTCACCAAGCCATCGGCACCCGGACACTTGTGAGGAGTTGACGACTGTTCCCAACTGCGATACCTCAAATACTCATCTTGCTGTTAGTTTAGTTTCTTTTAACTTTTTATGTTTTTGTGGTCCTCAGATGGTTCACACGTTTTCAGGCTGCGTCCTGGGCAGCGCTGAGGAGTGTGATCTGGACGAGCTGTTGGCCACCAGACTGGTGTCATTTCTGATGGACCATCAACAAAGCATCCTCTCAGTCCCAGAGTACCTGCTCAGTGCCATCACCGACCACATACAGTACCTGCGCACAGTACAGGTACACCTTTAAACTGCTGCAGTCCACATAAGAAACTAACAAAGCAAGGGAATCTTTCTGACAGTTCATACACCTGTTGTAAACCTCCACTCGTCCAAACTTGGCTAACACTTACTTATGCGAGTGGATTTGATATAGATCAGCGCAAGCACGGATGTTGTTATTGCGCTGATGTGTTTTTACTTTCCTGACCCCAGATCCCGATCGACTCCGTTCCTAACGGCAACGGCCCCGACCCGGTTTGCGTCCCAGTGCCGATCTACGCGTTCTGCCATCAGATTAGCAGCGCCGAGTTTGAACAGCAAAAGCTGGAGGCCTCTCAGAAGGCCATGGAGGAGCTGCTGGAGATGCTGCTGACTGACCAAAACATGAGCGAGAAGGACCGACGCAAGAAACTGAAGCAGGTAACAAAACACTCCTGTAATGTCAGATTTTACATTTTTAATCAGATATTGAACAGTATTTTTTTTCTATATGAACGACTATCGAACTAATTTTGATTCTTTAAATTTTATTATTAAAAAATAAACCTGTCTTAACTTATCAGCCAACATATTTTATGTGGTGACACTACATCCACTTGTTCATTCTATTCATTCTCTAGTGCTTTGCCACATTTAGCTGAACAGTTTCTGTAACTTCATCAATTAATGACACTGTGGTTTATAATTTAGGCAGCAGCATTTTCAGAAGTCTTTAAACTTAACTGTTGTGAGTTTCAGATGAGATATAAAGAGTTACCTAAAACACAAAGATTGATTTAACTTAATTGGAAGCATAAAACTGTTCCAACATACTCATATCTAATGAATGATGTAATGAAATACCTTGAATTAGAAGATTCAATTCTTAAGTTCGCCCTCGGAAAAACAATTTGGCAATCTTTTATAAATTACTATTATCAAATTAAATGTTCAGACAAGAGTTAAGATCCCTTTAGTTGAAGAAAACATAACCGAGAAAGAGATACTGTGCATTATTTTTGTTGTATTTAGGATAACAACAAACCTCCTCAAAAATTATTGTGAAGAGACAGTATTGTATTTTTCTGAGTCTTTGTTGCCTCTCAGTTTCAGAAGCAGTACCCGGACATCTACAGGCGTCGATTTCCCTCCCCAGAGGCCGAGGGCAACAACAAACCAAAGATTAAACCTCCGCTCCTCAACATCAGGAAGACCAAAGCTTTCAGCATCAGGAACTAAACCAACGAAGAAGAAGCAGTCTTGTTGCTCACGCCGTGTTTGCTGCACTACCACTGCACTGAGTTTTCCTGTAGCCGCCGTGAACATTGTGTTACATTGGAAAGACTGTTATTCCTGATTATGTGCTTACATGAGCAGACTTGAACACGTTTGTGTGACTGTTTGTGGATAGACCAGCTGACACAGTTTGAGTCTGTTTATAACATGTTTTCAGGTTTTTAGTTGAACATTTCTCTCTTTCTCTTTTCTCGTCTCCTGTCTTCTCCTCTGGCGGTGTACAAATAAGCTTCAAAGGATATTTGGGAGAAAAATATGCAAATCTGAGACCACTGGTCATCATGGGAACAATTAGATGATATGTTGCTTTATTTATATCAGTGAAGACATTGGGAGCAGCGATAGTTGTCATGTTTTTATATATTTTTATCATAGATGTACGTAGAGTCTGATGTTCAGCCTTTTGCTGGCTTTCTTTTTCCTTTTCTTTGTGTTTTTAAGTCCTTTTAACAGTAATGTTAGTTTATTTTAAAGGATTTTTAGTTGTTTTTTTTTGTTTTTTACTGGGCCAGTTTAATTCTATTCGTTGTGTGTGTTTGTCTCATCTCTGCATCGTTCAGTGCATTAGAGAAATGTTTTGCACTAGGTTTAGGCGTTGTGAATAGCCAGCATGCTTATGTCAATCATCAGAATAGTTAATTTATACATATTTAATTCATATTTGACCCCCTAACAAAACTTTTTTCCCAGTCACACAGTATGTTTTTGTTAAGTAAAAGGTTGCTGCAGCTTCTAACTCATGCTTTATTACATGTTTTCCCCACATCTGTTATTTTCACTGCTATACGGGCGTTTTCTGAGCCCACATCACGGCAACAGACGTGCAACAGACTTGACTCAAAATGTCTATTGCATCCTCATTTTTTTTTTTTTTAACTTATGTTAGGTTATATGAAGTATTTGTTCTACCCAGATAATGTTTGTCTTTACCTCAGATTAAATGGTACGTGTATGTGTTACCGTATATACATGCATCAGCAGTGTTTTTGACTTTTTTTTTTTTTATCTGAGGAGTGAGTGACAACTCTCCTCTGACATTGTTTACTATGCAAAATTGTGGGAAATAAACCTGTTTGGCTCTTCTGTGTTAAAACGTACACAATGGCAGTTGTTTTCTTTTCACTCAAGTTCACGTTCATACGTTGGACGGCGCACTGGTTGGGTCCAGAGGGTGTACGGTCATTGAACAACAGCTTTTTTAATGTTGTAAATCAGGTCTTACAACAAAAGTAGCAGCAACTGTAGTGCTGGCCTGTGAGGTGTAGTGATTCTTTTTATGAAGGAAAAGCTGAATCTTAAGTCCAAATGTTGCATTGTCGCTCCTGACGCCGGCAGCACTGACAACTAGGTGAAAACAAACTGTATCTGTATCTGCAATAAGACACCATTACCACAAAACATGAACAAAACTACAGCTGAAAGATGTGATGTAGGAACTAATAGCAAGTTCCAGCTCTCAACCTTTTTTTCATCATCCGCTGACGTGAATAGTTCTGTCTTTAACATGCAGTCAAAACTATATTTTGCTCTTAACGTCCCACAGGACAAATGACAAATCTGAGAGTGTTAAAGAACTGACAGCACTGGTTGAAAGTGAAGTTTCACAGAAGGTTAAGTCTGTTCTCTCTCTGTAGCCATCAACATCCCTGCTGCTTATGTCAGAGAAGGTTTCAGTCTTGTACGCATGCGCAAACAAACCACAGACACGAATTTTTTACGAATATGAATTAATAGTTACGGATTGAATTCAGCAGCAGTTAATAAAAATCATGGGAGGAGGGTTTTTTATTTTATTTTTTATAATTAATTTTAAGATTTTAATCTACCATGAATTTCTAAAACAATGCGTGAATTAAAATATGACCCTATATAACAACACTTTCGGACAGTTCATAACTTACGGTCTAAACCACAGACTGTATATAAATTATTTATACAGTAAAAAAAAAAAACTGCGGAACAAAACTTGTCGGAATGCGCTGAACACCTATTGGTCGCATTTTCTGATTGCGTCGACGAATACGGAAGTGGGACATCTCTGATGTGACGTGAGCAAGATGATCGCGGATCTGTTAATATTCGGGTAATTTATTGTATTTATTCCTCTTTACATATACACACGTGTGTATTTAGCCAACGCGTTTCTACGTGTGTGTTGTTGTTTTACTGTTTCGTGAGCTAGAGCGCAGCGTGTCGCGCAAAACGGCAGGCTAACTAGCTCTATGCTAACGCTAGCTCTGCGGCTACCAACGTTAGCTCAGCAGGTAAATAACACAAGTACCTGTCCACATATACTTTGTCTCTCTGCTCTCTAGGACTCTACTGGTGAATGCAGGGGCTGTGCTGAATTTCAAGCTGTGAGTGTTACAATAAACCACATCTACTTTCAACTTTGCGTGTTTATTATTAAAACAAAATGAATCTGTCAGTCAGTCAAAGGTTAACGATAACATCAACTTTTATTTACCCCCCAGCGTTGCAGGGGCAGTTAAAAGACAGTAACACACAGGAGATTAAAAAAAAAAAGCAATAAAACATGAAATAAGTAGAAACATTTGGAGAAAATACAATAGAAATCCTTTGAATTCTTGTAAAATAGATGTATTTTCCATATTGCACATCAAAAACTAAAAGATAATGTTATTTCACTCTATGTTTACGTTTGTACATTTGTGGATGTTTTACAGCAAAAGGAAAGAGGGACAGGGATTTGGAGATGACTCCAGAGCGCTAACAACAGGTGTGTATGGTTCTGTAATTTTTATATGGAGATTTAAAATTTTTAATCTGTCATTTTCAAATTACGGCCACAAAAATAACCTGTCTGTATTTCAGGCGACAACATCAGAGAGTTCCTGCTCAGCCTGCGATACTTTCGGATCTTCATCGCTCTGTGGAACGTCTTCATCATGTTCTGCATGATCGTGTGAGTAGAACTCAGTGCTAGTGAACAGGTCGCCGTGTCTAGAGCAGAGGGTGTTGAACTCCTTTTAGTTCAGCGGTTGCATACCGTCACATGCACATTTTGCAGTTTTATTCCCTAAAAAGCGAAAAAATATATCGGCATGAATCCATCACGCTATCAACTGTTGCTAGAATGGCAGCTCTACCAAATTACAAGCTTCCTGTTTCCCACAGAGCTCTGCTGTGGTCAATAACTTATTAAAATATAAATCCATTACGATGAAAACTCTGGTTTTGTGTCATTCTGTCCTACCTGGCCTTTCTGCTATAACACCTCTTTATAGAGCACCACATATTTATTGATTCAAAGATGACTGTTGTTGTCATTTCATTCATTATAAAATTAATAACTTACATTGATTTCATATTATACAAATACTAGCTTTTTATCTTCGGTTATAATGAACTGAAGAAGCCACTTGGATGATTGGTGAAACATCTTCAAGAAAACTGAAGTCCATTTGCCTTTGTGTTAGATTTTAGCAAAGCCACAAAGAATTGATTGAATCTCTTCACGTAAAGGGAGGTCTGACCGAGTATTAGTGCAGCATTCAAGATTTAATTTTTAATGAAAGGCTGTGAAACTGATGCTTTTCTAACCAACTGAATCTCTTTCATCTCCACAGATTGTTTGGCTCATGATCAAAATGTCCTGCTGCGTCCGGTCCTCCACCAGGATGCTGACTGTTCAAGATCGATGATATCAACTTCTCTTTGATTGGACTTTTCTGCTCCTTTTTCCTTTTATATTGTTATTGTGCTCCATTTGGTTTACGACCCAAAAATAAAATGTCAGTTTGCTAGCTTCATCACATAAAAATTCAACATCTCTTTCTTTCTTTTTTCTTTTTTTACTGATATTTGGGACAACCATCTCTTGATTTTACACTGTCGGCTGTTATGTGTGTTGCATGCAGCGTCTTAGATTAAAACCAGTGCCACTGTCTTTTATTCTGGAGCACATATGTTGTACATACTGTATATGTATTTTATTGTAAAATGTTTTTATTCTTAATAAAAACAAAATGTGGTTATGGGCCATGAAGTGACTGCTTGGTGTTCAGACAGAGGCAGAAACAGCAAGTGCTGCTTTAAATTAATGTGAGCATTTAAGCATATGGCAGCAGCAGTAAGATCACTGGTACTAGATTGACCATGATGTTGCAGGAACTAATGTTTGGAGTTCTTCGCTCCCAGCAGGTGAGAAACAGATTCCAGGTTTGTAAAAAGAGTTGTCTGTAATAAAGCTCGCCTGGATGAATCCTGAGCTCTATGATCAGATCTGACGTCACCCCTTTTTCTCTGATAGTTTTCATTACCCTGTCACCAAATTAGTTGTCTCCATATCCACACTGCGACTGTGTATTTTACTTATTTTTCATATTATTTTTTTGTAATGAACTATGCGAAGACGATCAAGTCGTTATTGAGTAAAGATTAACGTGTGTTCACATTTTACCATCAAACATGTTAATAGTATTTTATCCAGTGATACGACGAAGGAAACTGGACATAGATTTAGATTTTTTCAAACTGCACCATGAAACAAAAAACTCCTGCTTCAGGTTCCAGTCAGGTGGGTGTAATATAGGATCATTTAACACTCCAGGAAATTGATATTAACGTGATAGCACTGGCTGACAGCATAGCTTGTATGGCCTGCTCAGTGGCTAACCAAACAAAGAAATATCGCTACCAACCAACATGAAGATATCAGATACCTGGCCTAGTCAACAGCAATATGCAGCATTTCATTTGGGGTTTCAAGTGGGCGCCTCCCTTCACCGAAGTTTCATTAAGTTAAGTACTTTAGGGCTCGGGCTCCTCGGGCTCTTTAGGCACCTGCAAAACTGAACCCACATACACAAGTGATGGACCCTCTTTCCAGATCTTTGACCCTGCCAAATCATTGCCCAGGATGACATCAACCCCCTGTATCGGCCACTGAGAACGGATGACCATATCAACTTCACCACACACCAAATCAGAATCAAGATGGAACCGATGAACAGGAACCAAGAGTGTAACCAGCCCAAAGCCTAAAACTCTCCCTTCGTTGTCCCTCTCTCTGGCATTGGCCACCAGCTGAGCTACTGACATGCGTTAAAACTAGGGATGCACCGAAATGAAAATTCTTGGCCAAAACCGAAAATGAAAACCCAAGGCCGAAAACCGAAACGCCGAAATAAATTATTATGACAGTTATTAGTACCATTGCACTGCAATTGCATAAATTAATATTAATGTTTCAAAGAATAAATCAATTGCAAAATTATGAAGATATTTATTTAGCACATTCCAACAATGCACAATATAAAATAAAACAAAATTCAAAATAAAATGTTTAACTTGACCCCACTCATGTTTAATTAATTAAATAATAATGGAGCAAAAGCTTTTGCAGCTGGAAATCAGCATCGATCCACTGTGCGGTTAGACTGAGCTGAGATTTGTTTTTATTTTTATTAAGAAAAAAATGGTGCACTGCACCTTTAGAAATTTTTTGTATTAAAAATAAATTGTTGAATAATAATTTGTTTTCCATGTGTTCATATCACTCAAAAATATGCATCTAATTCAGTTCAGGTTCTAGTCAAATGGTTAAAAAATCGTTTCACACACACAGATAAGGGATAAAAAAATTCACCACGCCGGGAAAGGTGAAAGCAATCGGGTCGCCCTTGTTTATTTTTCAGGGAGAAACTCATTCAGCTGTGCGACGTGTAGCGATTGTTATTTTCCCATTTATCATCACGTCCCTTTCGCGCTTCCGTAGTTCCCAGTTTGCGTGATGACGTCACGCCTCACGCAGCCTGCGGAGCGAAGGAGGACCACCGGTCTCCCTGGTGTGTGCGATAGAAGGAGCCGTCAGCTGTGGAGGGTAACCACTTCCCTTTTAGCGACCCCCGGTTCGAAATAAACACCGAGAGAAAACAACGGATCTTCCGCAGCGGGACGGGAGATGGATAACAGTAAACCGAGCGTGGTCGTCACAGGTTTGCATCGCGTTAGCTGTCATTGTTGTGGTGTTTGTGAACAGCGGGTGAAGTGGAGGAAAAGTTGAGGAGATGACAACTGCTCTACTGTTAATGGCGTCAGTGTCTGTTTCTGCTGCACTCAGCTTCAGCTGTGGACAGGAATAACCATTTTACTTGTAGTTTTAAGAACAACACTTGTTGTTGTTTTCTGTTGGGTTTTTTTCCTCCGGTTATTTATGGTGTAATTACCGGTTAGTTGGCATTATCATTGTCTTGTTTACATGAAGTCAGAATTAATTAATTTAGACATGAATAGATTTTTCTTTATGGTTGTTGTTGTCTGTCCACACTTTTGCACCGCTTTTGGTAATGTGCAAATAATGAAATTAGTTTCTGGATATTTATTAACAAAGGAAAAGACAAAGTTAATAAATAAAAGAGGAAAAGCTAACATTAATCAAACTAACAGTGGCTGTATCAATATTTTTTTTTAATTCTAATGACAGTTTTAACTTTTTCTTCTTCGTTGCTTTGTGTTGAGAGTTTCAGCCACTGTCAGACTTGGCCTTGACATCCTTCCAGACATGCTGTCATTATGGATCTGTTATGAAACATGAAGCGCTTAAAATTAAATAACTGGAAACCAATCTGTAAATATAAAACCAGATGCTGACAGCTTACTGTACTGGTGTGTGTATGGAAGCTCATCCAGTTTATTCCCTGTTTATAACTTTAATTTGCATAATAATATGCAAGCCTGCAAAAAAACTGAAACAAGATCTACAGCATCCGAACGAATTGGTCTTAAAAGCTTTGATTTACAAGTTTTATTTTGTGTTTCTCTTCATTAAACAAGAAAATCTACAATAATAATTACTGTCTTATCGGTAAATATATTTGTATCCTGCATTGGTTTTTTCCAAAAAAGTACACTCGGCGCAACAAACGTGCACAAACTTGAAGTCTCCATTTTAAGCAGGAGAAACGGAGACAGTGATTTGGTGTTTTCAGACACAAAGGGTTGCAGAAACTCGCAGCCCCAGCTGATAGAGGACGTGTAGATTGCCTGGGAACAGCACCTTCACAATAGCGCGCCGGCTGGCAGCTGCCGGCCCCTCGCTCTGCTCCTTTTCATCAGCCTGTCAGACAGACTGATCCTTTCTCCACCCAACCCCCAGGGACCCGCTGACCCTCGGTCGGGTGGTGGAGGGGGATCAGCAATGGATCCCTGTATAAACAACCCTGAGTGAGAGTGAATGTCTGTAGTTTTTTGTAGGAGAAAACAGCCAATTTAGACTCCACTACATTTGCAGTATTTTGTTATTAGTGGATATTTGAGGATTCAAATTTGTGATCCATTGTATTTCGTTGCTAAATCGTCAAACCAGTGTGACTCAGACTCCATAACCAGAAACGTAATGTCACACCAACCTTACAGCAACAGCATTAGTTCAGCTCCTGAAGTACTTAATGTGTTTTGCAGGTTTTGGGCCGTTTGGAGAGCACACCGTCAATGCCAGCTGGGAAGCAGTGCAGGTATTTTTCATTTATTTTTTTTTTGTTATAACACACATATTCATTATATTTCAGTTCAGGGAAAAAAAAAAAAAAAAAATCTCTATGGTCATCGTGTCATTTGAACCTGTATGGACAATGATGCCCTGATAGCAGCCGGCCGGCTTCACACCGCGCAGCTTCATGTGGGGGGATGATGGTGGTTGTCAGGGTGTCTAGACGGACTTGATAAGGATATTAAAGGCACACAAAAGGCCGCATTGTGGCGAGGTCACAGACGTGGTCAAACAAGCCTCATTTCAATACAAGTGGGGGTCAGTGTCCGCGGCTGTTTGTCCTGCAGGGAGATTGGGGGGAGGTGTTGGTCCACTGGCTCTGAATTTGGCACAGATTTGTCTTCCTTATGACGTGTGTCGTTGCATCTTTTATTCTTTGCTTTCCTAATATTATTATAAGATGGCGTAGTGTCGTGTTTTAATATTTGCAGGTTATAATTTTAGAGTTAAGTGTAAAATTGGGATTGGATAGACAATGGAAAGATACTTATCCTATAAGAAAATGGAAATGGGGACTGAAATGTACCAATTTAACCTACAAAATGTTGAATATGTAGGGATATGTTTTGCAGGAACACAACAAAAACATGGAGAAAGAATTAACAGACACTTGCATGTTGTGGTTTGTCAAGATCATGCTACTGCAATTGAATAACTGCAGCTGAATAACACACATTACCTAAAATCAGCTTAAGTAACTGCAAATGTTGTCCTGCCACTTTAAAGTTTAGTTTTTCCGTCTGTTCTGGCAGGAACTGAAGAAGCTCGGACTGGGCAGTGAAGTGGACTTGCATGTGTACGAGGTTCCTGTCGAGTACCAGACTGTCCAGAGTTTGGTTCCTTCGTTATGGAAGCAGTATCATCCACGGGTAAGAGGAGAACCACACTGACCTCCTCACGTTGTTGCGTATTTAAAGGTTCTTATACTTTCTGTGTCTTGTGTTGACCAGTTGGTAGTCCACGTTGGAGTCTCGGGCATGGCCACCACTGTCACGTTGGAGAAGTGTGGCAGAAATCATGGCTACAAGGGCCTGGACAACAGCAGCTTCTGCCCTGACTCACAGTGCTGCGTTGTGGGAGGCCCCGACTGTATCAACTCAGTTATTGACATGGAATCAGTCTGCAAGAGGGTGACTGCGTCGGGACTGGGTGTAGCCGTGTCTGTCTCAAAGGACGCCGGAAGGTAATTATTTCTTTGTACTTTTGACTTTTACCAGTGCCCCACATGCTTCAACTCTTCAGGGAGGAACTACATGATAACACATTCCTGTCATGCTGCTGAAGACACAAATCGGCTGTACGCTTTGGTGCCTTTCTTCTTGTTTTGAGGCAAAACTGTGTACACAACTTGAAGTCACTGAATGGATCACTGTCTGACATGGATGTACGTACGCACACAGCAATGCTGTACTAGATTTTTTTCCCTAGAGGGTCCCCTTTGGCATTTTAAAACAAGTGTCCTGGTGAATGTCTAACTTACGCTGTTTGAGCTTAAAGAGAGGACCAGTAGGTCCTGGGTGTATGGCACACATCGTTGTCCTATGGCCATTACTGTGTGCATTACAGAATCATTACATTTGTCTTTGTCCATCTGAGAAAACAAAATATCCTGAAGCCCTGATTTTATTCTTGTTGGCCAGTTCGTTTGATTTTGTTTCTTTGTCTTTGAGATTTTGTTTTGTTTTTGCTTTGCAGCCTTTACTTCCTCTAGATTAGACTTATCTAAGTCTACTCTAGAGGAAGTAAAGGCTGCAAAGCAAAAGCTAAGCCTTTACTTCCTCTACTTTATTTATTACAGCCATGTGTAACTTGGCCTAAATTGCCACCTTCTTTTCAGACCTACCTGCAGCAGCTGTTCTAAACACATACAATTCACATTTCAAAAGTCAGATTTGCTTGAGTATTATTCATTCATTCATTTATTTTCTGTAACCGCTTGTCCTGTGAGAGTTGTGGGGGGGGGCAGGCTGGACCCTATCCCGGCTGTCATCGGGCAAGAGGCGGGGTACACCCTGGACAAATCTCCAGTCTATTGCAGGGCTAACACAGAGAGACAGACAACCAATTTAGAATCACCAAGTAGCAAGCATGTCTTGTGAAATACTGATTAACTTGCACAATTCTTTCAAATGAATCTAGAGCTGTAGAGCCTTTTACTCACTGTTTATCTGTCTGCCACACAACGTCATTGTTTTTGGTTCAGTCTCAGCGCTCTCATGGGATCATTTCTGGCTTTCGCAGGCAGCTGTTTTCAAAGAAAACTGTGAAAGAAATCTTCCAGATACCTACTAACGCTAGGCACCAAACTGAAGATAGGGTGTTTAGCAGCTAGCTAGATATTTCCAAGTCAGAACTTAATGGAGACAGAAAAAAAAAGACCTAAAACAATACTTATCCATATTATACATCTCTAGAAGACAGTGAACAGTAAATGCCATGTGGACACACTGGTCGGGCCATTATAATGATCTACACAAGAGTAGGTTTATGTGTAACACATTCACAAAACAGTGTGGCTGGTTACATGGCGTTAGCTTTCATCAAATCTCCTGTCTTGCACTCTTCTCTAACAGGTATCTCTGCGATTTCACCTACTACACGTCTCTGTATCTGAGCCGCGGCCATTCTGCCTTCATTCACGTGCCTCCTCTCGGAAAGCCTTACAGCAGGGAAGATCTGGGCCGTGCCCTGCAGGCCATCGTCCAGGAGATGCTGGAGCTCCTGGACCAGGCCGAGGACAAGATCCACTGCCAGCAGCACTTCCACTAAGTGACCTCCAGATGCCAACCAGCCTCTCCAGCCCTGACCACACAAGAGAAATTGCACTTAACCACAAGTAGCCAAACTTCTTCTTTTTTTTTTTACTGTTGTCTTTTCGTGGACATGATGAATTTTCATTATTCCAAGTACCGGCTGTTTTCAGTGTATATTTGTATTCCTTTTTAGTATTGGTTTCTCAGTTTACTTACTTTTGAATGTCTCCCAGTGGTGAGAAGATAAAAATGGGAGTCTGAAGACAACCCTAGGTCACGCTGTATTGTAAAGCTTTTATCCCAGTTCCAAGGAACATAAAACATTTTGACTTTGGAGTTTTAAATTACAGAGAAATCTGAAGAATCTGAAAGAAATTATTATTTAATTTAACACATACAAGGACAAGATCATTTTAAAGGCTCACATTACTAATGACAAGACAACACGTATGGTGCTTTTTGGTTAATGCCCTGTGTGTCCATACTGCTAAACCACCTCCATATGTGGCCTGATCTCAGATTTATTCAGTGCATCTTTACCAGGTCTGAATAAGAGCATATGAGTTGCAAACGGTCTGTAATGTGGCAGATATTCCAACATATTACCCCAAGTGTGCCTCCTATTAATGCACCTTATAGGGTTAGGGTTAGTGAAATGATTATAGAAGGCACATTTGGGGACACTGGGGAATCATAATGCCCCTTCTTCAAATTTTCAATTTACAAGTTTACTCTGTTAAATATGTTTCCGCAAGCAGGGTGGTTAATGTACCTAACACGTTATGGTTTAAGTCGTTTTATTAGTGAACCTTGTTTGGTTATTTCTTTTTGACTTCACGTCTTTCGTTCCACGTGCTCTATAGCCTGCCTGTGCTGTTCCACGTTTGATGTTTGAATTGTTTCTTGAGTCCTTCTTTTCTTTATAAGAAGTTGTAAATTTGCCTTCTTTTACAAAGGTTATTTAAATCAGGGAACGGGTTGGTTCCAGCTCATATCCCCCCCCAGTTTTGTCGGCCCAATTCTGACGGAAAAAAACTCCCAAATCCACCCCTCTGAGATCTGGCCCCAGGCTGTGCAATGTTATTTTACAGATCTCACGCGTTGTTTTAGTAAGAAAACAATATTAATATTGTATCGCTGCTGCACAACTGTTAAAAATAATAATTTAATAACAGAATCCCCATGAAACAATTTAGTTTTTTAAGGAATTTACCCGACACGTGATCTTAAATTCAATTAAAGACCAAATTTTTCTTCTTTTTTTTTTTCATAGTTGTGCAGCCCCCTCTCTTATCACTTAATGAAAGCTTTCCGATGTTCCCGTCATTGAATCAGATATAGCTGCTTATTTTATCCAAGAATTTGATTTGATGATGTTGGACTCCCAAGTTCAGTCAGAGTTGGGCCCTGGATTTTATTTCTGTAGCACTTTCTCTCTCTCTCTCTCTTTTTGTTTTTGTTTGTATTTCAGTTTTACTTGGTCTGGACTTCGGACAGCGTTTCTCAAGCAATGTGAAATCTGTGTGTTTTATATTTTTGATTTTCAGTCACTTGAACTTGAAATATGTAGCTTTTCCAGACACACACATACACACACACACACATTTTTGACCTTTTTCTCCCAGCAAATCTAATGTCGTATGATTTATTGGTGAGTTATGCTTTTTGTTTTCCTCAGCTTTGCTTTGTTTTGGCCTGTTTCAACACAGAGCATCCTTCACTTTGTCTCTGATTGTGACACTCCCATCAGTAAATGTTCAGTTTTATGGCTTTTATGGCGCTCACTGTCGATACACTGCTTCAGCACCCTGTGTGTACCCCCAACAGAACTGTTTGCGGGAAACATAGATGTAGTTTTTAACTGTTGTAGATAGTTTTAGGGGTACTGTTCATGGTGTTGCAGCATTGAGCTGGTGCCACTGAGCTGGAGTAAATCCGCTCACCTTTTTACAACAAATTAGTATCCGGGGGCACAGAACTTCTTCTCAAGTTTCATCCTAGCCTTTGTCATTAACTTTGATTTAAAAATCTCTGCTGGGACTGATTGGCAGGTTCCAGCTTCTGATTTGTAGGAGTTTTTGTTGGCTTCCTGAGTGCTGAGATGTTTTTTTCAGGAGCCGCCTGCAGAATGTCTGCTCACAAAAGCGAAAGCCTCAAGTTTACATACGAGGTGACCTCTGACCCCGACTCTCCCGTGCCTTGCTGTTGTTCATGTGCGTTATGAAGAAAAAAAAAAAAGGCCTTACTAGTGGGTCAGTTCAAAGACGTGTTTCTGATGCTGTCCAGTCAGATGTGTGGCTACCTCAAAGTTTTTTATCTCGGCGTGTGCTCCGGTGTACACTAACATCATGGCTCTGTGATTTATCGTGACTTCCTGTGTTTTAAGGAGAATCCACTGAAAGTTATCTTCTTCTGCTTCAGTAACAAAGCGCTGTCGGAGTGAGTGATCTCAGCTTTGTAAAAGGAAAGGCTTTGAAATAAAGAATATTAAAGGATTACAATTAATGTATTTGTGTGTCTGTGTGTTATTATAGTGCTGTATATTAGCTATTATGCAGCATGACTTGTCAATTGATCAAAATGTAAAAGTTGGCTCATCTTTTTGCTAATTAACTGGAGCTGGAGTCTATCCCGGCTGTCATTGGGCGAGAGGAGGGGTACACCCTGGACAGGTCACCAGTCTATCACAGGGCTAACACAGAGAGACAGACAACCATTCACACTCACGCATACGGCCAATTTAGAATCACCAATGAACCTAACCAGCATGTCTTTGGACGGTGGGAGGAAGCCGGGAATACCTGGAACATGCAAGGCCCAGTCTGCCTGGATTCAATAAGTGCTAACAGAAAAGCAACATAAAACTTGTAAAAAATCAATCAATAAATAAATAAAATTGCTAAAAACAGCAGAAAAATCACCTTTTCATAGTTCAAGTTTTCTCTTGTTTAAATTGAACTATTTAATGGTTTAACATTTGATTTATAAATAATAAAATCATTAATTACTGTGCCGTTTATCCTGATTATTTGTGGATTGAGAATAAACAAACGAATTAAGTAATGCATATTGATATATATTGTATAATTAGTTATTAACTTGTTTTATTACCATTTTGATGACACTCGTGGTCCTCCACAACGACACGTTTCGATGTGCAGAAGTCAGGTCAATTATTTAACTGAAGAGTGATACTTCTTAGGAGCATGTATGATCTTTGATAGGCCAACTGTGAATTTGACTCCATTGTCGCAAATCAATTCTCCAGAAAAACGTGCTGCCTATTGCGTTAGTGGCGCAGGAAAAGTTATGCAAAGCGCGCTCCGCTTCACTCACATCTTCCGTCGCTTACACTACGTGTTGCTGGAGTTGTTCGGGTTTTAAGCAGGCCTCTTGAGTGTCGTCGTTTTACAGTTAGGTGTCCTCCTTCTGTCAAATGTCCAGCGTACTGAACTATGGCTGGATCAACCTGTTTGCGTGCCACGTATATGTCAGTGTCCATGCCTTCAGGTTCCCAGTATCTCTCAGTGCATGCAAAACAAACCTTTAAATAATCTTGTAAGGGCAATGCAGAGGTCTTGAAGTCATAAATAAGATCATGCACAGGTTAAAATTTTAGTCTATAACAATTTTGCAGTTGATCCCATTACCAAACTATATTTATCCTGATAAGTAATCTTCCTTGTCATGAAACATACTGGAAATATGATTAGATTATCTTTAGTGTGAGTCATCTGTACGCTTAGAAACTAAGCAAATTACGTGAACATTATTATCATGTAATAAAAACACTCGATAAAATAAAATATGAGGCAGTTTGCTCGTGATAAATGTTTATTTTCAGGGAGCATGAATGTCAGGTGGAGTCGTTTTGAACAGTTTGTTTTGTTTTTGATACCCGGAAATAATGTCAGAGTGAGAGCTCCCTCCCGTGTGGCCCTGTCTGTGCGCTCCAGCCCCCGGTGCACGTCACACGTCGAGCGGCGCAGGGAAGTCCGTCACCGCGGCTGTTGGACCTGCTGGAGCTTTCGAGGGTTCTGATCGGTTCCATTTTTGTTTGGGTTTAAATTCAGACTCCGGGCGACGGCTTCTAAAGCGGCGATCGACGAACAAACACTGTGTGGATTTTCAGTCGTCTTTACACCAACACCGGAAACCGCTCTGCAAAGCGAAAGTTGAGGAGTCGCGATGAGTGTGGAGGCGTACGGGCCGAGCTCCCAGACCCTCACCTTCCTGGACACCGAGGAATCTGAGTTGCTCGGAGCGGACACCCAGGGCTCCGAGTACGACTTCACGGACTTCACCCTTCCCAGCCAGACGCAAACTCAAGGCCAGACCCAGAGCCAGCTCGACGGGCAGGTCGGAGGCGTTTAACGTTACAGGAAGGCACAATAAAGCGCGGTTTACTGACGTTAGCGGCACCTAGCTAGCTGCTTGCTAGCCCGCTATTATTGGCTCTAGCCTCGCTTAGCTTGATGTTAGCTAGGTTAGCATGCTAGCAAGCCCGTTGACTAAACTCATAAAGTAATGCTAGTCGCTTTAGCACGTTTGTTTTGAACCGTTTAAGTCAAAGTAGACTCTTGGGTGTAACTTTATTGACCAAAGATAATATTTACGAGCACTGACAATCTGTCAACGTATAATTAACTGCCTCCTCCGCGCGGTGTAACGTAGCCATTAGCTGCTAATCGTTAGCATTGAGTTAGTTTGCTTAAAGCTCGTGTTTCACTGCAGGTAAATGGTCCTGATGAGGGTCTTCACAACGGCGGGGTGGATGACTCCGTGGCCAAAGCCAGCCAGCTGTTGGCCGAGCTCAACTTTGAGGAGGATGAAGAGGACACGTACTACACCAAAGACTTGCCTGTGCACGCATGCAGGTACACCATGCCAGGATGTCTGTTGACTCTTACTCAGGAAATGATTACAGGGCTAACCATAGCTGTGTGCTTCCTCCTTTGACCTCACAGTGCTTTGCATTTAAATTATTAAACCCACAAATGTGCTCGCTCGCTTGCCAGTTAATTAGGTACGCCAGTAAAAAGTAAAAACAAACGCATTCTGATATATTAGTCCAGAATCTTGTCTTCACGAATGTTAAATGTTCATTTTATGCTAGGTTTGTGTAAGAATTGAACTGTGTGATCGTTTCTGGAGCACGTGATTTGTGGTTCTGTTAAACTGTGTTGAACTGAACACACAAAAAATGTGTTTCGTTTTAGCGCACTGACTAAAAATGAGTTTGTCAAAATAAAAATGAAAACACAGTTGAATCAACAGTTCTGCGATTAACCTTCATGAAACTGAGATTTAGTGCAGGACTGGTGTATTGGAATGTATTTGTTTTCCCTAGTGAACCCAATGAACTGGCAAGCAAGTGTATAAAGGGCATAAGAGCTAAAAAAAACGAATCAATTCATCAATAATGTTGCACGCAACCAGACCCTATATTATCTCTGATGAAACGAAGCCGACCAGCCGTAGAAACAGTTTCATCGTGAGGTATGTGTACTGATATGATTGTTAAATCTGCAGTCATGATGTACACGCATGTGGAAATGATGGAGAAAGAAGTTTCATCTGTAGAAATAGAAGCCGCGTCTCGATGTTAACGCCTGTGTTTACGGTATTTAGTCGCTGGGACAACTTCCTGTGCAGATCTAGGAGTATTTGTGGAGAGGAAGTTCTTTTCAGGCGTAGATAACCCGCAGTTCTTTTAATTGTGACTTGTTTAAATGTTCTTCAACGGGGAAAGAGAGCAGGTTCATGTGAAATGTCATGTTTGCTGATGAATCATTTGATTATGCGCGAGATCTAATACTCCTGACACCGCTGGTTCCGCCTGTGGTCAGTTTTGCATGGGGTGAATTATGCATTATTTTTTTCTTTACTCGACACCGCAGAGTTTCAGATGTTGTTTTGTGTATGTTTTGCAGCTACTGTGGTATCCACGACCCGGCGTGTGTGGTGTACTGCAACACCAGCAAGAAGTGGTTCTGCAACGGACGTGGCAACACATCTGGCAGGTGTGTAGTCGTCCAGTTCTTCTTCACCTGTCGTTATCGTTACAGTCACACAAGCGAGATACAGATCATGACTGTGTGTAACGAGAGATCTGTATGAAGTACTGTCCACAATACTTTCCTGGCGACATTACAATGGGAAATGTATCTGTAACCCATTTACAGTGTTTGTTCACAACTATTAAATGCACCGTCTGCCCTGTTCCTGTCCTGGGGCTCAATATGTTTTACAAACCTGCGGTAGATTTTTGATTATTTTTATTCTGTCAAACTTTCAGCCATATTGTGAACCACCTGGTGAGAGCCAAATGCAAAGAGGTGACGCTGCATAAGGATGGGCCGCTGGGAGAAACGGTGCTTGAATGTTACAACTGCGGCTGCCGCAACGTCTTCCTACTGGGCTTCATCCCAGCAAAGGCCGACTCCGTGGTGGTGCTCCTCTGCAGGTAAGTTGGGGTGACGTATATCCTGTCAAGAGTGTCCCAATATTTATCCTCTTATTTTTCTTAATGAGCGACTGCTCGTGTTGTCACGCGTGCATCCTGAGGCTAAAGACTCTTGACTCAGTCCTTGAAAACCAAACTCAAACAACATTTCTGTCTGTTTGCGTCTTGTGTGTTTGTGCAGGCAGCCGTGTGCCAGCCAGAGTAGCCTGAAGGACATCAACTGGGACAGTTCGCAGTGGCAGCCACTCATTCAGGACCGCTGCTTCCTGTCCTGGCTGGTGAAGATCCCGTCAGAGCAGGAGCAGCTCCGAGCCCGTCAGATCACCGCCCAGCAGATCAACAAGTTGGAGGAACTCTGGAAGGTACGTGTGGCTCTTTTCACTCGTCACTCACGTCAGGCAGCTAACACAATGTAAAGCGCCGTTGGTGACAGCTGCTTAGGAGGATTGCTAGTTTTAAAGAAACACAAGCCACCGAGTGGAAAGCCACCGAGTGGAAAGACAGCGTGTGTGACGTGATCTGATGGGTTGAATAGCTTTGTCTTTGTTCCTTTACAGGACAATCCCACCGCCACCTTGGAAGACCTGGAGAAGCCTGGCGTGGACGAGGAGCCGCAGCACGTGTTGCTACGCTACGAGGATGCTTACCAGTACCAAAACATCTTTGGCCCTTTGGTTAAACTGGAGGCCGACTACGACAAGAAGCTTAAAGAGTCACAGGTACCAGAACACCACTTTCACACTGAAGTAATCCTCGTGTGATATTACATCTGCTGCATATCAATGTAGTTGATGATATATTTTGATTTATTTTTATTTTTATTTTCCAGACCCAAGACAATATAACAGTTAGGTGGGACCTGGGGCTGAATAAAAAGCGGATTGCCTATTTCACACTGCCCAAGACGGATTCAGGTGGTAATTCTCTGAGCTTGATTCCTCCCAGTGGTTCTGTGGTGCAGATGTTGCCCCTCTCCATCCCCCCTTCAGTCCTCAGAATTGCACGCAACCTCCCCTATCCCTGCATCTTTTGGTGGCATGTGTGCTTGTTTTTTTTAGTTTTTTTTTAGTTTTTGTTTTTTTAGTCAGGGTTGTGTGGGTGCACGGTACCGTATCATTAGTTTCACAAACATAGGTCATCCTTCACAGCTTGCGAGGTTTCGAACCATATGCACTCTCTGACATGTGTCTTTTCATTGATCGTAGATATGCGGCTGATGCAAGGCGATGAGATCTGCCTGCGCTACAAGGGAGACTTGGCTCCGCTGTGGAAGGGCATCGGTCATGTCATCAAAGTCCCAGACAGTATCCTTTTACACCGGTGCATTACATCGTCTTCCAGTGTGTCTCTGAATATGCTAACAGGGGGATTATAAACCAACTATCCTGTTCTCCCGCTGGAAACAATTTAGGGATAATGCTGGATTTCCTTAACAGCCTGTGTTTTAAGACTACGGGGATGAAATTGCCATTGAGTTGCGGAGCAGCGTCGGAGCACCGGTGGAAATCCCCCACAACTTCCAGGTGGACTTTGTGTGGAAGTCCACGTCCTTTGACAGGTACGAGTATTCAATTTCACCGCTCAGTATGTTATACTGTAATTATAATTACGTATTTCCTCCTCCTTTTTTTTTTACAAACCGTGCAAAAAACAAATTCTTCTAATTGTTTATAGAAGGAATTCCATGTAAATGTCAGTTCACATGAAATACTTTGGTATTTGGTAAGTATGCAAACAAGCGCTAACTCCTCTCATTTGTGTACGTGTTGCTGCAGGATGCAGAGCGCCCTGAAGACGTTTGCGGTGGACGAGACCTCCGTGTCTGGTTACATTTACCACAAACTGCTGGGCCACGAGGTGGAGGATGTCACCATCAAGTGCCAGCTGCCAAAACGCTTCACTGCCCAGGGCCTGCCCGACCTCAATCACTCACAGGTCAGGCTTAAATAAACATCTTACGTCAGGGTGTAATTATTAATTGTTTATGTGGTTCAGAGGGAATGAACTCGGTGTAAGACAAAGTACATCATCCATGAAGCTTGTCTACTCCCAACTTATTTTAAAAACCAGAGGAACCTTGTGACCTCCGTTTGGAAAATATATTATTTTGTAACTGTGGCCATAAAGTCTGTTTTGGTAAGAGAATGTTTTTCAGTTCAGTGAGTGTGAATCCTTTTACTTCCTGTGTGTTCAGGTGTATGCTGTGAAGACTGTTCTGCAGAGGCCCCTCAGTCTGATCCAGGGTCCTCCAGGCACTGGGAAGACAGTCACCTCTGCCACAATTGTTTACCACCTGTCCCGACAGGGCAATGGGTAAGACAAACATAAATATAAATATATATTCACAGCACTTTGAAGTTCCTGTTCTCATTCTCTCTTCGGTGTATGTGTCCCCTAGGCCAGTTCTGGTGTGTGCTCCCAGCAACATCGCCGTGGACCAGTTGACCGAGAAGATTGACAAGACTGGGCTGAAGGTCGTCAGGCTGTGTGCCAAGAGCAGGGAGGCCATCGAGTCTCCGGTGTCTTTTCTGGCTCTGCACAACCAGATCAGCAACATGGACAGGTCAGTGGCACGTAGGGAAAAAGTCCTCCAGACGTTCGACGCAGTGTTATTATTGATTGATTATACAACGTCGCTGTCTAGCAACAAACCAGTCGTGTAACCCATCAAATAGGAATGTAACTCAAACACCTTGTTGCTTCCTTTTTTTATTATTCTGTTTTGTTTTTGTTGAGTGACGTCAACCCCAGATTTCACAGCAAGTCAGGCTCAGACATGGCCTTATTTGCATTCCTTTTTTAATGAGTGTACAGTATAATGGGGGACAGGTGCAACATATTTGGATCAAGTACGGTTGGAATACGTTTCACTTCTTAAACCTGTTACAGACACAAGTGAATTGCTCTAAACATGTTGCCATCAGATTCATGCATGTGTTTTAAACAAAGCAGCAGTCTGAATTGAGTCTGGTATCTTTGTCTCAACAGCATGCCGGAGCTCCAGAAACTACAGCAGCTCAAGGATGAGACCGGCGAGCTGTCGTCTGCTGACGAGAAGCGCTACAGGGCTTTGAAGCGCACCGCTGAGAGGGAGCTGCTCATGGTGAGGACGGTCTTCAAAGTGTTAGACCAGAACGGTTTCCTCTTACTCAAGCTGGGAGCTGTCAGCTGTTTAGTCAAGAGACACGTACACCTAACAGCTTTCAAGTCTCACGGATTACAAATTGTCTTTCTCCTCGTTGTGCAGAACGCTGATGTGATCTGCTGCACCTGCGTTGGAGCCGGAGACCCTCGTCTGGCCAAGATGCAGTTCCGTTCCATCCTCATCGATGAGAGCACCCAGGCCACTGAGCCCGAGTGCATGGTGCCGGTGGTGTTGGGAGCCAAGCAGGTACTAGCTCCCTATTCACACGGGATTAGTTTTACCTGGGGACGTCATGTGATTTAGAAATGACACCTGTATATCTGCGTTTCATGTCAAATTCACTATCTATGGTTATGACGTCTCTGCTGCTTTCCGCTTCCCTCCACTACATGTCAGAGGACATTTTATACCTCTACACTTTCTGACAGCTTTAGTTACTTTGGAAATTTACGAACTACCTGGACGTAGTTACTGATCTCATCATCCTCCACAATTTAGTTCATGTGATGGTTTTGATCTGTTTTCCGTGAATGGGTCAGCGACATCTCAACTTTTCATCGTAACAGTTGACTTTGATCTATAACACATCCTTCATGCTTCTTAAATGAAAGGAGGCAGAAAAACTGAATGAATCAGAAACAGAACTGAAATGAAAACACTCTGCGTAATATGTGAATTAGAGAATAGAACATGTTGTCATAGGAACTTGAGTAATTAGCTGCTGTTAACAATATAAACAGCTATAACACTGTACCAACCCATCGGTCACCCCTGTGTGCTCCGTCTTCCTCCTCCACTCCAGCTCATTCTGGTGGGTGATCACTGCCAGCTGGGTCCTGTGGTGATGTGTAAGAAGGCAGCTAAGGCAGGTCTGTCCCAGTCCCTGTTTGAGCGCCTGGTGGTTCTGGGGATCCGGCCGATCCGCCTGCAGGTCCAGTACCGCATGCACCCGGCCCTCAGTGCCTTCCCCTCCAACATCTTCTACGAGGGCTCCCTACAGAACGGCGTCACTGCAGGTAGGTCGGGATTATTTCAGGGTTTAACAGAGAGGCAAAACTCCACTTAACAACTGAAAAACTAATGAGACGTTCCTGTTCTTTCAGCCGACCGCATCAAGAAAGGTTTTGACTTCCAGTGGCCACAGCCAGATAAGCCAATGTTCTTCTACGTGACTCAAGGCCAGGAGGAAATAGCCAGCTCTGGAACCTCATACCTCAACAGGTAACATCACGCGTTATCTTGGGTTATTTTGATTAATTTAACTCGCAGATCTGAACAATTCTCAACAATACCGTGGCTGGGAGCGGGGCGGCTGAGGGTAGCAGACAGCAGAGGGGCGATCCTCTACGGCCTTCACATTCAAACCAGAATGGCAGGCTGATAAAGTTGCAAAGTGAACATTGATTAATGGCTGCGTAACGTAACATGATCAGCAGTAAATGCAACGTTAGCTTCCACAGAACAGTTAGGGTTAGTAGCTGACAGTTGGGGCGTCAGTCAGTTGACCTTCCAGGCTCTTGCTGCTGCGATAATCTTGTATATTTTCCACCCAAACTGTGTCAGAGTGAAACAAGCAGAACATAGAAATATTGCTCCTCTTGCTGTCACCACCTGCTAAAAAAAAATACTGTCAACTTCATCTGGGTGAAGTTGACAACGCTCCCGACGCTCCAAGCACAGTGTCAGCGTGGTAGCTTTGATATGATGGTAGAAATTAATTCCTTTAAAATCCCACGGCCTCTTGTCACGCAAGTTGCTCCTGGTCTCTTCCAGCTTGTGCACCACTTTGAAAAAGAATGCAGGAAAGCTGCAGAGAAACAAGATTAAACTGTTTTGCCTCGAGCTGAGCCAACGTCTACTTAATAAATGTTATAGACACCAAAGATACAGTTGCAGTTTTCTGCCTTCATTCGTCAGCATCAACTTGAGTGACGTTAACAGTCTTTTTCCTCTGTTGTAAAGTACGGTATTTAACTCTGGGATGTCAAACTCATTTTAGTTCAGGGGCCACATACAGCCCAGTTTGATTTCAAGCGGGCCGGACCGATAACATAATATCATAATAACCAAACCAAAACATTATTATGAACAACCTGAAATTTCTTCAGAAAAATAAGTGCAGTTTGGGCACATTGTTGTCTGCTGCTTAGTTCTGGGTGTTGTGTTCTGTCCGCTACTCTTACTGAAAGAGTAGACGAATCAAGAACAGCAGTTACTTTAATTGAAGAACTGCAGTGAAAGTCTTTGCACATTCATGCCGTGGGCCAGATTAGACCCTCTATGTTTGACGCCGCTGATTGAACCGATGCTGATGTTTTTCAGGACTGAGGCCTCCAACGTAGAGAAAATAACCACCAGGTTGCTGAAGGCCGGAGCCAAACCCGATCAAATCGGCATCATCACCCCATACGAGGGTCAGCGCTCCTACCTGGTCCAGTACATGCAGTTCAGCGGCTCCCTGCACACCAAACTCTACCAGGTACGACACTCCTCACGCCGTCGAGAAAGAAAGGACGTATTAGATGGGTGTTAAGCTCAAAGACAGCTGTTGTTGTCACGTCTCCTCAGCAAGAGGCGGAAACAAACATACTAGAGAGCTAGAGTCAAGAGTACATTCAAGGGAAATTATCATTAATATGTTTTTCATGTCACGTGTCACTCGCAGCGTGACCCTGAACAAAATTCTTACAATGTATTTTCCCCCCCGTGTGTCCTGTTGCATTGTAGCAAGTGGAAATCGCCAGCGTGGACGCCTTCCAGGGCCGAGAGAAGGACTTCATCATCCTGTCTTGTGTCCGTGCCAACGAGCACCAGGGCATCGGCTTCCTGAATGACCCCCGCCGTCTCAATGTGGCGCTGACGAGAGCCAAGTAAGAGCCTCAGCAGAGCGGTTAATCAGCGATCAAGCTGACACAAAGCCGGCTCGTTGGTTTTCATGGAGAAGTTAATTAAGTGTACCACAAACCAGACACGCACATTTAGATCATGTCAGATTCGTTTTTTTTTGTTTTTTTTAAACACTTGTTGCGTCAACTGTGTGACATTCCTTACAGTTTAGATTACAAATGTTGTTTGTAGGGACGTCCCGATCTAAAATCGATCTTTTAATATCAGTATCAGCTGATTTGAGTCCCGATCCGATCCTTAAATAAACAAAACTTCCTCCCCTAGACATCCATAAAAGCTTTTCTTATCTGTGTGCTCCTAGATGCAGTTGGATTCAGTCCAATAAATATTTCTGTCAGAGTTAATGTAGTGTGGAGAGGGTACCTTGGCTCCAGAAAACCTGTGTTCTCTACTCCAGAAATGTTCTCCCTGACCCGCTCTGGAACTTTTCTCTTCTTCTCAGCGTTTGTTGTTGTTTATCAGCCTTTGCCTGAGTGGACTTGGTGTATTCTGGGATCTGGTTTTGGTTAATAGCAGTCCTAAAATAAATACAAAGGATCAGGCTTGGCTGAAGCCGACGCCAGTCCGATCCAATTATTTTATACACGCGTGGATCGGGGACATCCCTGGATATTTGTTAATTAGATAATCAGATTACACAGTATATGTTAAAAAGTTCAACCCTGATCAGGAGTCTTGTTTGTGAAGGTACGGCGTGATCATCGTGGGGAACCCCAAGGCCCTCTCCAAGCAGCCGCTGTGGAACAACCTGCTGAACAACTACAAGGAGCAGAAGGTGCTGGTGGAGGGACCCCTCAACAACCTGAGGGAGAGCCTCATGCAGTTCAGCAAGCCCCGCAAACTGGTCAACACCATCAACCCTGTGAGTAGGACGGAGTGCTCTCATCATACGGTGGATTCTCATACCATTGTGTCTGTGGATCTTTTAGAGCAAATGGTTAATCAAGAAAATAACTGGCAGATTAACTGATTGGGTCTCTTCATATGAGCTGGGTTCTGCTCAAGGTTCCTTCTTCGCCACAGCCACCTTAGTGCTTGCTCCGGGGGTTTCAAGCTCCTGGCTCTGCAAAGCGTTGCGCGACAATTTGGATTGTTATTGACGCCATATAAATAAAACTGAATTGAATTGTTAGTTGCAGCCATAAATCTATCTGGACGCAGCTGTTGTAAACGGCGACTGTTGTTTTTCCCAGGGAGGACGATTTATGAGCACTGCCATGTACGATGCACGCGAGGCCCTCATCCCTGGCTCTGCCTACGACCGCAGCAACGCCGGTAATTATTGTTTACCGTCCTCCAGTTTGACTCTGGATCATAGCCAGTGACAAACTTTACTTCTTTACTTCACTTACAGCTCATTTGGCTCGTCCTGTCTTCGCATTTAACCGACTCTTTCTCTTTCTCTTTCAGCTGGACGTCCGTCCAATATGTACTTTCAAACACACGACCAGATCGGGATGATCGGGGCGGGCCCTGGTCAGATGGCAGCTATGAACATCCCCATACCCTTCAACCTAGTGATGCCGCCAATGCCTCCGCCCAGCTACCTGGGTCAGCCCAACGGCCCTGCTGCAGGTAGAGTAACAACATATATAACATATGAAGATCTTCAATTGATGGTTGTTTACCAGCTGTAACACACTTTATTTTTTATTTTACATAAAGGTCGTGGAGCGATGAAAGGTAAACCAGGCCGCGGTGGACGACAGAGGGTCCGTGGCTCAGGAAACCAGGGCAGTCAGGGTAACGGACCGAACAGCCAGGCCAGCCAGGATGGAGCTTCCCAGTCCTTCTCCCAGGGGCCCCTAACACAGGGCTACATCTCCATGAGCCAGCCCTCCCAGATGAGCCAGCCTGGCCTCTCCCAGCCAGAGCTGTCCCAGGTAACACTTCACCGTTCCTCAGAGAAAGAAAGAGGACGTATCTTGTTTTGGTCATGCATTCATAGTTGTTGGGTTTGATTGAAGCTGAGGGAACCTCCTGAGTCTAAAGGCGTGTCCGTTGTGTTGTTCTCCAGGACAGCTACCTGGGCGACGAGTTCAAGTCCCAAATCGACGTGGCTTTGTCCCAGGACTCGACTTACCAGGGTGAACGTGCATACCAGCATGGTGGGGTGACCGGACTGTCACAGTATTAAAGTGTAAGCGCAGTCAGTGTGAAGATGGATGCTCCACAAAACGTCATGGGAATAAAAAAGAAGGTCTAAACCCTGTCTTTTTGTCTTGCAGGTCACCTGAAGAAGGGAGCTAGGCTTGAGCTGAGCTTAGTTCATCAGCTTTTTAATCTGGGAAATAATAAAAACATAAAATGGATACCTGTTTTCCTCTGCTACAACCGAAGCACCACCAAGTGAAAGCGACGGGATAGCGAAACCAAACCAATGACCAGAGAAATAAGAAGGTAGAAGACGAAGAGAGCACGAAGAGATGGGCAGGGAGGAGGCGAGAGAGGCCGAGTGAACAAGCGAGGCGGGAACCGATGCCCGTGCGTAGTGAAGGAGGGAAGACGAGAGGATGGGCGGCGTGCGGTCGGGCTGCTGAGGGGAAACGTAGGAGAGATCTCAGCGTTCTCTCGTGGGGAATCCAAATGATGTTCAGCTCCCAACTAAAGTAATCCACCCAACACCGTTCAACCCGCAGCCTCCGGGAAAGCTCCGAGGAAAGTTTCCGCACCCGTCTTCAGATGAGGACCGAAGCTTTTCAGTGGAATTTGATCAATTCGTTCCCCAAACCTGGGCGGACTTGGTTGCAGAAAGCTCAGCACAAACCCCCCCACCCCCCCCACGCCAAGTCGGTTGTCTCTCAACCTGTTCAATGTCCTGGACTGTTTTTAAATTAGGTTTACAGCGGGAGAAGAGTGGCAGTAGCAGTCTTCTACTGGGCCCAAACACCTCAGCAGCCTCTGAAGGAAGCGCCGGTCGACACACCCTCTCGGGAGAGGAAACGAAAACTCTGGTTTCTGTGCTCGAGTCTGACATTGAAGAGCCTTGAGCACCACTGGCTCATACACAAGGTCTTTAATCGAGTGGTTTCGACCACGCGTCGGTGGTGGAGCGGCACAGGGATTTCAGACAGTTTCTTCAAGGCATGAGGCGCGAATCCCACCGGTATCGCGGTCATCATGGAACAGTTTTTCTTTGAAGTACCTTTCTTATCACAGAGCACAAAATTGCAAAAAAATAAAACAAAAAAAGGAAAAAAAAAAAAGTCAGTGAAACTATCAAACATGACCAGCATTGAATATTCAACTCGGTGTCATTTGATGTTTCAGCAGAGGCTTTTTCTTTATTTTAATCGTTTGAAAAAAAAAAGCAGGGGTTGTTGACGTCCCGCTGCGCTTCACGACCAGGTGTCTTTTATAAAACACTCTGCAAAGCTTCGATCGGCAAACGACGCCCGAACACTCGGCGCAGAGTTGAGTCCTCAGGGGGAATCGTGGACTGTCCACGCTCATCACGCAGACCCCTGCTTGAGGTGAAAGGAGCTAAACGAGGAGGGCGAGGAAGGGACGGAGGGAGGGCAAGGCTGGACGAGGCGGTCGTGGCAATCAATCCACCACAAGTAAGAAGTAGAAAAGGAAGGTGGCTGATGGGGGAGGAGGAGGAGGAAACTAGTTCAGATCATTGCCAGGGTCAAGACGTTTAGAGGGTGGGAAAACACTGGGTTGCAAATTTGACAAAATGTGTTGGAAAATCTTGACATTAACTCCATGATTTAAGAAATTAACCTGGAAGACGTTTGGTTCCTGTGCGGATTAAAGACGTTTCCGACACTCGCAGACGCCATCGCCGGATGACGGCGGGGGATGAGAAAACCGGAATCAGTGCCTACATAACCAGTCACCTTCACACGAACAGCTGCAGCACAAGCATTGAATGTAGTTCAAGTCAAACTACCAGCACATAACAAACCTTCCAGACACCAGAGGGCTCGAGAAACCCACAGAAAAGGACTTGTTTTATGATTATCACTGTTTTTGTTTTTCATATAGAGTAAAATCAGGCCAGGTGATGATGAGGTCATTGAGTTTATCAGCGGTAAAAGTCGGGGTTAATGGGGAAAAGGGAAATAAAAAAAAAAAAAAAGCCACCTTCCTTCTCTGTGGGGTTAAACAGGCTGGTAGAGTTTATTTTTTTTTTCCTTCTGTGGACGTTTTGATTTGTGCAAAAGCTCGTTCGACCTGCATTACGTAGTTCTTGTAGAATTCCTCGAGGTTTATACGGATGTTGGGAAAAACCCTCTTCCTGGAGAACTCTGCGATCCAGACTTCTTTTTATTTTACTTTTTCCTTGCCGTGCGTCCCTCAGCTGGGTGTTACGTGGCCGTTTTTTTTTTTTTTTGTGTGTACGTTTTATTGAAAATCCGTCTTGTTTTGTAGCATCTGGTTTACTACAGGAACGGAGCGGACGCCGTTTGCTTTCTTTCTTTCTTTCTTTGACTTTTTGTATCTCCTCAAACTGTCCCGAGGGATTGTAGTTTTGTAGCTCCATCTGGACACAGCAAGAATGTACTCCGCTGTCGTTTTCTCACCCGCTTCTCGTTTCTGCAGACAATCATGTTGCGAGTACACGTTTAATCGGCTTAGTAGTAGTTCCGTTTAGTTTTTTTTGACATTGTGCGAAATCTCTCATTTGTGCGGTGAGTTAACATATCAACCCGTTACCACTGAACTTCTAATGTTATATGGCTTTAAGATAAAAAAAAAAAAAAAACCCCGCTGCCGTAATATTATAGCTTTGATGTCTTTTCCATCTTCTGAGCCACAATCAATTGCAACATGTGCAGTGATTCAGTTGTAGATTAGTTGCTGAAACATTTGCATCCAAACCATCAGTTCTTCTTTATTGTAAGGCGGAGATTAAACTAGCGACGTGGTGTAAATGCATATGTCGTCTTATTTGCAGTGACGTTTCATCACAAGATGCTGATTTCCTTGTTAAACTGAATCAATAAAAGGCTGTCAACTTGAGCTGCATTTTTTTTTTCCCCCCTCGGTATTAAATTTATTTGCAGGTGAAACAAATATTACAAGTATTGTACAAACTGTGGAGTATATAAACATGAGGCGGTTTTCACGCCGTTGCCTCCTCTGCTTTTTTCTTTTTCATCTGCTTCTGCTTCGTCGGTTTCTTTTTCTGTCTCTGGATGTTCTCCTGGATTTTCTGTTTGAATTTCTTCTTCTGGCTCCTGATCTTCTCCAGCTCCGCCTTCCTCTTGGCCTCAAGATCTGGGTCCTGAAAGAGGAGCGGGGGTCACAATTCAAAACTCAACAGCAGGACAGCTATCGGCTCAAATCAGACCCCTTGCAACACTTTCGTCTGTAGAGTTTGAAGTTGAAATGGGTCTGAAACTTCTTAGAAGCTTCTCAGTTGAGTAAATTGAAGATGCAGGGGGAAGTTTTTGGGTCTCTTCATGCACAGATTAGTACCTGACTAGTATCGGAAGAAGTTCATGATATACTATAAATTACAAGTCTGTAGTTTTCTTCCTTATAGTCTGGTGAAGAAAAAAAACAGACCGACGTCCAAAACAGTTTTTAAGTAGTGTTAAAATAGTTGTAAATCATAGTTCTTTAAATAAAAAGTCACTGTAGCATTAGTTTACCATCTACGGTGCTTAAAAACAACTAAAAACCATCAGATTTTCAGTTGTGACAGTCGACACAAGCAACTAAAATATCAACATTTATATAAAAATTATTTGTACAAATCAGTGAGGTGTAAAAGTAAGTGAACCCTTGTTTTCAGTATCTGCTGAACAGTCATGTACGGCTGCTAGGAGCTCATTTATCCACAAAACATTTCAAGTAATTTACATTTTACATTTTCTCTTTACATTTTTCTTCCAAGGGTAAAACTTTAAACTTTATGTCCAGCTGCTGACTAAGCTTAGATTATGTAACTGAACCAACTGAGAACAGTCTATTTTCACTACAGTTAATTAAAGTAAATGTCTCCATTACCAAAAACATTTATATAGAAATATGTCTGCATATTAATGTTTTCTCTGAAGTCACAGGCGCCAGGTGTAAAATAAACCTTCCCTGAGCTGTTTACTTGTTAAATTTGCCAAAATGTAATAATTTAAATTCAGAAGAGACAATAAAGGAGTGTACGTGCCTTCCCCTCCAGGATCAGCTGTTTCCTCTTGTTGATCTCCTTTTTCTCGTCAAAGTCTGTCGACTCCAGTCTCTGCGACAAAACAATTCAAATAAAAGTTTAGGCAAACATTCAGTCCTGTTTTTTTAAATCTATAGCATACATTCTGTCACTTATACTTGTTGTCCACGTGGACTGAAGCCACCACCTCCACAGTCTAAACCGAGGCTGTCAAATAAAAGGCCCAGGCCAAAACCAGGCCCTGTCCCAAGTGTCTAATCTGTCCACTAGGGGTCGCCTATTCTTCCTATCCTATTGTTCCCCAAGCAGGGTTAGGGTTTGGTGTTAAAATAAATCTTAACACCAAAGTTCCTTCTAACCTTACTCTCAACTTCCTTGGTTGTTGTGCGTTTGTCCCTAAAGTCCCCTAGTAGTGGACCTACTCCACCATTTCAACCCTGTATGTCAGAACAACACGGTGAGACAATCTGAAGAGCAGAAACGTCCGTACTATCTCACACTCCCGCCGGGTCACGTTGACCTGCGTGAGGATCTTCAGGACCTCTTTCTCCTCCACGGGATACTCCTTCAGCTTGGTCTCTGTAGAAACACAACGGGACAGTTTTTAATAATTAAACCGAGGCTTCAAAAACACACAACCACGGGGAGAAAACTACTGATGCTTAGATTTTCCAGGTTACTGCCCTCGGAGGTTAACATGCAACTTGACCTTTGACTTTTGGCGATACAGGCATAAAATATGCAACGTTTGCTTTCAGTTGGAGCAAATACCTCAACTTTTAGGCCACGTTATTGATTTGTAAGTTAATGTTTTAATGTTCACAAGAAATAAAAGAATCTATGCAAAAATACTGCTAGTCCAAAAGAGACAGATTTCTCTTAGATCTTCACTAGAACAGTCAAATTACTAAATTCTGCTTCATAACGTGTTACTAAAGACATATAATCTGACAAGTTATTTCCATCCCGTCGTTATGAAGCGTGTCTACAGTTTAAAAGAGCTCTGAGGAGGCTCCTGACGTGACTCACGAGTCTGTTCCTCGATGGAGTGAACCAGGTGGATGTCGTACTGCGTCACCAGCGTGATGGACACTCCGTTCCTGCCTGAAGAAGCCAAACATATTGTCGCTCGTGAGCTATATTCACACACAGACGTCAAATACAGACGATCAGGATCAGCCTTCGCTTAAATTAATCAGAGGAAACGAGGTTAACGTCACCTGCTCTCGCTGTTCGTCCCACTCTGTGGATGTAGAGCTTGGGAAGCCCGGGCGTGTTGTGGTTGATGACGACCTGGACGGTTGGAATATCCAAACCCCTGCGATCACAGAGTAAACGACACGATCACGGCCTGTCTGCAGTTGGGACAGATTATTTAGTTTGGACGTGAAGTAAACGTTGTTAACTGGGAGCTCACCTGGAAGCTACATCCGTCGCAATCAGGATTTTGTAGACGCTGGCCTTGAACTGGGCGAGGTTCGCAAAACGTTGTTTCTGGAGAATAGAGAGAGCGTTTGATCTTTTATGGTTTCTATATTATCACTAACACTTTAAGACACATGTGATACCCACGTACAGCAGAAACTCACTGTAGAGTCTGACAGATAAGAGAAAACAAGCTTAAATGACGATATCGCAGATTCGGATTAGGTGTAATTTTCCAACATCAGTGTCCTTTAGCGCGTCTAGTGTCACTGAGAAATGACGTTTGTGAGCTCCACAAGCTCGGCTGGTCTTGTCTGACTCACCTGTTTCATCATGGAGTGCAGGGAGATTGTTGGAAAGTTAAATGTCCGCAGCATCATGGTGAGGATCTGGCAGCTCCTGAAAAATAGTTTTAGTTTTAGAAACGTACATGCACATTAAATAAAACCTGGACAGTTCTTTCACAAATGCAAATAAAAAGTGGATAAACAGCAATCACAGTGAACAGTGTAAATATGAATCACTTCTGAGCTTCTTACTTGCATGTGTTGGTGAAGATGATGATGGACCAGTCGTCGTGTTCGTCTGTAAACTTCTGGATCAGGTGGACCAGGTAGGCGTCCTTCACCTTCTCCGGAGTGAGGATGTATCTCTGGTCCAGCTCGTCCACTGTGCGCGTTCTGACAACGATAACGAGACAAATCAGTAAACGCCGAAGACTTACTAGATTTTTAGATTCACAGAGGTTAGCGAATAAGAGGTCAGGGTACAGAAGAGAAACCCTGAAGTTGGGTGAAGCTGAGGACCATGAAATCAAGATGGATGTTGATTCTCTAATTTCACAAAACAGAATTACAAAAAAAATGTAATTTAATGAATCTCAGCCACATAAAAACCCTTGATGAAAGAATTAAAATGTGAATAAAGACGAGAACACGGTGCATCAGATCAGCCTGATCAGATCTGTGGTGCAAACCGTTTTATTCTGCATCGGTATTACACTGTCTACACATATATGAACCCTGCAAACAGTTCCACCGTCAGTAAATCCACCAGAGTGCTCATTCAACCCCAGATAGGATGTTCCCCGCTCTCATTACGTCTCCCTTCTATCTAAAAGGCATTTGTGCTCCTCACACTGGATGGTGATTGCTGTGCCGGCTGGTGACTCACTCTGATGTGCTCTCCCAGAAGAAAGGTTTGTTCATGGCGATGCTCTTCAGCTCCTGCAGGGTGTCCGTCAGCGTGGCGCTGAACAACACCGTCTGTCGCTTGGCCGGTAAGATTCTCAGGATCACCTCCAGGTCTTTGGTGAAGTCGGTGCAGCCCTGCTCCAGCAGCCGGTCGGCTTCATCCAAAATCTGAAGATGCCACAAGCAGAAACAATAAAGTTATCACTCGAATATATATAAAAAGAAATGACTGAGTGAATGCCAGTTTTATGGGTGCTTCCTGAACTCACCAGGAACTGGATCTTGCTCATGCTGAAGGTGTCGGAGCTGCGGATGTGATCAGCCAGGCGGCCCGGCGTCGCAACAACCACGTGTGGTTTGTTGGACAGCTCCATAGCCTGGGTCACCATGTCTGTCCACAGCATGGGCAATAATGGCACATTCATTTAAATACTTAAGATGTATCAGGTCAGCTGACTCTGTGACCTCCTTTAAATCTCTACTTAAAACATTCTTTTATCAGAGAACACTTCCTGGTTTTAATTGAACTGTATTTCTGTGTGTTATATTGTTCTGTTTTAAGCGATGTTAAGCAATTTGCAAAGGTGTGACTCTGTTGGAGACATTTAAATGAACTCCCTGACATCTTCCTTTATAGTTTTCAGTACAAAACAAATCTTTTCACACGGACAAACCAGAAATACAGCAAATAGAGCCACACGCTCAACATTTTCCCGTTTTCTTTCAGCTGCATCCCAGCTGACACCGAGATCGAGGATTCCAGAGAAAGTCTTGCCCTTTAAGATTTTCTAGCCGTGCGAGTCGTGCTGTCGCGGCTGAACGAGCAGAAATAAAAGCCGCCTGCAGCGAGGCGCATAGTTACCCATTCCACCGACGATAATGCAGTCTCTCAGACCCAGAGGCTTCCCCAAGACTCGAAACTGCTCTGCGATCTGATATGCCAGCTCCCTGCACGACACCACATTTACAGCAACATGAGCTTGATTTCTTTGCTTGATTTGTTACATGTGAGTGTCATTATAATAGTATTCAGTTGTTTTAATGACCTGAAATAACATAAATCAATTTAGTAATTAGGCCCAGGGTTTAAATATATTTCCCAGTGGAAGACAAAGAGCTATCGTGCCTTTATTTTGAAAGGATGACAAGCTGACAGCACTGATGTTTTCTGTGATTTCTTCCTCACACACACACTTTACTATCATATCTACAAATACAAACAGTGTGAGGTGACCAGTAATGCACCGAAAGAAGAACATGCGAGTATAAATTGTGACATCTTGTCCTGACTGCACTGACCTGGTAGGAGTGAGCACCAGGCAGAAGATGCCGTACGGGTCCTCTGAGAGCTTCTGCAGCACTGGCAACACAAACGCTGCCGTCTTCCCGCTTCCAGTCTTGGCACAGCCCATACAGTCTCTGCCTGTGTGAAGCAAACAAATCACAACAAACTCATCTCATTTGCACTGAGATCTGGTCTACCAAAATACAACGCCAAACTCCCCTCGAAACCTTTAGCATTTTCTGTATATTTGCTCATCTCAATACACAAACACCTTACAGATCATCTTAACAAACATTTTATGATCCAGATGCTCTTGTGGTAAATTCGGCTAGAGTTTGATGGGACAATTTTACACTTTATAATGCATTATTCAACACCTAGTGTGTATTAAAAGAAAGCAAATGTCTTGTTCCAGACCTGTGGATCACAAATAACAGACACACTGATAATAAGATATATGCCGAAAGCAACTATGTTTACTAAATGTTTTATTTCTTATCCTCTTCACGCACTGTTAAGGTGTTTACCCTAACTAATAAACACAAATCCTAAATTGACATATTTCTCAACGAAGATCTGAATGATTTGTCGGGGTTGGGCTGTTTAAAGATAATCAATAAGAAATATACATTCTACTTAAACAGCCTGGTTGTAATGTTAGTATATTCTCTACACTCGAAGCTTTAACGCACCCTGTCTTACCTTCTAATATCGCTGGCACGCAGTTTTCCTGGACAGGAGTGGGTTTGTTGATGCCCAGCTGTTTACACTGTTTGACCAGCCACTCCGACAAACCCAGAGACGAAAAGTCAGCCATGGTCTGATTTATCTCGTCCTCCGATAATTAATAAGGTCCACAATGCGCGTGGCGTAAAAATAAAATATCAAAAACACTCTATTTCAATGTAGAAGAACACATCCTCGTGTGTTTTGTCCACGGTCGCCGGATGATTACGTAACAACATGGCGTCGACTTAATGCGTCAGACGGGAAGAAGAAGACCGTGCTGCCCCCTGCTGGTCAAACATCGGTATAGCAAGAACACCGATAGTTAATTATAGTAATAACATAAAGAATATATTTAAGGTCCAGGAGAAATATAAACTTAAACCAACAAGTAATGACGAGTTTAAAGTTGAAATTGAGATTATTCTCTTTATATTTTTTATTATTAAAATGTCTTTAAAGGTGTGTTTCAGTAGATTTACATCTTCCTGTACCTCCTAGGACGGTCTGTGTGTAAATCTTAAACTTAAACCTTCAGATTTTTAACCTCTCTGGTATTAAATTGTAAAAGCGATGAGCTGAGTTGCTGGTTATGTCACTGTACCGCTAAAAAGAAATCTTTCGGGCACCAGGTTTCATTTCATCTCTGTTTTGAATCAAATAAAGGATATATAAAACAATCAAACGCACTAGTTTGGCATTTTTTTATGCTGGTTTGTCAACCTAAAGTTAAACCCAGAAACACAATCCAAATGAAAACTAGGCTGCTATTAAGAGGAGTGTCTTTAGTTTTATCTTGTCGAAGTTTAAACCGTCTGTTTTTCTTTTACAATATCAAGATGGTTCAATTTAAGATTTGATTCTCTGTCTAGACATTGTTCCCCGCAGGGATGAAGTCTTGTTTGTCACCTGGCGCAAGTCTTCATTTGCCACAGCGTGCGTGAAAAACACACTGTGAGTTTGATTCAGCTGCTGCTGGACTGGAGAGGGAGGGAAATCTTCACCATCTGTGCCTGCACACTGTGCTGCCAGAGGTGATTAATGCCCCGTGTGTTAAAGGCGAAGGTCTGGAGGTTCGCGTCCGCTCTGTCCAGCTGTGCGGCAAACTGCCTCAGAACGACTGAGAAGTGTCTTTCTAAATGCTGAGCTGTTTGCATGTAAGCAGAGATGTTCCCTGCAGCACAGAGCGCCGTAACAGGCCACTGAGCAGCACCATCAGTGCTCCCATCGCTCTCCCAATACACTGGAGGCTCCGCTCTCTCATGTTCAGCCTATATTCATGCAAATAAATGGTAGGGTTTTAAACCAGTGGTGACACTGAATCAGGAGCTGCATGAATTAATGAAGTGTAGAGAGCTTTTTTCTAAGCACAAACAATTTTCAGCAGTTTTATGAGGAAGACTTGTGAAGCTTTAATAAGACAAAAGAAGTGAAACCTCTTCTAGTTTTCTTGTCTTTCTTTGACCAATTAGCAGCTTCAGGAAAGTTTCATATTTTCAGAAACTTTGAAACTGCCTTTATGTTAGATTTTATGTATTTCATTCTATAAATTATGGGTTCCCCGTGTTTCTGTTTGTGTGAATTCTATCTGTTATTTTCTAAACATGTCAGAGTCAGTCTTATTCATAAAGAAACATAAAATGTTACAGGGTTAAAAAAAGAGGAAAAGACGAGAAAGTCTAAGAGTTCAAGACTTAACAGTTGATCTGATTCATCAGATGCATGGTATACACAGCCTGGCCAAACAAACAAGTTATTTAACCCCAACTGATGCAACGAGTAGCTTCTCATTTCTTAAACAACCATGTCTAAAGACACATCCTGTGGTCGTGGAAAAGATGTTAGTCTGTTTGAGAAGGGTCAAATCATTGGCATGGATCAAGCTGAGAAAACATCTAAGGAGATTGTAGAAACTACTAAAACTGGGTTAAGAACTGTCCAACGCATTATTAAAAACTGGAAGGATAGTGGGGAGCCATTGTGTTCCAGGAAGAAATGTGGTCGGAAAAAAATCCTGATTGATCGTGATCGGCGATTACTTAACGGTTTGGTGAAATCCAATAGAAGAAAAACAACAGTAGAACTCAGGTCTATGTTTAATAGTGAAAGTAAGAACATTTCCACATGTACAATGTGAAGGGAACTCAAGGGATTGGGACTGAACAGCTGTGTAGCCTTAAGAAAACCACTAATCAGTGAGGCTAACTGGAAATAAAGGCTTCAGTTTGCTTGGGAGCATAAAGATTGGACTCTGGAGCAATGGAAGAAGGTCATGTGGTCTGATGTGTCCAGATTTACCCTGTTCCAGAGTGATGGGGGCATCAGGGTAAGAAGAGAGGCAGATGAAGTGATGCACCCATCATGCCTAGTGTCTACTGTACAAGCCTGTGGGGGCAGTGCTATGATCTGGGGTTGCTGCAGACGCTCAGGTCTCGGTTCAGCAACATTATGTGTCCAAAGAATGAGGTCAGCTGACTACCTGAATATACTGATCTCTATCTATCTATTCATTTGATGTCAGAGCATTTTCCTGATTCGTGGTTTGGATTGATTCTCTGTGTGATATATTATTTATTATATACATCTACTGTCTCAAATATATGATTTTTTTTATAAAGATGAGTGCACTTACTTGATAAAATCATTGTTCCACTTTCCAGCGAATAAAAACAATATTAATTCAGTGACGTCTGTCTTTATCCAATCAACAGCAAAACATTTTATATGATTCTGATGCGTCATACTGTTGGATAGGACTGAAAATGATCTGTAATGCAGGTTTCCACACCCGGCTGATGGTTTGCTGAAGCCTCCTCTCGTAAAGAGCTATTTGGCGTCTGTTCTTCCAAACGTAATTTCAGATGCTTCAAGCTTTTATTACGCTGCACCTAATAAATATGCACTGAAGGGGGGTATTAAGCCTGTCTGCAGGCCACTTCCACATTATATTTCACATTCTGACATTTACACGATACTTGTAACTCGCATTGCGCCCATCGGGTGGCGCTAGAGAGGCTCCCCCCAGTCCCACCGAGATAGTTGAATGGGATCCCAGTGTGATCTGGCACGGAGGCGGGAGGGGAGCGCAGCACAGCACAGCACACAAGTCCTGGTGGAGGTTTGAGCCAAACGCGTTCTGCTTGTCCGACTTTCATCGACATTCCTCCGTCTGTCCGGCCCGCAGAGCCGAGCCAAGCTGTCCACGCTGCGTAATTACGCACGGACTCGACAGATCCGCGGTGTCGCTTCGCCGTGGAGACCCGCGGACAAAGGAAAGCAAGGCGGCTCGGGAGTACAACAACTGACTTGAGCCGAGAGAGGAGTACTGTTGGAGGGGAAACTGGGGGAATCTGGAGTCGGAAGTGATTTGTCTTTTTTTTTTCTTTTTTCTTTTTGTAACTCACGTCCAGGATCTCAGAGAAGGAAGAGGATCGGGGGTTTGTGACAGAGCAGAAACGGATAAAAAACAAGGAGTTAGTGAGTGGAATCCGTCCTGAAAACCAGCATCCAGATCCTCGGAGCATGGGGTAAGTTAGATGTTTGTGTCAAGGCATTTATTTTTACCTCCTTCCCCTCTGCTGTGAGGAAGCTGCCTGAATACAAAACGGTTTAAAAGTGAACTTTTGTGGCGACTTAAGGGATTTCTGTCCTGAGCGTGTGGCTGTCTGTGTGATCCGGCTGAACCGCAGCACATCTCAATAATCTACAGCCTTGTGGAGCCATGGATGGGGGTGTCATTAGTTCACATGTGACACTGTGGCGTTTTTTCTCTTTCTTAGTTTACATCTTAATAGACATCTGAGAGGAATCTGTTATATCTTTATACATTTATTTGCCCTTTTTAACGAACCTCGTGACCGCAGGAAGGTCGAAGTCATGTGCTGAAAGACCCTGACTGAATATTTTCATGAGCAAAACCTTCCAGTGCAGAATTACTGATGCCCTCTGATGTGTCCCTCGGCTGTTTGCATTAACTGCCCAATTGTGTGTGTGTGCGTGTGTGTAAATGTGCATGTGTGTGAGGTAGGGGCAGGGAGGCAGAGCTTGGACCACTTCCAGGCTGATTGTTGTGCAGGGGGGTGGTCCTGGGTGCTCTCTAACTCTCTTTCTCCTGTGCATGTGTGCTGAATTATACATGCAGAACGTCTCCAGCCCGGTTCAAACACACCTGAAACCCTCCTCGCGTTACCAGAGTCCGAGCTGCCAGAGTCCCCCCTCCCCACCTCTGGGCCGGTTTGTGCATCATTGCATACTCTGTTGCAGTTAATGCGTTTCGACTGGTCACTGCTCACGAAACTGGTGGTCTTCTGCCTTGTGTTGGATGAAGACTATACAGTGTAGGGGGCTAAAGTGAGACTTACGCAGCAGTTTCTTAACGGTTTAGCAGCCAGGTTTTCTGCGATAGTGGCCCAGAATAACACAAAATCTTAAAGAACAGGCCACGAATGTACCATAAAAGTAGAACACATCAGCAATATAGCTACCTGTAATAATAAAAAAAAGGTTAAGAGACCAGAGACCTCATTGGCGCCTAGAAAAAAATCTAAATTCCTTAGTAAAGAGAGCAGAGCGATAGAGGCGTGTTGATGTTTAACTGGTTATTGCCCAAAAAAAGTGCAATTTTAATGTCCTTCAAGCTTTAAATGATTCATTATTGAAGATTCTTTATTGTCATATACTAGGCAACAATGCAGCGTCATTACCAGTAATGAAATCCTTGGTACTGGCTTAGAAATCATCTCCGAACCTGCTGGTCAGTAGCTGGCCGGGGTCAGAGAGGATCCGCTGAGCCTTCCTCCTCCTGCGGCGCTGGCTGTAAATGTCCTGGATGGCTGGCAGCTCTGATCCGGTGACGCGCTGAGACGATTTTGCCGCCCTCTGCGGGTTGTGATGTTCCCGGCCTGGATGCTCTCGAAGTTTGAGAGCATCCAGGCGTCTCCTCCTCTGATGCCCCATAAAGGAGATGTACCGTCTTGCTGACTTTAGGATGGTGCTCTTGTGGCGAGACCAGCTGTGATCCTCAAGAACCTGAAGCAGCTGCCCCCTCGGTGTGAATAGGGGCCTATCCTCCTCTCTCCTGAAGCCTCCTGTAGTCCACCGTCGTCTCCTCTGTCTTGCTGACATTTAGCGGGAGTTATTGGCTTTGCACCTTTGGCCTCTCTCACCTCCTCTCTGTAGGGTGCACATGATGCACCCAGAGATGGTGGCAAATTTAAGACACACAAACTCTGGTCAGGATCTAAACAAGCTCTCGTAATTAATTGATTTTTTTCAGCTCACTCTTTCTCTCTGTCTGTCTAGTCCCCTGTTTAATAAAATGTAGAAGAACTAAGGGACTTCAGTTCACCGCAAACAGCTCTTATGCCTGTAACTCACCGTTTTGAACTTCTGACCTTCGTTTCTCTGTCATGTTTGACGTCCAACAAGCCCTCGTCAGAAATCCAGTGAAATGTGTTAACGTCAACACGAGAGACAGAGCTAGCAAATATATGCTGTGGCACAGTGTCGACACACAAGAAGCTCCATGTAGACTGTACGATTAGAGCTAATGCCGGGGGCACACACACACACACACACACACACACACACACACACCACAGCGGGTGAAAGTAAAGTCCTTCGACGGCAACAAACAATCAAACATCTGCTCCGATGGCCCGTGACCTTCAAACGGGCGTCTGCTGCGCTCCGCTCCGTCCCTCCGTGGGGGGAACAGACGCAGCAGAGTTCAGCCACCTGGTCCGGAGGAAAGCCAAGGCAGAAACGGCGGGTTTTGTCTCTCAGACAGGAGCTCTGGAGAGACGGAGACGGGCCTGCAGCTCTTCTACCCACTCGACAGAAGGAGGAGATTGAGAGCCACTTCAGCAGCGTAAACAAAACGAGTGTTAGTCACACAGGTGCTCTCCTGCTGTTTACAACGCTTGTCTTGGAAGTGCTCGTCCTCGCCATCCGACCCGGCGTTGGCCCCCTGGGACGAACGGAATATCTGATCTGAAGGAGATATGTGGCGGTCTTGATGTAAATAACATCATCTGGTTTTATATGAAACGGGCTGCAGATTTAAAAATGAACCTGATAATTAATATTAAGAGTTAAAGAGGAGCACCCGAATGCATCGTTTCAAGAAAAAGTGAACCAGTCGAATGTGAGTTATGGTGGCATGAAGTGGTTGATGATCAGTGCATTAAACAAACTGCATTTCTTCTTTTTCTTTTTTTACATTTGCAGGAGCGTCAGACTGAGACACACTGTTAAATACAGTGTTTGCTTCTATTATGTGTTAATGAGGTGTGACAAATCCACGGATGCACTATTTTTAAGTGGAGCTGTGATCCCAGTTCTCATCCGATGTTCTGCTTAACGTTTCTGCTTCAGAGTTTTTCAGCTCCTAAGCACATGCGGCCAGAGTCGGATCTGTTTTGTGCCACTTCGGGCGCACGCCGTGCAGAGAGAGCGATCATTTTAGGGAGGAGGGAAAACAACGATGACCGATCGGGTCGTCCTTAATTAATACCCTCTGTAACCTGGACCCTCTTTCTTCTCGTTCTGCTGCAGAGGAGTTGTCTGCCGGCTGTAAAATGTACCCGCTTCACCGAGAGAGGTACGCGGTCGTCTCTGTGTCGTGGCTCAGCATGGCAGGGATGGGCGACGACAGCAGTTCGGATTTTGATCTCCTGTTAAACAAAACTCAAATCACTGTTACAGACACTTTCCCTCAGTGGATAACACATAACTGCTAAAGACTGGGGGTATTTATTCACACAGACATTATTTTTGCATCCTCAAATTAAAAAGTAACTTTTATGCATTAATGCATTTGGCTCTCGTTTCCAAATCAGATTTTATATTGACACATCGGGGATCAATCCGCCCATCCCTGCTTCATTTAATATATTCTGAACAAAATCCACCCTCATTTCATTCCCATAGTGTCAACCCCCTCCTCGAGTGTCTGTGGACAAACCCAAAGATGTTTGGAGGTTTCATGCTTGTCACGATGTGCAGATGTTGTCAGCATGTCGTCCTGCTCCTCTGCCCGTCATCGCCTGGTGTCTCTCTTTTTTATTTATTTATTTTTTATTTAATCCTGTCACTCGCTCCATTGCTCCATTTACCGTTGGATGGTGTGAACTGTTTATCGGTGCTGCTCCGTTTTTCTGCAAGCCCTCAGCATGTCTTTGCATGTCAATCCTCAACGTTCAAAAACAGCCAAGGCTGTCAAGTGTGCGCAGTGGTGCAGATAAAAAGCGGTCCCTTCTGACATGGAGTAATTTGAACGTATAACGTCTTAAAATGGAAATCCGCGAGGCTCCACTGGCTCAAGACGAACCTCTGACCACAGACGTTGTGTGATCTGAACATCTGATGCTTGTTGTTCGTGTTTCTGTCTGGCTGCGGATTGGCCGTCTCGTTCTCCGGCCGCTCACAGAACATGAGCAGAAACAAAAGAGATGAAACTGAGTTTTGTGTTTGCGGCACAGTGGTGTGGTGGTTAGCACTGATGCCTCACAGCAAGAACGTTCTGGGTTCGAATCCATGGACCAGCTGAGGCCTTTCTTTGTGGAGTTTGCATGTTCTCCCTGTTTCTGGTTCTCTCCAGGTACTCCAGCTTCCTCCCACCGTCCAAAGACATGCTGCTTAGGTTCAAGAAGATTCTAAATTGTCTGTAGGCGTGAGTGTGAATGGTTGTCTGTCTCTCTGTGTTAGCCCCATGATAGACTGGAGACCTGCCCAGGGCGTACCCCACCTCTCGCCCGATGACAGCTGGGATACGCTCCACAACCCTCCAGAGCACAAGCAGTTACACAGCAGATGGGGAAAATATTTGCATGGGACTAGATTTAACTAGGGGCCTCTAGTAATTTGTCATATGGTCATTTGTGATATTAATCCTGCGTGAATCGGCCATGTCGTCTTCAGCTTTTGTAACCGCTTGTCCTAGGAGGCTGGAGCCTATCCCAGCTGTCATCGGCTGAGAGGCGGGGTACACCCTGGACAGGCCTCCAGTCTATCGCAGGGCTAACACAGAGAGACAGACAACCATTCACACTCACATTCACACCTACGGCCAGTTTAGAATCACCAGTGAACCTAACCAGCAAACGAAAGGCCCCAGTCGGCCTGGACTCGAACCCGGAGCTTTCTTGCTGTGAGTCAGCGCTAACCACCACAGCACTGTGCCGCCCCGAATCGGCTATGTCATGCAAAGTGAAAATTTACACCGCAAATTACATTCCTGTGATAATAGCTGCTAAAGCAGTAATTCTTCTTCCAATTGTCCTGTAGTCTCACACAGATGGAAATGTGAGTTTAATCTCTCTTCTTTCTTGTTCAAGTGTTTTATTTCCCCAAGCTGTTGAACTATTCCGGTTGGTGAAATATATACCGATTATTAGAGTAGCCTAGGTCACAGTATGATCGTCACTCGTGCATAATTATCAGAGACATACGAGAGGATGCAGATATTTCCGCCCTTATAATCTCATTTACTGACGTGTTGTCTCAGAGCAGCCTCCCTCTGCAGCACAGAGGACGTTTAAACTTTGTTTTCAGTGTCGACTCAGTGAATGAATCTGCAGCATAATGGCAAAATAAAATCTGCTTCCCCTTACTGAGCACGGAGAAACCAGCCGCAGCTCTGGTGTCTCAGTTTGTCTCACCTCGTTTTATTGACATGAATGTGTGCAAGTGTTGAGCTGGAAGATCAGCGTGTCTCCGCTTGACCTTCCTTATCCCCAAAACAGAAACACACTCATGTCACCTTCACAGCTCACCCCTGCCTTTTGCCAGTTAAAGTTAAATCAGAAGCAGCCGAACAGCTGCTCGATGAGCTGCTCAGAGATTTCCCACAATCCTCTCTATGTGCCAGAGCAGGAATCTTACTCGGTTGTGGTTTCGTGTTGCAGATGTGTTGACTCGTCGAGCCGCTACGGTATGACTTGGCATTTCACCACCGCTGTGCTATTTCGGTATGTGGTCGTAGCAGTGTCGCGTTGCCCCGACTGCACCAGACGCTTTCTCTGGCTCGGTTAAGGTGGACACGAGGCGGCCGGCTCTCAGAGGTCAGACGAGGCGGACCGTTAAAGGAGAAGTGCTGTGAGAGGCACAAAGAGAAAGATGGTGCAAAGTAGGGACGTTCAAGTGTTTTTCCCTCCCGATTCGATATTGATCTTTTCATATTCAGCATCGGCCGATCCAAGTCCCGATCGGATCGTTAATAAACGAAATTTCCCCTGGAGATTCATAAAGATAAGTAGAAGATGGTAGATTGTGTTCTTTACTCCAGAAATTGGTCTTGGTGGCTTAAAGGGGAACTACTGTTTTTTACAACCTGGACCGTATTTCTGGCATAAAATTCCGATCATTTACTCACCCATATAACTTTTGTGTCATTTCTATTCCTTCGGGAGATATTTAGATCCGCGTATATCCATATAGTGGGAGTGAATGGGGCACCGAAACGCAGCCTCTAAATAACACATTATCTGCTGCGAAACTCGTTAATTTCACCAATATTTTGTTATGATATGCTAGTGCTATTCCCCGTTGAGTCTGGAGTTACCTGTTATCATCGTCCGGGGTCTGTAGATTGACCTACTAACCTCTAACCTTGATGATGTCATCTCTGAGCGCCGCACACACCCGTGACGGTCGGTATGTTTACCTGTAATTTGCTACTGCTAGTTTTTTGCAACATGGCCGAATATTTTTCTTCTGAGGTTTGTTTGATTCTGAGGTTGTGGACGAACCATAGCAGTAGCAAATTACGGGTAAACAAGCCGACCGTCACGGGTGTGCGCGGCGCTCAGAGATGACATCATCCAAGTCAGAAGACATCATCCGGGGTCTGTAGGTCAATCTACAGACCCCGGATGATGATAACAGGTAACTCCGGACTCAATGGAGAATAGCACTAGTGCAAGTCACTCCCACTATATGGATAGACGCTGATCTAATTATCTCCTAAACAAGTGCAAATGACACAAAAGTTATATGGGTGAGTGAACGATGGTATTTTATGCTAGAAATAAGATCCAGGTTGTAAAAAACAGTAGTTCCCCTTTAAGATGGTAGTATTAAATAACGATCTCCTACTACCACCTCGCCAGACATCCACATTGCATAATTTACTAAGTTTCTATCTGGCTGACTTCAGTTTCCAAAGTAAAGTTCTTCCACACAGTAGAGAATGTTTTCTTCTTTGATTTTTGACAGCTTTGACACCGGCCAACGAAGAAGTAGAAGACGTTTTGACGCTACAGGGACGTGGTTTTGGTTTACGGCAGAGCTAAAATAAATAACTACAGACGATCGGCCCCGATACCAATCGAGACATCCCTAGTGTAAAGGCTTTCAGCAGTGTGTGAACTTAATGCTCAGCTGTTTACACTGAATTTAACACGTAAAGGTGAATGCATGACAAACACATATTTATGTGTGAGAATATCTTATTTAAACTCATTTATCTTTAGGATTAGTGTGAAATCATTGCGGGGTGCTTAGATAACGCTGCTGTTCACACCGACGGCAGCTTATCTCAACTGGAAAATAGTTGAATCTGGAAGTTGTAATATGATATTTTATTTATAAGGGGCCAAAAAATAACTAACAAAAATGAAACGCATTAGATCGTGTCCATCTTCAGGGCAAATAGCAGCTTTGCAAAGCTCATTTAGAGACGATGTTCGCTGCAACACTTTCCAACTGCGAATTACGCACCTGGAAACGGCGCCAGACATTTTTATCTGCTCAGCTGATGAAGAAATAATGGGATCTTTCACAGGGAATGGGAAATCACTTTTGTGGCTCCGAAAATGTTTTTAATTCCTGCACCTTTCCTCCGGTCTGCATGTAAATATCCTCGAAATAAAGCTGAAAGTATGGAGTTAAAAGACAATATTCATCATATAACGGTAACTTGGATATGTTTTTTAAAGAATAACTAAATATGTTGGCGTCCAAACCTACTCTCACTTGAGACTTAATTTGGAGAAAGGTGGTAATTCAACTCTGTGGAGACGGTGAATGGATAGCAGGAACTACCATTAATGCTGTTTATATCCACCGATCAGGCATAACATTATGACCACCTTCCTAATATTGTGTAGGTCTCTCTTGTGCCTCCAAAACAGTTGTGACTCATCAGAGAATGGACATGGGCCTTCTGAGGGTGTCCTGTTGTTAGTATGGGTCCTATGGGTTGAAGTGAGGGGCCTTTGTGGATCATCCCACAGATACTTGATCAGTTTGGGATCTAGTGAATTTGGAGGCCAGGTCAACACCTTGTGCTGTTTTTCATGTTTTTTTTAGTTTTTTAGTTGTTTCTAAACCGTGCATCCTGCTGGGGATGGCTGCTGCCATCAAGGAGTGTCATCGCTATGGGGTGGGGGTGCCTGGTCTGATCTAGGTGGGTGCTACATGAAAGTTTCCCAGCAGAGCAATGAACTGTCACAAGATGGTCAATGTTATCCACTTCTCCTGTCATAATGTTGAGGCTGATCGGTTTACACCTGTCAGAAAAAGTTTTTCAGGATCGATGTGGTCTGAGCACAATAGTCAGGGGTCATAACAGTCGCTGGTTGTGGTCTAATCACAGACTGCGTTCATGTCGTCTGACTAATCAATTTATAAATTCATCTTGTGATTGTTTACCCGGGTTTCCAAGAAAATAGAAAATTATTTTTTCCAGTGGGAATGATTGATACGGTGCTGTACGGTATGAGGTGCAGTAAGTCTTTTTTCTTTCTCGTTCTTTTGGCACAAGGTCAGAAACGGCAAATCACAGCATTCGTGATTAGTGTTCACGCCTCCTTCATCAAATGTCCCTCTAGTGACAAATATGTCTTAAATAAAAAAGCAAGGAAGTAAAACTCTTAGAAACTTAAAAGTCCCCACATTTTTATCCACTGCGTCAAAATTAAAGGAGCATTTTTTAATCAGAGTAGGGCATCAAGTCCATTAAACTTCTGGGATATTCATCTGATCATCAAGTTGCAGAGTGGCAACGATTAGACAACCCCCAAAAAATAGGAATGGTTTCACCGCTGCAGGCCGCTGACATGTGTTCCCTCCTCATCTTTTCTGAATGTTTTGCACTAGTTTTGCATTTTGCTAGAGTCGGTCTCACTGCCGGTAGCATGAGGCGATACCTGGACCCTACAGAGGCTGCACAGGCGGTACGACTCCTCCTGTATCAGGATGGCACATCAATGCTAAAAGCTTTGCTGTGTGTCCCAGGACAGTCTCAGGAGCATTGAGGAGATTCCAGGAGACGGGATGTTAACTCTAGGAGAGCGGGACAGGGACATAGAAGGTCCTCAAAAGATTGGCAGGACCGCTGTGTGCTTAGATGTGCAAGGAGGAACAGGATAAGACCTCCAGCAGGCCACTGGTGTAAATGTCTCTGACCAAACGATCAGAAACATGAAGAGCACGATGGGCATTTGCGATAGGACACCAGAATCAGGTCTACCACTGGCGCTCTGTGGTTTTCACAGATGAGTGCAGGTTCACCCGGAGCACATGTGACAGACAGGAAAGGTTCCTTTAAGTCTTTTGAGCTTTTCACGTTTACTTCTGAAGCATCATTGTCGTTGGATTTCCAGCTGTGCTCTACATCACCAGCCATTTTCTGACCTTTACTCAACCTCTCCTGCCTCATCAGACCTCCTGCAAGCTCTCTGCTTTCTGCCCTTTCAAGTGTGAACATCGGCTTTTAACTACAACCAATGCGATTTCTGGCAGCAGAGTTCAGCAGCCATCCCTTCTCTTCCTTCTCTTTCCTCGCAGGCTATTTCCAGCCCCCACGGCTTAAAGGCTCCATTACTGACGCTTTGAGGAGCATTTTCTCAATGAGGAGACTGCGGGTTCCTGACAGGAGGGTGTAGCTCCCGTTTGTTTTTTATTTACTTACAGATCAGAGATTCAGGAGGTTGCCGAGGTTAAGAACGGAGATGAAGTGAGCAACGAGAGAGGATTAGAAAGTGATGGCTTGGGGCGAAGCTCATGCAGCAAAGCCGTGGTGTGTGAGAGTGTGAAGGAAACAAGACACCAAATGAAAATAAATAAAACTTATTCACTGAAGAATTTTTTATTTTAAATGCCAGGTCATCTAAAACTGAGATATTAGCACAAAAATGGCATTTTCGTTTTTTAAACAAGCAGAGGCAGCCCCTCGACTCTAATTTTAAATCATTTGTGTGTAATATGAAATATGGTGTTCCTCAGGGGTCGGTTTTGGGACCAATTTTATTTCCTTTATACAAGCTTTGTTTGAGAGACATCAGATACCCAGATCTAAACGCCTTTTAACTCATCAGATGTGGGAACCCTGAGTTCATTACACAACATCAAAAACTGGATGAACAACAACTTCCTGCAGTTAAACTCGGAAAAACGAAACCCCAACAGCTCAACCCCAAACCCAACCAAAACAAGTTCTACCCTTGGCTTAGCCAGCTGGAGGTTCAAGAGTCCGGTATCAATCATGGCTTTAATCATGTCTTTGGTGTTATCCCCAAGCACGACGTGAAGTGCTGTAAATCAGGTGTTGTTGTATCGGAGCACTTGAATGATTACGATCTTTCAACATGTCTTAAGAGAGAGAGTACGATCACATCCTTTCAGGTTAGAAGGTTTTAGAGGTGGAGAATTAAAAGCAATTGTCTTCATTCTGCCAAACCCACGTTCATCACTGTCAGTATGAATCTATATTAGATGTGCTTTTTATTCTAGCGGAGGTAATGAACCGTAATCTGAGCATTAATTCGAAGCTGAATGCGTGCAGTGTGGATGCATCCATATAGGTCATGGGGAAGCGTATTCTCGTTCTCTCTAGCCTTGTCGTGTCCCCGTACAAAGTTCTGTCCTCGTGCTGTCTGTTTTTTTTTTTCCAACTCGTGCAGACGGAGCGATCACACAGGTCCCTGTCGTTATAGCCTTCGCCGCAGACAGCAGCCAAATATTCTTGTAATATTTTCCTGTCCCTGAGAGGAATTATATCATCTGTGCAAATGTGAGTGTGAGGGAGAGCTTGCGTGCTCAGCAGAAACCCTTCCAGGAGACAGACTGTAGGAGGAGAAGGGCTGCTTGTTTGGCTCGGGTCGGCGTTTCATCAGATCCCCCGTTCTGCATGTACACCCGTATCCTCGAAATTCATCCGGATGCTCCGTGGCAATTAATTTATCATGAGGCACGGAGTGTATCTGATGACCTGAGGGCTGCGTGCCTCCTCCTCTGACTGGTGTCACTGCAGCGCTTTTAAGGGGAATGTAGAGCGGAGTTTGTTGGATTAAAGGAAACTTCACTCGGCCGCTTTTCTCGCCCGTCATCTGACAAACACAGAATATGAAATACAGGATTGCTAAAGGCAAACTTTCAGTGGTTTTATTGACGGAGTGTGTGTGTGTGTGTTTTTTTTTAAGCCTTGACTCGGCCCTGCTTCAAAATCATCACACGATTCCAGAGGTGACAGCCCTCTGCGACAAACTGCTCCAGACAAAGACATGCTGAAGATAAATTGTCCCAGAAAGGTGCTAGCGGCGCTTGTGCCCATTCAGGTCCGAACCACGGCCCCATTGTCCCGCTGGCTCCGAGCCCAGCAGAGATGTCTCTCGTCTGCCTCCAAGCTTCTGTCTTCCTGTCTCCTCCACTCTGACCCTGAATACAAATAAAATAAAGTCCCGAGGAATGCACTGGCTGTTCTCCTTAAATGAAAAAGGGGGGGGCTTTGTAACGGGTTGTTCTCTCAGAGTTTCTAAATCTTCTGCAGTAACCCGCATCGATTTTGTCTATTTTCGGCTTTGCTGCCACTAAAAATGATTTTCAAGCGGTTTGTTATTATTTTTATTTTTTTGTTAATATTCCCATTAGAGGTGAAACAATCGATTCATGAGTCGATTGCCAGAAAATTATATAACATTTGTTGGGGCTCCTTAGCGCTGTGTTTGAGTGTCTAAGGCAGTGGTTCCCAATGTTTTTCTGCAAGGAGATAAGGATGGTGTATGTGCACGCCCGATGAACGTTATCAGTAAACAGTGTTTGTTTGTCTGTTGCTGTCAGTGGCTTCATCCGTCTGCAGAGCAAAGCGGCGTCTTTCTCGTACCTTGTTATTAAGCTGCTCCTCTCTGTCCTTTGACATGTCGCAGATGCTCCTCGAGATTGTGTTGTTTGATAGAGGGACTGCTTTTAACTTGCTGTTGCTTCATCAACCATCGTTGAGACGGCGAGTGAAACACTGATGCAGCCCTTATAAAGTCATCCTGTTGTGCAAGACAGTTTATACACCAATCATCCACAACATTATGACCCCTGACAGGAGAAGTAAATGTTTTCTGGGAAACTTTTGGACCTGGCATTCATTCATGTGGATGTTACTTAGAGATGTAGCACCCACCTAGACCGGACCAGGCACCCCCACCCCATAACAATGACACTCCCTCTACAAGTTTCCCCCCCCTGTTCGCAACTTCAGACGGGAGTCTGTGGGCATTTATGGGTCGGACCATTCATTGGGGGAAAGAAAACAGGATCAAAATAGCCAATAAGACTCTAACCGGTCTTCAGTAGACATGTACACCAATCAGCCACAACATTAAAGCCACTGTCAATGACACTCCTTGATGGCAGCAGCCATCCCCATCAGGATGCAGCCTGACACATACACACACACAAAAACACTTTAAAAAAAAAAAAACATGAAGAACAGCACAAGGTGTTGACCTGGCCTCCAAATTCACTAGATCTCAAACTGATCAAGTATCTGTGGGATGATCCACAGAGGCCCCTCCCCTCAAAGGCCCCCCCACTAACAACATTCTGTTGCCAGACACCACAGGACACCCTCAGAAGGCCCATGTCCATTCTCTGATGAGTCACAACTGTTTTGGAGGCACAAGGGAGATCTAGACAATATTAGGTCATAATACCGGTTATACCTGACCGGTGTCCTTTTTTTTATCTGAAGAAATCAGCTGGCTTGTTCTACTGCTCTCGGATGTGTTGTCTCCAAGCAGCGTCTTAACTTGTCTAAATGGTCAGAAGCTAATATTGTTAGATGCTCAACACACTCTGGTCTCTCCTCGTTACCCACCGTTGTACTAGTGAAACCGAGGGCGACGCATGTCTCGTTGTATTTTCTTTTTTTCGTTGTTTTGGAAGTTGTATTTTGAGTTGATGAAGATTCATCCTCTGTTCCCAAAGAGGGGCACGTCCTCCACTATGTAAAACCACGGCTCTAAGGCGAGTGGATGCAAGTAAACTGTCCGTGCAGAGAGCTAAAGTAGCTGGTCATCTTGTCGCACCCATAAAAGTCAAAAGTTGTCTTTTGCCAGTTTAATGTTGCAGCAGTCAGCATTCAGCATCCATGTCCAAATATCCGTTATAGAGATGCCATTAGCAGCAATTTAATACTGCGTAAATATTTCAGCAGTATCACCAGTTGACCATAGGCTCAGTCACCACTGTATTACTTTATTGGCCATTAGATATTGACTTTATTTTAATTAAAATCTTAAAAGTTTGCTACTTCAAGAACACCGGGGACACATCTGAATCCTCCCAAGGCAGAAGCTTTCATAAAACGATGGCTCGTGATTACTCTCATAACACTTTAATTGAACTGTTAATCTTCTGTTTGTTTCGTGGTCGGACAGGCAACGCATGAAAATTTCACACTACAATTATCTTGGGCACAACTGTCCGAAATGAAAATCATTTGGCCGGAAATGAAATAACAAATCATTTTCAGCAGATTTGAGTCTTTAGAGAGACAACGGCGGCAGGGCGGTGCAGTGCTCGAAACATGCTCTGACCTCTTTAATTACTGAGCTGTAATCTGAACACGGGTCTTTCTTCACTCATGCCCAGATGAGCGGCACGCAGTGTTTATACAGGAGGCGGAGGACTGGGCGGACGTGTTTATGACCTGGAAACGGATTAACGATAACTGATCCACGCGACCCCCCTCCCTTTATTTAGGCTTCTGTCTCACAGCTGGAGGCTGGATAGCATCAAAACGCTGCTAACTAACTAAGGGCATACATTTGTCTGTACTTTTCAACTTAGTAGCTGATGCCTCAGTAAAGATTTGACTCGGGTATTAAAAAAACACTGTACTCCAAGGTACTGTATACACCGATCAGGCGTAACATTATGACCACCTTCCTAATATTGTGTAGGTCTCCCTTGTGCCTCCAAAACAGTTGTGACTCATCAGAGAATGGACATGGGCCTTCTGAGGGTGTCCTGTGGTGTCTGGCAACAGAATGTTGTTAGTGGGGGGCCTTTGGGTCCTATAGGTTGAGGGGAGGGGCCTGGATCATCCCACAGATACTTGATTAGTTCGGGATCTAGTGAATTTGGAAGCCAGGTCAACATCTTGTGCTGTTCTTCATGTTTTTTGTTTTTTTTTTAGTTGTTCCTAAAGCGTTTTTGTGGCTGCATCCTGCTGGGGATGGCTGCTGCCATCAAGGAGTGTCATTGCTGTGGGGTGGGGGTGCCTGGTCTGGTCTAGGTGGGTGCTACATGTCTAAGTAACATCCACACGAAGGAAAGCCAGGTCCAAATGTGTCAGTGGTCATAATGTTATGGCTGATCGCTGTATATGTACGTTCACTCAAGATGTTAACCTTTTTTTTTTTTTTTACTTATTGGCATTTTTGCTTTTATTGGATAACATAAGTGGAGACACAGACAGGAAATGAGAGGAAGGTAGTTGGGGGGTAAGGACCATTGACTGTGTGCAACAAAGACCCCAACGGCTGAACTGGTGGACTCTGCAGTGACACACGCTGCTGTTTATGAAAAACATTTGGAAAGAACCTCAGACCGATTTTAAAATAAGGACAGAAATACACGTGTGCATAAAACCCGAAGAAGCCCGAACTTCTTCCAAGATGAGCGCGTGTGTGTACATGTGTTTATGGGATTTAAAGTGAATGAGAGATGGGGCTAAAGGGCTTTGATACAGGAGCTTTATAAAATCATTTAAAAAGATTTACCTCAGGATGTCCAGCCAACTCTGGAATGCAAAAACAAATCTGAAGTGTGGCGCGGTGTGAAGAGACTGGACGGTATATGACTGTTTAGATATAAAAGTGGAACTGGACATTAATTCACACGGTTCAGAGAAGATGGTATTTAATTCTCAGCAATACTGAATTGGAGTCTGAGACATTTGGGTCATAAGTCACTTTGTAGAGTTGTAAAATAAACGCTTCTCTGGAGCAGAAAGGAACGTCATCCGCATAAAGAAAATTTATGGTGGTGTAGTGGTTAGGTCTGTCTATACTACTTTGTTTACTTGTTCTTAAACACTTTGCAGAGGACTTCCTGTTCATGACATTGAACGTTGATTCTTCTTTACTTCCTATTGTATTTTATTACATTTATTAATTTTCAGTACCAGGGCGGCACAGTGGCGAGGTGGTTAGCACTGATGCCTCACAGCGAGAAGGTCCCGGGTTCCGACTGAGGCCTTTTTGTGTGGAGTTTGCATGTTCTCTCTGTGTCTGCGTGGGTTCTCTCCAGGTTCTCCAGCTTCCTCAGCTTCCTCCCACCATCCAAAGACATGCTCGTTAGGTTCATTGGTGATTCTAAATTGGCCGTAGGTGTGTTAGCCCTGTGATAGACTGGAGACCTGTCCAGGGTGTACCCCGCCTCTCGCCCAATGACAGCTGGGATAGACTCCAGCAGACCCCACGACCCTTCACAGGAACAAGCGGCTACAGAAAATGAATGAATGAATTTTCAGTACCAGTACTTGAAATCTAAATGGATCTAGTGAACGTCAGCATCAGTATCCAAATATAGGTATTTGTCTTCCAGCTGTCTGTGTTTGTGAACCAGGTGTCTGAAGCATCTTGTATTTTATTAGAAGTAAATGTTGTAACTCCTGGCGGGTTAGAGATGTTGACATGGTGCTAGTTCCTGCAGCCTTTAGTTTCTTGTTTGCGCTCTCTTCACACTTTTTTTTTACCGGCAGGCTGTCAGATATGAGCAGCTGTCTCGCTCTGCTCGCTCGCTCAAGGTTTTCACTCTCACAACACCTGATTTAATTAAAAGCTTTCCAGTCCAGATTCATGTTAATTGGATGAGGTGTGTGCGCGGCGCCAGAGTCTGCTTGCTCTGCGTTGGTTCAGCCAGGGTTCCCGTTGGTCGTCGGCTCCCTCACCTCAGGACGGATATAATCCAGTTTTAATCTCCTCATATCATCAAACCTCGCCGCGATGCTTCCTGTCTGAGCTGATTAGCTTCACAGGCTTTTCACAGAGCAGCGCCACGTGAGTGACGGGACGTTCATTTCTGTGTGATCCGCTGTGACGGCTGGGAACTGACGAGCAGTCACTCATCGTTTCTCATTAAGATGAGAATATGATAGACGTGTGCTTTGATGCCAAGGCGTCTTTATTTTGGTGCGTTGGCTCATTGCCTTTAATGTCCTGGTTATCTGTTGTACAGACAGATAATTAGACCTATTGAGTCTAATTAGGTGCTTTCACAATCTTCTTAATTAGTTTGATCAGTATCTGATGTTTGGAGCAGAATCTTTCCTCCTGACGTGAGATGAACGTCAGACCAGACTCTCCCACCTGAGCAGCTGACGGAAGAGAAGCCCTGAACCGTTTCTTCATTCATTCGTATTTTTGGCTGCATATTGTATTATCACCACCTCTGTGCTCAATGCATCATTTTTTAATCGATAAAGTGTTGCTGAAATGTCCTGGCTGTAGGGCAGTGGCTGTTAAAGGTGATAGAAATGATAAGTAGCTCACTGAAACGTTCATTATGTTCGTTATTATACGCCGATTAGTGTTAGAAGCTGCACATTTATTTAGTCTTAAATGGGTCGATGTTTCACGCAGTGTTAATGTCAGTGGCTGAAATTAACACAGATAAATGTGTGTCTATGTCTGAGCGATGGCCCAGTGGTCGGTCTTCACCTCTGAGCTGTTTTTTTTTAATTCATTTAATAACTTTCTGCAACTTCAAGCCACAGATGGCGGTTCTGCCGTAGCTGTGTTTTGCATTGGGGACGAATAATCCTGGTGATGTCTAAAGCATTTGGTGAAGATGTCTTTGAAGCTGGACGGTGTTCAGTCTGCAGACATTCTGAGACACTGATTGATCAGTGTTTAAAGTTTTGTTGGCTCTCTTCTTTTCTTTTGGTGTTTCAGGGGTAAATGATAAAAAATCTAACAAACACTGAAGACAAGTGTTTCTGACCTCATTTATGATTATAATGGAGAAAGGCTCATAATTCAACCTAACACAGTCCAGCACTGCTTACTGTGACTAACTGTGACTTCAATAATAAACTCAATGAGTGTACCTAATATAGTGGCCATCTAAACCGTTCACCTTTTCCTGATATATTAGAATATAAGCTGTGAATGTGACCTACTTTCAGTTTCTTTATATCACATCATTTTATATAAATGCTGCCCAGGAATTCTGCAAAGAAGTGTCCAATATATAGTAATTAGTTAAAAAGAATCTGGCTAAAAATGGAACATAGAATTAGGTGATACATTATATTTTAAGCTTTATAAAATCAAATCAAAAATAATAAGACATTTTTAACCCGGGAGGACAAAAGTTGAATGGGTGACAGATGGACAATAAGGGGGTTAAGTTAAAATGTACGTAGTCAGTTGGGGGGTTTTGCCCTGCAGCATAAGGGCTAGCTGCTAACTAAGCTAGCTGCTAACTAGGCAAGCTGCTAACTAGCTTACTTGAATTTCTAGATTGTTTAAGCCCAAAAGACAACTAGCTTGGTGCAGCGAGAAGGCAGCAGTGTTTCCTCTTTCTATAAATTTACTTTCTCAGCTTATATTTTAACGTAATAGCAGAAAAGGAACTTTTTTAAAATTTTCATTATAGGGGGGTTGTGTATGGTTGGTATTATTTAATTGTTGAGTTTAATCAGCATTTTTTTTTTAGTTTCTTCACAGAAATGTTTGTTAAAGAGAAACTTGCAGTTAGTTTTCCACTGAATTACTAACTGTGAGGCAGTGTTGTGCATGAACGGCGTTCACTGAGCACGTTCATATTTTTGTGAACTGTGAACTGAACGCATCGTTTTTCCAACTGTGAGCGCAGACATGAGTTTCGCTCAATGTGGAGGGAAATAACGACATTCAGTTTAACGACAGCTGTCGACCGAAGTGTGTTTTACGTCATGCAGCGTGGCTGGTGCAGCTGAAAGAGAAGACGCCTCCGGCACCGCAGAAGCAGCTGATCCACACAAACATTTGAGTTATTTTCTAGTATATACAGTCAAATTTTATATGATGGGCTGGGGATGGGTGGGCAGGTCAGTCAGAGATGCTACTGAACAAGAATAGCTGGAAGCTGCTCATTAAAAAAAAAAAAAAAAAAAAAACGAAAATTGAACGCAAACTGTTCATTTTTGAGTCTATGAACTCAGTTCAAAATTAAAAAAAAATGTGAACTATGAACTTGAACTAGTTCGCTTTTATCTGTGCGAACTTGTTTAGTGTGAACCTGCACAACAACACTGCTCTGAGGTCAGGAGGACTTCATTAAAAGGACCTCCTGTGCGCTCTGATCGTAGCTTTGCATAAAATCAATACTCACGCCTTCTGTTTTTCAGCCCTGCAGGGAACTTTCTCAGAGATCCCATTCATGTGTCGGCAACAAAACAACGTTACTGTGTTCGTTCAGCCTCTGTGGGGGGAAAAAAAATAAAAAAAATCTGCGAGGGAGTTCATGGAGAGATTCATGTAGTAGGAGGAAAGAAATACAGTGAGCAGAGTGTACCACAAATTAGTCTAATATTTGCACTGGCAAATGTTCTCTACTGTTGAAAGCTGATTAGATTTTCCCTTTTGTTCACTAAATCCACATTGTGACTTGTGAGATCCCTTGTATCTTCAGCAGCCGCCGTCCTGGATGTGAACGACATCTACTGTAAATCTGCTTCCTCGCGTGCGCCGCCGTTGTCCCGTTGTCAGCTGTAGCTTTGACAATCTGTGCTGGAACAATGTCGAGCATTGTTTTTTATGCTAATGCTCGGTAACTCCAACCAGCGCCAGCATGAACAGTTCTTCTTATAGCCAGAGCTGACCTATATAAAGGGGCGTCTCTCTTGCTTAGACAAAGACCACGGCCTCCTCCCAGAGCACATCAGCCTCATTAACGTCGCTATGTAGCTGACTTGCGCTGGGAATGGCTCATCGCATACATTAAGACTGTGGAAACTCCACTAGCTGTGTAATGTTGCATGAATTCACCAAAGTAGTCCCTCATTGTCCTGCGTGCTAGCCCCCCCCCCCCCCCCCCACAGCGGGTGACTTCTCTTAAAGAGGGCAGGGCGGCTAATTGGGCTGCTAGCCGTTAGCACGTCTTCAGCTCCATTTGCACCGACGGCCTCATTACACCAGGATGAACATCAGTGACCTTGAGGCTTATGAAAAAACGCAGCCCCATTTGGAAACATTTTTTTGTCCGCGATGAGCGAACAATAATGATATTGAGTTTAATATTAATGTTGAGAACGAGAGCTGGGAATACATTTGCGTAATGGCTGGTTTCATTTTTCCATAAAGCAGCGCAAAAAAAGCTTATTAACACAAGTGGATTGCGTTGCCCGAAACGGTTCCATCCAAAAATAACACCTATACGAAGAGTATTTATATGCACGCTGTAGATAAAAAGAAAAACTCCCATCGATGGGGGAAGACTGAGCGATGCCTCCATTAAAATTTAAAGCCAGCAGCTCATTAAAATTGAATAAAGACTGAGCAAGAATATACAGGAGGACGTGTTTTATCTGGGGTTTGGGGTATTTATGTTCAACAGTTGCAACACGTCATTTTAATTTCATTATGAGGTATACACCGATCAGCCATAACATTAAAACCACTGAAAGGAGACGTGAATAACATTGACGATCTTGAGACAACTCAGTGTTCTGTTGGGAAACTTTTGGACCTGGCATTTATTCAAGTGGATGTTCCTTAGACATGTAGTACCCACCTAGACCAGACCAGACACCCCCACCCCATAGCAATGACACTCCTTTATGGCAGCAGCCATCCCCAGCAGGATGCAGCAGGAACAACTCAAAAAAACATGAAGAACAGCACAAGGTGTTGACCTGGCCTCCAAATTCACTAGATCCCAAACTGATCAAGTATCTGTGGGATGATCCACAGAGGCCTCTCCCCTCAAAGGCTCCCCCACTAACAACATTCTGCTGCCAGACACCACAGGACACCCTCAGAAGGCCCATGTCCATTCTCTGATGAGTCCCAGCTGTTTTGGAGACACAAGGGAGACCTGCACAATATTAGGAAGGTCATCATCCACAAAAACTCAACGACGGTCCGACACCTGCAATCGGCCGACCGTTAGCTCGGTGTGGGCTCGAGAGTTAACAGAGAGTTTGCAGTGACCACTTTTTCCGTCCCTACTCCCTAATGCAGGCTTAACTGAAGCTAATAAGAGGCTTTGTAAATTTGACTTAGATGAGTAAAGTCTTCCAAGGTCACTTCTTTGCTTTGATTTCAGTATTTCCTTTTGCGTAATTATCCTCACCAAGGACGCACTGCCCTCGTGAACAAAAATAGGAAGTAGAGACAGGACTGTCCGAATACCACTTCATTACACAACACACTGTCTGTTATTTAAAGAAGGCGTGAAAGACTGCAGACCTGTAGTCTTAGTTTTGCTGTATATATAACTAGGTAGACTCTTCTGCAGCACTGCATTAGAGTCTGTACTGGGTTTAAAGTGACTGCACAAAGCTCATCCGTCTTTATCGTCAGATCTCCCCAGTTTCTCCAAAAAGAAACTGGCTCAGCGAGGAGTGTCACGTGCAGACAGATTTATGTCTCTTTCAGACTCTATGAAAGGTGGCATGTAGCACGTGGCCTCAGACTCACTTTTCTGTCTGTGACTAAGCTGAGTGACGAATGGAGTGTTCAGGCCGAAGGTGATATATATTTATCTTCCAGTCGAAGTGACATATTTTCGTGCAAGATGACTGATGGCACAAAAAGCAAACACATTAGGTTGATATGCTTACAGTCATTTGTCCTAAATCTGTGTCTGTTTCGTGAAAAATAAACTAAATCAGCGTTTGCATTTAAAAGTTAATCGTCAACAACAGCTCGTGCATTTCTCTAAAAATAAACTTAGGTATTTGCAGAGCAGGAGTTCCCTTGTTTCTGCTCCGGAGTATAAAACAGGAAATTAGTTTCCAGAAAAACTGTGAAATAAGTTTCAGTTCCACATTTTATTAGAGAAAGCTGCTCAGAGATCGCCCTCCAACACAGAGAGCAGACGCTGCACAACACTAATGACTTTCACGGGACTAACAAAGTGGAAATATGAGTTTTGAAACGAGGTTAAAATGTAAATTGTTGCCACTGATACCAGCAGTTCTCATTTAGGAGCAGATGATTCTGTAAACTTGTAGTTTAGATAGAAACCTGGAACTTGTTGGCAGTTTTAGAAAATGTTAATCTATCTCAAAGCAAGTTAAACTTATATCTACCTGCCTGGAAACCAGATTGAAGTAACAAAACAAACCACTGAAACAAGCCACTGACAAATAAATGTACAAAAAATGTACATTTATTGGTTTTTAGCAACTCAAAAATCTTCTTTATTTAAAACACACGTGTAGTTTGCTTCAGATTTGCAGATTAGTCCTTAGAAGTGAAAAATTTAAAATATTTATAACTTAACAGGCTGTTTGCTGCACTATACATATTTAAGTTGCTCACTGACTCTTCTTAAACGTACATTTTTCATTATGCAAACCTAGAATAGTGACGGAGAACAACTGGTCAGCTTTCATGACACTAAACACACAGATGAGACCTTTAAACGGCCTTCACTTGACTTCCAGGTGCCTTCACGTGGGAGGAATCTTCCCGTCTGCCTACATGTGTCGTGTTTTGTGAATAAATCCCCAGTAATGTGAATTTATTTTCCTGTGTTTTCCTTGTTCTTTTAAAGGGAGCAGCCCATCTTCAGCGCCAGAGCTCATGTCTTCCAGATCGACCCGGCCACCAAGCGCAACTGGCTGCCGGCCAGCAAGCACGCCGTCACCGTGTCCTTCTTCTACGATGCTAGCCGCAACGTGTACCGCATCATCAGCGTGGGCGGGACAAAGGTGCGAACGCATACTCACAGACGCAGACTCTATTCTTAACATCGTCGGAAAATGCATTTTAAATAAGTACAGGACCCATGTAAGCTCTAAAAACGGGTGAGTGTGGGCTCGTTCAAGTCTTACAGCAGTGTGGAAAGACAAAAGCACCATTAAATGTCCAGATTTTCAAATGAATTACTTGAAGACATGTTGTATCCCTGTAAAATGCCGCTTTGGTGAGGTATAGTAAAACACTTAGAGTGCAGAAAATGGCAGCATATCCCAAAATAAATCTACCTAAAACAAGGACAACTGGACTAGAAATGAGTAGAGTTCCTTGAAGATGTTTCATCCAAGGAGCTTGTTTGGTTCTAAAGGACTAAAGGTGGGGAGATGGGGTTTAAATAGGAACGTCGGAAGTTTTTTTCCATCAGAAACTCATATGACCAGAGTCTGTTAACCATTTGGAACCATTTGATTTGGAAAACCCTTCTATTAACATGTGTCCCCAAGAAGATTCACCTCCATTCACACCTTGAGACTGAAGTGTTTGGCTGATAATGGGTTGGGTCCGACTACAGGTGGGTGTTTGGGCTGTTATGTAGACCCCCTAAACTCATCACCAGTCATTTAGAACTGAAGAAGCCACTTGGCAGACGGTGAAACGTCTTCAAGGAAACTCCAACAAGTCCAGCTGTCTTTGGACGTACTACGACCTGGATGACAGAGAACCTACACAATATACAACATTGTGTCTTCTTTGACAATTTTTATGTCAACTGTTTGAAAATAGAAACGGTTTAACTGGTACCATTTCAGGTCAGCAGGTGGAGAAGGTTTCTTCTTGTCTGTGAAGGTTCTCAGTCACCCAGGTCATGGTATAATCCAAAAACGTTAAAGACGTTTCGCCACTCATCCGAGTAGCTTCTAAAGGTCTGGAACATCTGTGGGTGTAGCCCATCAGAAACTTGCTTGACTAGTGTCTCTTAACGGCTATAGGTACTTACCTGTCGTTGACATTTCTTCTTCTTCTTAAAAAAAACATGGGTTTGCTCTGGTCGCTCTGGTTTCCTCCCACCATCATCAAAAAACATGGGTGCTAGGCACCGGGTCAGGTTGGCCCACAGTGGCGACAACCATCCCGACCATGCAATTTCGCTGTACAATGTTGTATAATGACAAATAAAGCACTTTACCTTTACCTTACCTTTAAAGGTAACCTAAGAAATCTTATAATAAAGCTAAAACTAAGGCAACTGCACTCCTCCAAGACTTTAGAGTTTAGGATATGATTCGGAGCATCTGTGGGTAGACTAGGATCTTTGTTGACAACCCAGAAAAGTTGTTCCTTTTAACCTGGTTGGTTTAACCTCTAGGGGGTTTGTTAAATAAAGCAAACTTGATATATAAAGTGGGACTGCATGAAAAGCGAGTTGTCATTACAGCTGGTAATGTTCTCCTCATCTGCTGTTAGTATCGCATTAGCGCAGAAACGCTTCGTATCAGTTTCTCCTGACTCCGCTTTGTGCATCGTATCCCGAGATTCTTCAAATTAATGGAAACAGATCTGTTTGCTGCTTGGATGAGGCTGTCGCTGTTGGGGAGGATGCATTAGTCAGGAGCTCTCGTCGTCAGCAGAATATTTTTAACATCAGTAATGCAGCGATGTTAAAGCACCTGGGATTCCCAGCGCGGAGGAGACATCTTGTTAGTAAATGAAACTCAAAGAAAACACGTTCTTGCTGTCGGCCTGTTGTGCCAATTTACCGCCCTGAGACCAGAGGCTTCTGGAGAAGAGACTAAAGAAATGCTTGGCAACAAATCCACCTTATCGGGCTGCTCACTTATTACTGAACAGATCCCTGCAGACCACAAAAAGCTCTTTGCTCTCTCTCTCTGTGACCTGATGGTCGGGTGTTTTGTCTTTATTTGCATGCGCAGCTCTTCTTCAGATCTCTGTGATGGATGTTTAACTGTGACACAAGGTGCTTCAGATTCCCGACGACCCCGTAAACTAAATATGACTGATGATATTAATGTCTCTGTGTTATTTATTATTATCGCTAATGAGCATCCTAAAGAAAAGCGTGATTCTAAGCACACCAGCCTGTTTATTGTGATGAGCTGCAGCACAGTGAATAGCTAACGGGCCCCTTGTTACTCGGATGAAAAAAAAAATCAGCGTATTTGCCGTTCAAGTACATAGAAATGAAAAATTACAAAGGGCTGTAATGAATTTGGCATTTAAAGGTGACGGGAATTATTCATGTCCCTCCTTGTTTGTGCTCTACGTGGTGAATTCTTTAAAAAAAAATTTGATCTTCTTTTGAAAACAGGCTTTTTAAGTATGTGAAGCAGCTCGATTATGCACGCTTCTAAATGCATGCGAGGGCAGCACATCAGCTAGTTGATAAGAAATGGACGTAATTCTCCTTGACCTTCACAGCGACTGCAATCACAGATTCAGGTTATTGATATGTGAAATAAAAATACTGGTGAAGGAAAGCTTTAGTTCAGATAGTTCTTTGAATAATCTTTAGAATTCACCTGAACACCTTCCAGCATGTTAAATAAAACATCTTTAAGCCTCTGTGTCTTGTGTACGTCGTATATTTCTTATTTCTTTCCTGGAGGGATGCTCATTCTTTGTTACTCTTACTCTCTGTGCCGTCAGGCCATCATCAACAGCACCATCACCCCAAACATGACGTTCACCAAAACCTCCCAGAAGTTTGGTCAGTGGGCGGACAGCCGGGCCAACACCGTCTACGGCCTGGGCTTCTCCACGGAGCTGCAGCTGCAGCAGGTAAACAACCCACCCACGTGCACGTCAGCGACACTCACAGGAAATCCTTTAAAGATTCATTTATTATCCAGAGGATCAAAGGAAGAGGAACTTTGCATTAGCACGTCTTGTGTTAGCGCCTGACGCACATGCATTATATGTACGCCTACACTACTTATGGTAATACACTTTTTATTTTTGCCACCACTTAGACTTCACCCTGGATGCTTCTTTTAGTGACATTTATAAAAGAATAATGTGTTCTGCTATAATTTTCCACAGTAAACACAAGCTTTTTTTCAAAGATAAGTTAAACTGCAACAGCACAATGAGCTTCATTCACCAGATGTAAAGGGGAACTGCTGTTTTTTACAACCTGGACCTTATTTCTGGCATAAAATATGATCGTTTACTCACCCGTACAACTTTGGTGTCATTTGGAGTCGTTCGTCAGATATTTAGATCCGCGTATATCCATATAGTGGGAGTGACTGGGGCACCGAAACGCAGCCTCTAAATAACGCATTATCTGCCGCGAAACTCGTTCATTTCACCAATATTTTGTTATGATACGCTAGTGCTATTCCCCGTTGAGTCCAGAGCTACCTGTTATCATCATCCGGGGTCTGTAGATTGACCTACTAACCTCTGACCTGGATGATGTCATCTCTGAGCGGCGCGGGCACACCTGCAACGGTCGGCTTTTTTACCTGTAATTTGCTACTGCTAGTTTTTTGCAACATGGCTGAATATTTTTCCGATTCTGAGGTTGTGGACGAGGACTTTGTTTATGATGGACGTCCTGACCGTTTTGAGCCAGAGTATACAGATGAGGAGCTTGTTGAAAGGAGGATGCGGAGGTAGAGAGAGGAACAGCTGGCCAAAGAACAACAAACCGCTGCACGTCCGCGAATAGATAATGGGTAACTCTGGACTCAACAGGGAATAGCACTAGCGTATCATAACAAAATATTGGTGAAATGAACGAGTTTCGAGGCAGATAATGTGTTATTTAAAAGCTGTGTTTCGGTGCCCCATTCACTCCCACTATATGATCTAAATATCTGACAAACGACACCAAATGACACCACAGTTATATGGGTGAGTAAACGATCGTATTTTATGCCAGAAATAAGGTCCAGGTTGTAAAAAACAGTAGTTCCCCTTTAACAGGTAAGCAAATATAGAAGCAGTCAGAAATTCCTCTGAGATTAAGTTGCATGATGAAGAAGTGGCCAAATGGAAGATAAAGACAGGTGGATTTGCGGTAATACGTGTTTTAATGACAAAATGTGACCTCTGTCTCCTCTCCCCCCTCTGCCTGCAGTTTGCAGAACAGTTTAAGGAGGTGAAGGAGGCGGCCCGTCTGGCCAGAGAGAAATCCCAGGAGAGGTTTGAATTGGCCAACCCTGCTCTGAACATCGCAGCGCCACAGGTGAAATCTCTTTTGTCTGGCTGGTTAAAGATCTGACAGAAATATTAAGAGCTGTTCAGCCATTTTTTTTTTTTTCATTTGCCGCATTAGAAATGAGCTTTTACTCAAAACACTTGCTTTTAATAAGATCTATGGAAATCTGTGTGGATCAGAAGTCAGTGACATGTTGTTTCTGAGGAGACTCTTAACTGTTTTTATGCTTTCAGCTCCACAAATAAGTTTTGTTCTTCTCTGTTGTAATTGGGAGGTTCTCAGGAGATCCAACAGTGTCTGAATGAAGGATAGTTTAATTACAATTTACATATTAGGGACAGAAATGTAAGGAAATGGAGGAAAACTAGCGACCGAGGAAACGCTGCTGCTCCTAACAATTTAAAATCTATTAATAAGGCCTTAAAAGAGGAAATATAATGTTCAGCATTAACATTTTAAAATGTCTGAATACCTGAACGTGGCTTAAGATAAAAATGGACAGCAGGTCCAGGTCGTAGCGACTGATAATGCGTCTTACATGACAGCGGAGCGGCAACGTCCAGCCGTTGTTTCTAATTTTAAACATATACAGAATCGCCAGGGATTAGATGGATCCCCATCTGGGTGCTCCATTATTCTGCCATTGGTTAACTCCATTAAAAGATTTCATGCATGACAAATGGAGATGGGAGAGAAAACGCAGGAGCTGAAGGTGTTTGGAGGGGCAGTAATGACTGGAAGAAAGAAGAATGAGGGATCAGGAGGGATGGAGAATGACGATGGGACGAGAGGGGGAGGGGTACGGGAGCTGAATCATCTATAATTGAAGGGAATCTGGCTGCTGCTGAAACGACAATGGGCAGCTTTTGTCACGCCAGCGTCATTGATTTTCTCTGAACTCTGACGTTCAGGTGAAAAAGTTAAAGTTTGTACTCAGACGGTTCTTCTTCCAGCGTCGATCATAACAACGCACCTTGTTTGTGAAGCCGTGTGGAGGAAACTATCTGACGCAAACGTTTGGGACATCTCAGAGCAGCTCTGTATCTTGGTTGCCTCTGCCAAGTTTTCTCAACAAGAGTTTGTGCTGGTTGTTTTAACAACACGGACTCAAACAACCTCAGCAGAGTGCTTGTTTATGCTTTTGTGATTGTGCACTGGGTGGGAGTCTTAACAAAGAGACACTCTGCTGGACTGGGACGACTGCAGAGTCACGACGTCAGCTCTGAGACACTCGCATAAGAGCTGATGAGGTGTGTTTGTTTAACGAGGCTGAGAGAAAACACCGCTGGATACGAGCACACACAGCGTCAATACCAAGAAGGTCAGCAGCTCCAGAAGTCAGGAGCAGAAATATTTGATCACAGCTTGCGACATTTAATTGAAAACTTTTGCTGAATGCTTTTTTTTGTAGATAGACTAAGGCAGTTTTCTCAGTGTTGATGCAGAACTCAGCTGTGGACCAGAGATTAGAAGGTCAAAGGTCAGCTCAGTGTGTGACATTTCTTCTCTAATATTTCGTTGGACCGCCTTTAGCTTTGATTACAGAACATATTCTCTGTGGCTTTGTTTCGAGCTTTTGAAATTGAAGATTTATTTCCATCCAGTGTTGCGGATCTTGTATTGATGATGGGAGAGTCTGACCTCTGCACAAAGCCTTCTCCAGCACATCCCAAAGATTCTCAGTGGGGTTAAGTTCTGGACTCTGTGGTGGCCAATCCATGTGTGAAAATGATGTCTCATGCTCCCTGAACCACTCTTTCACAATCTGAGCCCCATGAATCCTGGCATTGTCATCTTGGAATATGATCCATTGATGTAATAACCTGGTCATTCAGTATATCCAGGTAGTCAGCTGACCTCATTCTTTGGACACATAATGTTGCTGAACCTAGACCTGAGCAACTGCAGCAACCCCAGATAATAGCACTGCCCCCACAGGCTTGTACAGTAGACACTAGGCATGATGGGTGCATCACTTCATCTGCCTCTCTTCTTACCCTGATGCCCCCATCACTCTGGAACAGGGTAAATCTGGACTCATCAGACCACATGACCTTCTTCCATTGTTCCAGAGTCCAATCTTTATGCTCCCTAGCAAATTGAAGCCTTTATTTCCAGTTAGCCTCACTGATTAGTGGTTTTCTTAAGGCTACACAGCTGTTCAGTCCCAATCCCTTGAGTTCCCTTCACATTGTACTTGTGGAAATGTTCTTAGTTTCACTATTAAACATAGCCCTGAGTTCTACTGTTGGTTTTCTTCCATTTGATTTCACCAAACGTTTAAGTGATCACTGATCACGATCAATCGGTCATTATAGCGACTCTATATACGAGTCAGTCACTGTCTTTTAAACACTTTAACATCTGTAGAGCTTTAGTTTTGTCGCAAACACGAAGTCCTTTTAAAAATGTAAGCTCAGAAAGTCCTGGAAGATGGCCTTGGTTTTTGTTTGTTTGGAGGATTTTGCCTTGATACCAACAAGTAAACAAAGGGAGAGAGCGAGGACGGACAACGTGAAATAATGTGGTTAACCATTCTGCCGTCATCAAGGTCCAGTCTTGTGTATTTGCATAAATAAATTAGAAATTAAATTGGTTTATAATGAGGGAAAAAAAGTGAATGTAACAGTACGGAGCGACCAAGAAGAGACAAAAAGCAGAACATGTCGCTGACGAGATTTCTTCAAAAAAGAAAAAAAACAAATGGATTTAAAAGCAGAAGATCCTGTTTTACACATGGTGACGTGTGTTGATATTGCATCTCTAGCAAGTTCAGATGTGCGAGATGAATATCGTGCCTCTGCTCGTCTCTGCGTTGGCGGGCGAGAGTTGCTGCAGAAAGAACGCACACATACACCGATCAGCCACAACATTAAAACCACTGACAGGAGAGGTTTAATAACATCGACCATCTTGTGACAATACAATGTTCTGCTGGGAAACTTTTGGACCTGGCATTCATTGGTGTGGATGTTACTTAGACATGTAGCACCCACCTAGACCAGACCAGCCCCCTCCCCATAGCAATGACACTCCTTGATGGCAGCAGGATGCAGCCTGACACAGGAACACACTTTAGGAACAACTCAAAAAAAACATGAAGAACAGCACAAGGTGTTGAGCTGGCCTCCAAATTCACTAGATCCCAAACTGATCAAGTATCTGTGGGATGATCCACAGAGGCCCCCTCCTCTCAACCCACAGGACACCCTCAGAAGGCCCATGTCCATCCTCTGTTGAGTCACAACTGCTTTGGAGGCACAAGGGAGACCTACACAGTATTAGGAAGGTGGTCATAATGTTATGCCTGATCAGGGGTGAGGATCAGGGGTGTTTTATACTGTTGCCATAGAAAAAAAAAACAGTTTTCCAGTGTGTGTTGGAAACAGACACCACATTGTCATAAACACACATGTGATAAATCAATTAGACAACCACACACTTACCTCAGACACACACAGATTCAGTCAGACTGCTCGTTTAAAGCTACAAGGTCAGAAGCAGGCGGCAACCCGTGCTGATTTTGCGATAAGACAGCCGTCATTGATTTTGTGCCAGGCGGTAAACACAGAGGTGTTGCTGTCCTCATTATCACGTCTTCTCACTTCTGGCTCACCGCTGCACCTCGTGAAACATCGCCCGGCCCACCCACTCAACCTGCGTAATACAAAAATAATCACCGATCAAAGCCGCTGTAGACGGCGAGGACTGGAGCGTGAGGTACGTTTGAGCCGCGGCCAAGTATTGATGGCAGCTCCAGTGTGGCGGTAATGCCAGCTAAGAGCTCCATTAAGCCATTTAAGCTTTTTAGAGACACAGTTGCCAATATGAGGGGACTGTTTAAAGTACAAATACACTCACAAAAAAATGAAAAATACTCATCAAAGTAGCTGCAGTACTTAAATGTTGAGAATAAAAAACATTTCTAGCTTCAAAATGTGCACAAATACTTATTTATACTATATATACGTCTGTTTGTGTAATTCTGGCGAGAAGCTGCAGTGTTTTGTTTTTATTTTCCACTTGACTCAGTGTTCCTTTCAGCGGGCTTGTCAGTAACCTTGGTCAGTAACAACTCTACATTATTGCAGAGCTGTATCTTCGCAGCCTCGGGCTTCACCGAGTGCGTTCTCTGCCTCTGATGTGTGTGTGGACGGCAGCAGGAAATCTGCATGCACTAAAGCTTCGGCTTTCAGGCATATTTGCGGAGCTCAGAGATAAGATGGAGGAGGAGATGGAGAGGTCTGTGAGATAAGGATGAAGGAAGATAAACAAGCATCACTACAGAACTGAGACGGTTTATAAAGAATGGTATTCATAGTAATGTATTCTATCAGTTCCTTTATTGCTGATGAAAGTTAAGACGATATCAGTGTAAATGTCACATGTGCAGGAAGCCGATCTGGCTCTGCTCAAAAAAATCAGGGTTGGTTTGTCTTTCATAATAAAGATGATTCTAAAACATGCTGCCTTTGTGGACAATACATCCCAGGGGCTTCTGTCTGCTTTAGAAAGAGGTGAATAGATGGATAGGAGTGAAAATACCTGCAGAACAGAAGCTCTGCAGCAGCACCAATTCTCTGCAGGAGCTACAAAGCTGAAATGCAGACAATGCAGCAAGTCTTACATACCCAGCTACTCATGTCTTCTGCTTATTTCACGTAATTTATCGTCGGTGAATGAGCTAAAAAAACACATAATGTTCTTGAACTTGTGCTCCAGGTTCTCCAGAAGGCAGAGTAGTTATTTTGAAGATCTTGTGTGTCTGGCTCGACTTCACCTGCCACCAAGGTGCGTGGAGGACGGAAGAGACATTGTAGAAATGCCAAGGCTCCAGTCGTATATAGAAGAACTTTATTAGGCCGATGCGTTTCGTCTCTTGGCCTTCATCAGTTCAGTTATTTTGAAATGATAACGCGTTGTAAACATGTGTCAACGCACATTTGTGTTGTGTGGGGCCAAAAGTAAAACACACAAATATGATTGTTAATTGATGAAAGGCTGATCTTTAGTGTGTTGTCTGTCAGCTCACACACCAGCCAGTCAATACCAAATATTTTCTATACAAATGTGAGAGTGGTATTGATCTTAATATTTACCTCTCAACACGAAACGTCTAAACGGCTGTTTTTTTTTTTTACGCCGCATATGACAGTAAACACCTTGAATCTCTTGACTCTTGAAAATCAAGTGCTGATGAGTGTTTGACTGAGAAGATTGAGTTAGAGCAGATAACATAACACGTAAAAACTTTAATCTTTCATCAGTTTTGAGCTGCAGGAGTATGAATGTTTAAACCATAGACTGTATATAAATATGGAGGACGGAACAGCTCCTTTAAAGTGAATCCAAAGCAAGTAGAGCTCCCCCTGGTGGCTGGCTGCAGTATAGGTCATAAGCTCCACCCCCTCCATGTTAGCGGGCGGGACTTCGGCCAAACTAAAACACTAAAATACACATCAGATAACTTTTTTTCAAGGATGGTTTCTGTCATTTTAGATAGTTAATATAATGTTGATGCATGTTCAAGTGTTTTTGGATAAGTTTCGTTTAAGTTAGTTATTTGACGCTATAGAAATAGGATGTGATATAATGGAGACTACCAGTTGCCATGCCAACCGCTCCGTAAAGACCATGAGAGTGGAAAAAAACAACAAGGCAAGGAAGTGGAGACGTGTTGTCCACATTTATATACAGTCAATGGTTCAAACAGAAAATAAAAATGTCATAATATTCACTTTTATACAGTAAATTGCGTTAACAAGATCCAATCTAAGTTGTGATAAGTGACGTGATATGTCAGGAGTCAATGTCAGGAAACCTCAGTCCGTCAGATCCAAAGAGACACAACATCCCTGTCAACAAACCAGTCGAAGACATTTGTTTGCGCCTGCTGATTGGAGCTTTTTTTCTTCCACCCTCTGCAACTCTTCCACTACATGGTATCTATGCAGAGGCAGACAGAAATGCCATCAATATTTTAAACCACAGCCTTGGCATTAAAACCAGCGAGAAAAAAGAAGTGAAAAGAAATGAGTGTGTGTTGTTTAGCGGGTAGGACAGGTGCTTCAAGGGAAGCTTAACCAGGATGCATGGACACATGAATAAATAATGCAGGTTTGTGGTCCTGATAAAACACAGAGTTTTGGGGGAAAAAAAAAAGGAGCTTCATAAAGCCAAGGGAGCAAACAGGCCGATGCTGAGATGAATAATTAAACGGTGTAGATGTACTTAAGACAAACAGTGGTGCAGAGACGTCGTGATGAAGGCTCTCAGGAAACACGTTTAATATTTCAAAGTATCTGGGAGTCCATCGATTATGAAGAAAGGCTTTCTCAGGAAGCGTTTAACTTGCTGCTCTGTCAGTTTGAGGTTTAAATACAACACAGATCTCCGCGTTTTATTTTATAGTATTGAATGCACGTGAATGCAGTCGTTTATTTTTACACTGTTCACTGATAACAAATGGGAAAACATACATTTATTCCAACTTGTGCCTCCGAGGTGTTTTGCTAAGCTCTGTTTCTCCACCTGTCAGTCAGATCTGTGTGGGCGGGACTCTGACTTCTTCATCTTCTTCTTCTTCAGTTTCTTTTTCTTCTTCTTCTTCAGTTTCTTTTTCTTCTTCTTCTTCAGTTTCTTCTTTAGTTTCTTTTTCTTCTTCTTCAGTTTCTTCTTCTTCTTCAGTTTCTTTTTCTTCTTCTTCTTCAGTTTCTTCTTCTTCTTCAGTTTCTTCTTTAGTTTCTTTTTCTTCTTCAGTTTCTTCTTCTTCAGTTTCTTTTTCTTCAGTTTCTTTTTCAGTTTCTTCTTTAGTTTCTTCTTCTTCAGTTTCTTCTCTCTTTCTGCTCCTCCTAATTTCCTCCTTCTGTTAACTATTTTTGTTGCAGAAACGAGAATCATGAAAAAGGCATGAGACGAATCACTGTGTAGTTAAAATATATATATATACTAGTGTCTAAGGCATGATTGTAATTATCTAATCATATTTTTTTTCCTTTTCCCTCTTCTTCTGCCCGATGCATCACGGGACACGTCCACCCCGTCTCAGCTCTCTCAGGTGCGTTAAAACACACTCTCCTCCCAGCAATTTACGAGCAATACAAGGGAAAAGCATCTTCTCGTGTGTGCGTGCGTGAGGCACCGTGGCGTTCGTAGTATTAGTCTTACACGGACTAACATGCTCAATAATTCATCTAGAGTCTGATCAAAGTTTACTTCAGAGCAAATGGAGCTTCTGAACACAGCGGTGTTCCCTGATGAAAGGCGAGAAGCTTTGTTAGAGGCGCACTAAATGTAATTGAGTCTATGGGTTTTATTTAAGGCGAACAGAACATTTTTATTAGTTATTATCCAGAGGATGCATTTAATTGCTATCTCACATTTCCTGAGAACAGAAAATACTATTAAAAGTGTCTTTTCTAATTAGGCATAGGTTTTCTTGCAGAATTGTGCTCCTGTGTTTCTTTTTTTTTTTCTGCTTGGCCTGTTGGCGTACAACATACGGAAAAAAAAAAACTGCTGTAAATTTGTAATCCCATTTATGACTTAAACATGATCCACGGTATGAATTATTCAGCAGGGATACGCGCAGCCGATCCGTTGGCTTTGGGGCCGGACCGGAGTCGTCTCAGCTTTGATTTTGCCTGCTCTCTGCTTCCTTCCTCTGGACACTGGGCTCATCCACACGAGTTGGCTATGTGTTTTATTTCCATATCCGTCCACAAGGACTGAGTGAGAGCTGCTGCACTATAGATAATAACCCGCTGTCCTCAGGGGAATACAGCCGAGCTCGCTCAGATTAATAATACAAGCTTTTTCTACAGTAAGTGCATAGTTGAATTACTTCAGAGAGGGACTCGGCCGTTGACGAGTTCAGGTTTAGGTTTCTATTCGGAAAAGAAGAAAGAAGGCGACGGGTCGTACGGAAATGTGCCTGAGCCAATTCATCAGCGCGCTTTTAGAGAAGAAATACAAAGCGATCTTTTAGCCCACAGCCTCAAACGGAGGAAAATGGTTCACAAAACTGTGTGACGGGAAGCCTGAACCCTTGTGGGTAGGAGGGATGGAAAATATCAAAGGCCATTTGGTTCAATGAGGCTGGAGTCTGGCCATCTGTAATGTCATACTCAAAGTCTGTTTCCCCGCACGAGTGGTTCCTCTTGGGTTGTAGTGTCGTTGACTTTGTTTAACCCCAGAAAGATGGCAAATTCAGAAAATATGAACATAAGCTCAACTTCTCAGACGTGTTGTTGTGTTGTGGCTGCAGATCCATCCAATCATTCATTCATTCATTCATTCATTATTTATTTGTTTTAAAGAAAACGTAGCCCTAATTCCTTGCTAATATTATGAAGATTCCAGGCATAGACTGTATATAAATATGGACAAGGCATCTCCACTTCCTTGCATTGGACAAACTGACGCTATTCACCCGGGGATACGGGCGGCGCCACCTTGCGAGTTTGGATCCAGAGTTTGGTAGTCGCCATTATGTCGCATCCTTTTTCTATAGCGTCAAATAACTAACTAAAACGAAACTTATCCAGAAACTCTTGAACATGCATCAACATCATATAAACTATGATGAAACCACCCTTGAAAAAATATTAATTGACATGTATTTTAATGTTTTAGTTTGGCCCAAGTCCCACCCACTAACATGGAGGAGGTGGAGCTTATGACCTACAATGCAGCCAGCCACCAGGGGGAGCTCTACTTGCTTTGGCTTCACTTTAAAGGAGCTGCTCCGTCCTCCATATTTATATACAGTCTATGGTTCCAGTTCTGCTCATAAACCGGCTCGCAGCATTGACACAAAAACAGTCTGATAGATCACTCATCTATTATTTAGTTCCCAGCAACAGCAGATAGCAACTTACGTGTGTGTCTCAGTGTATTTCTGTAATATCGTTAAATATACTGAGTCAGTCTAATGCTACAATTTTCCTGGAAGGTCTTGATGTCAGTGAAACGATGAAATGGTGTAATGTGAGGAAGATCATGTGATGTGAATGAAAGCTGTTGAAGCTGACCTTTATTTGAAACAGCTGGATAATTATTTGTGAAGAGATTTCACTTTTTTTAACACAAACCAGAGGAAAATTAACCATTAAGATACTGAAACGTCACTAAAGATCGTAAAGTTTTCTCAAAACGTGAAAATTGTCGTCAAATCCTTCGACGTTGAATTCCTGCCGTTTTCCTGCCGTGTGGTACATGAGACTCCAGTTAGCCTCCAGCCAGATGTGCTGTAGATTTTACTTCTCATCAGGCTTGCACATGATAGCAGCACGTGGATAATTTCTCTGCACACACACACATGAACGCCAGATGAAGCCTTGGAACGAGGAACTGTACTTCAGTCAGTTCCTGTTGCGTCAGATCTGTGAGGCTCTACGAAGGCAAGGCAAGGCAGCTGGGCGCCACACATGGCTGCTCGCTCTGCATGGATCCTGTTTACAGGAGCCCAGATGGGACATATCAAGCACTGGCAAGTTGGGCTCTGTCCTGTCTTGCTGCTGTGCCTGGTCCGTTTTGTTCTGATGACAGGTCTGGAGAAAGAAATGCTAATGAGCCTAGTTAATTGTGCATAATCTTATGTAAAATCAGTATTTTTTTGGATGGATGGATATGCTGCATTTAATGTCACTCGGGGTGTCTACTTTGAATAAAACACTGCAGAGTGGATAAAAAAAAAACTGTTTAAGTGCCCCTGTCCTACAATTAGGCACATTTTTCATTGTTTTCCCAGAAGCACTTAGTGAAAGTGATGGCGTGTTACATGTGTGCTGCTGATTTCATTCTGTCTCTGTAAAGAAGCTCATGTCTTGTGTCCCTGTGCTTGTTTCCACCTGCTGTCGGTGTAGGAGCTGTCGGAGGACCGTCATTCTCCACCGCTGCTGACGGTCAACGGGCCCGGGGAGGAAAAGCTGTTTCGCAGCAAGAGCGCCGAAGTGGAGCTGACGGCAGAGAAGGAAAGGGTCAAGAAGATGTTGTCTGAAGGGTAATTACAGATTTAGTATTATACTTTTTACTTAACTGGTCTGTTTACACTGATCAGCCACAACATTAAAACCACTGAAAGGAGAAGTAAATAACATTGACTATCTTGAGGCAATTCAATGTTCTGCTGGGAAACTTGGACCTGGCATTGATTCATGTGGATGTTACTTAGACATGTACCACCCAACTAGACCAGACCAGGCACCCCCACCCCATAGCAATGACACTCCTTGATGGCAGCAGCCATCCCCAGCAGGATGCAGCCTGACACAGACACACACACAAAAACACTTTAGGAACAACTAAAAAAACATGAAGAACAGCACAAGGTGTTGACCTGGCCTCCAAATTCACTAGATCCCAAACTGATCAAGTATCTGTGGGATGATCCACAGAGGCCCCTCTCCTCAACCTACATGTTACGATCCAGCTCTGTTAGGGGTGAGGGAAGCAGCTTTTTGTTAAGGGTTATTGTAAAATATTTAAGGTACAACAGAAAGTGCAGCACTAAGGCTGGACAAGGGGTGTTGCAAAAACTAAAGAAATTAGTAAAACAAACCGAAACTAAACATATAGACCGAGTCCTTGCTAAAACTGAAATCTCAAAAGAAAACCCTAACTCCCTAACCAAACTCAAAACACATCGATAAACAACACCCCAAACCCAAAAGTGACTATACAAGCGACTTGTATTAAACAACAAAGCTTTCACTAATTAAATATTTCGGAGGTAATTCAAACTAACGATAAGCACAGGTTCAAATACACTGTTGGGGACACCAGTGTCGGGCAAACTGCAGGAGATATTACAGTTGCCGTAGAGTGAGTCTCCACAGGGAAATCTGCACACCTGGGAACTCGCAGGACAGAAATGACATAGGCCATAACACCATAGGACCCAAAGCCCCCCCCCCATTTACAACAATCTGTTGCCAGACACCACAGGACACCCTCAGAAGGCCCATGTCCATTCTCTGATGAGTCACAACTGTTTTTGGAGGCACAAGGGAGACCTACACAATATTAGGAAGGTGGTCATAATGTTACGCCTCTAGTTTAGGGTTATGGGACACATGGGAGCACACACACACATACAATATGGAACAAATATAGCTTTGAAATATTGGTTCACAACAGTTGCATACATTGATGTTGCATGTACTGTTCATTTTTTTGCACATTGATATAGTTAATGGTAGAAATTGTGGTTTATTTTATATGACAGGAAGCTACTATACAAATCTCACAGGTGCATTTATTGGACTTTATTCACATCATTGACCACTGATGTTCACAAAGTGATATTTGACTGCAGAGATGGACAAAGCATTAAAACAAAAACACACATTTAAATGAAATGAAACGACAGCGAGAGCAGCAGATGTGCGTGTGGGAGTGCTGGGATGGAAATTTTTATCCGTTGGAGTTTTAGAAAGTTTACTGCCGGTCTCTAACCCCCAGCTTGGCTACACGAGCAGCTGTAAAAGCCCAGAGCACTTTGTTGAGCTCTGCAGAGTGAATGGTACCGACTCAAGCCGCCAAGGCCTGTCCTCGGTTTAGAGGTGGAAAGGGAACAATGAAAACAAAAAAGGCTTCACAGTCGTCTGTTCTAGCTGTTTCATCCTGCTTCCATGCTGCTTTCTTTTCTATTTTTTATGTGCAAAAATGAAATAAAAAGACAACAAATTGCACATTAAGATTTCTGAGATCTCCCTCAAACCTTAGTGAACGCATTTCTGGCACGTTGAGCAAAGTTTAAAGTGACGCCGTTGTGGATTTATTCTGCAAACAATGCGTGCTGTCATCTGTCTAAGAAGCTGAGCTGGTGCCCACTCTGAGAGCTGCCATTTGGAAAAGAAAAGTGACACATTAAGTATGAAGCGGCTGCAGAAAATGTGCTCCTGCATGCATCGCAAACAGCTGATATCGGATGGATTCAAATAAATTGATATGTTGCGTTGCATTATGGGAACTGTAGGATAAATGTCAGGTATAAGCCCTGTAGTGGTTCTTTTAGCTTGACATGGAGAGCTGTGGATCAGGTGTTTTTAGCCAGTCTGAAGTTAACTGGGTCAAGTCAAATAATTTTTATTCACATGACCCAAAAATCACACATTTGCCTCAAAGGGCCTCACAATCTGTGCAGCACACAGCGTACGCAGGATCCTGCTCGTTTGGAAGAGACGCGCAGCAGAGACGTGCAACAGATGGAAGACCGACAGTACGGAGACAGAGTACTAGTACTAAAAGATCAGAGTGGACGCAGGCAAGCAGAGTATTCTTGTAAAGACATGGCACAGATTGTTGCGTAATTGGAGCTCGACTTCTGCTAGACGCTAAAAATCGAGAAAAAAAAATGCTCAACTGAGAGAGAAAACAGCTTTAAACCGTTTGGAATGAATCAGACCGGCTGGGCTGGTGTGTGCACGAACGGTTCACTTTCAGTTCTTACGAAGTTTAACGGCTGATTAACTAGAAAAGCAGCGATGAGTCAGTCTACAGGCACTTTACCACAAAGTGTGCTCTGCCTGGAAACCACGCTGCAGGTGGACACTCCCCGGTTCTGCAAACTGTCAATTTACTAACCCTGATCCATATCCCAGTGCTGCTGGTTTTAATCTGTGTGTGTGTGTGTCTGTGTCTGTAGACCATCCAGACCCGACCGGTGCTGAATTTAACGGCTCGTAATTATCGTTGTTATCGTGGCCATTATTTATCACTCAACCTTCCATCTGACACCAGGAAGCACTTCCCGGCTCCTTTACAGCCTATTATCCCAACGATGTGATTTTATGATTTTTATGATCGTTATAAGCCTACGCAGGCTTTTCTCTCCTGTTGCTATGGTGAGTGGCTTTACCAGTTGCCACGCTGTGAGTTTTGTCGTCATGGCGAACACTCTGCTCCCCAAACTCCATCTTCTTAGCGGAAAAAAGCTCTCTGGTTTATTAAATATCCCCACTGAAGCCTGACCTTTTACCGGCACACAGGATGTTTCTCACAACTTAATAAAGGAGAACACATCACCCGTGTTGGATTATTTTCTCACATTGTACCCTGTAGTGTAGTTTTCCGCTGTTGAAGCTGCACACTGGTCTGTTCTACTGCAGGTTGCAGAAAGTTATTTTAATAAATCCACAACCAAACATCTTCTGTAGCCGCTTGTCCTGTGAAGGGATTGGGCGAGAGGTGGGGTCCACCCTGGACAGGCCCCCAGTCTATCACAGGACAAACACAGAGAGACAGACAACCATTCACACTCACACCTACGGCCAATTTAGAATCAGCATGTCTTTGGACGGTGGGAGGAAGCCGGAGTACCTGGATATTATTGACTAATTTGATATATTGTATGTTGCTGACACAAATCTGTCGAGCACGGCCAGGATTTACTTACTGTACGCCTGCTTAACTCTCGTTAAATGTCCATAAACCTTATTCAAACAGATGGCGCGGCATAATATAAATGTCTCCTTTCATTACCTCATTATCTTTGGATTCTTCCTCTCCAGCAAGGCGGCTTCCTGACACCAGCGTTGCCGTTATATGTTTAAAGTGACACAAATTAATATTAGTGTTTCTGGTTTGGTTCAGGTGAACACGGCGGAGCTTCTAGCAGCAGAAGATATTTTCTTGGTGTTTTTTTTATAGGTACTACGTTGAAACTTGAAGATAGCAACTGGTGCAAAACAGGATAGTCCAACAGGCCTCGGATAGAGTCCTGTTTTATGCCTTTGTGCAGGAAACTGGAGTGTTTCCCTGTCACATGGGCATTATGTGATACAAACTACATTTTGTCACATCTTATAGACGGTTTAGACTTCTGCGGCGTAGATACGGCGGCAGTATAACGCCGTATTCTGACGTGCGCCTCCCCAGAAATGTAACCACGCAGGCCGCAAGAGCTGTGATTGGTCCGCTTGGTAGTAGCGTGTTTCTGCTTTAGTATTTCCATCTGCTTCTCAATCTCCGCAATTTTTGTTTTGGATCAATAAAGATGGAACACATTGAGGAAAGGTTAACTGAGGAGATTCAGAGATAGAAACATTTGTGTGAGTCGTCTTTCAGTCGCCATTGTTGAAAGTGAAGCAGGAAGTAGAAACAATAATTAACCCGACTTGCAAATAAGACACGGTGCCAACTGGTGTTTGGGTGGTGTTGTTACAGAGCCACCCAAACACACACCGTATGTTGCATGTCCTGCAGTACCTTACAAGAGCCTTTAGTCTTTAATTTAGAGCCTTAGACAGACCGTAGCTATGGTGGATCACATAGCAGCAGAAGATATTTTTCTTAGTGTTTTTTCTTCTCCTCAGGTCCATGTGCGAGATAAACCTGGAGGCTGAACTCTTCACTCTGCAGGACAGCAACGCCAAGCTGGTGGCAGCGCTGCAGGAAGCCAACAGCAGCGTGGAGCAGTGGAAGAAACAGCTGGCCGAATACCAGGAGGAGACCGATCGCCTCCGGGACCAGGTGACCACGTCTGCAGGGTGCAACCGTAGCGCTGCAGTCAGAACACAGAGTGGTGCAGGAAGTGCAGAGCAGCGGTCGAGTTTAACACCGAGGTGTTAGATTATAATTACTGAAGGGTTTGCAACTTTTTCCTTTGTGAGAGGACCGGTTCATTATTTGGTTAAAGAGCTTTAGGAAAAAATACACTGCTCCAGCTTGTAATCAATCTGACCCATTGTTTCAGCAGCAAGCAGCAGAAGACGCATAACGCATCGGTGTTGTTGCTATGGTTACCAGCTGTTTGCATCTTCCTAATAGGAATTGTAGGTTTGATTGATTTAGTCTAAATAATCTAAACTATTGACTGGAATAATATTCTCAGTCGTCTTGACCTACAGGGCAAACGTTTAAGACAGTCAGAGTAAATCGAGGACGCTGTTAAAAATACTGCAGTAAATGTTTTAGATTTACTTATTTTATTTAACAACAGACACTCAAATCAAGCCAATATTTGGTGTGACCACTTCGTGGCTTTTAAAACAGCACCAGTTCTCATACGGTATTTGCCGGGTAGATCCCACCACCTTAGAGAACTTGCCACAGCTATTGTGGAGGATTTTTTTTGTGTCTTGACAATCTGGGCGCTGTTCGGGATCAAAGTTCTTGATGCAGGACTTACTGTTCTCTTCGTTGCGTTGATTTCTGTCTCTATTTGCTGCATAGTGCACGATCAGGAACCCTCCCTATTGTGTGCAGCGTGATGCGTAAGGAAAACGTCTGAAAACTAAAATTCTAAACTTTTGCACGAGCACGTACATGCTAATAGTCATTCCTTTAGTTTCCAACGCCTCTTAAGGAAATGTATGCGTTGGGAAAATCACTTCCTGGTGTCAAATGGGTATATACTACAAAAAATAACTACCATTACAAGGCTATTGTAGTCTAGAATACAGTATATGTATGTTTCCAACAGGAAAGCACAACAAAATGTCATGGTATTTGTCTCCAGGACAGTTGAACTGGTTTATTCCTGGTTTGTGCTGCAAATTTATGCGAGTCTATGCACAACTTATCACTCTCCAAACTGTATATTGTCACATGTCAGTCTTTAATTTGGAGCACAGAGAGGATATCGTAAACCTAATACACAAAGAAAAGTCACTAAAATATACGAAACATTAAAAAAATATTGAAAGAAAAGATATTTACTGTATGCATCACAGGTTAGAGTGTAGAATAGGCTATACATTAAATAGTAATCTGAGGTGTGTGTGTATGCATATGGCTGAAATTGACACATTGCAGCTTCAATCACTGCGATGCTGTAATTTCTTTATATTTACATTTTTCTAAGTTTGTACATCTTCTAAGTATCACAGTAAAACCCCCACCTGGACCGCAAACTGCAGATACATTTATCATCCGGCGCCCCTCCCTGGGATCTTTCTGTTGACAGGCCTCCCCTGATAATCACAGGGGCCACAACACAGACATTTCATCTTTAATTTAGAGAGAGGGGAAATTACGCCTTTGTCGCTCCTCCAATGCGACAGAATGAAGCGGCGCTGCGACGAAGCTGCAGCCGCCAGTGACTGAAAACTGGCCCTTCTTATTTTTAGCTCGAGTTGTGGGTTCTTCTATCCCGTCGTCTATCTCTGGGGTCCAGGTGAAGGGGTGAAGGTTACCCCCCCTACCCCGCCTCCTCCTCCTCCCGGGGCTACACACACACACACACACACACACACACACACACACACACACACACACACACACACACACACACACGCTGCAGCAAAGTCAACCAGGTGGCTGGAAGTAGAGCAGGCCTCCAGGGTTTTGGCAGTGAGGTGCTGAGGGGGGTTGAGGGGGGGTGAGGGGGGGATTGGATGTTTTTTGTTTGTTTGTTTGTTTGTTTTTGTTGTTTTTTTGGGGGGGGACAGGACACCCTATACCGCCCCCCCTCTCTGCCCCAGTTAGACGAAGAAGATAAATCACCACAGGAGCAGAAGGAGAGAGGCTGGCCGAGGCTCTTCTCCCTCGTCACGCTCACAGCTTCGGCCATATTCGTCTTTTTATTTTCTGGGTTCCCTCTGCTCCGTGTTCTGGGTCGGCGAGAAAGGACAACTCATAAATTGATATGCGTTACATTTAACTGGAGGATATTTGAAACAGGTGTTGGTGCACTCGGATTCTGTTTCTCTGCCAATCTAATTTAAGGTTTATATTGAATTACGACAGATAATCAGGTAATTCAGTACGCACGTGTCACACAGTGTGGATACGTAGCCAGACGAGAAGCCTTGTTTTATCTAATGCATTTAAACACACAACAACACACTGTAATACAGCTGTAAGCACACGTCTTTATTAATGTATCAGACAACTATTTCTCTGCCTGTGGGGTCCCTTAGGTAGAGGCTGACGTGTAGACGGATAATGAACGACTATGGAGTCAAATGCAATAATTAAAATATAGAGTATGATTCATAAATTGTTTAAATTGTCTTTACAAGCATTGAAAGATGTTTATAATGTGTTTTACCAACTAAATAGATAAAGTAGAAACCTAAAAAAGATGTTTCACCATCATCCAAGTGGCTCCTTCAGTTCTACATGACTGGTGGGTAGTTTATGGTTTTACCTGGAGCATCCGTGGGATTAATTCAGTTAATCTGAACGACGTCCTGTAATCTGTTGGGGACTGCTGGCTCATTATCGGTGCTAAACCGCCCCACCGCCGGTCATTTAGAACCGAAGGAGCCGCTTGGACGACGGTGAAACGTCTCAAAGAAAAAAGTCCAGGTGCCTTTATTTTAGCCTTGTCTCTTAGATGCTGTGAATCTTCACAGACACGTCGACGAAAGAAGCTTTCAGATCAGTTTCATTAGGTTGAATAAAAAGTCTGAAATTAGTAGAACTCCCCTGGCGTCGTACGCACGGCAGCCCACCGCTGTGTGAACGAATCGTTGGGTTAAAAGCAGAGAAAGAATTTCCCCCATGAGAGATCAATAAAGAAAGCTCATTGATCTGTAACACTACCTAGAGTAGACTAATATATCCAGATATATTAAAGAGATAATGCTGAAGTATGGTAAATTCTCTGCCAGCTCACATTTATCTTATTTTCGTGGTATTTCCTCCTGAGATCCAACAAAATTAAAGTTTGAGAATTTCTTATAGCATAAACTGAGTCCCAAAAAAACATTTTATATTAGGTGTTTATAGAATGTCCTTTGTGGTGGACAACAGGATTTTAATAGCTTCAAACTCTTTTGTTTTCCTTGTCTGATTCGATCTGTTTCTACTTTAAGAACAAGTTGACTGAGGCCGTGCATACATCCAAGTCAGGATGGTCATATTTTTCCGATTATCAATCAAAGTTTCCAAATCCCGTCTGCAGCTCTGACTGAAACTCTCGTTTCTGTCACCGCTCCTGTCACGTTACCATCACCTGTGATACCATACATTTTAAATAAAAACAGAAGCAGAATTAAGTCCCAATGTCCACAAAAGGACAAAAAGTGTGCTTCGCTGTGGTTAAAATGTTGTGCAAATGAATAAATCTAGTTTGAAGGTTAGATTAAACCCCTTTTTCTAAATAAAACATATCAAATATCCACTTTAGAACCATCATAAATGTATGTGGCACATGTCACGCCCCAGCCAATGATGCACCACAGAAAAGACTGGGACGTCCCTCTACGAGGTGGAAGTGTACTAAAGGCATTTTTCAACCAAGACGTTCCGTCAGAGTTTGAAAGCATCTCGTAGATGTTTTGGTCCTTTTCTTTTTGCACCGCGGGAATCCCTTAACACCGCCAGATATTCAATCTCCTGTTTGTCTCTTAAGATTAAAATGTTTCTGGCAACATTTGCTTAGAGAGAGGTTTTCCCTCTGTCTTGGTGTATATTTGTGCCGGGTTCAGAGAGATGGAGCCGGAGCCTCTGGGGACAGTAGCTGTCACATACAGGCTGGATGATACGAAGGGCCTGAGTCCCTGGAGACTCTGTGCAACTACCCCCCCTTCAACCTGCGGCAGTTTTCTGAAGCTGCTGGCGTGCAGCATAGCGTAGTGTGAAATCCATAAACCGCCGCTCTTAAATTGCCTGTGAAAATGCAGAGGGAGAGGAACGGCCTGTGAGCAGCTCAGCCTCTCCTACCTTCATGCACACATTTACATTTCAGATATTCAGCTCCTGCAGCTGAAATGTAGGAAACAGGTGAAGGTTGCAGTGATTCCTGCAGCACCAGCGTCAAGGGTCAAAAGGAATCCCCCTGTGTTCTAGCTTATTTCTTTTTAAGGGGTTGCAGCAAGTTCTTATCCATCACAAATTGTCAGCACAGAGACACAACAGGATCATTTAAGGACTACAACGAACCATTACAACTGAAGTAATAGTTGTTTTCTTACATTTACAACATTTTAAATGAATTAAATATCACACTTTCCTAGAGGCCAAGATGAAATCTTCAACATAATAATAATAATAATAATAATAATGATAAAAAAGCTTATTTAACTGTCAATTATTTAATTTTCTGTTAATAGACCAATGGTTTCATTATGTAATTATTAAACTCTATCAACTTATTTTCATTTTTAACGTTCCTCTCCTCACAGCTGATTATTTTACTAGCAGTCATCGTACATCAGACAGGTGACTGCATCCATTAGATAAATGTTTCACCTGTCAGCTGTGATCGTGTCTCATTTCAGGTGTCATTTAAACATTTAAACCGTCTAATCGTCCGTCAGTGACATTCACACTTTCAGTTAGATTTAATCCAATTAAGGCGTCGTTCAGAATATTTAAACTGTCGTGTGAACCTGTGCCGATCAGACGCCTGTGGGGCCAAATGTTTTATTATTTACTGAAGCAGTAGGTCTGATTCAAAGAGTGTGAACACTTAGATTCTTAGATTGATTAGGCATTAAAAAAAATCTAGCGGGGAACTGAACCCCTAACCTAGTAAGTGTTATCAGTGCCTTGCTCTGACAAGTCGGTGTTCTGCTGGGAAACTTCTGGACCTGGCATTCATTCATGTGGATGTTACTTAGACATGTAGCACCCACCTAGACCAGACCAGACACCCCCACCCCATAGCAATGACACTCCTTGATGGCAGCAGACATCCCCAGCAGGATGCAGCCAAGAACAGCACAAGGTGTTGACCTGGCCTCCAAATTCACTAGATCCCAAACTGATCAAGTATCTGTGGGATGATCCACAGAGGCCCCACCCCTAACAATATTCTGTTGAAGTGGAAACTTTAGACGTTAAATGTTGAAACAGTTTGTCCTTGTTTCGTGAAACTGTCACTCACAATCTATGACTTTCCCATTAATATGTTAAACGCGCAGAAGTGGGACAGATTGGGGAAAAATAATTTCATCAATCTTTCACAAGGTCACATCCCTCCAGCCGTTGGAGGAGAGAAAAAAAAATAAAGTCTCGAAGGCGAGGGCCTTTAGAAATGTGCCCGTTGGCAGGAAAGCTCTTTTTCCACTGAAGCACTGAAGTGTTGTGTGTGTGTGTGTGTGTTTGTGTTTGTGTATATGTGTGTGTAGTGGAGAGGAGAGTCAAGAGAGTTGAGCTGAGAGAGGGTGTGAGTAAAGAAAAAGTCCTTGACTCATTTGTAGATTGCACGGCAGAGTGATGGATGCTGCTGAAGACTAAATGGACTTTTGTGCAAATCGCTTCATTAGCTGTGTGTGTGTGTGTGTTTGTGTGTGTAGGTGGATGGTAAACGTGTGCAGGCGATGAACCTCTGCTGTGTGTCCTCAGTAGTAAAACATGAGTGCGTGTCTGTATATTTTTATGTGGCTGCATCTTTGCAGCATTAGCATTAATGTAAAAGCCCTTCACTGTTAATTGTGCTGATTTCCATGTCCTCAGTTTGCTCTTTAGTCTTTTATGTTAATATATTTAGTGACTTGTGATTTTATCTTATTTTGCACCTGCTAAACTCAGGGTCCACACTGTCCACCTTATGCAGCATTGGCCATTGCTTTCTTTGCACTACATGCCATTTTAATCAGTTTAATCTGGCATTGTTACTTCAATCTGGTATATGCCTCTAGTTTTTATATTTATATTTGTTGAGCTTAACTTGTTGCACCGTGGGTCTTTGAGTCGCACAGTGTCAATCCAAACCTAATAATTCACATGAGATCTGGACTGATTAGATTAGATTCTAATAAAACTAAATCAGACAGAGACTCTGGTTTCTGTATGTCCAGCCAGGCCTCAAACAATATCCGTGATCTCATAATATTTAATTTTTTTTATCCTTCCCTGCGTTTTCTGTATCTATATTTTACATTAGACCACTTCTCCCTACCCTCCACAAGCTCCAAGTCAGTTCCTGAACGTCGTCCTCTAGTTTACCCTTTTCTCTTTAGATCAGATCCAGAAGTGTTGGACCTCTGGTGACGGCTGCTGCTCCCTCTTTCTGTATTTATCAACCAACATTTAAAAGATCTTTACCTGATTCCCAGCCCTAGTGTTGTTATCGTGTCAGGTTGTAAAGTCTTCTTTTTTTTTTTTAACCATGTATTCATTATGCGTGTTCCAGGTGGCCGAGCTGGAGGCCCAGCTGGGACATCCTGCTGCTGCTCCTGGTAAAGAGGAGCTGAGTCGGTCGGTGGAGGAGCTGGAAGCCCTGCTGAGCGCCAAAGACCAGGCAAGACACCAAGTCCTGTCCTTCCTCTGCACGCTGTCCAAATCTATTTACTTTCCTAAAGGGAAGATCGGTGTAGAAAGCTAGCACCGAGTGCACAGCAATCAGCCACAACATTATGACCACTGACAGGAGAAGTAAATAACATTGACCATCTTGTGACAAGTCAGTGTTCTGCTGGGAAACCTTTGAACCTGGCATTTATTCATGCACAGCACAAGGTGCTGACCTGGCCTCCAAATTCACTAGATCCCAAACTGATCACGTATCTGTGGGATGATCCACAGAGGCCCCTCCCCTCAACAGGACACCCTCAGAAGGCCCATGTCCATTCTCTGATGAGTCATAACTGTTTTGGAGGCACAAGGGAGACCTACACAATATTAGGAAGGTGGTCATAATGTTATGCCTGATCGGTGTGCAACGGCGTGCATCTGTGGATGTATTTGCAATAGTAGAGCTAGAAGAGTGTCCGTTTGAGTTACTCTTCTCTAAATCATTCATAAGGTTTGTAATGAATCTTTCTGGTCCAGTAATCTTGTTTTTATCTTTTGCTGAAACAAAATTACTTGAGAATATATTCAAATAACAGAGGAGAATGCATTTTCGAGGCTGCATTCACTTTTTCCCTTCCTAGTTTCTGTTTCTGGTCATTTGTTCAGTCTGAGGAGTGTTTTGATGCAGCAGGTGTACGGATAAATAAAGGTCTTCCTGTGAGTACGTGTATCAGCTTATGAGCATTTTGTTGTTTGGGTCACGCCGGTCAGCCACGAACCTTTCGCTCTGTATAAATTAAACCGTTCCTTGAAAGCAGCCTGCTGCTGTCCTCCAGCCTCATTAGCATAACCGCATCCCGTCTGTCATTTTAACAAAGGTCATAATGATATGTGTCCCTGCAGGTAGAACGGCCTCCTTTTTCAGAAGCATCAGGGCGTCCCAAATCTTATCGCAGACCCCTGGAGTATTAAAAGACTTTTTTTAAAACCGCATCTCGACACGGAATGGAATATTTTGGTGCAAAACAAGAGGCGGCTGCTTCGTGTCCTGATTACAGGATTCGCCGGTGTGCAGGAATCAGGATGACATGTGTTGTAACTACCTGCAATTACTGCCTTTTCAGGAAATCCACAGTCTACAGGGCAAGAAGACAGATGTGGGTGAGCTGGAGAAGGAGAGAGAGGAGGCCGTGCAGAGACTCCAGGTAGGATGAAGTTTACTGCCGGCTTTAAAGTCGAACCAGAGCGCTTGAAATGACTCATCAGACGTGACAACTGATGTGTTTTGTCTCACTGGAATATGTCACATACTTCGCTCAGGCTTAATGGTCAAAGAAAAAACTAAATGATCACATTTAGACTTTTTTTTTTTTTAATTTCATCTGTTTTGATACTCGATTTAAAGTTTAGCTAATTATCCAAATCTAATCAAAACCAAACTTTTGATGGCTCCAGGTTCTCAAAAGTGAGAATTAGAGATGCTAATGGTTTACGCTTTTATTAAATTAAGAGATGAGCGTCGCAGTTAAACTGAGAAGGAATCACAAACTAATCTCCTGACAGTGGATTAAAAGGTCCCGTGGTGGTGATGCTCAGGTTTCCTCCAAATTCACTAGATCCCAAACTGATCAAGTATCTGTGGGATGATCCACAGAGGCCCCTCCCCTCAAAGACCCCCATTAACAACACTGTGTTACCAGACACCCCCAGAAGGCCCATGTCCATTCTCTGATGAGTCACCACAAGGGAGACCTGCACAATATTAAACATGTAATGGCTGCAGGTTTTTCTGGTTTTGGTTTTGCATGATAAGATATTAAACATTTTCTAGATTTGTACCGTTTGTTGGACAAAAGCAATACTTTTAATGATGTTAACTTTTATTCTAAGACGGTGTGATGAGCATTTGCAACTCATTAATCGTTGTATTAAGCATCTGGATGTACTCATCTACATTTTTATTGTCACCTAACCTTGTAGAGCTTGAATCGCATCACAGAACAATAACGGTACACTACAATCATGCAGGTGCAAGCTGTTAAACTCATTATTTTTATTTTTTTTTTTACTTTGCAGATACTTAAAGCAGAAATGTTAATGATCTATCTATATTCTACATATTCAACCTATATTGAGGGCGCTTACAAAGAGGCTGAAGGTGTCAAGGAGAAAAACAAATTGTGTTGAATTCCCTTCATTGAGGCGAAGGGAGATTACTCCTGATGGATATTGCGCGGCCTTTATGAGGTGCTCTGTCATCCTTGCCCGCGGTGTCAGACGTGAATTATCTATATTCATATTTTGACCCTTGTTGCCCTTGTGTCCGTTCCATATAATCTATTCATTGGGGCTTTTAGCGTCCAGGATTACCTCATAAAACACAGAAACGCCCGTTCAACTTTGCAGTAATATTCACACGGGAATTTATATTTGCTTTAAACTGTTTATGCTGCAGTGAGCCACAGCTGCAGGAATTTAACTAAAGCTTTGAGCATCATATTTTACCCACGTCTGCTGTTTCCGGTTTGAAATTTAAAGTCAGAGATCCATGTACAGAAAAGTTTGGATACGTCTTCTCATGCAGTGACATGAAGCTAACTGAGGCGATACCAAAAATGTGCAAAGCTGAAGTCGACCGCTTTTAAAAATCTAAAACATATTCTCATCTTTACCACTTTTAGTTTTACGACCTAATTACCTATAAAGGAACGGTTTACACGACAGTGGTGAGACCAGCGATGGTTGTACGGTTTAGAGACGGCGGCTTAAAGGAAGAGACAGGAGGAAGAGCTGAAGGCGTTGAGGGTTTTCTCTGCGCTGGACCGGGACGGGATGGATGGGATCAGGAATGAGTACATCACAGGGACAGCTGAGATAAAGTTAAGAGAGGACCGGCTGAGATGGTTTGGACATGTTCAGAGGAAGGATTTATTGGTGGAAGGTTGCTGAGGTTAGAGCTGCCAGGCAGGAAGGAGGAAGTAGAGGAAGACCGAAGGAGGAGGTTTATGGATGTGGTGGAGGAGGACATGGAGGTAGCTGGTGTGAGGGAAGAGGACACAGAGGACAGGGCGACATGGAAGCAGATGATTCGCTATATCATTTATTAAATACAAAGAATGTACCAAATGTAAGAATCTGGACATGGATGCATCCGTACAGTGTCCCTGGACGTCGTGCAAATTAATCAGTGTGAATGTGTTTGCAGGATCTGGACAGACGAAACACCGAGCTGGAGGATCAGGTTCAAAGCGCCGAGAAGACGCTGGCCTCCAACCAGGAGGAGCAGGAGCAGACGGAGGTCGAGGTCCGACGAATTATCGAGGTCCTGGACGTCAAAATCTGCGACCTGAGCAGCCTGAGGGAGAGCCTGTCAAAACTGGTTGAGAAGTAGCCACGGAGGGAGGTTTTTTTGGAGGGGAGGGGGTGCATCTCCACAGTGAGCAAGGCGGTTTCCTCCACGACAGACATAACCGCGCAGCAACGCAAAGTGAAGGAAAGCACACAGTTAACCTTCACCTGTGCTCGGTACCGAATAGATAACCTGAGGTCATGTGCTTTATCGTGAGCATTCGACAGCCTGGTGTAAACGGTGACTGCCACTTTTTCCACGTCACGTTTTAGCACCAGGTTTTACTCTTTTCATCGCGGCATCCATTACATCCGCTTGCTCTGGAAAAACAACGCCCTAATGCTCCTTTTTGGCGCTGTTGCAACTAAATGTGTTACAATTAAATTGATTTACTTATAGCAAATAATACAAAACGTCTTAGAAGAAGATCTTCAATCTTTAAAAGAGGCTTTGTAGCTTCCAAAAGTAGAGATTTCCAACAGTTATTAGAAGGATTTTTGGTTTGTTTGATAGTTTAGTGGGACGTCTAGGTTTTTTTTTTTTTTTTTTTTTTTAGTAATTTCTCGTTGAAGAAGGAAATAATCTGAATATAATGTCCATGATGAAGGCCAGTGGTGGCTGCGCTCTCTTTTTCTCCTGCAGAGCTGAATCTCAACCACTCAACCATGTCTGGACACGTTGTAGCTGCAGTACTTTAAGAGCTGCATCAGGCTCGAGGTGCAAAATAAAAATTTACCGACAGTTATGTTTAATACATGTACTAAACACAAGTACTTCGTCGTAATCCTCAGTATCTGGTTTGTAGAAGCATCGGCACAGATGTCAGACAACTAGAAATGTCTCTTTCTGCACAATAACAACCATCCTCAGACACTGTGGAGATGCACCCAGCAGGACTGTGGTCGGGTTAAGGACACGACGGAGACAAGGCTCCGGTTCACCATCTTCAGCCTGGACTGGCCTCACTCCGGCCAGGACATTTACAAACTCAGAGATGCAACAACCTGCTCCCATTCTGTCTTCTGAGGATCCCCAGCGTACGACCACTTTTCTTTCTTTCTTTTTTTTTTTTTTTTTTTTTTTGCTCAAGTTTTAAGAGGACTGCTCTTTTCACCGGTTATTATTCTATTATTCATGTTCGTCGATGTGTTGCTCACAGTCAGGATGGGAAGTCGGCACACGAAGTTCAGGCGCCGTCGAGCCGAAACCTGAGATTTGCACTTGATGATGTTTGTGCCAAGTTTTCTTTTTCTTTTTGTTTACATTCGTGAGTGTTCACAGTACGATCCAGTTTATTTTGTACTTTTGTTTTCCTCCTGTGTTGCTCAACACTACCAGTTACCTTATTAGTAATAATAACCCTAGAGAGGCTGAGCGGCGCCGCAGAGCATAGATCACTACTAGAACACTGCATGAGCTCTGCAGAAGCCCCGTACCTGCCAAGGAATGCGAAGCTGTGTGTGTAAATGTGTGTGTGTGTGTGTGTGTTACTTGGCAGTGTGCAAAAAAAAAAAAAAGCACAAACGCTGTAGTTCTAGTAAATTGGTACTTAACTGACTTGTCCGTCTGGCGTCGTACGTGAACCTCTGATGCACAGCGTCTATTGATCTTTGCGTCTCGGGCCCCTGATGACTTATTGACTTCTTCATGTGACAGTAATGTAGGTACAAACAAGGTGCAGCTCTCTGCAGCGACTCCCAGAATCCTAACAACACGTCAACGTGTGAAATCTCGACCGCAGCTTAACGCGGCGGCGTCGCCTCATTTATTACATTAACCTGCATTTGCTGCTTTGCGAATTTTAATACTGTGAAGATGCAAATGATTCAACGTTGCTGCGTTGCGTTAACACACACTGACAAGTTACAGGGGTGTCTGGGGGTGTTCTGACATCAGCTGCTCCATGGAAGTATCACTGAATTAGCAATAAAACGCCATGTGTTAGATAATGTCCCCTTTCATCGAGCATGGAGAAAATACAGCCCAGGGTGACGCCTTTGCTTCATAAGAGCCTTATTCCAGTGTTTTGACTTTCAGGGGTCGTTCCCGTCCTCCACGCTGCTATTGCGAGGCTGCAGGGTCAACGGACGGGGCTAGGTTTTTCCCTTTAGGATCAATTGAGTAATGATTTATTGTGCGTAAAAAACGTGCGTCACCGCGCGTTTGGCACACGATGTGTTATGACTTTGTGACAAAATGTGAATTTGATCTGCAGTGTTGCTGTGTAGCTGCATCGTTTTAAAGGAGGAATCCACCTTGTGTTTCAGAGTAATGTTTGGAGGATTTGCTGGTGGCGTCCATGTTTGTCTCCATTTAGCTGTTTGGCATTTCTCTTTGACCGCTCTGAAGAGTTAAAATCTTCTAAATACAACAAAGATTTAAGTATTTTTTAACATCTCAGTGTACTCCTTCTCAAAACCACTGGAATAAGGGTTTCCTAAAACGTTCGCTGCCCGCTATGAGAAAGAATGCACTACTAAAGATGCACCACGGTCATCTTGAATTAGAACACACGACCTACACATGTATGAATGATTTTCAGCTCCATCAGATTATTTTTCCCCCCAGGTTGCTCATCGATCAATGTCCGATACCTTTCAGTACGACTTCTTAAAAATACCTCAGAATATTTCATATTAGTTTCCATGAAGTAGGAGGAGGGAGGAAAAACTTGTCGAAGGTTTTACCGAGGCAGGTGCTCGTGTGGGTTTTGACAATGTGAGATGAGTTCCTTATATTTGTATAGAACTGTTTTAAACATTAAAAGGCAAATCATGCAAAGTCACCGCTGTGCTCATTGTGTGAGAAACTCCACTTCTGTTTGCACCTTACATTTACACGACTCGATTATCTGCATCGGCTGGTTGGATACTCAATTTGGACTTATTTCATATAAACTGAATCATGCTTTGATCCTTTTGGCTGGGTATATTGCTTTGTAGCTGCAAAGGTAGAGAAACCGGAGCAAGCTCGGCACAGGTGGCCTATGAGGTGCCAGATAGTCCTTCTGCAGTTTTGCTTTGATGCCGTTTTTCCTCATCTGGATTCAGCCTTCGTGAAATGTGCCAATGTGTAATAAAAGTGGAAACCAGGCCAAACTGTCAAAGTGCCAGTCAGTTTTGGAGAACTGCTGGGTTTGAACCAAAGCCAATTCCAAGAAGCAGGTTTTAAACCGTTATAATCAACAACCCTGCAGACCAACTTCTTAGAACAGTCCTACAGTGTAAATTAATAGCCAAACTCTTCCCATGAATCGTTTCAATCTTAATGTGGGAACATTTGGCAAACAATAACCTGAGTTTATTGCACCAGCTTCATCTTGTAATTCATTTAGTTACAGTTTCAGGCAGTTAAATTAACGTTTAATAGTCTTACGGACGTGTATTCTATATATTAATTCTCTCAAGACTCAATAACACAACCCAGACAAGCTGCATACGTTTTTACATTTATTTTAACACAAAATGGCACAGATTGCCAACTCATGCGAAGTGTTTACTTCAGCTTCTTCTTGGGACGCAGGTTGTTGGTGTGTCCACACTTCTTCTTGCGGCAGTTGACAGCACGGGGGTGCAGACGGGCGTAGCACCTGAGAAACAAACAGTGGCGGTCAAGTTTGAGAAATTATCCCAGTTAACATAAATTGGTGACTTCTGACCACGGACGGGATGCACTGCAGTTTCTAAACTCTTTAAATACCACTACTGAACACAGTTAGATAAACGGTCATATTTGGACTTACTTGCGGCAGATCATCTTGTCGCAGTTGTATTTCTGGGCCAGCTGTCTGAGAGAGGGCTCAATGATGCCACCACGCAGACGCAGGACCAGATGAAGAGTGGACTCTGGTGGACAGTTGGGAAAACATCTACGTTAATGTCAAGTTCAGCCACATGCAGACTTTTCTACCTGGGCAACTTCTGAATACCAGCCACATTTTTTAAGTTAATGATGTTGCATCATGTCGACACATCCAGTGGTGTTAAACAGACATTATAGCAGAGATTTAACCAACATACAAATGAACTGATGATACAAATTAAGGGTAAATCTTCATGATCTTTAGGAAATCCATCATTTGCAGTTCAGAATTAGTTCTGTAACCTGTCTAGAGTTCATTATTCAACACAACTCTGGCCGTGTATGACAAAGCTCTCACCTTTCTGGATGTTGTAGTCGGACAGTGTGCGTCCATCCTCCAGCTGCTTTCCAGCGAAGATCAGACGCTGCTGATCAGGGGGAATTCCTGCAAACACAATATTTATCAATGAATCTGCACTAATCATTATCAATAACTTGTAACACTGGGCTATGAAGCAGAGTCACTTAAAACACGACTCTGAACATGTATCAAACATTATCTTCATTATGATTATTAAATCTGGACCGCAGACTTGCTTAAAAACTAATTTTAGCTGATTTAATCTCATCAGACCAAACCATCTAATCAAAATAAGGCAATGATTAAAGTTCAGACAGAACTAACTTCGAGTAAAGATGTGGCATACACCACTGAGACAGCGGTAGAGTAAAATCACTCATGATCCCCAACTTCACATCAAACCACAAGCCTCACCTTCCTTGTCCTGGATCTTTGCCTTGACATTTTCGATAGTGTCGCTGGGCTCAACCTCGAGGGTGATGGTCTTCCCCGTCAACGTCTTCACGAAGATCTGCATGTTTGCAGGCTGCTGGGGGAGAGAAGCGGCGTTAGCTTCCACTTTAGCTAGCTCCCTCACTCGCTACTCCCTAAATGACAGCTAACATCATAGCATCGAGAGCTAGACCACAATAGATTTATTCCCAAAATAAACTACAATATATACTGTGTGTTTCTAAATGATTGTATTACTCTAAAACGCTTATGTTGTGTCGGTTAACATCGCTACGTTAGCTAACGTTAGCAAAGTGGAACAGGGTGCGCGGCCTCGCCACATGCGTAACGTTAGCGTGGATTTCATTCACAAATACCTCTATTTTCTGCCACTAAGCTGCGTCACTAACGGACGATATATAAACACTGTAAACTTATAACGAACAATCAGTTGTTTCGATCACATTCAACGGCTCGGCGTTGACTTAAAACCACTAAATATCTAGTGGAGAAAACGTGTACCCACCCGGCCGCTAGCTGAGCCTCAACGAAAAGAGAGCGGAAGAGGCTCCCGCTGAAACACGTCACTTCCTGCGGCGAGGTTTCCTTTCGCAATAAAAGACTGCGAACTGTGCTGAACTTAAAATTAACTCTATTAAATTTATTTATTTATTTATTTTAACATTTTATTAGCTAGACACGAAATCTATAAATTAAAAACAGCAAAAAAATAATAATAATAATTAAACGTACATTTAGCCCGGAGAAATTCCTGCAACACTGATAAAGGAGAGCGTTGCAAACTGTTGTAAGCTAATAAATATGACATAAAAGTAAAAGTAATTCACTTTAACTGTGATATTTGATTGAATCAAACTATTATTAGCTCCTGATTTTTTTTAAAAAACAACAATAATAAAAAAAAAACGTACCCACGGTGTTGCCACATTTAGAGTTTTGATCTGTGCCAAAGTGAAGTTTGACTGACACCTGCTGTTGTCCTGAGGGCAGTAGTTTTGAATCATGAAGTTAATCCATGAATATAATTTCATTAAATTGTAAATACTTTAGTTTAGTTGTCTGGGCAACATTTTTATTTGATATTATTTTAAACACCTTTTTTTTTCTTCCACTTTTTGCACTTTAATGCAGACTGAATTATGCCACTCTGCAAAATGATATAAGATAACCTGTAATAACGATTAACTGTAATTAATAGACTTGTAGAATGGAAAGCATGTCCACTTTTTATAGGTGGGAAAACCAGCGTCAAATCCAAACGGTTAATATTATGTCATCCTCAGCGACAAGCCAGGGAAATCAATTTGTTCTGAAAGTACTGACAGTGTTTTCTAATGTGAGCAGTTATGTCCTTTCCCTTGTAGTGGAATATAAATTAGCGGTGCAATACTTATGTGTGTCCACTCCACTCATTAAATTTGGCCAGGTAATTAGTTTCTCTGCAGGAGCAGCAACAGTATCATCATTATCATGTTCCACAGCACTGAGGTTTCTTCAGTCTTTCAAAGTCCCATCTCTGGAGGGGAGAAATTCAGATGCATATTTAACCTGTTTCCAGAGGGACGTCCATCAGCTTCCTTCAAAGAAAGCAGAAACTGTGCGTCGGTCCACTCCAGCAAAGGTGAGTGAAGGACTACTTCAAAGAGGAGAGGGTGTCCTACCAGGATCACCCATTGCCACATACTAACCGCATCCCACACTGGGCACCAACTTCAAGATGGAAACAGCTGCTAGGGAGGTTGCCTTCGTCACCACTAGGTCCCAGAATTTCCCGCCCCATCCCTTCCAGCCTCCAGCCAACACTGGTCACCAAGAAGATCCAGTAAATGGAAAAGCTGCCATCCCACACCCTGGCTCTTTGGTTGTGAAATCCACTGTGAAACATCTAGGTAAGTGATGTAACATCAACTCTGTCACATATGGTTGACATTGAACATTCACATGGTTAGGAATCATCTCATAAAATATGTAGCTCTTTAGATTTCCAATTCCAAACGTGACCAACAATTAAAATGTCAATTATCAAATATTAAAACTCACTACTATCTACAACTTAAAGCTGAAGTATTATCTATTATCTATAGTCTTTTGCAGCTGTATGTGATCAAGCACATTTTGTTGATATTAGCTATATGTTACATGTACACTTTTATCGTTAGTGTACCCATAAAATCCCATTTATAGCAGAATACTTTTATTTTTTCATCTGTCTCATCATCCGATTCATAATCTACTGTAAACCATTTTGTGTGTTACTGTGACCTGTAACACCTGCACTGTCAGCTTTAAGTACACACAAAAGTGACAAGGGTATTGACCTTTTAATAAGGCCCTCCTAGAAACGGGTGTAATCAGCACAAGACCGTGACTGTGACCGTTGTTTTTTTTTCTTGTTCAGCACACCGATGCCGGTGCCGATGGGCGATCCTGAGAAGTTTGTAGAAGGAGAGACGACCCGTCTGTCTGACCTGTCTGCAGGTCTGCAACTCCTTCCATGTGACACCACGACTAGTTTGTATCCTACACACAGAGGTCAAAGAGTCGATGTAAAACCTGCACTCAGCTGTCAGACTGACAATGACTTTAGGCCTCAAATATCAAAAAAAATTAATTTTAACCCCACATCATCAATTGGCCAGGAACTGAACCACCAACCCTGTAATTATTCTTGACTATTAGAGCTACAGCATCTATGGTGCTGCCTTAGCTTATTTATTTATTTATTTATTTATAATCATAAAACCACTGGTGCTGTCATTTAAGGAAAGAAACCAAAACTGGCCCGCTAAAGGTTCCAATCTGGTCCACGGGATGAATTTACAAAGTGGGAAAATTACATAGAAGACATTGGCTCAAGTTTTCAATAACATTGGCACCTATTCCTAATTTCTACACTAGGGGGTGCACTTTTTTAAGTCAAAGTTGGTCCGGCCCCCTTGGATCAAATTGAGCTGTATGTGGCCCCTGAACTAAAATGAGTTAGACACCCCCGAATCAACCAAACTTTAAATAACTTTAAAAACTCAGAGACCAAGTAAATGCTACTCTATTAATGTATCTTTGATTGTGTCCCAGTAGATCCAGATGTTTGGATAAAAAGGAGCCATGCTTTCAGTTCCTTCCCAAAAGGAGACACTGATGCACAGAGAAACAAAGAGAGAGGACGCCAGTCACCACCAGCAGACTCTCCTACTTTTATGTGAGATGACAGACCTTCTATTGCTTTTTTTTTGTTTTGTTTTTATACATTTTTCATGTCATATGAATAGACATAATTCACTTCAGGTTCATTTGTGTCCTTTGTGCACGTTGCGATAGTCTTTAGCGTTGTGTTTGATGTCGTTGAAACCTTGGTGCCATGATCAAGCTCTGTCATATTTGGTCGTATATGGCCATAGCCGAGCCATACACAACATCCAGTGACTGTACCCGGGTCTGACCTGATGACCAAAAGCCACGTCCAGTTCAGTCCATCCAGCCTCTGAGGCCTGTACTACGCAACCACAGCCATACTGTGTGGACCAGGTGATGGATTGCTCCTGTTTTTGTGTTGTAATGAAGTTTTACATGTAGATATTAAATGTTTTTAATCTGTTTGGCAGAGCATGGGCTGATCCTCAGCACCACTATGGCTGACTTCCTCCCTTTGAAGACCTGCAAACCGTCCAGGACATCTTGTCAGTCACAGTACAAGGTGAGGAAATCTAAAATTAAACCTAATTCTCCCCTCTACTGTAGTGGTTTGAACCTTTGTGGCAGGGGTGGTTATAGGAGCAAATGTTTGTTTTTACTCAGTAAAACATTATATTATATTGATTAGATTGGTTTGTTGATCCCTGTTAATCAAATAGAGCAACCTGAAGTTCATTCATTTATCCATCCATCTTGTGTTGGAGCCTATCCCAGCTATCATCGGGCAAGAGGCGGGGTACACCCTAGACAGGACTCCAGTCTATCGCAGGGCTGCAACCTGAGGCTTCCACTGGTCAAACAGAATTTCAGAACCACCAGCAAGGACGACTACACAGCCAAACCTCTGCAGCCAGTTCAGACCTTTTGAATTAAAGTGACTGAGAATCCCACCACTGTCTCTGGATCCGGTCTTCTCGCCCAGCTCCTAATAAAAATACAAAGAGTGAAGAATGGTTTTGCACGCAGGTTTTACACTTCTGTTTCAAATCTACACCTTTTTCCACACATCTCACGTGCTCTGCGTCTGCTCTCTAGTAAACTTTTAAGAACCGTTAAGTGCAGTTAATTGTTAAACACAGAAAGTCGTACATTACTAAATATTACAATGACCAAAGTCCTGCTCATAAAAACAAAGAAATCCGACTATTGGTGATTGGTCATACAGTTCACCTCCTTCACGTCACAGATCGTCCTTTATGTGGTTACTGAAGAACTAAAACTGGTTTCTGAAAGGTTATTAAGTTATTCAATTGAATCAGTCCTCACATAGCATCTTTGGAGGCTGATTAAAAAAATATGCAACATCCAGTGAACTTGTTGAACTTGAACTGTTGATCTCTTCTCATCACCTGTGGATCTTTAACCCGGATCCTCCAGCTCTTTAGAAATTAAAAATCCATTAAATTCAAACTATTTAACCAAAGCCACTCCATCACATCGTCTCTAAGTGTCGGCTTCAATGAACTCCAGAAGAATTCTGATAACTTGCAGGGCTGATAAATGAATAAACTTTTACCCAGAACAGTATAGTGTGAAATGTCGAAGCAGCGTGCAAGTGCAGCCTTAGCAGTTAGGTGGCTTAAATATAAACCTTTAGCCTTGCCTGACATGTTTAGGCAGCCTCGAACTTAACTGTCCTACTTCCAGTCTGTTTACACTGTCAACGCTAACCGCTTAAGAAGAAGGTTACCGTCTGTTTCGCAGAAAGAATCTCACCTCCTCCTTCAAGCATGACTGACCACAATACTCCACGAAAACAGTCTATGTTGTAGCAATAACACAGCCTTGACCTGGAGAAGCAGGCTCCGCTGTTGGCATGCAGGAAAGCAGATGTAAATAAACTGAATCTGGAGTTCATCAACCTGGTGAAAAGGCAACAGTCCAGGTACGGGCTGGAATGTTAGCTGGCCAACGAGCCGAGGTTCAGGTCCAAGGGGAGCAGAGAAAAAAAAAAACTGAGGTTTAAACGGCATAATTCGCTCAGTCATTGTTTGCTGCACCAAAAGACATGCCAAACACAGATGGGAATGTTCATTTAAGGCAACAAAATGTTTAAAAATGCTTAAATATGACCCAAACCACTTGGGGGGTTGGCTCTTCCAAACATGACATTCTATTACTGGGCTGCTAATATTAGAATTCTAAAGTTTTGGCTCCAATATGAAACTTTAGATCCCGCGCCCACTTGGGTAACCATGGAGGCATTTTCTACTAAACCAGTTTCATTGAAGGCTTTGGTGCATTCTTCTACTTTATCCTCCACTTCTCCGTACAGTAAGAATGTGCTTGTGAGAACTTCTCTTAGAATTTGGGCTCAATTCAAACGCTGTTTTGGTTTACAATCTTTCTCCATCCAAGCTCCAATAGCCAATAATCATGCTTTCCCTCCATCACTTGTAGACAATGCTTTTTTAATTTGGTCCAATCAAGGCATAGTATCATTTCAGGATTTATACATTAACAACACCTTTGCGTCCTTCCAACAGCTCTCTGAGCAGTTCTCACTCCCTAAACATCACTTTTTTAGATACCTACAAATTCGCAGTTTTGCTCGCACAGCCTTCCCAAATTTCCCCAATTTGCCCAACGAGTCACCTCTTGATAGGTTTTTCAAATCTAGTTACTCATTGAAAGGGTTAATTTCAGATATTTATAATCAAATTCTCTCTCTTCGTCCAGATCCACTGGATAACATAAGGGCCTTGTGGCAAGAGGATTTGGGGGAGGAGTTATCTGAGGTTTTGTGGGACGAAATTCTTAGTCGTGTGCATAAATCTTCAATATGTGCACGCCATGGCCTTATTCAGTGCAAAATTCTGCACCGTACGTATTACACTAAAGAGAGGCTGGCTAAGATCTACAAAGATATATCTCCAGAATGCGATAGATGCAAGCAAACCCCAGCCAATTTAATTCATATGTTTTGGCTCTGCCCATCTCTGTGTAACTACTGGACGGACATTTTTAAAACTATTTCAGACATAGTTGAAGAGAGGATTGAGCCGAATGCTCTCACTGCATTGTTCGGTGTCTCCTCCTTTGTACCTTCCCTATCACAATCTAATAGAGATGTTATTGCCTTTGTCACCTTATTAGCAAGAAGACTAATTTTAACTAAATGGAAGTTAAGAACCCCCCCTTGTCATGCACGCTGGTTGGCGGATGTTCTTTATTTCCTTCAATTGGAAAAAATCTGACTTTCTACAAGGAGTTCTTCTCAAAAATTTTGGAAGGTTTGGGGCCCATTTTTTCTTTATTTTGAGAGTACTAGTTTCTCACATATTCCTGACTAGGACTAGACTGGCCTTAACCTAGCTATATGTCATATGTTATGCTCTGTTGGGGTGGCTACCTATTGTAAGGTTTTGCTGAATTTGGATATTGTATATGTGTCTGTGTTTTTGTATTTAATCCTCATTACTGACTGTGGAGGGTTGTTGTGTTTTGGTTTGATTTGATTTATTGTTGTTTATTTTGTGTATGTAAGCAAAAAAGGTAACTTGTTTTTGTACAGATATATTTTTTTAACTGCTTTTGTATTGTTGTCTTGAAATTAATAAACAAACTTGGGAAAAAAAAAAAAGAAAAAAAAAAGCTTAAATATATGTATTCATTGCCTGCCCAAGCACTCACGATGACCTTTCTGATTTAAACTACAGTACTGCTGTTGATATCAAGCACTACACATTCATTAACCTATCCCGGCTGTCACTGGGCGAGAGGCGTGGGACATCCTGGACAGGTCGTCATCTATCGCAGGGCTAACACAAGAGAGACAGACAACCTGCTTGCTGTGAGGCATCAGTGATAACCACCACACCACTGGAGCACAATACATGCGAATACCTAATAAATACACAAAGGTACTATTCTTATAAACTCCTAACAACGTGTAAAAGTGACATAACATATTTTATTATCATGTCATAAACTTGGTTTTTACAGGCCATGCTGAACTTTAGGGCAACATGTGACATTGTAATAATGTGACTGAGGTGGTGACGCACATGACCATTTCCTGAGGTGTTTTTTTTTTTCAGGGCGACATTAAATTAATTATTTTTCTTTATATTTTCCTTTAATTAATTAGACACGTGTTTGTTTTTTGTTTTTTACACAACACAATTCAACTTTAGACGTCTTACCTGCTCTTTTAGCATCCTTAATGAGGACCATAAAATGTAATTGATTTGCTAAGCCGCCATTTTAACGGAAGTAGACAAGCGGCCTTCAAAATAAAAGCCCTCGCTCGGAAAAAAGTCACTCGGGTGAATGGTCATTGGTATTTTTTTGTTGCTAATCACCTGAATTTTATATCGCACCATCATTGGAGTCTGTTCACACAACGATCTGCGCGTAAACAACGGAAAACAACGACTGAAACGTGCCACGGATGCTTTAAATGTGAAGGTGAGCCGGAAATTGACCTACATTTAAAGTCCACGCCTGTCTCTGTGCGTCGAGGGAGAGACGCGTCCCTTTATAAACAGCGGCCTTCCCTTCCACTGGACACACAGCCGGTCGGAGTGAACACGGAGTTTATCTGTCCTCAGAGACAAACGACGCCTTCGCGAAGAAGACCACCGTCTGCTGCTCCTGTCCTGTCGGTGAGTGGGAGACCTTTAAACGTCAACGGTCGCGAATAAAACGTAAACCTGGTTCTTAATCCTGATTGGCTTACGCTAATTCCCGAGCATTTTTAAAATAAAGGAAACGGACACGTAAATAAACGATAACAGAAAATAAAAAATGACATTATATTAGACTCACAGGATAATTTACTACAGTATTATTTACATTTTATTAATAGAAAGAGGAATTTCCGTTCATTTTAACCTCACGTGTGTCTAAACATGTGTTATAAATGAATAAATACACACACCACTCATACTGAACTTGTTATTCACCAGTAGAAAATAATATATCAACATTTAAATGTCAGCATTGGTTTTTACTAAATGTTTTCTTAGTTGTGTTAAGAGGAAAAGATGTGACATTATATTGTTATTAAGCATTTCTAAAAACAGTCTACACAACTGTAACTTCTTGGCTAGATTAACTCCACCCTCAACCTAAAACCCCCATGAGACTAAACTGTAAGAATTTGCAATATGTGGGCTACAAGCTTTGTTTAATGCAAAGTGCACGTTTAAAATCAGTCATAACGTTTCTTAAGACGTCACTCTATGTCTCTAGCTGGCTTTGGCTGTTTGCAGTATGTTTTTATTTTTGCAGCGCACACTCACCACATCCATGTTTATTTGAGTTTATATTCAGCCTTGTCGTTCCTCCGTCTTCACACGCAGCGATGACCTTGAACCCCGTAAAGTCTTTCGTCATTGAGCTGGACGGTCCGGCCGATGCGGCGTTCATCGGAGGGGAGGTGGTGTCCGGCCAGGTGGTCCTGGAGCTCCACCGGGACATCAGAGTGCACTCCATGAAGGTGCAGGGACGAGGGGTGGCCACGGCCCACTGGCTGGAGAACCGCGGCATGAACTCCGTCTACAACGACTACACCTCCAAGATCACCTACTTCAGGAAGAGGCAGCATCTGATCCGAGGTCAGTAATGATACCTGTCAATATTCCATTAGTGTGTTTTTTATTTATCCATCTGACTACAGTCTAATCACAAGAAGGTGAATTATGACGTGGCCATCCTTCAGCCTTGACTTTCATTTTCTATTTTAAGCAATGACAACTCATTAATTTTCATAATTCACCAGAGTCTGACAAAATAAATTACTTTCAGCTGTGTTCATTCAGGGGAGATGCTTAAACACGGACTGCTCAACGAGTTTAGTATCGAAAATAAATCTGTGATCACTTACTTTCTTTTGTCTCCCAATATTTGTGTGCAGCATTCGTGTGAAATATAGTCTATAGTTTCTACCTGAGTGCATTTTCAGCTGGTGGTTGAAAACGTTCTCTCTCCCTGTTCTGAAAATGTGATGTGAAACTGCTGATCTGCTGTGTCGTGTAACAGCTGGTAGACCCTGCGTCTTGTACTCCCTGCAGTTTGCAAAATAAATGAAGCCACCTGGATCAAATGTGTTGCATGGAAACCGAGGGAAGCTCCCTGATACATCCGTTAGATAACATAATCTTGGCATTAAACACACGTCCATTAGCGTCGAATCCAGATAAACTCCACTGACTTCACCCGAGTAGTGCTGTGTTGTGCCGGACATGTTGCGGTAAAGTGTGAAATTCCCCCCGAGTGGACGGCTCCTGGCAGCTTTGAAAACGGAGAGAGGTACAGAGTATAGGCCATAGAAGTTGAGTAAATAAACTGTAGACAGTGGTTAATGTTTTATTAGCGTCTCTGCAGTTGTTTTGACTCCCCAGTCTGGTTAGACGGGTACATATCAGACACAGAGGCTCAGATGAAGGCAGACAACAAGCAGCCAAAATAAGCTGCAAAGCACTTGAGTTTCAAACATAATTCCAAGCAGCCCCACACCTTTGTTGCAACATCTGCGTCGTGTATGCACTGTATATACTGTGGTTAAAGGTGCACCAGACTGGTTTTGTATATTAATATTAATATGCAGCCTAAATGAAAACACTCTGACCGCAACGAAGTAACACATCAACCATTAACTAAGAGGCCGCAGAAAACAAATGCTTCAATTATTCATTCGTTTTCAAAATACTGAGTATGTCATTAACCCGCTAACAGAGCCAGAACTGATTCAGTGTCATGCGAAAATTTATCCAACAATGACATGTGAGAACAGTTACCAGAGATCAACCTTTTATTAATGTCATTATCAGACTAATTGATTCATTGAATGGATACAGGAAAACTGCTCACACCTGAAGTGACACCAAATACAAACCAGTTTCATTCAGCTGTAATTACATGTTTATTCTTGTCCAGATAGATAGATAGATACTGTTTTTATTCAGTGGGAAATACGGTATCCAGTCCCATCATTACACAGAGGTAAGAGGAAATAACTGTCAGCAAAAAAATAATAATAAAAAAATAATAAAAGTATAGTAAGGTGCATAAAAAATGCATAAAATATACAAAAACATAAGAAAAAATTCAATACACAAATAAATGTTATATATATACAGTATACGAGTATGTGAAACTATACAAGATATATACTTAAAACATATAAATACTGTATAAAATATTTAGATATTTAAGATATGTGTAAGTTATTAAATATATAAGTTACACTGTATGAAAATATATAGTCGTAGCACGTTGAAGCTGAAACACAAAAGAGGGCGATGTCACATTGTCGCTATCTGTAACTTTTATTTTGTTGGTGTGAAATGTTTTAATTTGCATTTTTGAAAGTATCTTGATGATAAAATTCAAATAAAACCACCAAAATATAAATACGCTTCTGTCTGTAACGACAGGGGCTTTGCAGTTCTGTTACGTTAAAATAAATAAAAACTACACTTACATTAGTTACACTAGGGAAATGAATCCATTCTAATTCTAGTCCTGAACTAAATGGTCCTTCTTGGCTGTTGTAATGTTTAGTTTATGTGAAAACAGCGTCAGAACTGTGTGATCATTTCAAGGTTTTTATTGTCATTACAAAAACATGATACACATGTATAAATATAGAGATATTTCACACAAGATGACGTAGTTTGTTGTGATGTTAAACTGGACTAAATTAAACACAAGAAGGTTTCTGTTACTGACTGAAAATGGACAAAATGATACAAACATGTGTCGGTACAATACGTTATGTAACATCACCCTCTTTTGTGCTTTATTTCAAAAGGACGAGCAAAGAAAATGTAAATATATGTGTATATATATATATATACCTGAAGTTAAATGAGACTGGTACAGGTTTGAATTCTGTGTTACTTCAGGTGTGAGCAGTTTTCTCCTCGCACCAATCTCTACTTAACGACTGTGACAGTTTTATTGTTTTATTTGATGTAGTAACGATAGACGAGTCCACGTGAAACTGATTACGATGTTAATAAAAGGTTGAGTTTTTGCCGTTTATTCTTTTTTTTTTTTTTTTGCATTGAATTAGTGTTTTGAGTGTATCAGGTACCAGTATAGAGGCAACATGGGTGTTTTCCTGTGTTGCTTATCTGCAGAATCTGTCCAGGAAGCACCAGCTCTAAACTGTTTTTGCAGACGGGCCGTGCCTCTCTGACGCATTTCCCCAATCCTTTCACTTTCTGAATCCTTTCTATGTAAGCCGCTGAGTTTAAGACATAATGTGATATATCAATGTTGTGTTGAACTGCAGCATTATGAGCGAAAGGAAGGAAGAAGTAGGAGGGTATGGGTGGGGGAGTGGGGGTGCTGTTTTAAAAAATGCAGCCTGTGTCGCTGTGGCAACCTGGGAAAGCAACACGTGGCTCTTCCTGGCCACGCCCCCTTTCGTCAACGCTCTTCATTCATTTCGCCATTTATTCACTTTTGCACGAACACAATGTGAATGACACAACAATTTTCTTTTATTTATCCTAGAGTCACTGGTCTCGTTGGAGTTAAAATAAATGTGTTTTTCTTGCAAATGCCGCCAAATCATTTCTTGCTTACTTTCTTTTTAACTATTTACTATATACTGGACATTTATTTGCAGAATTAATGGGCATTAGTACCACATTTATATAAAATGATGTGCTAAAAACAGGTCAAATTTGATCTGGAGGGCAATAATGTTTGTTTCACAGTGTTGTTAGCAGCCGCTTTGGCAAACAAATTGGTTAAACTTGAGTCTGCAGTTGTACTAAACGTCCTTTCAATTAGGATAATCATACCAGACTCATCTGCACTGAGGTAGTGGTTATCAGGCTTATCTGTCAGTGCAGAAGAAACAAACACGTGGTCTTCTTATCAAGCGTGGTGGTGGAGTCTGAGGGCTGTTGCTTCTTGTCACCAGCAGGTGGCGTGCTGGGCTTTTGTTTCACCAAAGAACAGAACTATTACTGTGTATTTAAAGGAGATGCAAACTGGGTTATTTATCACACAAATATGACAACATTCCTAATTATATTAAGAATATTTTTTTGACAAATTGAAGATGCTGTGATGTCTCCTTAATCTATCCCATCATCAGGGAGTAACTTTAAGGGTAAGCTCAGTTGGAGACATCCCTTCAGAGCATCATGTATAAGACTTTAACAACGTTTCCCTCATTCATAATCTTCATCACAGCAGCTCTGTGCAGCAGCAGCAGTCCTGCAGCTCTCTGCACTGCACCAGTGAGCCGGTTAGTGGCACCAGAGAGCTAAGTCCTCATCCTCAAGAACAAAGCAGTAAACAACTTTGTTTTTCACCGAACAGACTTGATTTCTGTCTCAGGGCTTTTGGATTGAATGAAGGAGAGACATGAGAGAATAACCTAGTTTGGAAATAAAGCAGCGACGGCTTCGCTTGTGGATTTTTTTTTTTTTAGAAGTGCTCAGAAATGTGTCTTTGTTTTTAGACATGTCAGAAAGTGGCTTTAACTTGTAAAAAAGAAAGTCTGCACTGATGATGTGATTCATGGAAGATGGTGCAGACGTGTCGCTTCTGTCTTGGTCACATTTGGATGGTGTCGCACTATTCTTGGATTTCCTGGAATAAGCTGCATGTACTCCCGTGCCTATAGCTGTGTGTTTTTCATGCCTGCGTAACAGTGTGTTATACATGGGAGCGTTGGGGTAAACAGCTTTGGTCCAGAATGAAACTATTTTTCCCCTGAGCTGTGCAGGGAGGCTGTCTGCCAGAATGAGGCATGCTCAGTTGAGGCTGTTTTCCTCTAAGAACCTGTAACCATCAATCATCACCAGGCCCTGTTTTCCTCCCTCTCTCTCTCTCTGTCCTGCCTCCACACCCAGTCTGCATGTTTATTATGTTGCCTTAAGGGGTTGCTCTGGAAATATGAGGCCTTGCGAGATGAGAAGCGGCAAATAGATCGGAGGGACTGTGAATAATACATAATAATGGACGTTAAAATGTGACTGCCTGGTTCTTGGTTTCATTTTCACAGTGTATGTGGGTGTAGTTGTTCTAGTACTACGCTTGGGGCATGTTCCAGGAGTTTGCCCTGACATGTTTTGATGCGTTTGTTGTTCTTGCGTCCTCCTGGATGTTAAATAATTATGTTTTTTTTTTTTTTACTTTCCCATTTGTGCTTGAAATGCGTTTGAAAGCCTTTCCCGTGGCCGTTAAGCTCACTCCAAAACGTGCGTGATTGCATTTTGCTGTCGCGCTGCAGCTTGTTTTCGAACTTCGGCCCCGAAAAAGTCTGCGCCGAAACGGCGGTCCATGAACGCACCGTCGCCCAGCCTTCAACCCTCTCCTGAGGCCTTACATAATAAATTCGCAAGCCCCGCCCACTTTCTCAGTCTGCAAATACTGCTGCTTCACACATGCATCAACAGTTTGAGCTTTAAACACGCGATAAGAAGATATCTACAGCCTCAAGATCATCTCCTGCACACTCACTGAGGGGCAAGAACAAGAAAGAGCCAACCACGTACAGATTTTTTTTCTTCCTTCCTTAGAGGACTTTGCAACAAAAAAACAAAATGATTTTCGACAAGTTGAAAAAGTTTGCCATCGTCTTCGACTCCGCGGAGGTGGACTGTCCTCCCGTCTTCAGCAGCGGGGACGTGGTGTCCGGACGAGTGGTGCTTGAGCTGAGCAGGGAGAGCCAGGTGGAGTCCCTGAAGCTCCACGCGGAGGGGTTCGCTAAGGTGCACTGGACCGAGTCCCGGTCCGCCGGCTCCAGCACCGCGTACACCCAGAACTACAGCGACGAAGTGGAGTACCTGAACCGCAGAGAGGTGCTGCTGCAGGCAGGTCAGTCCGCCCTGCAGGCACGGGGCACGGGACACGGGAGAGGGTTCATTATGTTCAGGCGAAGCAGCAACACATCCTCTCTCCTCTCTCACGGAGCTGTTGAAACAATAGTGAAAGTGGTTTAAATGTCTTGGGCACACAGAGCTGGTTGTTTGTCTGCAAACAGGGACTAGTGTTGTTGTCAGGGTACAGCCTGAAGAGTTTAACTAGTCTGGTCTGGTTGTGTGAAAGTCTGATGAAGTCTTGGTTATGGAAGAAGTTGTCTCTGAGTTGTTTGTGTCGCATTTCTATAAGTTATGAGCTGATTTCTGAACTTGTTTTTTGTTGTTGAAGCAAACCTGATGCACCATCTAAGAGCTGAAGGAAAGTTTAAGAATCTTTCTGAAATGTTTTAACTTTCTTGCTTCACTTTTGTTCACATTTACTCCTTCGAAATGTGTAAAAGTGCAAAAAAACAGAGCTTGTTATTATTTTATGTGTAAATATAAAAGTTTAACCGTGTAGGGACTGGAGTGAACAGACATTCTGCAACAGCTGTTATTCTCTCTGTGAAAAGTTCTGTCGAAGGAAACGAAGCAGATCCTGGGTTGTTTTTCTGCTCTGCAGTGTGGGGGAGCCTCAGGTCTTCATTCATTGGGGCACAGAGTTGTTTTGGTTTAAAGAGCAGACAGGAAACTCACAGCCTGCGCTCTGTCGACGTTATGCAGTTTCCCTGTTTGGTTCAGTTCTTCTGGTAAAGAACTAAGCTAAGACACGCCATAATATAACTCATATTGCTTTAAATAGTTGTGTTTAAAGAATTTTTTTTTAGTTTTTTTTGGGTATGTCCACTGAAACATTACCACTTGACCCGACACGAGGGTTTGACAGTGACACCGTTTAAATGAAGTGTGCCCACAGAGCTGACAAAGGCGACACAATACGTTCTGCTAAACGCAAACCTGTGCTGCAGGAGAGTGGAAATAAAAAAAACACCCAGAGCAGTTGTGACGGGTCTGCGCGATATAGCTTGAGGAAAACATGTTCTCAGTCAGCACAATAGAGCAGGAACCGCCCCTCAGAGCAAGCACAGAAACCATGTGACTGCAGAGAAAGACTCTGAGATTTCTACTTCAGCAAAGAGTCGTTCTTGAAAGATCCGCTCTTAGAAAGGCAGCTTTATTCATGTAGTCATTTTTTAAAGTTTGCACCGGTGTAGTTTTATCAGGACTTACTTTCGTTCTCCAGAAGAAGCCATTTGCTTCTTTTTATGTGGCGTATTAGTCACGTACTAAAAAATCTGTTAATAAATCACAGCTAAGATTACGAAACAGTCATTTCATTGTTCTGAGGTGATTGTTTTATAATAATGTTTAAACTTTATTGTCCTCTTCAAGCACAGCAAGATATGCAAATTGAATTTACACTCTCTGTACTCTGTACCTCTACACATCAAACGAATGTTAAATTTCTTTATTTCTTTGTCCTTCTCCTCAGATAACGGTGAAGTCACGGTCCTTTCTGCTGGCAGACATGAGTATCCGTTCAGCTTCCAGCTGCCAGAAGAGACGCTGGTCACCTCCTTCGAGGGGAAGCACGGCAGCATCCGTTACTGGGTCAAAGCTAAGCTGCACAGGCCGTGGGCCACCGTCAAGAAAATCAAGAAGGAGTTTACAGTCATCGAGCCCATCGACATCAACACGCCAGCCTTACTGGTGAGCAGCCCGGGCCTCACACCTCATGATTGTGTTCTCGCACACTTCATGATTTTCTGGGTGTCTTGAGGGGCGCGCTCATTTGGTTTTATAATTTGTAGGCGCCGCAGGCTGGCACGAAGGATAAGATGGCGCGGGCGTGGTACCGCAGCTTCGGTCAGGTGTCTGTAACCGCAAAGATTGACCGCAAAGGCTACACACCAGGTGAGAGCGGAGCACTTCTAACACCTTCAGTAAACACAATGTTTTTTGGTTTTTTTTACGCTTACAAAGAAGTGCCTGCATCACTTAACCCGTTCTCCCTCTCTCTCTCCCCACAGGTGAGGTGATACCTGTCTTTGCAGAGTTCGACAACTCTACCTCCAGATCAATTGTGCCCAAAGCCTTCATCACTCAGACGCAGACGTTCATCGCCCGCGGCACCATGAAGCAGAAGCGCTCGGTGGTGGCCACGCTGTGCGGTGACACAGTGGGCGCCAAGTGTCGTGAGACCTGGCACGGTCGCGCCATCAAGATCCCGCCCGTGGGTCCGTCCATACTTCAGTGCCGCATCATCAAAGTGGAATACATGCTCAAGGTGAGTCCAGTCCTCAGCTGCTTCACTTTTTATGAATTTAAAAGCTGCGTTCCTTCGTTCCGCTCATATTTGCTGCTGCTGCTGCTGCGGTTTACACAGAAATCACTAAATGTTTTCTTCCTTTCCTCGCTCCAGGTTTGTGTTGATGTTCCTGGGACGTCCAAGATGTGTCTGGAGCTGCCGCTAGTCATAGGCACCATTCCCCTCCATCCCTTCGGCAGCCGAACGTCCAGCGTCAGCAGCCAGTACAGCGTCAACCTGGAGTGGCTGCGCATGGCCATCCCCGAGCAGCCTGAGCGTAAGTGTCCTGTGATTACAGCCTAGATTTACTTTTTACTGCACCGGAACTCATATCTCCAAATATCCAAATTGTCTTTATTCATGAAATTTCTATAATTACCGACCGCTAAAATACCATATTTCTCAGATGTTAGTGTGAATAAACAAAGGTTTTCATTCACATCGGATCAAGCCGGTGTTTGTTGGTGCAAAAAGGCACTAAATGTTAAGAGGGTTTTTAGGAGTTTTATCGGCGGTCACGACTCAGCTGCTGACTGTGTTGACCTGCACCGATCTGTTGAGTCAGACCAGCGGACTAATCCCGCCTCTTTCCCTGCAGCTCCTCCAGATTACAGCTCCGTGGTGACGGAGGAGGAGGCCGAGCAGCGCAACAACGCAGTGGTCCAACAGCCGGCCGAGGACCTGAGTGGGATCCTGGAGCGACCCCTCATGGCTTTTGTCCAAGAGTTTCGCTTCCGACCTCCGCCAGTGTACTGCGAGGTGAGTCACCAAACGCTAGAAACGACTCCTACCTACACCTACTGCTTACTGAAGTTTGATCGTCACGTGTAAACATTTACAGGCGAACAGATTTTCTTTTTAAAACACATTTTTTTTCTTTTCTAAAGAAGTTGTGTAACAGTAACCACATGGAAACAAATCTGTAGGTGTGAACTGAATGTAAAACTATGTGCTTACCTAACTGTGTCTTTTTTTTCTTATTCCTTTTTTATAGATTGACCCCAACCCTCAGCCCATCAACATGAGACCTCGCTGCATGACGTGTTGAACCATGAGCCCTGCCTGAGCGTTGAGCAGATTAGTTATTGAAACAAATATAGAGATTTGTCTTCTCCTGGATTGCTTCTCTCTGGTAAATGGTCCCAGCCAGTGTGGAGACGGAGCGGCGCGCCACACAGAAGAGAGGTCCGGAGACGGGAGTCCTCAGGAACTGGATGTTGGTGAAGGAGCTGCCAATCCAATAAAGTGGACGTTTTCCTGCTCTGTCGAGAGGAAAGCTTCTTTGCATCAGTTCCCCGTCCTCCCCAAGTGATTTTTGGCTCGCGGTGAAGAGAGCCGCAAATACCTCCCAATCAACGATTCCCTCCTGTGAAGATTTTGTTTTAAGATTTAAGGAGTTGTGGACATCTTGTGTAGGGGGGGTGGGGTTAAGATCACTTGATATTTTATCAGGTGCAGAGTTGAAGTTGTGTTCAAATGTCTGACAAAAAAAAGCGTTCATGTTCAGTCGACATGTTTGGAAGCGCGCTGTCATCTTTTTGAGAGAGAAGTGCAATTATTGTTGACGTGCCAGCAGCTTCTCTTTGCCTGGTGACCGAGTTAACAACCTGCAGTTTTTTGCTGTGCATTGTGTGACTCGACAACATTGTGCCTGTGATATATTTCTACTGTTACTTAAGCACATACTGTATCTGTAGGTGTGATGGTGGAGCAGATAAGTCGGATAAGGAGATGTATTTTTTTATGCATGCAGGTAACGATATGTAAAAGGGAAAATGTGTATGCCTTAATTATCTCCAGTTGAAGATTGCATGAGAGTTTCAGGGAGTCGTTCTCTCAGAGAGCTGGATAGAGCTGAATGTATTCTGGAAAAACAAAACAACAACAAAAAAAAAAAACAGAACAAAAAAATGGTGGGACAGTACGTGGATGAATTCCAAAACCAGTGTTGTGCTAATGCAAGGCTCTTGGCACTGAAGCTTAAAGATAAAACGTGGTGCAGTTTGCCGATAAGACGGCTCGCTGCTCAGCTCACACAGGTGCTGATCAAAAGGAAGAAGACGGGAGACCTCTGAGGAGAGCGCAGCGAAACGTTTGACGAGTGCCAGACGCCCCCCGTCCGTCGGCGCTGTCGGGGTCGAGCCTTAACGTCAGAGATGACGCTCAAATGTACATTCCAAAAACTGACTCGAGGAATTGTTTCCTCCTCAACTTCCAAAAAAAAAAAAAAAAAAAGACTGTCAGGAGTATCAGAGAAGTCTTCAGGGTCAGCTAGAGCAACTTCAGTGGCACGCACTGAAAACAAAGAATGTATTTTTATACAATGAACTGTTGATTCAGGATCTTGCCAAAGTTTTGTAATTGTTTTTTTTTTTTTTTTTTGTAATAAAAAAAAGACTAAACTAAAGTTTGTCTTCAGCGTTTCCTTCAGCCTTGACTGGTATGTGAGCTGCATACTTTGTTAGGGGAATAATAGCTGGCCTGGTTCGTGCCAGTGGATTGGTACATCATGTTCAACACTGAGAGTCACAGCTATGCTAAAGCCATGGGCACAGTTCACAGAAGGAACAAACTACACACTGAATGAAATGTGTGATTACAGACTAGCGTTATGAGTGTGTCACTTCTGATGCTGTCAACTTACGCAATCAAGTTTTTTTCCCCCTCAGTGCTCAAACACCAAACCGTCTCAACGTATTATTTCAAGTCACCGCAAGATGATCTGTCAGCTGGTGTATGGATTACATCTGCGTCCTCTCGTACAGAGCGTACTCTGTTTACACGACTATTTAACCAGGATCCCAGTCACTTCTGACACATGCAAATACATAACACATAGGAGCAAACAGACGGGCGGCTCGGTGAATTACACAAACTGTTGCACAAATCTATAAACATGGCTGAAAGCCAGGCTGAAGAAATCCTCCGCGGAGAGGGATGTGCAGCGCAGCGTGGAGGAAAGACGAGACTGACGGTGAAACTTTAGTTTGTAAAACACTGTTTTGTTAAGAATGTCACATCAAACCTTGACTGATTGAATAAATGTGGATTCTGGACTGAAAGATTAGGTGCAGGAATACACTGATCAGTCATAACATTATGACCACCTTCCTAATATTGCGTAGGTCTCCCTTGTGCCGTCAAAACAGTTTATCAGGGTGTCCTGTGGTGTCTGGCAACAGGATGTTGTTAGTGGGGGGCCTTTGAGGGGAGGGGCCTCTGTGGATCATCCCACAGATACTTGATCAGTTTGGGATCTAGTGAATTTGGAGGCCAGGTCAACACCTTGTGCTGTTCTTGATGTTTTTGTTCCTAAACTGTTTGTGTTTGTGTGTGTGTGTGTGTGTGTGTGTGTGCGGGTCTGTGTCAGGCTGCATCCTGCAAGGAGTGTCATTGCTATGGGGTGTTGGTGTCTGGTCTGGTCTGGTCTAGGTGGGTGCTACATGTCTAAGTAACATCCACACCAATAAATGAATACCAGGTCCAAAAGTTTCCCAGCAGAACACTGAGTTTGTCACAAGATGGTCAGTGTTATTAACTTCTCCTGTCAGTGGTTTTAATGTTGTGGCTGATCGGTGTAAGTTGAACTGATACCTAATTGATTCCAAAAAGAAAACAGCAGCAGTATTCAAGTAGTTTCATCTATTCTCATGTGTGTCTGAGAGAAGGATGCTTGTTCAAATCAAGTCAGGGTCATTTCTTTGGGGGAGCAGCTTTGGGCCTAAGGGTCGTAGGTTCACACCCTGCCTGTGTCCACGGCTGAGATAGTCTTAGCTAGCACCTAATCCCAATATTGCTCCCCGGGCACTACCCATGTAGCAGCACCACTACTAGTGTGTATACTACTGTGTAAACAAATGAATGGGTTTAATGCAGATACAGGGATCAATAAAGGAACCATTCTCATTCTAATGTACACAAGCATTTTCAGTTTACTTCTCTTTTTGTCATTTTTGGTGACATTACACGGATGCTGAGAAGTTGCAAAAGTCAAATCATATTCACACTATTCATTATTATTATTCTTAATGCCTCACATCTGATTTTAGTGCTTAATGTATTTCAAAACAGGAACCAAGAGGAGTTTGACGTCAGATTCAGGTCGTAGACATGAACACTCAGCTCTTATTTATACTGTGTATTCTAATCCATTCATCACAGGCTCTACCTCTCAGTACTTTACTTCTTAAACGTCTTATATCTACATCTAAAATAACAGCCAGACAAAAAGGTGCAGCTGTAATTTAAGTCTTGACATCAAGGAGGTTTAAAAGAATTAGAAGTGATTGCAGACTTTAAGACCGACATCAGATGTGTTTAGAGACAATAAAAACTATAAGACCAAACAAATGTGACTTTGTGCTGTAGAACAAATGTCTTTAGTTGTAATTAAAAGCACCTCACCCAGTAAACATGAACACAGCGGTCCTTATATCTGAACTTACATAATACCTGAACTATGTAACAACATTAGGCTGTAAAGCTTAAGCTAAATTGAGTTACAGCCTGTAATCATTATTGTAAGAGCAGATAGTAGTAGATAGTGGTAGTAAGTTGTTTTACTTCTCAGAATCTGTTATTGAGTCAAGTACTAGTGAGTATTAAATCAGTGGGACCTCTGTGAATGTGCAGCAGAACAGCATGAGAGCTCTTTTTAAGTCTGAAGTTCGACTGAATGGAACAACTTTATATTTTATTTTTTATCTGACTGAAGTGAAACTGAAACGAGATCTGACCCCAATGACATGCTGCATACTGCTGTTGTTTAGGCCAGGTTCCTGATGTCTTCATGTTGTTTGGTAGCTATGGTTAGCTGCTGAGCGGGCCATACAAGCCAGCAGCGTTTGGTTAGCTTATGTTTCACAATGTTTGAATTATCCTCTGCTGCTCTGTGGGCCTACAAGCTAGCAGCATGTACTTAGTTTATTTAGATTTTAGGTTAAGCTAGCCAGTAGCATTTGGTTAGCTTATATCTCACAAGGGTTGAGTTAGCGTCAGCTGCTGAGCGGGCCATACAAGCCAGCAGCATTTACTTAGTTTATTTAGATTGTAGGTTAAGCGTCATATCACATGACTGTAGGTTTGTTAGGGTTTCTCAGCTGGACAGGGCCTCTAAATGTGTTTTGCCTGGGATTTTGGCAGAAGGGATTGTAACATCTAATCCTGTGTATTAATGAATGTCTTCACCACCACAGTGACGACACAGTGGGCTTTTAAAAAGGACTTTATATGTTTCACAGTGTACACCATGTTCATGTAAACCCTGATAATATGCAGAGTACTACTAATACTAACATTAATACCGGTACTAATAATAATATTAATATTAATAGTAGCATTAATACCAATACTAATAGTAATACTAAGATTAATATTAAAACTAATACCAATATTAAGATTAATACTAAGACCACGAGTAATACTAATAATACGAATACAAATACTGATTCTAGGACTAACACTAAGGAAATACAAAAGAAAACACAAACATAAACATATACTTTTACTATTTACAAGAATGTGCAGAATCGCTGCCATATAAGACGTTCGAACTGGCCGCACTCTGCAGGCTCTGTGGTGGCGTCGGCCATCCTGTGTGGAGTGGTCTGCTGGAGCAGTGGCATCGCAGAGAGGGAAAGGAAGAAGCTGGATAAGATCATCAGGTCCAAGTCCAGCTCTGTCCTGGGCTGCCCCTTGGACTCAGTCGGGGAGGTGGGTGACAGGAGAGTCCTGGCTAAAGTGTCCTCCATGCTGGACGATGGGTCCCGCCCCCCTCCATGGTGACCTGACGGAGCTGAGGAGCAGCTTCAGTGGATTAATACTATGACTAATACTAGTAATGACACTTAGATCAAAACTAGTACTAATACTAAGATTAATACTAATACTACTACTTGTACTAATACTAAGATTAATACTAAGACTAATACTAGTGCTACTACTAAGATTAAAACTAATACTAATACTAAGACTGCTACTTGTACTGATACTAGTACGAATACTAAGATTAATACCAATCTGAGATTAATACTAAAACTAACACTAATATGCAGATTAATACTGAGATTAATTCACGTTTGTCTTGTTTTATAACTTCTACCATCGTCTTGCTCAAAGCTCATCATAATGTAGCTCAGATATTCTGCACATTCTTATAAATAGTAAAAGTTTATGTTTATGTTTTTTTTTTTGTATTTCCAGGACTGTTACTTTAACAGAGTTGCACGCACAGTATATAAAACAGTGATCTATGAGTAATTCAGTCTCTGCTTTATGGTTCTCCTTTCACTCACATCAGTTTTTATTGATATTTGTAGATTTAATGTGAGCCACAAATGCATGCCACTTCCTACTAATGTGTAAACTGTTTAATGAAATAAACAATAAAAAGACTTCAACATGCAATCATAATTTCTAAACTTTCAAGGATCCAGTCTTATTTACTACAAGACCTTTAACAAGTTCTGAATTACACTTTTAAGTGAGCTGAGGCCCTACTTTGGAGAGGAACTCCCCCTGCAGCCATTCACGCGCTGTGACCTGCATACCTCCAGTCGGGCCTCGGGGGGGTTTTGTGGCCCGTATTTCAGGTGGACATGCACAACCTGTTTTTCGCCATATCTGCTTTTTGACCTGATTATGTGGAAGACTGCATCATTCCGCTAAAGAGTGACAAATAGATGATCGTTATCTCTTATTTACACGTCACTAACAAAAAATCTGGGAACGTTTGGAGGGTAATTCAGTCAGTGATGTGTTCTGAGATATCTGCTGTCTGTGTCACCCCTTCAGCGCAGAAACAAAAACAACCGTGACTTTTATAAGACGTCCTTTGACCACCAGCGGACACCTCCTTTGAAGTTTTTGTTCAGCGCAAAATTAGATTAACATAATCCCATGAGCCGAGATTTTCTTTTCTCCTACGGCATGTTTTGGACGAGTTGCAACCAATCGCTAATTACATTTCGGGTTTCTGGGGAGCGGCGATTTGCAGTACAAGGTGGCTGGTTGCGTGGCAGAGGTTGTAAACAAACAAGGCAGTCAATGTGTGTGTGGGTTTTGGGAGAAACTTGCCAGAGGAAAATGATTATGTGAGTCAGAGTTGGACTTTCGGTTGATTTAACAAAGGTTTCGTGTAGTTTCTGTTGAAAGGTATCAGGCAATCAAAAAAAAAAAAAAAAAACTCTACTGCCCAAAGAGTAAATCCTCAGAGGAGAGAATTGTTAAACATTTAATACGTCACATCATCAGATTCAACACCACTCACAGCATTAGGATTTCCATCTACTGGAGACAAAACACCAAACTCGACACACGTGGACAGTCAAAATGCTCCTTTAATTTGCTTTTAATCCTCAAACACACGTGAAGGAAGATGCAAGAGTCGCCAAACCCTTAAAAACAAGTTGTCAAGATGATGTTTCTCTGCCCTCAGGGCTCAGGTACAGGACCGTCAGGGGCAGAGGGGCGCACTTTGGCAAAAACTTGGTACCTTCATGAATGTTACGTTGTACCTCAATCACCTATGAGAAGATGTCTGTGATTTTAGTGTACCGTTGTCTTTCTCTGCTTTGTCTGTTACCAGACAAACTTAATGCAGAGTTTGAGGAAAAGAAATTCCCCTTGGAGAAGTACAGTCTAACACAATCAGCCACAACATTAAAACCACTGACAGGAGAAGCAAATAACATTGACCATCTTGTGACAATTCCGTGTTCTGCTGGGAAACTTTTGGGCATGGCATTGATTCATGTGGATGTTACTTAGACATGTAGCACCCACCTAGACCAGACCAGGCACCCCTACCACCCCATAGCAATGACACTCCTTGACGGCAGCAGCCATCCCCAGCAGGATGCTGGCACATACACAAAAATGCTTTAGGAACAACTAAAAAAAAAACATGAAGAACAGCACAAGGTGTTGACCTGGCCTCCAAATTCACTAGACCCCAAACTGATCAAGTACCTGTGGGATGATCCAGACCCAAAGGCCCCCCACTAACATCATTCTGTTATCAGACACCACAAGACACCCTCAGAAGCACCATGATTAATTAACTGGGTGAACTCCAATCCTCAGCCAAAATCTACTTTTAAAACACAAATAAACTTCATACTTCACACGTTCTGTGCTAAAATCCACCATGAAGTCAAGACTGTAAAGGGATAGTTCCAGTTTATTCTTACATTGATTTTCATAAGTTTGACCGTTGCTTAAGTCAACTGAAAACAGAAGGAAATGGTAAAATGATTACCTAAGCTGTGTTCTGTAATCATCCTTTGCAGTTTACAGATCGCTTCCTGGTTCAAGTTTGCCAAACACCACAGGACACCTTCAAAAGGCCCATGTCCATTCTCTAATGAGTCACAGCTGGTTTGGAGGCTTGGAGTTTGCGGATGGTTTGGGTTTGGAGTTTGCGGATGACACCACCCTCATCGGGCTCATCTCAGGTGGAGATGAGAGTGCTTACAGATTGGAGATTGACCGCTTGGTGACTTGGTGCAGCCGCCACAACTTGGAGCTGAACGCCTCCAAGACAGTGGAGATGATTGTGGACTACAGGAAGAACACAGCCCCACTCCTCCCCATCATCCTGTGTGACTCCACAGTCAACACTGTGGAGTAGTCCCTCCGTTTCCTGGGCACCATCATCTCCCAGGACCTCAAATGGGAGCTGAACATCAGCGCCCTAATTAAAAAAGCACAGCAGAGGATGTACTTCCTGCGGCAGCTGAAGAAATTCAACCTGACAAAGACAATGATGGTTCACTTCTACACAGCCATCATTGAGTCCATCCTCACCAACTCCATCACCACCTGGTGTGCTGCCGCCTCTGCTAAGGACAAGAGCAAACTGCAGCGTGTCATTCGCTCTGCAGAGAAGGTGATTGGCTGCAGTCTGAAGTCTCTCGACGAGCTGTACGCTTCCAGGACTCTGAAGCGTGCAGCTAAGATTGTGGCCGATCCCTCTCACCCTGGACACGGACTATTCAACAGACTCCCCTCTGGCAGACGGCTGCGATCCATCGAGTGCAGGACCACTCGCATGGCGAACAGTTTTTTTCCACCCGCAGTGCGTCTGCTGAACAATGCCAAGCCACCCCCATGAACACATCAAACCCACTACCATCCCACAGTAAATGTTCTGGTGGAATATACATATATATACTGTGTATATAGTTTTGTATTTTGTTGTATTTTTATGTTTATATATCTGAGAGCAAGTTTCTATATTTATTCTATAATATAGTTTCTATATTTTATTTTATTTTATTTTATTTTAGGCGTAACAACACCAAAGCAAATTCCTTGTATGTATGATCATGCTTGGCAATAAAGTCTATTCTGATTCTGATTCTGATTCTGACAAGGGAGACCTACACAATATTAGGAAGGTCATAATGTTATGTTGTACTCAGTACAAGGAAACCTGTTTCCAGGCGACATGTCAGAAAACAAGCACTTGTCATTAGATTACGATACAATAATACTGGTTACAGTATGCACTTAGATGACAACAAATGTTTATGAATCATGTCTTTTATGTCACTGCTGAAGCACAGAATTAATTTTTTTTTCTTGTACATACTACATACGTACACATACTACTGCAGGGTGCATATTTCTGTGTGTGTCTGAGTCATAAACGGCAGCAGTCGTTATCCAAACGCCGCTGACTGCCAAACGCCTTCACTCATCGTCCTAGCAGACCCACACAAACACTTGAATCACAGGAAACACTCACCCAGCGTCGCCAGCACCAACCAATCAACGAGCACATATTAACTCACCTCACCTACACGGGCCAATGAGAGGCCGGAATCCAAACTGTGTTTATTTTAATTGAAGAGCGCATTAAACCTGAGTGGGTTTAAGAGTTAATAACACAGTACTGAGTTTCAGACGCCGTGAGGCACGCAGTACTGGACTAACAGCTCCGACATGTCAGAGATTTTCAAAGAGACAGACTCAGCAATCCAAAGGCCTCGCGTCCGCAATCATGACTCATGCAAGCAGCTGATTCTCAAAAGGTTAAAGAAGTTGACATGGCAGAATGACTGGTGTGGTAATGCCAGCGACGTCAAACTGCGGCATGTTCCTCTTTTCTTTAAGCTGTCAAGCCGATTCCCAGCTTGCTTTGCTCAAAAACTTCCCTCAAACATCACGTTGGGCAAACAAGGGCTTCCAGTTTAAACTTCTGAAGTGAAGTGAAACCCTTTTTAAACCCCCGCAGCTCTTGATGCCCTTACCTGAAGTCATCAGCTTTTTACTTATCTGCCATTTAATAGCAGTACAAAAGGATGAATGAAGCCTTAGTCAGATTAACAGACCTAATATATAAATGCACAATTAGCACAATCGGTTCTTCAAATTATTACCGAGAACGGATGGAGTCAATATTGTGCAATAAAACTGTTACAGATGACCCCAGTAGTGAGTTTGACTTTATACTCAGAGTCGCTTGATACAGAAAAAAAAATGTGCATAGAGAATCTCATAAGAACAGAGTTACACTTAGATGTAGTAAAACAACACGGTGCACAGAGGCCTTGTAAAGCCTCAGAAGTCGGCAGATTTTACAAAAAAATAAAAAAATAAAGCCTCAACGGTTCAGCCTCAATAAATGCACTGACACAAGTCGTACGACAAAACATCCCGGTAACTGGCCTTCATTTTATTATCGCAGGTCTTATTCTAATGGTAAATACAGTGACTGCGGTTGAGGCTTTTAAATTACACCGATTAGCCACAACATTAAAACCACTGATAGGAGAAGTAAATAACATTGATCATCTTCTGATGATTCAGCGTTCTGCTGAGAAACCTTTGGACCTGGCATTCACTGGTGTGGATGTTACTTAGACATGTAGCACCCACCTACACCAGACCAGGCACCCCCACCCCATAACAATGACACTCCTTGATGGCAGCAGCCATCCCCAGCAGGATGCAGCCTGACACAGACACACACAAAAACACTTTAGGAACAACTAAAAAAAAAACATGAAGAACAGCACAAGGTGTTGACCTGGCCTCCAAATTTACTAGATCCCAAACTGATCAAGTATCTGTGGGATGATCCAGAGAGGCCAACATCCTGTTCCAGACACCACAGGACACCCTCAGAAGGCCCATGTCCATTCTCTGATGAGTCACAACTGTTTTGGAGGCACAAGGGAGACCTGCACAATATTAGGAAGGTGGTCATAATGTTATGCCTGATAGATACAGCTCTTAAAAAGTAAAACACAAAGCCTTATTCAGACGATCAACATAAAAACATGCCAAGTCAACACTTTTTACGTGTTGAATAATCTTCAGTCTATGCTTAAAAGGCTAAAAGGCCGGCGTACTAAGAAAACACAAGTTTATGATTCTTTACTGAAACGCCTCTTCTTCTTTTTTTTTTTACTACCATGTCGGTAAATGAATGAATTTATAATGTTCATCATCCGACAGTGAACATCTTCCTAGGAATCCCGATAACAAACTTCCTCTTTCTGCCCTTTTCTTGTAACTGACCCGTTTGCTTGTAACTTGTTGAAGCAACATCAGTCGTTTCTTATCAGGACACATTTTGCGTCACTGTTACCTCTTTTTTGTTTTTCTGTTGATAAAACTGAATAAATAAAAGAAAAAAAAAACTCGCCAAGGTTGCCGTGAGGAAGTCAGAGATGTCCTAATTTTCTTTCTTCTCCCCTGAGTTTCGAGCTACATTCCAGACAGATCTCAACGAGAACCAAAACAAGCCGGGGTTGTTTTTCCTTCAGGCACGAGGGCGTCTGAACTGGAGGACACATCAGCTTTAGAAGACATTATAAGGTTTTTGCTCCGTGCTGAGTTACAGTAGACTGCGGGAAGTTTGTTGGATGCTAAAGTGTGCAGATCTGTCCATGCAGTACAGTGTGAGTCCTGTCTCTGCACGTCTGTATGAGTTTTTCCTTGCATGGGAACACTTTCATGAAAATGTTGCAGGGCTGTGTTGTTAAATTAGTTAAAAATCCAACAGCTTACAAACCAGTGATGAGAAAAGGCTAAATAACGATTGTTGATTCAAAAATCAACATCTGTAAACACAATAACACGGTTACAATGGCGCTGACTGGGCCAAGAGTGATGGGAGAGGCTGTAAACAACAAATTGGTTATTTGGAAGTACAGCTAGAAGTGATACAATCCTCTTATCTTACAGGAAGACTGTAGTTACGCACAACAGTGACAAGAGGAGTAGGTCAACAAACTTGAACCAGGAAGCGATCTGCAAACTGTGAAGGATGCTTACAGACCACAGTTTAAGTAATCCTTTTACCATTTCCCTTTGTTTTCAGCTGATTTATGCAACGGTCAAAGTTATAAAAAACAAAATCCATGTAAGGATACAGTGGAATTATCTCCTTTACAGTCTTGACTTCATGGTGGACTTTAGCAGAGAACATGTGAAGTATGAAGTTTATTTGTGTTTTACAAGTAGATTTAAGCTGAGGACTGGAGTTCACCCAGTTAATAAAATACACTGATCAGGCATAACATTATGACCACCTTCCTAATATTGTGTAGGTCTCCCTTGTGCCTCCAAAACAGTTGTGACTCATTAGAGAATGGACATGGGCCTTCTGAGGGTGTCCTGTGGTGTCTGGCAACAGGATGTTGTTAGTGGGAGGCCTTTCAGGGGAGGGGCCTCTGTGGATCATCCCACAGATACTTGATCAGACTGGGATCTAGAACATTTGGAGGCCAGGTCAACACCTTGTGCTGTTCTTCATGTTTTTTTGAGTTGTTCCTAAAGCTGCTGCCATCAAGGAGTGTCTTTGCTATGGGGTGGGGGGGCCTGGTCTGGTCTAGGTGGGTGCTACATGTCTAAGTAACATCCACATGAATGAATGCCAGGTCCAAAAGTTTCCCAGCAGAACACTGAATTGTCACAAGATGATCAATGTTATTTACTTCTACTGTCAGTGGTTTTAATGTTGTGGCTGATCGGTGTACATCATCGCTGCACCAATTAATTTATCATGACTGCATGTGTGTGTTAACATTTTGAATTTTCATGTTTCTTATCATAATCATATGTGATTATATGTAAACAGAAATGTCTCGTCTAAAGCTTGAACTCCCTTTGGAGACAGGTCTCAGCTCTGTCTGTGATAACTGGTCTTTCATAAGTGACCTCTGTGCTCTGAATGAATCTTTTGGATGTCAGCTCAAGCCGAAGAGCTGACCCAATGACGCCCAGAGTGCCACTTTCCTGGACGTAGGCGACGTGACGTTAGAGCATCTGAGCTGCTGGTTCAGATCAGCACCTTGTTGACTCTGAGGAGAGGGGGTGGATCAGCTTGCAGCTCCCCCTCCCTTTTAAAGACTTCGTGGAAATTAGTGTAACTCCAGAGGGGTCACGGAGCAGACTGCAGAGAGCAGCGTGCCGAGCTGCTCCCCAAAATATTCTGGAAGAGGGAAAAAATACCAGACAACATCCCCAAACAACACGCACTGAGAACAGCTTTGTCTGTGTCCGCCCCCGCCCCCGCCCCCTCCGCTTGAAACCCGCCATTCAATAAAATCTACTTGTTGCTTTGTGCTGCTTATGATCTGTCTCTCTTTGTTTCAGCGCTCTGCGACGCTCTTTGTTTGAGAATCTTCCCCGGTACAATGGAGGCTGCACACTGAGACCCAAAATGCCTGACGTGATGAATTTTAACAAACAAATCGATCTCCAGTATCTTTGGAGTGACATCGCCACGAGTCACAGCTGGATCTGATCAGATTTAGAGCTGAAGGTGAAAACCTCTGACCCAGAGTCTCTGAAATCAACAACTGCGGCATTTGGAGCAGGTATCGGCTCTTAGTGCCGCCGCCGCTTGCGAGTGAGCCGAACAGTTTATTTTAGACCATGTCAGCTTTTGAGAATGAATTACTGCTTCATAGTTGTTCCACTCGTTAGGGGAACCACTGATACAGCTTTATTTAGTAGCTGTCATAAATGGATCCAGGCATGGCCCCTAAGACTTAAATAGATAGCTGGATGATGCATGACAAATAAGGTAATTGTCCTAATGCATTCAGCCACAACATTATGACCACTGACAGGAGTTTTTATTGTCACTTCAACACACGATGGTACATGAGGTGGAATGAAATTAGTTTCTCTGGTCCCAGTGCAAGCCACTAGTATAAAATATACTATAAAAATAGAATAGAATAAAATTAAGTATAAAATAGCAATATAGGATATCTAGACAGTAAAAACAGTATAAACACTACAATAAGTGGAGATTAACTGCAAATGAAATGGAATGACACAACAATATACAGCAGTCCTGTACCACTGACATAGTGTGCAAATGGAAAGTTTAAAGTGACAACTGTGCAATACTCAGAGTATGTGCAAAAGTGCATTCTGTGCAAGAAGTGTCTGTGGGTGGCTGGGGGAGGGAGGAGAACAATGCTTTAGGAACAACTAAAAAAAACACAGATGTACACCGATCAGCCACAACATTAAAACCACTGACTGGAGAAGAGAATAACACTGACCATCTTGTGACAATTCAGTGTTCTGCTGGGAAACTTTTGGACCTGGGATTCATTGGTGTGGATGTTACTTAGACATGTAGCACCCACCTAGACCAGACCAGGCACCCCCACCCCATAGCAATGACACTCCAGCCATCCCGAGCAGGATGCAGCCTGACACAGACACACACACAAAAACGCTTTAGGAACAACTCAAAAACACATGAAGAACAGCACAAGGTGTTGACCTGGCCTCCAAATTCACTAGATCTCAAACTGATCAAGTATCTGTGGGATGATCCACAGAGGCCCCTCCCCTCAAAGACCCCCCCACTAACAACATTCTGTTACCAGACACCACAGGACACCCTCAGAAGGCCCATGTCCATTCTCTGATGAGTCACAACTGTTTTGGAGGCACAAGGGAGACCTACACAATATTAGGAAGGTGGTCATAATGTTATGCCTGATAGGTGTAGTGTGACTTAAGGAAGGTCTTTTCAAAAGATCACTGTTTTTTAATGGTGCATATTTAATGTAATTCAGAATATAAAGTGTAAAGTCTGCTCAGGCTGCTCCAGAGCTCAATCTCTCAACTTCTGCCTCTGTGTACATGCAGGCATATGTGAGTTACTTCCCCATCTCGTGCTGTGGAAGGCTGCACGTGGCCGGGTTGTTGTTTGGTTGGGAGAACTGGCCTCCCGCCAGGTTTGCCGAGTGAAACTTTTCTCCTCCATAATGTGACAAACATGAAAGCAGCGCTGAGGAATGTATTTTTCTTGGAAGGCGCGCAAGATTAGCACATACTGTAACCCTCTCAGAGCTGCAGAGGAGCAAAACAATGGTGGGGGTAAGCTGATGAGGAGAGGAGTGAGTTTTGACTCGAGCAGCGTTGCCCAATCGCCTTTGCTTTCCGGGGACGAAAGAACAGAATGTCCCGTGAAAGCAAAACAGGGCAGATGTAAATATTCTTGAAGCAGAGACGACGGAGGGTGTGACCGAGCTGGGTGTCAGATATCCTGGACAACATTGAAATGTATGGAAGGAGGCGGAGACCTGAGATTAACTCAGGCCTCCAACAGCTGGAACTCCTTTGCAGTTTCTTCTCGACGGTTGCCCACGGTTCACATTTTGTACTTCGGTGTTGTTTCCATCGGAGAGAGGATTGTTGTTCCTGCACAAACTGATAGGAAGCTTTGCAGATAAAGACTGTTAGCTGGAGGGTTGCTGTAATCTCCTCAGAGTACACTGTCAGATCTTATGGTAATAAACAGCAGCTGCAGCATTCAACGGAGGAGTTTATCAAATTCGCACATGCTGCATCAAGCTGGCCTCCCTTCTCTGAGGAGGAGGGAGGTTTGTTTTTACACAACACATCCTTGATGAGTCCTCTCAGACACGAGAATTGTAAAATATTACACATTATTTACAGTGTTTTGGAGTGGGTTTAAGGTGATAACTACAAAGTGATTCACTAACCAGTGGAAAGAGAAGCAGGGTCATCACTTATTGTGTGGATTTTCTTTCTTTACCCTCTCTGTCTGCAATTATTTCAGAGCGTGAGTGCGTATTTCTTGAACATCTCTTCCTTTACATATATATTTTTATACAGAATGACATATTTAACAACTTATATATCTTACAAATTGCATATGCGCTTAAATATTTCATACAGTATTTATATATCCTGCATAGTTTCATACATATACTGTCTTTAAACTGATTTATATTACCACATATCTTCATATCCATATTTATTGCATTAAATATATATTATAGCATACTGTATATCTTTATATATCTTATACACTGTGTACTTGTGTATTTATCTATCTATAAATATCTATCTATCTATAGATTACAGAGAGCCTGAGCCAGAGAGGCGACGTACCGAAACTATTTACAAACTGAAACAGGAGCTGAAACCTGATACGTCTGATAAAATTTAAAAAAAAAAAGAAAAAAAAGAAAACTGAAATTAAAAAAGCTCAGAAAACTACACTTTTAAGTTGTAATGCCAGCCACAAGCTGGAGGAGATAAAATCACTACGATTGAAGTAATGTCTGTAATATTTAACCTGTTTCCCAATGGTATCGGTTAAACATTACATCAGGAACGAAAACACGAGACAAAGACAAGCCAGAGGTGCTATTTGATGAAGGTGAAGCTGAACCTGTTGATTTGACAGACGCCTATAAATGAAAGCAGGTCAGACGTTAAAAAGCCACGGCATTTATTACTGACTCAGTCTTTTAAAGCCTTTGTTTTTCATCTGAAACAACGTCCACAAGTTCAGTCAAACATCCCAAATGATCAACGGTATGCTCTATGGATAAGTCCCATATCACTTTCACCAGACCAGAGAGAGATTTTAACTACCAGGTTTGATATAAAAGGAATGAAACACAACAACGCTATGTCCATTTTAACCACAGTGGCACCAGACAGCATCTTAAATGACTCTTGGTAAACCTCTTAAAAGTTATCAGCTGTATGTGCAAACATCTCGCGGTTACCTTCTGATGGTGTTTGTCTCACAGTGACAGAAGCTCTTTTGTTCTGTTCAGTCATCATAAAGTCAACACGATGAAAAGCAGGAGAGGAGGCTTAGTGGCCAAGCCCTTCACTCACGTTACTTTACTCTTTATTTAGATACCTTTACGTGCATATATCTATATATTGTGAATGTTTGTCTACACCAATCTGTATTCTGCTTTTTCATTTAACTTAATTTTCATAAATTTTCTGCAAACTGATTAAAGTGTGGAGACTAAATTACATGGACATGCCCTCTGCCTCAATGGGAACCACCTGCCCTGCAGGACTGCGGTTTCATTTTGCTTGACCTTTCCTTTGCCGCTCTTTAAATGGGCCATTTTTCCTCTTTATCATGGTCTCTGTGGCTTTTGTAAAACACTTTGCATTACCCTGTGTTATAAAATGTGACACAAACAAGTTGCCTTGTATTACTTTGAGAAATATCTGATGATTCTTTCTAGTATGCAGAAAAATCAATCCTTTCTTCCTCCTCCTGCTCTTGCTTTACATCCATATTTCATATTTCTGACCCTTGACCTCATTACCTCTCATTTACTGACAGTAGGACCAGGACATGAGCATCTGCATGCAGCGACCAGCTCTGGATGAGGGTGTCATCTAAAAATGACTAAAAATGTAAACGTTATCGCGAGTGTAATTTGATTCGCCCTGTCTTTGACTTATTGTTGTACCACCACGAAAGGTTCTTTGTTTGTAGAGATCTGATCTGCTGGGGTGAGGTGTAACTCCCTGCAGGGAAGGAAGACGAGCCGTGGTTGGTCGAGACGTCAGGGGTCGATGTTAATCTTCCCTTCCTGCAGTCAACAAGAGCTGATAGAGAGCAGTGGAAACAGACAGAATTGCTTTATGGTTTACGGGCTCGAATGTTTGTGCAAGGGACACACAGGGGTTATTGTGGTAGTTTTGTCGTATGTTTGCGGGTCACTGAGGAGAATGATGTGAGAGAGTTAAAGAGATCAGCACAGAGTGACTCCTGTTCATTCATTCAAGGTCACACAAGCACATTTCAAAACATCTGCCTTCTGAAAAATGTATTTAAGTATAAGAAATAATTCGGGGTTTGGAAAATGTGTCAGAAAACATTCATGTGATCAAATGTCCACACTGATATCTACGGTCCTGTGGCATGGAGTCGACTAGGCTGTAATAAAAACACAGTAGAAAGTAATGCTTTGCAGCAATGGAATCTATATTCATGACCTGAATACATATGCTGAGAACAGACAGCTCATGTGCTACAAACTGTGTGCATCAGCCATAACATTACAACCACTGACAGGAAAAGTGGCCATTGAACATCAACCATCTTGTGACAATACAATGTTCTGCAGGGAAACCTTTGGACCTGACATTGATTCATGTGGATGTTACTTAGACATGTAGCACCCACCTAGACCAGACCAGGCACCCCCACCCCATAGCAATGACACTCCTTGATGGCAGCAGCCATCCCCAGCAAGATGCAGCCTGACACAGACACACTCACAAAAACGCTTTAGGAACAACTCAAAAAAACATGAAGAACAGCACAATGTGTTGACCTGGCCTCCAAATTCACTAGATCCCAAACTGATCAACTATCTGTGGGATGATCCACAGAGGCCCCTCCCCTCAAAGGCCCCCCACTAACAACGTCCTGTTGCCAGACACCACAGGACACCCTCAGAAGGCTGCTAGACTTGTAGTTTCTTGAAAATGTTTTGCCACTGATCCAAGCAGCTTCTTCACTTCAGGAACTGAAGCCTACTTGTTTTGTTTTCAGCTTTCTTGGAAGTACCATGACGTAGATGACTGAGAAGCTTCACATACACATTCCCATTGGTGTTGCCTCAATCGTGTGGCCTCAAAATTGAAAGGTCTCTTGCCACACATAGAGTCCCTTCCTGTGTTTATGCCACGTTACCCAAGCTCAAGACAAGAACAACAATCTGGAATGGAAATGTTTTAAAACACTTGGCGGAAAAAGTTCATGGGATCAAATGTCCAGATCGACATCTGAGGTGCTTTGGCGTTGAGACATTCCCTTCACTGTCTGGCAAATCTAACTTCTCATGCTGCATCATGGAAAATTTATGGCAAATGTGATATTTTACAAATGTCACCAAACCTCGGAAGACTAACATAGCCCAATAGCACTACAACACAATTTCTCAACTGTATCATTTCCATCCAAGTCACATCCGGATGACGTTTTCATCTCTGGGAATTTACTTATCTGCAAATAGAAAATAAAACCTTGTGAATATAAACTTTTCTTTGACTCAAGATTCCAGGTTACCCTCGCTGTGTTCAATGTTTGTCTGGAACTTTTACGCTTACGGAAAGAAGTAGTTTTTCCTATGGATGACATTCCTGTTTTTCCACAGTTTGATAATCCTGATTTCACACAAGAGGAGCCGAACCTAATGCCTGACCTTCACACATCTATTTTTGTGAACACAAACATGCAAGTGTGTGTTGTGCACATATTCGCTGAGGACTTACAACAATGAACATTAATAAAATGATCAAATAAACACTGTAAACGAATAAACTCTTTAAAATCTCATGCATATACATTATAGCATGCTACGAACCCTTGATTAAATGTTTGCATGTTGCTTATTTTTCATGCTGAACAGAAGATCTTCTTTGGCTGACTATCGGTCTTAGAGCTCGCAGCGGTGTCCCACGGGCCTCAGTTTCGGTCAACTTATTTTTTTTTTTCCTCTTATCATGCCTATAGGTTATATAACACATATAACATGCATGCAAACATAGAGACTGGCTCTCTGTGGGTTTGTATTCATGTTCACTTCTCACAGCTCATCTTCTTACGGCCGTCCCTTGAGAGGAAGGGCTATCCTGGGTTCTGACGTCAGGCTTTATGGGTAAGTAAACAAAGACTAATCGAGGGAAGAGCCTCCGTATAAACAAGGCTGTTGTCACTGTCAATAAGATTTAAGAAGAATAGACGTAGGACAAGTTTGGAGATTTGAGAAAAGAAGACAAATGGCAGCGTGGGATATAGTCTGGTATTTCTTTTCTTTTTTTTCCTCCACTGAAAAATGACTGAAAAGAAAATTCCACTTGACGAACTTTCTTTCTCAGAAGCAATCACGCTGCAGTTAATGAAGGAAAAAAGAAGACTACATGCAGGTTACCAAGGTGAAGGATTTTTAAAAACAAGTCAAAGAGGTCTGTGTCATTACTGCACAGTGACTCCATTCATTGTAGATTGCATGAAGAAATTATAAAACCTACAGTTTCTCTCATAAATAAGTTCATTTTATAACCACAGAGACTTGTAACAATCCACATGCTTGTCCACCAGTTATTAATACGTTAGCATAATGATAAATTGGAAATGTGACACAGCACGAGAAATTGGACTCAAGCAATAGGACCAACAGTTCAACTTAAGGTAAACGAAAGATCCATTTAAGGGTTGAGGATAAATGAACTCATCTGAACTGCTTTATATCAACTGTAAAGTCGATTCCTGTGTATATTTGAAGTCAGTGTGCTTATTTTTGGAGCTTGAGATGTAACGAGATCATTTACCAAAAAAGTGGAAATTAACTTCATTGTGAAAAAGAAACTACTGCGTGCATACTCAATCTTACATGCATCTCTAAAGACTAACCGACTGTTTTTTTCACTTGTGGTAAGCGGTATATGCTCTTCATCCTAATTCTAGATCTGTCTGGTTTAACATCCTGTTAAAAGGGAGTTTTTTTGTCATCAAGTGTCAAGCGCTGTGGGGGACTTCTTGCGCATCTCTCTCTGCAAAGTGACTTGGGATAGATAAATAAAACAGAACCGCACTGAACTGAAACTGCTTCTGTTTTTACACACATGATGCAGATACACATGACTCGAACCCTTTAGAAACAAACAAACAAACAAACATGTAAACATACAAAAAAGGCCTCTAGTTTCTACACTCCAGTTTTAATCCCAAATGATGATGAATGTCACTCCCTTGTGCCTTCTTAGTGTTTCCTTTCCCACGAGAAAACGTATTTACGTCAGCAGTGGCCAAAGTCACAGGCCCAAATTCAGACTTGCTGTATAAAATGACCAGCACTCACTGTACCTTCATGCATTTGATCGGGACGTTTAACCCCAATTCTGGTCTGAAGCTGTTTGTTCTAATCCACAAAGACTCGACATTTCATAAACATGTCAGTGCCTACATTTTTCTTTTACCGGTTCTAATTGCGCCTTAAAGGGTCTTGGCTCCTGAACGACCATGAAGAGATTAAAACATCTGCTAATCTAATTGGAATTTGAACTAATCTAATTGTGATTACTAATCTACTGATCTACTAATCCCCTGTCATAATTTACTTTATAGTTGCCTACAATGCAAAAGACTAATGAGGGGTTTATACTTCTGCGTTAATTTGACGCCACAGTTACGATGCCAGCCAAGACCCTACGCAGACTCTAACGCTGATGTGCACTTCCTCGGAAACTTAACTACGCATCACAGCAACTCTTCTTCATCAAACTTTCTGCAAAAGTTTCAGTCATCATTGTTGAAAATAAAGCAGGAAGCAGAAACAAAAATGAACCCGACTGGCAAAAAAGACAGAGCACCAACTAGTGTTTGGGTGGCAGCGTGGTTACAGAGTGAACCAGATCGACAAGCGCACAAGTATAAATGGCTCGCACCGTCCCACAGAGCTATAAACCGCGCTTAAGATGGCAGGCTGTGTTGTGGATACTCATTACCAGTTTGCTGAATTTGCTGAAATCATTGATATGATATGTGGCAAAAACAAATTCAATGCATTACTGAGTTTTTTCCACCAAAAAAATCTGGATTTAACAGGGGAATTCATTCCAAGAGTTCATTCATGAGTTCTTCCACTTTCAACAGCAGCGGGTATTCACCGTCTGACTCACTTTGCTTTACTTGCCCTTAAAGCAGCAGCTCAAAACCACCTTGCTTTTGCTACCAGACAACCGATATAGGATGTGAATGTGTTAGCACAAAAGCTAAAATACTCTCCTGTCCAATTTAGGACCCGTCTAACAGAAGAAATCTATACTTCACCCTTCAGGAAGTTGCATAAAAATATAATAATGAAGGAAAATATTGCTTTATTTCAGAAAATAACAGGCTTTTACTTTATAATAACTGTCTGGCTTAATGGTGTATTCTTACGCCGTTGGTTATAGATAAACGCTTTTGCAGTTTGTCGATTCTCTGACCACAGTCAGTCTTGGTATGTGGAGCTCCAAGAGGTCAGAGCACAAAGGTGTGTTGTGCCCCTGCCATTTGCCCACGTGAGACGAGGTGGCACGGAGGTGTTAGTGGTTGCATCCCGAGATCGTGACTCAGTATTCACATGTGCACGTGGAGTTGTGCACCGTATATGCCAGACTGGCCGGTGAAGAGGCAGTGTCACGTTTAGAGGGCAGGCCCGTCACCCAAGTTTACAGTGCTGCACATGAAGTGTTTTATTACTGATTTAATCACACTTTGGTTGGAAGTTCCATGTGACGGAGGTCTGTGACAGCAGCAAAAATCTGCATTGTTTAAGATTCCACTTGGATAAATGAAAGAGAATCCAGATAGAAAGACTCTTGAAATGCAACTGCACTATATACTACTATATAGTTGCAAAGCGAAACAATGTGCAGTCTATATTGGCATCTTCAGAGACCAGAGCATGAATCACACTAAAAGAACATGAAGTTAGAAAATGTTAGTTGTCTTGGTCAAATATGTCAAAAACTAAAGTGAGGTGTTTAAAAGTCTACAGTAACTTGAAGTATACAACCAGTTATAAATAACTTGATCATGCCTGAAGCTGTGAACTTTCCTTGACTTTAACGTGCTTTTGTTGCATTAACCTAACCACTAATTGTTTTGGGCACCCGCCACACACCCTGACCTCCTCCTTGTATCATCTATGCAGCACAAAAACCACAACTGCGGAGAGTTTACACGTAAACTATAAATGTAAGGTGCTGAAGATTGAGATGGTAAAGGAGCCACATCAATAAAATTGGGCCAAGCGCTGACCCCTGGGGCACTCCAAGAGAAATTTGGCAGATGGCACATCCGTCTCTGTAATAGCTGATTTTATGAGTCACTACCGTCATAAACTATAGTTGTAGATGCTTTTAGTCTCAGCTTTTTGAACCCTCATGTTTTCAAGGACACGGAGATTGCATTTAATAAAAATTTGCCATAGTTCGATGTTACAGCAATAAAACATCGTTTTTAGGTCACTGTGTCCTCTTTAGTGTTAGCATGGCTGCTTGAAAGGAAGCGGTTGTGCAACTGTATAAGTGTACAGAACCTAGAACCCATTAAGCCACTTTAACCGACCTTCGGTTTTATGTACACTATCTTAGGTGCTTTCTACTTTGTGGGAGGTGTGCAGGTTATACACTCAGCTGTGGAGAGAGCTATAAAGTTGACTGAAGTGGGAAATTTAAACAACCTGTGGAGGGAGGAGAAAGTGCAGAGAGTTCACGATAAAGAAAAAGAAAGCAGATGATTTAAATGGCCTATCAGTGTTCATGCCCTGAAGTCAAATATGCCCGTGTTCTGTTTGTTTTCCATCGTTTCAAACCCATTGATTCTATTTTTAGTTGTTTGGAGAACAAGCAAGTAGTGACCTGAGTCTGACTCTAATCGACAGCTTTACCACGTGAGCGTAGGAGGATTTAAAAAAAAAAAAAAGAAAAGGCTGCTCTTCTAGCTGTACATTTTGTTCTGCAACCACAGGAAGTAAAGACACGCTTAGCCAACTTTACCACGTCCGCTTAATGAGTGTGTCATGAGGCGGTGATGACAGCAGGATTTAACTTAATGTCTTATCAACGGTACTCTTTCAGTCCTTTTCATTTAACGGTATAATTGCCCATCCAGGGTCACAGAGATAGGTTACAGGGTTTTAAATTTCACAGCTTCAAATTAGGTTCACATGAAGTTTTTTAGTGAAATCCCTCGCCAACTCCCCAATAATTTCTCAGCTTGTCACTTCATATCGCCAACTTCCATTGAATTGTGTTGTAGCTTGTCGCTCTCTCATTCGTGCAAATGCACCATTAGTCTTGCCATACCAACTATCGATGAAGTATCAATGCCTGAGCATCTTTCAGTTGATTATTTCGGTCGTGCAGACCATATAGGAGCACTGTGGTTCCATCCTATTGCGCTGTTTCTTTTGGGGAACATGAAGGAACATTTAAAAACTAAAGGGCCAGGTGTGTCTGGAACTGGAGGAGACCAAAAACAGAAGTAAAAGAAAGTGAATATTCAATGCCCGGAGAGAATCCACGCAGACACAGGGAGAACGCAAACACAGAAAGGCCCCAGTCGGCCTGGTTTCGTACCTGGAACCTTCTTGCTATGAGGCATCAATGCTAACCACCACGTCACTGTGCCACCCATAATAAATATTTTGTTATGGAATCTCCTGTAGGCTGCCTCCTCTGACCCATAGCAGCATTAGCATTAGCTGTTTTCAGTCATTTAGACATCTTACATATATTTCCAGTAGTTTGCATGTTTTCCCCACATCCACAGCACCCCTACCAAGATGTAAAACCAAACATCAAAGCATCTCCTGAAAAATCTATCCATCAAAACATTAACACTCGGAGACGGAGGAGGCCGTCAAAACACGGCCGTCAAGCTGCTCATACCAACCCCTGAAGATTTAGTGAGCGCTTCACACGGAAAACACATAACAAATGGACCCCAGATGATCATATTCATAGCCGAACCCTCCAGTGAGCCTCAGGCATGGAACACATGTAACATGTTACTGTATATCTGCTCATATTTAGGACTGACGTGGGAGGGAAAATTGGCGGCAAATGAGAAGCTGGAAGGATCGTGTTTCATTTAAAGCAAAAACAAGGGTACAACACGGGAAGCTCAACCGTGCAGTTTAACTATGTCACTTCCATTCAAGTGGTTTAGACATCACAGAAGTGTAACCTCAGAGGAGCTTTCATGACTGAACCAACAGCATCGATATTCAGTCATTCATCTTCTGTAACCACTTGTCCTGTTAAGGGTCGCAGGGGGGGCTGGAGCCTATCCCAGCCGTCATCAGGTGAGAGGTGGGGTACACCCTGGACAGGTTTACAGTCCATCGCAGGGCTCATGCACACCTACGGCCAATTTAGAATTGGGCAGTGGGAGGAAGAACATTCAAACTCCACACAGAAAGGCCCCAGTCGGCCTGTATTCGAACCCGGAACCTTCTTGCTGTGAGGCATCAGTGCTAACCACCCGCCCCAGTGAGGCCACAGTGACAAGATAAAGTTTTTACTCATGCCAACTCCAAATGTGTCCATTTCAACGATTACAAGCACGTGTTCTCATCATCTTTCATTACAACCAATCTCGCCAGCGAAAAGCGAAACTAAAAGTATTTGCCGCAGCGAGTGCTGATCAGCAGAGATAAGACATATCTCAGGTCACCAGGTTCGTACAGAGCTGAAAAGGGATGCACGGTTAGAGATGAACATGGACGAGATGAGGCAGCTCCAGTCCTAATAGAAAGTGAATCAGTGAATCTGCTCGCTGAGGGCATGTTTACACAGGTTACCGGTTTACTGTTGTTAAGTTGTCCTGTAGCTATGTGACTCTAAACACATCCAGGGACTTTCTTTTTGAGTAATACTCCTAACTTGTATACGTAGGGAGGTTATTTTCTTTTTATTTTCATTTTCATTTCAGGTGCTTTACTCATGCTCCAGAGTACTGAGATAAAATGAGTTTTCAGTTGTAAATTATAATGGTGTGCCTCCACTTCTACTGGACTCAAGGTGATCAGACTCCAGGCCGTTATGTAACAGGTGTGGGCTTGTCAGATGAATATACAGTACATTAACCCGGGGAGGTCAGGTGGTACAATGCCGAGAGTGAATGCTGTAAACGGGCGGCTGTAAAATGTTCCTCATTAGTCAATATCACCTTTGGTACTGTTCACTGATGTGTGAACAAACAGACTGCGCACAGTAAATGTAGATAGCATCTGTTTCTTACAAGTTGCAGATACTAAGCTGCTCTAGTAGTTTAAGCAGAGTGGTTAGAGGCCGTAGGGTTGTTTCTTGCCACAGTGCCACTGGTGCAAAATCACCAGAACATCATCATATCTGTTGCAACAGAGATATTGTGAAGTTGTGCAACAAAGTGGAGAGGGCCTTTGACTGAGAAGGAACTAAATGCTGCAAAATAAGCACCAGTAGGAAAAAAAACACAAGCTAAAAAAAATCATACGTTATACTTGCGGTTACGCCGATCAGGCATAACATTATGACCACCTTCCTAATATTGTGTAGGTCTCCCTTGTGCCTCCAAAACAGTTGTGACTCATCAGAGAATGGACATGAGCCATCTGAGGGTTGTTAGTGGGGGGCCTTTCAGGGGAGGGGCCTCTGTGGATCATCCCACAGATACTTGATCAGTTTGGGATCTAGTGAATTAGGAGGCCAGGTCAACACCTTGTGCTGTTCTTCATGTTTTTTTGAGTTAAAGAGTTTTTGTGTGTGTGTCTGTGTCAGGCTGCATCCTGCTGGTGAGAGTGTCATTGCTATGGGGTGGGGGTGCCTGGTCTGGTCTAGGTGGGTGCTACATGCCTAAGTAACCAGGTCCAAACGTTTTCTAGCAGAACACTGAATTGTCACAATACTGTCAATGTTATTTACTTTAACTAAGATGCTGACTATGGTAAACAACCCACATGCTCTGGACATGCTAATGTTAGTGTTCAGCTCAAAAGCAAAGCCTAAGTACAGTCTCTGTGATCTTCTGGCATAGCTGTACTCTTAGTGTTTATAACCTGCCATCACGCTTACCACTACTACTAATTTTCCTGCTGCTCTTTCTTCATCTTGTATCTCTTTATCCACCAGGAGCCTCAGCGCTGAGAGAGCAACAACAGCTGGCTGTGGTGTCACGACTGGAAGGATTGCTGTGTTTTTGTTCAGCTCATCCCCCTGGAGAGGATACAGTGTCTGAGCTCTGTACTGACGATCAGGGATTGTTTTTGAAGAACCAGTGCAGCAACTTCACATCCTTATACGCCGATCAGGCATAACATTATGACCACTGACAGGAGAAGTGAATAACATTGACCATCTTGTGATAATTCAGTGTTCTGCTGGGAAACTTTTGGACCTGGCATTCATTGGTGTTGATGTTACTTAGACATGTAGCGCCCACCTAGACCAGACCAGGCACCCCCACCCCATAGCAAGACCCCCCCACTAACAACATTGTGTTTCCAGACACCACAGGACACCCTCAGAAGGTCACAACTGTTTTGGAGACACAAGGGAGACCTACACAACAACAACTGCACAAGTGTTTTTGATTTTTAGAAGATTTAACAACTGAAAGAACTTTAGAAAAAAATAATATTTTGCAATAGCTTTTGTCATCGTGATCTGTTTTTCAGTCAGTTTGTGTGATTTTTCTCCTGGCACATGTCGAGGTGCTGATTTCTCTGACTAACACATCCTCGGCCTTTTGGAGTCTGGATGTGACTTTGTGGAATTATGACCTGTTTGCTATCGGCAGACCAGGTTAAACGGAGGACAGCGTCTCTCCTCCCTCATGACCACAACCCATTGGACCACTGCTGCCGCCCCCCTCCTCCAAAATCTCCACTCCCCCCCCGACGCCGCCCCACCGCCCCGTCCCCCACCCTCCCACGAGCTTTGCAGCAAACTGCTACTTCAGAGGAAGTCCTGCTGGTCCCGTGTCGAAGGGCAATAAAACAGGCTCTTCTCTCAGATGGTGAGTGTGCAGGGATGAATCTGAGGCCAAACAGCCCCCCCATCCTCACCTCTCTCCCTCTCTCTGCCTCCCCCTCTGTCTCTCCTTCTATTCCTGCCACTCAACTCTTTCTTTGTTTTTCACTGAAAGGAAAGCTGAAACCAGTTCGGTTTGTTTTCCTTGTTCTCCTGGCGAAGAGCCTGTTTTTAAAGCCCAGGTGTTGGCGAACAGGGAGTCATCTTTCAGAAAAACATGAAGTGGATCGTCGGGTCACAGGGGAGGAGTGGGTAGGTGGGTCGGGGTGGTGGGGAGGCGCACACGTCTGGATTTTGACGTCTCTCTTCTTTGGATGTTTTCACCTTTCAAACCGGTCAGACGGTCTGTCACCTGCCAGTCAAACAGTCAACAACACATTCCTCTCTGTTGACTTAGTCAGAGCTCATAGTCGGAGCAGTTGTTTTTCGGACGTTTGTCGTGACAAAGAACTTTTCTGTTTTGTTTTTATTTAAACCAGAAGCAACCGTACATTAGTCTGACTCAATCCTCTGGGGAGAGTTTTACACGGCATTTGAGAAAACTTTGCTCCTGGATATAAACTGTTTCTGTCACCAAACGCTGTATTATTAGTCATAAAATCTTTTATACACCGGTTAGACATAACAACAGGGTGTCCTGTGGTTAGTGGGGGGCCTTTGGGTCCTATGGGTTGAGGGGAGGGGCCTCTGTGGATCATCCTAGAGTTACTTGATCAGTTTGGGATCTAGTCAGTTCTTCTTGTTTTTTTTTTTACTTGTTCCTAAAGTGTTTTTGTGTGTGTGTCTGTGTCAGGCTGGGGATGGCTGCTGCCATCAAGGAGTGCCATTGCTATAGGGTGGGGGTGCCTGGTCTGGTCTAGGTGGGTGCTACATGTCTAAGTAACATCCACATGAATGAATGCCAGGAACAAAAGTTTCCCAGCAGAACATTAAATTATCACAAGATGGTCAATGTTACTCACTACTCCTGTCAGTGGTTTTAATGTTGTGGCTGACTGGTGTAAGTTCATGATATTCTGATAGGATCAGACTGTATTCAAAGGGAACCGTTATCCTGTGCGGTAGATGGGGATGTTATGCGCGTGACTCAGTTTGAAATGATTATTGTCAGTGTCTGCACATGAATAAACGTAGTAGGGAACCGCAACCGCTGACAAATAACTGCTTTACGTTGTCTGGACTTCCTTTTTTATCAATCCCCTCAGATGTTTCTACACTTGTGGACTTTTTTGTGTGTGTGTGTTGTGGAGACAGAATTAAAAGACAAACAAACACCTCACACCAGTTTGAGATCAGCTCCACAGGCGCAGATCAGAAAGGGCTTTCCCCCGATTTCAGAAACAGGTTTGACAATACAAATGCCTCGTATTAAAGCTCAGCATGTACGCTGGAGTTCCCCTTAAATTCTGAGAGTGTATTACTGCCATGTTGCATCACATGCCCGCAGAAATGTATTGTGTGTGCCGTGGCGCAGAGACATGCAACTGCTGTCTTGTTGTGGAGGCCTTTTAATAACTGGTACAACCGCCACAGCAGGTCTGTGTCCCTGACTGTCTGGGTTTTCCCTCTGGAAAAAAACAAACTCAGTGGGCGATCGTTTAGGGAAACAGAACTGGGAAAACATTTTCAACCCCTGCTGTACCCCGCGACACCCCTCTACCAGAAGCCCATGGGAAACCCCAGCACCATCTCCTCCTCCTGCTCCTCTCTGATCCTGCAGCCAAAAGCCCAGCTGGAGAGTCAGGAGGTCACTCAGCTGATTTAATCCCCAGTCCAGGTCACATAAACACACAACACTGGGAAAATGACCAACATAAATTGACATTAGTGTCCTGGGGATTATTATGAAGCTGGATTTAATCATTTTTGGCAATAAACCAGAGGCAGGCACCGGAGAAACTGCAATAGATGTAATTTAAACTGACAAACAGTTAGTCCCTTTGACCAAAACTAGAAATCGCTAAACTTTTAATGTGGCATTTTTTTTATTTTAGGTTTCACTTATAAACACTATTCATCCTAAAGCTGCTGTCAACCCTCCAGGGTAAACACTACATTGCAGAGATCTGCCAGGGACATATCTGTGCTACATTACAGTCCTGGGACTGAAACCGTTTACTTGCCCGTCAAATGTAAAGAAATAAGTGCAATGCACGCACCGATTTCTGCAAAGCAACTGTTGGGGATTACGTAAGAAGCCTACGTGGTCACGCAACACTATGAAAGAAGACAGATGCACTGAGGGCAGAGGTGAGGTAGAAGAAAGAAAAGGAGAGAAAGTGGTGAAAAAGAGAAAAAAGCTGAAAAGACATTGTGGAAAAGACGGAGGAGGGTATTATAATAATAAGAAACGTATGAAGGCTGAATAAAGAACTGTGAATGCAAAGGAGAAAGATGAGATTTAGCAACCTAACTAACAACAGAATGACTATATGTTAAGAGGAGCTTAAAGGTAAAAAGAAACTCTATATCATAAAACTGGTATTTATTAAAAGCGTAAACAAAAAAGAGGACCAGAAACTTTTCATGCAGCTCTTGTCATGTGTGGCTTTGCGTCCCGTGTCCCTGCGCATTGTTGAAGTACGACGAGGACTCGCTGTACCTGAAACCAGCCAAGCGCGTCACCGCCTCCGACACAGAAGGCCCATTGTGTCATATCTGATCTGAAATCAGCAAAACTAGGAACTGAAGAGAAAGGCAAGGCTGCCTCTCGGATGGATGGAGGAATGAAAGCAAACAGACAAACTTTGTGAACCGCTGTGAGAACACGCTGTACTCGGCCGCAGAGCTCTGACAGGTGGATCAGCTGCGAGAACATCCTGTACACAAAAGCTGCCGCAGCTCCTGAAGAGCAGCGGCAGACTTTACATAAAAAAAAGAAGAGCATATGATAAAAGGTGAAAACATCTAATGGATGTGCACAGTTAGCTGCAAGAATGAGATTAAAAGTGAGATGCTTAAACTCGTGATAACTCCCTCTTTTAAAAATACTTCTGAGCTGCTTGTTCAAGCGTGGAACGTGTAAATAAAGATGTAAATCTCTGCGAAGCAAGTCCTGGAGTTTCAGGCCGGGTTCTGTGAAGCGTCTTGGGACTATTTGTTTTTGTTGAGGTGCTATTTATAAACATGAATAAGAAAAGTGAAAATCACTAAATTAGAGTTTGAAATTTTCGTTTCTGTTTTTCACTGTTGAAACGGCTCTTCAGATTTTCACAGCTTACTGTCAGCCTCGGAAATCTCTCTTAGGTTTTAGCAAAAAAAAAAACATTCAGGAAGCGACTAGCAGAGACGTGGCGACAGCAGACCATGGTACGTTATGAAGTCTTAGTGATGACCGGCAAAAAAAACTTTGACGTGGAGCAGGTACCAAGTCAACATCAACTTTTAGGCAATGCAATGCAGGCGACCACCAATGGAAGTGACTGAGATTGACGTATGACACAAGTTAAAAGTGTTCCAAACATTTATTACAGGGAAATGCTGATAGTGGATCCAGATGGGTGGGTGAGGAGGGGGACGCATTGTTATTTTCTCTTCAAATAAAGAGCAGTGATGCCAAGAAGCAAGAAGAGCTAGCTTCGTACACACACTGGCAATATTTTTGTGTTTTTCTCTTGTTTCATTCGGAAACATCTGGGAAAGAAAATATACAAGAGGGTTACGAAGACGACCAGAGCTTGGAACGTCTCCTACTAGGGACCAGCTGTCGACTACAACGCAACAACGAGGGGGCTTAGGCAGTAATACATAATCACATCCGTGCCTTTACTAACTCTGTTTTGTCTATTTTCTGTCAACAAACTGGGAAATCCGCCCTTACAAACCATGTTAACGAAGCCGTGAGCACACACTGGATCAGAAAGGAGAGAGAAAGGTGCAACAAGCAGAGCACTCTGTTCTCATTTATGGGGAAGTCACTCTGAACACTGAAGTGATGGGACTGTAATGGCGCTGTTATGTAAAGATTACATATATCATCAACACAGCTGAGTTCCTCTGTTCCAAGTTACTTATTTAAAAGTCTCGGACGCGCTACATCCGTACACATAATAAAAATCAGTTTAAAGCACACACTGGCACACGTACACACAATCAAAGAGAAAATGTGCAGAAAAAACAATGTAAACAGGCGTCTAACTCACTGAAGAAACACAACTGCCACTGCCTTATGAATATCATGCGCACACACAAACACACGTGCATGCATGCACAGGCTTCCTCTGTGCAGCACCAGCTGTGCTGAGGCTCCAGACATTTAAGTGTAATAACATATGGAGGATATGCCTGCCTAGCTACACTGTGTGCCAGTGTGCGTGTCTTTTGTGTGGGCGGGTGTTCTGCATGTTTTTGCTTGTTTGGGCCCGTGTGTGTGTGTGTTCTGCATTCATTTACGTGTATGCCTGCATCTTGTACGCACACACAACTGCCACCGCTCTTTAAGCCTTGTTGTCAGTCCTCGTGGGACGTTGACAAAGGCTCGCACAATGCAGCTCTATGGTACCATCTGTATCTGAGTCCAAAACACAACCAAAGGTGTGTTCCTAACCGCAGAACTATTAATCTAATTTTTCTCCTTACAATGACACACGCCTGCGGCAGGCAGCTACAAAATCACCTCCGACCTTTGCTCTCTTTACTGGAGACTGCTTGTAATCTTTGTGATCAAGAGGTCTACACTAATTCTTCTCTTGACCTAGTTACAAATCAGTCAAAAACAGAAGTTCAAGTTGAATAAAAAGGCATTTAATTTAATTTTATGGAGCCACCGACACTGTTATCTTGCTTATGTGTAGTCTTATTAAAGCCACCCTGCACAAACATAGTTCAAACTTTTACAGACTTACTGATGCACATTTAGAAAAGAAACCGTGATGTTTCTTAGGGATTTTCATGCTCTCACTTATCTCACTGTTTGTGCATTGTGTATATTGTCTGTATTTTTCTTTTAAGAAGACTGTTGCTGCATAGCGCAATGTGGAACTTAGGAAATTGTTTTTGCAATTAATATCCCGTGCAAATTCGCATAGTTTTCTCTTTGCACGTTTTTTTTTTTTTTTTTTACCAGATTGTGAAAACAACACAAACTTACTGTGCGTGTTTCAAACGATTACAGCAGTGCACTGGGCAAACTTGCTTGCGGCATCAGCCTTAACAACAAAAGGGGAAGTGAAACTCAAAACTGTCTGTGAGGTCGCAGACAGCTGAGCACATCATTGGCTGCGCTGTCGCCGAGCAGAGTAAAGCAGAGTCTTATCTGTGGTGACATCACATGGCCCTTTAAACGGCAGACCGCAGAGTTTTAAATGCCTCGTTGAGGCAGAACACGCGAAGCGAAACAAAAAAAATAAGAAAGAAGTTTCCTACCGCTGTTTGTTTAGCAGCAGCGTTGCAGGCAGTTGGCCTACTTACTGACTTCATAACAATGACACCTTGTGGTCCGTTCAACCATAAGGTATTATTTTAACATATGAGCTTTGCATTTGTGTTCAGTGGTTGTTAAATGCTCCTATTGTTGCACAGCTGGACAGGGCCTGTAAACATCCTAACTGGTTTGAGGTTTAAACACTGGACAAACCGAGTTTTAGTTGTCTTTGTGGATTTGATACTCTTTTTGGACGTGTTGTGTCCATATGTGTAAATGCTTTAATGCTTTTTTTGTGTGTGAAGTCAAACATTGTTGGTTAAGGGGATGCATTAGGAATTTTGATATCCCCTAAATAAAAAAAAACAGCTCAGCCGATGCTCTGAAACTATAAATATCTGATATTTTCACAAGCTTCACGTCTAATATAACAACTTTTCATTTAAACTAAACAAAAACAGATGGTGTACCAGATGATAAATATATAAATATATGCAGTTTATACACCGATCAGACATAACATTTCCCAGAGCTGTGAAATCAATCATTATGTTCTCACATAATGACAATAAAGTATTCTTGATTCTTGATTATTACCACTGACAGGAGAAGTAAATAACATCGACCATCTGGTGACAATTCAGTGTTCTGTTGGGAAACTTTTGGACCTGGCATTCATTCATGTGGATGTTACCAGGCCAGACACCCCCGCCCCATAGCAATGACACTCCTTGATGGCAGCAGCAGCCATCCCCAGCAGGATGCAGCCTGACACAGGAACACACACACAAAAACACTTTAGGAACAACTAAAAAAAAAATCATCAGATCCCAAACTGATCAAGTATCTGTGGGATGATCCACAGAGGCCCCCCACTAATACCATTCTGTTGCCAGACACCACAGGACACCCTCAGAAGGCCCGTGTCCATTCTCTGATGAGTCACAACTGTTTTGGAGGCACAAGGGAGACCTACACAATATTAGGAAGGTGGTCATAATGATATGCCTGATCGGTGTATATATTCTCTAGCCCAGTATATCTTTTTTACTGAGCTTACATTGTAACTTCTAATTTCAAAGTAGGCTATATTTATTTTCAGTATGAGTCAGTGGTGTCTTTTCTCCCACTCCCCGCCAATAAAAAAAAATGTTAACAGCATCTGGAGAGTTTGGATGAAACAGTTTTCTCTCTTAAGTCGACACAAGTCACACACACACACACACACAAACAGCTCTTTGTATTTTTTAACCATAAAAATGAAACTTAAATTGTGCTTTTTATTACAGAAAAGCCCAAAGCTGGAAATCACGCTGAGTGTTTAAACAGTCCTCAGTGTTCTGAAGCCTTAGAGCAGTTTCTCTGGAACTATATGAGGCAACAACAGGAGTGTCCCTAATACCCAGCATGCACTGCTGCAGGCGTAAACATTAAGAAAACAAGCAGCCACAACCCAGAGTTCAGCTCCGGGTGACGCTGCTTCTGATCCCCTTGACTAACCACTGTAAACAAATCAAACTATGTTAAACAGGACAGGCAGTTGTCCTCTCACATCAGTGGGACACATGCAACACAATGTTGTTGTGGTCAGCGGATACAGGTGAGGGGGCAGATGTTTTGTTTACGGCCTTGCAGAGGGGGGGAAACTCTGGGATGTCCAGTCAGTGGGTGAGAGGTCACATAAAGGAGGTGACTGACGAACCCTGCAGCCTCTGTTTGTCTGAAGGGCCTCTGTTCCAAAATGCTATTTACGTCCACTCCAGGGAAAAAAAAAAAAAAAAAAAAAGAGCTGAGAGCTGGACGGCGTCGTAGTAATTGTGTCATTCCTGAATGCCGATTGAAGAAATTATGTTATATGAAAGCATGTTTGTTTTCTTCCTGCTTCCAGGAAAGTTACAGGAAGTCTTAATTTAAAGTTAACTAAGTTAAACAATATACTCAGGCCTTTAGATTCATAATATGTGCAAACAAATTCAGCTTTTAGCTCAACAACATCACATGAGCTGTATGTTATTATAGGACGGGCAACATCTGCTAGCGCTAAATCTCTATGCATTTTTTTTTTTCACGTTAATAACGTAACATGTTACTGTCTGCCAAATGAGCATTTTCTGCATACTTCTGTTAAGCTTACACCATATTTTAGTGCAATTTGGTGTTGATGTCTCTGTGACAGTTATTCAGAGTTTCTAATTGTTGACAGTAGTTCGTACGGCGCTGAGGTGATAGGTTAAATCTTAAAAGATATCAGAACAACAGCGGATGAGTATTGTGTTTGCCTATATTTCATGTCCATGGAAATAAAAATCAGCCGCACACGCCCCCGTGTTGCTGAAAGACGCATGCTCCAAACCACACAAACCTACAGCGATGCACGTCGCACATGGCGACAGGAGCAAAGAGTTTCCTGTGCTGAGATCCGAGCATGTGACTTATCAGCTGGAGCGTGTGACGGGAACCCCTCCTCCGCCGTGTTGGTTTAGGTATACTGTACATGAAAACATGCTGACTTCAACCATCGTTACCCGATACCTGACTGATCCTCGTGAATAAAGTATTTTTGCTCTGTGTACCTGTTGTTGTGTCAGTGTGTGTTTAATAAAACTAGGTTCTGTTTTAATGTCTGAGGCGCAACCAGCAGTGGAGGAAATGTTGATTCCAGTCCAGTCCATGATTAATTTGTGCTGGGATTTTGCTGAAACAACTGGTTTATGATTCATGGCTCCATCTTTTTGCACAATAGAAGGTAGCAAAGATAACAATATAATATGCAGTGCATGGAGAGGCAGAAAACCCAAGTGGGTTTATTTGAAGCCTCCTTAATAATAATAATATATATATTTATAATTACATAACACTGATAGCAGACCAAATAGTAACAAAATAGAGACAAGTATGCATCTTGTGAGTCTATATGTACGTTGTCCCCTGAGCAAAAGTAATAAACATGTCACTGTGAATGAAACTAATTAAACATGGATATATGGACAGGTACATAAGCAAAAGAAGACACAATAGAGCAGTTAAAGTAGTAAGTCTTGGATTGGTCAGGAATATTCCCTTCACTTGAATGCAATTTGTAAATAAATACACATATTTGAGCCATAAACAATAAGAATCTGGAGTTTCTGCAACAGAAAAGCAGAGGAAAAGTGCAACTCTGATGAAGTTTCAATTCTGACAAAATGTTTCTGAAGAACCAAAGAACAAACTATATGACAATAAAAAAAAGATAGGGAGATGGGGTGGAACAGTTCTGTGTGGAGTTTGCATGTTCTCCCTGTGTCTGCGTGGGTTCTCTCCAGGTACTCCAGCTTCCTCCCACCGTCTAAAGACATGTTCATTAGGTTCATTGGTGATTCTAAATTGGTCGTAGGTGAATAACTAAGTTTCCTCCGCTTCTTCTCAACAATAGCCACATGCTACAGTTTAAATGGCTAAAGTCTAATCATCAGTGTTCAGTGCTGAACCATGCCAGTAGACTTTGCTTCCACAATCAAATCTATTATTTATGTTGGTTCTCTGTAACTAGGATAATTAGTCATAATTATTATTGACATATGCACAGAAAAACAGAAGGTGCAAGAGAAACTTAAAATGAAACACTAAAAAGCTTAAACCTGAGTTTTAAAAGTGCTCTGTGCGTTGTGCTGCAGATCCAGTCAGTGGGGCCGATGATGTGTATGAGCTGTTCAGGAGCCTGATGGCTTAAGGGGCTTAAGATTGTGAGTGTTGTTGTCTTTGATTTCACACTGTTTAAAGTGTTGCCCTAGTTTTCGCTGTGTCCCCCAAATCGTTTGGCAATGGATGAACCCTAGCCTGCGTTGTTTTGGCCAGTTTAGCACTTTGAATTAGCCAAAGAGAGCTCAGTGTGACTGGCAGTTTAGTTTAGCAAACCAATATACACACAACGAGGAATGGAAGTGGTGAAAGTGAGCAAACAACAAACAAGTCGAGAAGGCACGTTTCAATACACAAACACTTTTCATTTCATCTGCAAAGACCAGCTACCTGACTCCCTTTCTGAGCAACGAGCCCAGACTACTGCCACCTGTTATGGATGGCATGGATTATTATTTATTTCCTCTCTCCTCTCACAGGTGGTGTAGCTAACCTTCTTGACAGTCACTGGCTGTAATCTTTGCAGTATTCAGGAGCAGCTTTTTTGGGCCTGGTGCAGGACACCTGATTTATTTTATGTCGTTTTGGTGTGTCTGGGCCTTAACAGAAGAATCTGATTTGATGGACACACTATTAAACTGACTGAAAATGTGTTCAAAGCACACATTAAAACATGGAAACACATCATGTATTCTAAGAGTGCCATGGCATTTGTGCTAATTTGAGGCAGCTCCGTCACATTTTCCCTTTTAAACTAAAAAAAAAAACCAAGGGAGTCGAGCCAATAAAAGTGTCCTTGAGAGGGAACTTAATGGGAAGTTGGCTAACCAAAATACTTCACAGTTCCTTTCCTCTGCAACAGGAAAAGGCTGTGTACACTTGGCCCACTTTTCCTCCCGCAGAAACAAATTCTCAGACTTGATTTAATGACCAGATACCAGCGTATTCATCAGTCTAACGAAGAAGGCAGAAGACACAGAATATCAGAAAATAGTACAACGGGAAAGTAAACAAAGCTATGTACTGTATGTGTGCGTGCAACGTACTAGGGAGAGACCGTCTTCTCCATCTAGGTACAGAAGTACCACGTGGGATAAAAAATATTTCACCCAGTTTCCGAGGAACGGTCACAAAGACTTTTAATCCTATTTTCTGCCACTGCATATGCTGCTCAAAATAGTCGGAGCTCAGAAAGTGTCTGGGGGACAGAGGAGGAAGTGTGTGCGTATCAACGTGTGCGCAAATGAGGGTTGTTTTTCTCTCCTTGAGTTTCCATCCTCCGGTGCGAGAACATTTTTGTGATGTGGGGTTATTTCTGACGGATCATTACAACAAGAGAGGATCACTTTCCTTAACATTTAGCTCAGACTGTCGTAGGAGATCACTACGCTAGTTAAGCGCTAGATTCTGAGTCTCAACCGGGCTGGGGTTTAAGGGATATGACAAGAATTATGATGCTGCTTAGGTTAGGCATGTGTACTTAATGTTCAAATGTAATTTATATCATGATTAAGTCAATAAACTCAAAGCCAACTTTCTGATCAAACTTGAACGTCCTTCTAGGGAAAGTCAGACAAAGATGTGAAGTTTAGGGTGGTGAAACAGACAATGGCAGGTCCTCATAAGTACACTAATCCTAATATGTGTGAGTGTGTGTGTGTGTATGCACATATGGGAGGAAGAAGTCAGAGAAAGGCGGAGGCGGTGGGGGTGATGTAGCTCCCAGCACTGGCTCATGCCGGTTTGCGCTGCTTCTTGCTGGCCGAGAGCAGCACAGCGAGGTTGCGAGGTTAGCAGAGAGGCGGATGGATTTAGGGTGGGTGGATGGGTGGGTTGGCGTCTGGGGAGGGGGCATTTAGCGCCTCGACTACCCTTTGCAGCACTCAGGGCCTTTTGGCGAGGGTGCCCAGTGACATGTGGGGGCACATATCTGCATGAGGAGAATGTATTTAGCAGCCTCCTTACTGGTTTATGCATCACGCACGGGACACGTGCATGCACATACGGGGCAGATGCGGGAACAGACCCTTCCCACGTGCAACGATAACCTCGTGGTTATATGATTATTTTTAATGAATTTCTCTTCTTTTTTTCGTTGACATTTAAACAAAACTTACAGAAGAACCAGCGCTGAGAGGTAAAGTTTAGAAACAATCAAAGTTCTGATGGAAATCTAATCAAAAAATGTAATGAACACTGTGCTATTATTTTAGCATCAGATACACAAACGCTAGTGTAGTCTAGACACTTTTCACATGTCAATATATAATATGTGTCCAGTACATAATCAATGATCATAGGACCGCAATTATTAGCAGAAGGCTCCCAAATAAGCTAAGTTTTGCAGCAGCAGAATAAGTTGTTGCTTTGTTTTCTGCGTGCACATGTGTTGAACTGACTCAAGGGACGGTATCTTGCACAGCTGTTCAACTCAATCACCACTTGGTTTGGTCACTTTTAAGGGACTTTATATAATTAGTTTGCATTAAAGATGTTGGATTATTATTTTTTTTTTGGGGGGGGGGTTCTCTTGTTTCCAAGTTATAAGTCTGCAGACGTCTACAGCTTTGAGACATCTGCACATCTGATTATCAGACAAAAAACCACGGTGTCTGACTTTAAGTTACACCACTGGGAATTGTTGTACATTTGTTTTGACTCCCTCTTCCTGCCTAAATTTCTGGCTCCGTCTTGGCACGACGGCCCGATTCCTGTCCAACAACCACGCCGCCGCTTGCGAGTGCTTTAGTTTAACGAGCTCTGGTTCGCTTGTAACTGTGCAGCTTAAACAAGCCAAAAGCAAACGTGCAACAAGTAGATTTGCACTGCGATTCTGAGAAATGCGCAGGTGGCGGTGACTCAGCTTAAGGCTCTATTTAAAAACAAGCACCGAACATCTGCACCGATCTGATTGCCGGGCTCCGGGATTAAAGTCCATCTTTAAAAGCTGTCGATGGCTTTTGTTAGTAAGGGTTTTTACTTGACTGAAGAGTAATAAATTCACACTTTGTTTACTTTATGTTCTGCACGCCTTCGACCTGCAGCATTTAGAGAGCTATCTGGCAAAGCAAAGTCCATCTAATGTAATGCTTTGGCAGCAGAAAATAAAAAAGTTTCCTCTTGCATATGCAAATAAATGCATTTATACAGGGATTCAGGGATTTATTATAAAGAAAAAAAAAGGCATCTCCAGAGTTATAAATACAAACGCAGCTGAAAGTTGTGCAATGGAAAAACTAATTGGTGCTGCCTCGCCTCTGTCCAGGTGGTAGTGATTCTCAGCTGTGGCACATGCAGAATATGTTTTATTTGGATTACAGAGCATATTTCTCCACGGAGTGAGGAGAATTTGGAGAGTCAGGATTTGTGTTTCGTAAATACACAACTTGCACACAATATTATCATTTATATTCGAAGGTTATATGTCATTTTTCACCAACATACTGTCATCATCGCACGGCCAGTTTAGGGTCTTTGCACAAGCAAAACAAACTTGCTGTAGTCTGTTTAGTTAACCACATGTTAACTTTAATAGAACAACGCTAGTGGTATTACCATTAACAGTCAAAACCCACCACTGTACAAACCTCAAGTGGCCTCGGTTTTCCAACTTTCAGGACAAACGTGGAGGGAAATAAATATTGGCTTATTATACAATTCTTTGTCGCAGTTCGATCCATTAGATGCAGTAAAGTCACGATAACTGAATAATTTCTGGGTCCTTCGTGTGAGTGGGGAGCAAACAGGAAGTCAGCAAGCTAAGCCGGAAAATGACTTACTGAAGCCCAGGAAATCCTGAAAAACTATTTCTACATATGCGAGCAAATTTCACTAGAATAAATCTTTTAACACATCCCTGAGAAAAACTGTGGCGTGTTTTCTGAAGGAGAGGAAGACTACTGATGAAATCAAAAAAAGAAGTGGTGTCGTCAGCAAGAGGAGAAGAAGAAGAAAATAATGCTTTTAACTTTAAATGTTGTGCATTCTTTGTGTTAATGAAAATTATGAACTGTAACTTAAACTGAATGACATCTGAGTTAAAAAAAAAGGGTAATAGACTTTATTTTCATGTTCTGCACGCCTTCGTCCTGTGGCGTCTTTGAGCACTATATAGGAAAGCCAAGTCCATCAAGTGTCCTAATGTTTTAACTATTAAAGGTAAAACCAGTGCAAGGAGAATCACTTGATTAGATCTGACAAAAGTGTACAAGAACTAGTGGTGTAGTGAGTGAAACAAACAAAAAAGGGCGCCAGCAGCTCGGGGTTTCTCCCGCACTATAAAGCCGCCTTTGGTCACGCGTTATAAAACTTGTGAGTCAGCACAGAGAGGTGACTATCTCACACTACAAAGGACTTATGACTGCTCCTGGCAGAGTTATGGGGTAAGGTCAGAGGTGAGGAGACTTGGTTCAGACATCCAATGGGAACATCCACCACAACGGCCTGGAGACCCACTAACAGGATCTAGTTGGGGCAGAAACTACACAACCTACCTATATATCAAGACCTTAAGAGAAGCTCGTATAAAATGCTACTGATGCAAATTAATAATGCCACAGCTGATAATTAGTCACACGGACACTTTTTGGCAGAAAAAAAAGGCTTTAATTTTAATGAACTACTTTTGCTTAAGTAACTTTTCCACAGCGTTTATGTAACTCACAACCCTGAACTGGAATCTGTGGCAAACTGCCAGGAACTGGCAGCGGTGTGCATTGATTCCATGTTTGCTGGGATGAGCTAGGATGGAAATGTAATGTATATTAATAGATTGTGAAAGCAGCCGGGCCAGGAAAAGTAAGTTTAGGACTTGGCAGCTGGCTGAGCCCAGGAATAGTTCTCATGAGCTCTGTGACCGTCAGCCAGTCTTACGGTTCTGTGGTTTTTCATTCAGTCATTCATTCGGTCGCGTTCATTTTCTGTTTCATTTCCTCTCAGTTGTTGACTCGGCCAATCAATCCCAGGACATACGTATATGGTACCTATGGCTCTCCATCCGCTGCTCATCTCAAGTTTCAAGTTTTTTATTATGTAAAGCAAATATTGTGTAGTTTTGCTTATACTATTTATTATTATATATTTTGCTTATAACTATCTTACACCTATCTTTCTTTTTTATTAGTGTTTTCCAAGAGCTACTGTGACCAAGCAATTTCCCTTGTGAATCAATAAAGTCTAATTCTAAGTCTTTGTGTCTAGTGTCAGAGCTTCCAAGCATTCAGTTTCTGTCAGGTCCATGCTTACATCTTTTGAACACTGGCTATGATTTTTCCTGCCTGCTGGTTTATGTAGCAGTGTAACTGTTTATATGTGTGTATATATATACATATATATGTACATATGTAAACCTCTTTTACTTTTTGGTCTAAAAGAGTTTCATTATTGGGTCTTCATCTCGGTTACAGTTGCTCAGGTTACATCAGATGGAGACACGGCGGCCTCTCTAACCTCACTGCCCAACCCCAACCAACGTTTTATAACAGACCTAAAAAACTACACCACCAACAACCATCAGACCTAACTTTCTTTCTTTTTTTTTTCTGTTTTATAATGAGACCAGCCCATACTTTTTCCATTATTAATTCCAATCTAATCAGTGCTTCTCTTTCCTTCCAAATCACTCAACAAGCATGTCCGTGTCCACTCCCAAACCAATCACTGCTGCTTTAAAATCATTTCATTACTCTCATTGCAACAAGATCCTTTTATTGCAATATCTTTTACGATAATTGATGAATAGCTGACTCGGGGAAAACTAATCAGATCTAAACAAGCCACACAATAAATCACTCTTCTAACGTCATGTGGTGAAGAGCACAGACATAGATCTACAACCTATACCCACTACAGCAAGGGTACAAGCTGTCCTAGCAGAGTAGGTGTGGAGGTCCTCTAATCCCAAGCATGTCTGCCTGATAATCAATACCCTCCAGACGCCTCCTGATAGCTTATGCAATGTGTGTGGGGGAACACCTGGCGTCCCTTTGCGTCCCTTTGCGTCCCAGGTCGTCCCGACATCTCCGCCCCGTTCCCCTTACTCTGCGGTGGATCTTCTTACACTTCTGGGGAATGTTTATTCAAACGGTTCCTGGTGACAACGAGCGCATGACGGAGCGCTAAAAGAAAAAAGTTCAGCCAGTCTGAGTCAGAGGAAAGATGAGGAGGAGGTGGAGGGGGAGGACGGGGGGAGGGAAGAGAGGAGGGGTATATAGCCCAGAGAGTCAGCCTACGCTGGTTCAGACCGGTTCTTGCCCCCTTCCCCTTCTCCAGTCATGCTTCTCCTCCTTCTTCACTTCTATTTACTCTCTTTTTCACATTGTCTCTGCTGCTTTTTGTTCCTCTCCTATTTTGGTCTACTTTCCTCTTTTTTCTCCCCTCACTTCTCCCTCTGTTTCTCTTCTCATTTTCTGTTTTTGCTCATGTTTGGATACAAAGTGTAGTCATTACTCTTAGGGAATGGGTTATTATGTGCCTCATGAACTATAGAGCAGCTGCAGTTTCTTAAACCGTTCGAGAATATTTGATCCGATAAACACAAGAAGGTCACAGGCTGGTGTGTCATGTGTGTCGACTAAAAGAAGCAAATACCGATTAAAGCTGTCATGGTATGATGAGAAGTGTCCTGCGTACGTGCACGCCATAAATTATCAACATAAAAAATGTCACAGACAACTATCTGTTACCAAACTGAAAAACGCTTTCAAAGTATCTGCCAGGGAAAAACATCTTTGTCTGGAGGCCAAACAGAGAGATGATAGCAATGAGAGTTAATTTACCGGAAGCCGGGTGTGATTTTTATTGCGAGATGTTGATATGTTAAACAGAAATGGGTCTCAGCTTTCTGTATTTCTCAGCAAAAGAGCAGACTTTCACTTCTCCCCCGAGCGGAAAGGGGTTATTCACCCGGACGAGGCTGGAGATGTAAACACTCAGAGGCTGAACAATGTTTTGTCCTCCAGGCTGCAGGCCAGACAGATTAGAAACCGTCATCGGTGAGATGTGACGCAAAGCAACAGCTCGGCCAAGTGGGACGAAAGACTAATGGAAGATTCTCGAACCAAAGATGTACTTTTGTATCCGTTTTCAGGACGGCGTGTTCAAGCATCATAGCTAAGTGCACCGTAAGGTTAAAGCCCTATTCACAGCAATGAATCGTTTCCATTAGTGCTCTCAAAGAAGAAGAGGTGGTTTTGGAGAGCGCAGCACAGAGACATAAAAAATAAAACACTTTTGAAATCATGACCCAGACATCATTCAGACACTTTGTGCTATCTTATTTTATAATTTGCTCCATGAAGACTCTGGTGAAATGGATGCACTTCTATGGACAAAACCTGTCTTGTCTCGGCCTCCTTTAATATACAGCAAATTAAATCTCCAAAAACCAAGAAGGTTCCATAAGTTGTTTGTGAAAGTTATCTGTGGGATCCCGTGTCAAAGTCTCGTGAACAAACAAGCAGCTCTGGTGACGGGGCGATATCTGATAGCTTGACTTACTAATTAAGTCCTGTTTACAGCCTGTGTAAGGTAGCAGACAGATTCTCTGAGCTGACCTGCACGCACAGCATCTGATAATCTTTCTGACCTGTGACACTTATTATAGGCCAAGGCCGTCCTGTTATAGTACAAGTCACGCCAATGCTTTTTCTATTTATCTGGCTTCAGAAACGCGGACTCTTGAACCTCCAAAAAAACACTGACTGAAGATGCTGCTCATCATGTATTACACAAGACCCAGTATCTGCGGCCTCAATGTAAAGTTCAGTTTTTTAGATTAACTACTTGTGTGTGTTAGTCCAACTCTCCCAGCTGTAGAAAGAAGCCCCCCAGGGCCTCAGCCTGTGACAGGCGGCTGAATGTGACAAACGAGGGAAGCCGCTAAAGATCCCACAACGCATTGCAAGAGCGTGACTCTGCCCAGACTTGATCTTAACATCAGATTCTTCCAAGCAAGTGGTTATCATGGAACTCACTGTTCCTTGGAAAGACCGGATGGAGGAGGTCTTTGAACACAAGAAGGCCGGATATCTTGAGTTTAGAGGAATAGTGCAGAAGGAATGGGTGAAAAGGCCAACTCTGAGTCCATCAAGGTTTACTGCAGGGGTCACTCTGCCTCCTTGGAGTTAGAAGCTTGCAGGAGAGAAAAGCCGTCAAAAACATAAATGAAGCTGCTGAAAAAAAGCATCAGGGTGGCTGTGGATCAAGAGGGGTGTTCTGCTTGGGCACAAGGGGAGGACTTGTAACGATGTGTCCAAGTTGCACCAGGCGACGCTTGAAAAAGGTCTGACCGTCGAATAAAATAGCTCATGTCAAGGTGGTAAACTAGCCTGTCAATGTGATTCTGCTACTGAGGCCACAGGCTCACAATGTCTGGATGAAGAAGAACTGAACAGCCTAAAAGCTGATTCAGAACGACGTGAAGTTAAGAGGGTGAGCATGTTTAATTCACTGGTAAAGCAAATCATTGTAGAGCATGTGCAAAAGCATGTACTGGTGCATGAATGAGTAAGTAGATGAGTGCCTGATCTATCTAATAGATAAAAATAATGATGAATATTATCTGGATTGGTGCAGCATGGGTTCAAACTTGCCAGCTGGAGCATTTGCTGAGGAGTTGCATGTTTTCCCTGTCCTTTTGAGCTGATATGGCTTCAGTCTCTACAGAATAAGAGGTTATAGATAATAGTTGGACGGATTATCTGGATCGCCACCAAGCTGCTTTGGGTCAAAAATTCAGATCAACGTCACACTTTTTCCGCAAGCGCAATTCAGCCCCCGGCTATTAATACTGCCTCCTCTAACGCAGACAGTGTTCACGCTGCCGGTGCTGAACTGCAGGACCTCCAGCACGCTGCAGCTACGTGTTTACAAGACAAATGCTGACCCACTTTTCACGGGCAGCCTGTGATTTAAACTACGTGTTAAAGAACTTACACAAGATAGTGGCTTTAATAACGCACAAGGTGTTTCGAAGTGAGTCACAGGCAGCACTCCGTCTAGGACAGAGACCACAACAACACATCCTAACCCGCTTCCTGTCACATATCAACATCTTTAAATGTCTCACTGCAACATGGCAATTTAAATTCTCCACCTATAAGCAGACTGTTACTCCAGATGTATGTATCCGGACAAAAAAAAGACACAGCGGCTGTCAAAACTGTAATCTAGTGCAGGAAAACAAACACATCACATCTAAGATCTGAACAACGTGACAATTTCAGAACTCGGATTACTGGATATGGAAATTTACCGTCTCCAGGTGAGGAGACGGGTTACCTGTGGCCTGCAGGGAAACAGCAACAGAGTCATGTGTACACACATAACTCATTGTAGGAGCGGAGGGAATTCAGAGTGCTGTTGCTTTTTAATAAGAGCGATACACAGGAAATTAAACAAGGAGATATGTCTATATGTTTTGCATGTCATGTACATCAGCAGCAGCTGTACACATATAAAGGTAATTCAGAGAGAATCTATAAAAACATATCACTGCAACAGCACATACAAATAAATATATGCAGTCTTTCATGCACAATTTAGATGCAACCAAAGTTTTACTCATCTGCAACTCCTGAATAAAAAATTAAAAATAAAATAAAACGTAGACTGACTTCAAGTAAGAGAAAAGCAAACAGGTTACAGCCAAACAGCAAGGAAAGCACAGAGTCATGCTGATACCTGTAGCGGCCCTTGGGGGACACTCCGGCTTTCGGTCTTTTATTCTTAGAAACTGAGAAAACTTTCAAAGACGCTCAATGGTCTTGCGAAACAGAAACTCCACTGTGTTTACAAGTAGTGCCTAGTTTGATCTGGAAATAGCGTCTCAGATTTGCAACCGGTATTGTGTTGGAAAAGGCCGGTCTGGAATCAGCTAGGTGTTCATTGTGTGTCGTTAGCGACTGAAACCGAGAAAACTAGCAGATCAATGCGTTGCAGAAGTGAAGTGAAAAGTGCTGCAGGAAAATAAATCAGAGTGGAGTGACGAAAACCAGACTTAAATAATCGATAAGAACGATAAAGGCCATATGCCATCTCCACAACTTGCACCACAGATCTGTTTTTTCTAAATTGAGGAAATGTAAGAAATGTCATCGATTAAAAAAATAATAATAAAAATAATAGATCAAAAGTCTTATTCGGAATAACTCCAAGTAAAATTGTCCTCTATTGATCAGACTACTAAAAGCTTTATTAAACTTTTTAGTGGCAATCAGAACTGTGAAAATAAAAATGTAAAACTAATTTAAACTTTAATCTCACTCTCTTATTTAGGGCATTGACCGTGTAACGGCGACAACGATTGTAAAAGCAATTCAAAGCCATTTCAGAGGCACATCCATTGTTCGAGCTGCGTTACATCTAGATCACGGCGGCCCTTTAATTTCTACCCTCGCTGCACTTTGGGTTATCAAGGCTACACTGGCAGGCTTTCAAGCAGACAGGGTGAGAACCTGAGTGAATGTGTGTCATCGAGTGTGGATGGATAAGGGTGCAGCGCAGGGGGTGGGGAGTGGTGGTGGTGGTGGTGGGGGGGGGGGGCTGCCTTTTAAACAGACTGCTGTGTCACACGGATACATAGTCAGCATAGCTCCCTGTTTAGACGACTCGCCCTCCTCCTCCTCCTCCTCCTCCTCCTCCTCCCACCTGCAGCGCTCCAGTCCACAGATATCATGTGGCAGGACTGCTGAGTCAAAGCTGAAACTGTCCAAACGGTAGTCTGAGCTCACAGATGCACTCATGATGAAGAGGAGTTCAATGGATCATGTACTACTTCACGTTATTTTTCAGATATATAAAGCACGGTCGGGCCTCTATAGCCACCTCTGACCTGCAAGTTACACGACTGCTGGCTGGCAGTTGTTGGGTTGTTTTACGACATTTGAATGCACGTGGGCTGATATCAAGCGCTGCCTACGTGCAGATGCCGGTGCTTAAACACTAACTGGCGGAGGCCGAGATAAGCTGCGATCATCTGGCCGACAAAAACCAACAAGCACTATGTATTTATTTAATTCCATGAAACAAATTTATGTTAAAAATCTAAAACAGTGAGTTCATTATTTTTCACAATTATAAATCAATACATTCTGTTGTTACTGTATGAGTAGGTGGGTCAAAGAAACCGGTCGCCACAGATAGTATATTAGATTAATGATATGAAATTTTAATTGCGTAATACACAATATTCAATTATTTTGTTCCCTTTAATGTTTGAATTTTTTTGTAAATCACATTTTAGTTTGAAAGAGTTCGTTTAACGTATTTTTAAATGCATCAAACTCAACCGTCTGGTCACAGGACAGTGAAATCACGAGTCTGGTTTTGTACAGTTACTGTGTTTTGGTTTGCGGGACTTCGATATTTGCAGGGAAGCATCCTTTGTCCACAGATAACAGGCTGTAGACAGTGTTCGCTGTCAAATCATCAGCAGTTATGCTCCCTTTTAATAAGACCCAGTCATGACCTCAATGATGCGGCAGGTTGTATTTTTGTTTGGGTGTTGCCCACTGAGAAGCTCCGACTCTGACAATAACTGACGTATCACAAACTTCTCGATTATTTCTGTTTTGAAATAATAAGTATCAGGTTTGGGATCTCCCAATCGCAGCGCTCCCCAATCCAAACAAATGGTCAAGGGCCACGTTTTTGGATAAGGTGCTCCAGCAATGAAAACTAGGGATATGTTAATTTCGCTGACACAAGAAAAGCTTGTCATGGCCACAAGGTCATAAAGATAGTCGTGCCTTGCCACAGGCTGTTATTATGCCTGGCTGGTCACAGGCTGCAAGCCAAAACAGATAAATCCAGACTGAATGACAGACGACCGACCTGAATGAACCTGCAAACTTTTTTATTTATTTATTTATATATTTTATCATGTTAACTTAGCTTAGAGGGTTTCTGCTGAGTTAGCACACTCCTCTAACCTCCTATCACAAGGATGGGGGGTATATTAATCAGATTGTAGCTCGTATATAAAGATTACGTAATTTAGAAGTTTGATTACATGAATTCTGTAAGAGTTAAAAACCTGGAGAGGATATAGTGTTATCTCACCCGAGTGAAGAGATGATAGGTGCCGTCCAAATCTGAACTCTGGAGTTGAAGATAGGTCAAAATGCTCTGCAAAGACAAGAGACAAGTTTGAATGTCAAATGAGAAAATGAAATCTTGGTTGGAGTGAAGAATGAGAGCACACATGAGGACACAGTATTCCCTCACATTTAGATCTGAACAGTACAACCACGGCTTCCAGCTGGTGGGGACGCGGCACTCTCACTAATAAAGAAACCGTGCACTTTTCAGTTTCAGCAAACAAGGAACATTTTAATGAGGTTGAACTGGTCATGTAACACGGCCTCAGCTTTAACGCAACGACTTGTTCACGATGAATGCTAATGACTTATTGCGAAACACCAAGGTCAAGATCCAGACTGTAGAAATCACAGCGTGCAGTTTTTTGGAAAGTAGAAGCCAATACTGAAAGATAAACTTTTCATGCCATGAAAATGACAAAGTACGATATCTTAGCTTTTATGGAATATCTTCTGAAGCTGAGAGAAATAAAACAATACACACAGTTATATATTTTTAAGTTTTAATATTTAAGTCAATACGTTGGCACTTTTTTGTCATAATGTAAAAAGAAATAAATGGTGTAGGTTCTCAGTTAGCCAGGTCACGCTCCATTTAAAAGAAAGCTAAAACAAAAACAACTGGAATGACTTGAGATTTCTGTAAGATATTTTACCACTAATTCATGTGGAACTAAAGGAGCCACTTGGATGAGTGGTGAAAGGTCTTCGAGAAACCTTAAGCAAGCCCTGCTGTCTTTGTCCTACTTGGATCAGCAACGGAGAGAAAAAATATCCGTTTCAGAAGTATAAATATTTCTAGGATCAAGTAATGAGTTACCACCTTCAAGCTAATCTGCAGCACACTTAACACACTTTAGTACCTTTAGGTGTTCTAAAATGTTTGACCAGTCGTGTAATGGACAAGTAATCAAGTGTAATGATAAAAATCAATACTACTATTAGTGCAAATAATAATAGACTAATATGTATGCTGTTTCAACCTAGAGAGATAGCAAACCAAACACATGCCTGTGCACAAAGCAAGTTTCTTATCCAAGGAACAGCAATCACCACCATGGACTTAAGATGGATGTCCAGCTCAAAATATTCTCAAACTATTAAAAGCTACTGAGTGATGAGTGTGATAGTGTGTCCAGTTACATTTCCCTTTTGTGTAGGAGGAAATTTTGCATATCAGCATCCAGGTCCCACTGTACCTGTGGAGGGAAATAAAAGGAAGTGTGGGCACAGGTTGACCCCTGGTGTCATCTAGCAGGAGGACGGATGTCTACGGCTTCATACACAAGGCAAGAGCTCCCTCTAGTGTATCTGAAGAGGAGAGGCAAGAGAAGTTCTTCAAGCGTGTGAATATTTTGCCATTATTCCTCAACACACACAGACACTGAATTATTAATGCTGAGAAATCCCTAGGAGTGGATTAACTTCACACCTGTAATTTCACCCACTTAAAACCTTTAAATCGATGTTCTTAGTTCATCATTCTCACCAAAACCGATGTGGTTAAGACAGTCAAATGTCTAAAAATCTGAGAATTACAGACAGTGGATATAAAAAAAATTGAAGATATCTGATACATGCAGCCCTCAAGTGGAACTCGTGATTTCAAGGGAAGCTGCATAGATAATTTGTGAACTCAGACCAAAGATTTCCATTCACGAGGTACTGAATACCACAAGGGGATTTGAAGGCAGCGACAGATTTAAACGTCTGGCACACAAACATTAATGACTGTGAGCCTTACTTGTCTCTCATGAATGCACTAAATATTAATGAAAAAGATGCCACGTCATTGTACAGTAAAGACAAATGTCCTCATACAGTATTTTCCTGTCATGCAAAAGAGTTTTTTTCACAGCAACCATGTTAAAATGTCAAAGTAAGGTAAATATAGATGTGATTATGGCCCTATTCCATTGAGGTATTGTGCATGCTGGCTCTCTGGCATGACTGTGTGATACTAAATACAACAAGCTCATACTTCATTTTATCTGTGCATAAAGCAGGGTCGGCCCTATTGCTGTCGTGTCTGAACCACTGTATTTTAGCAACTTCAAGTCCAATATTTGCTAAAAATATAAGCTGTCCTTGTTTTCTATCATAAAGAGGGGGGTTATTGAGGTTTAGTGGCCCCAGATGATAGAGTTCTATAATAGAAATTTTTAATTTAAAGTGCCTGTTACAGATTTTGTAATAGTCAAAGTCAAAGTCAGCTTTATTGTCAATTTTGACATGAGCAACACATACACAGATTGAAATTTCTTTCCCCAAAGGCCTACGGTGCAGAAACTTAAGCATAAAATGTACAAATATGAGATTAAAAGAAGAAAAAGAAAAATATATATGTATATATAATGTATATAAACAAACTAGAATGAAAACTAAGGCGCATGAAAAATAGACATAGTGGCTGGTGCAACCCATGAGTTGGGTAGGTACAAAGAGGGATGAAATGAGTAAAAAAAAAGGGATGAAATGAGTCAAAAAAGGGATGAAATGAGTCAAGCAGGAGTAGGAATGGGAATATACCAGATTTCATTGTACAAAAGATTTCATTGTACCCTGACTGACAATAAAGGAACAGACGGACGGATCCAAACACAGTGTCAACCTTTGTAGTGCAAATGTGATGTGGGAGGAATGGCTGTAGCCACATGAGATACACCTGTAAACTAAATCCATTATTATCATTATTATTGTTTCAACTATAATTTGTAGGGAAACATAATCAATAATAATAATGATGATAATAATAATAATAAATGTGTTAGTTTGCTGGTACCCTCCTCCTTTAAATAACTCCAGGTGTGAACTAAAGGTGAAAATGAACATTAAAGGTGGCTGCATTGCATACCAACAGCAATATATAGCTATATAGCATAACTAGCTAGTCCAAACATCTCACCTTAATCTTAATCTAACTAGCCTATCTCCACCGTGATTTTCGTCAGTAGACAGTTTAGGTTTCACTTTCTTTTCTTCAGAAGGAGTGCAGGCTCTGGTTTCTATTACCTCTATGGGCGCTGTTGTTGTTACTCGCTGACTGAGTCCAGATTGAGGACGATACGAATGGAAGAAAGAACAAAATACAGGTAATAATACTTACTGCTGTTAAATTATACAGATAGACTCGACAAAGTTTAAAGTTAATTAGCTAACCTGTGTCGTAACTTTGGACTGACTTTGCAGTTTGTCAGACTTTGCCCTGCTTTGATAACTAGTCTGTCCACTACTACTCTGTTATGTGTAATCAAGATGCTAGCATCAGTTGGCTAAGCTATCTTTGCTTTTAAGCTATTTATTTTTATTTATCGCATCAACGCATAAAGTAATACAGCATGATGAAAATGGCAGAAAACGCTTTTAAATGTATATACTTAAGTATTAAGTGTATTTAAATTAAATTTAAAAGCGCATATGTGTCCCAAAAACAAGCTAATCTAGATATTAAACCAATGTGAAAGTAAGCTGGTTTTATAATTCTTGAGTAATCTGTCATGCATATGCAATGGGCTGAATAAGTATCTGAATATGCATGTCAACAAAAAGTGGTTGAATCAGGTGTTGTATTATTTTTATTGTTATTATTTTATCAAAGGCAAATTTTGCCAACTATTAGAGCTGGGACTTTTACTTATAAATCATTTTACTTACACATCAGATGATGTTCTTTTAATGTAAAGTATCTTTGAGTATCTTGAAAAGCGCTTTTAAATAAAATGCATTATTATTATTATTATTATTATTATTATTATTATTATACGTTATGTTCAAGCTTTTGCCAAATGCGTTAACACAATGCTGGTTAAGCCTATGGACAGAGAACGGGAGACTAATTTAGCACTGCTTGTGAGATATATAGTCCTTTTAACACCATCGAGAGAGCCCTTTGGATTGAGATGGAGGTGTCTGTCAATATGAAAGGAAAAGAGAGGATAATGAGAGTGAAGCATAAAACAATGAGCTGCACAACAGCAGAGGTCTGTCAGAAATACAGTGAAAAACGTCCAAAAGTCTGAGATCAGTAGTGTAGACACTCTGTAGGTCCTGTCAGCGATGAAGACATTCTTCATTACTAAAACCTGAACAAAAATCAACCAAAAATAACCAATTAAAAAAAGGTGACCAAACGGCTCACCTCCTCTGTCAAACCCTATGCGGATTCTGCAACAACTTGGCCATGTATGACTCTCAGTGGAACTGGGATTTATTTAACGCAGGATAAACGCCGAGCTGTACAGGACTAGTCTGTGTGTCCAAATTAAGCCATATGCACCAAACTCAACATTTCAATCGGGTCATTGACCCTAAACACAGGACCAAGGTTTTCTGTGAAGAACTGGATGAAGTGAAGTATCCATTATTTAATGATGCAGTGAAGCGATTTTATCTGGTGAATGGGGTAAGAAACCACAAGTCAATTGGTCAACATTTACCTACTTTAAGAGTTAAATAAGGACCAAACTTGGCGTTTATTTTTCCAGTAAGGAGCGAGGAGTCACCTGCTCTCATATATAATGTATAATCAATTACAGCAACACATTAAAAATAAAAAACACGTGACACCTTATTTATTCCTTTATTGCATCCTCCCTTCACACAAAGATGCCGCTGTCATTATTTATTTTCTCTTTAGCAAGAGGAATGCTTCTTATTTGTCTTGTTTGTCTCGCTTAAAGTCGCGTAACACTGACAGCAGGACGGAATAGAAAGAAGACTGAGAGAAATAACGACAGAAAGGAAAGGTAGGTTTGCAGAGATTGAAAATTATAATCTCCTAGTTTTCCTCCACGTTTTAGTAACCTGCATTCAGTAGTACATACCTGGCATTAATGAGATGATCAAATCCTTCTTTTGGGATGTTTCATGCTGGTCACGGTTGACTTTGATTACTGTAGTAATAATAATTATGACAGAGCCGTGGACCAGCAAAATGGTCTAACGCGCACTAGGTGTTGTCGTCCAATTTTCATCACATTAAGGGTCACGTGTATTATTTTAAGTGGTAACATGAAATGAGGACATTCAGACTGATTTGTGTCTTTAATTTGTCCTTTCCCTGCACTTGATGTTTTTCCAGCTTTAGTTTAGGACCCATTGCTTCGAGTGCGACACCTTTCTTCATGGACTCATTCGGCAAATTTCCAAATGTCAGCTCAACAGAGGGAAAAGACAACAAGCCAGTGCTTAAAGTCCCAAGTAAGCCGCTTACAGTTCCACTCCAAGATTTGTGTCAAAGACCAGCACTATTATTAATTATGAAAGTCACACAATGTTAACCTGTCAACAAAAATGTTTCAACACAGCACATCAAACTCTGGTAGTTTTCCTGAACTAATGCTCCTCAATATTTAAAAGAAACATCTCATGTATCTTGTACCGACACACTATACTCATTACAATTTCTTCATTCACTCTGAAAGATTTTTTAGGATCTCAACCTAAACTGAAATGGAGAAATGTGGAGTGGACAGAAGAGTGAGTAAAGCTGTTCAACATCTTCACATGAATCAGTCCCTTCTTTGCCTTTCCTCTGTATACTTTTTAAATTGTATCGAATGGCCAGTGAGCATTTTAAATTCCAACTTAGGCAAAAGACAAGCCTGATGAAGACCATCAGCTCCTACAGTCCAAGCTGTGAGGACGTGACTCAGGCCCGGGTTCTCCTCCTGGGTCCGGTCAATTCAGGAAAGTCCAGCTTCGTCAGTTCGGTCCAGTCTGTGTTTAATGGAAGAGTCACCAATCGGGCCATGGTGGGCACCTTTTCGACCAGCTTCACCAAAAAGGTATGAGTGGAGCAGCAGCACGTATATTAACCAAGAGAAAATTAAAACCCAGCCTATACTTGGCCTTTGAGCCAGACATTGAACATCCACGATCACAGTAAGAAAATAGGGTTTTGGCCAAAGTTTTCCTAAACGTTTCCATGTAAAATCTTAGTTTCTGGTTTAACTCTTGAACACCAACTCCTACAAAATTACTGTAAACAAACCTTTTAATTATACAGACTTCACCTGTTAGCCCGTAGTCAACCAAGAAAATTTTGGTTGACTAAATTCTACGAATCATTTTTTTGCGGGGGGTTGGCTGAATGTCGTCTCATTATTAACTAAATTGGCCAGACTGCACTCCACCTGGTAGCCCTATTAGTCAACTGTAAATTAGTTTGAACGTTTGCTTCATGTAGCACTACCTGCTTAAACGCCGTTCTGAGCATACTACCCGGTTGAACGGGAGACCACAGGCTGGCCATGAAAACTCAGTAAACTCAACATTTAAGATATTTTTCATATAAGTTTCAGGTCAACAATGAACTTCCAGGGTTAATAATGACTAAAGTTTAGATACAGACAGACACAAGTTAAAAAATTTAATGGACAGTATTGATTGAAACCTTCATTCTCAGTTCATGAGCAGTTAGTTGCATGGACACTTTAGGCCTCTTATCCCACTAACTTTCGTTTTGTTCGTTCCAGCTGCAGTCCTACAACATCCGTAGTGAGAAGGGAGAGAACATTAATGGACTGGCGCTTTGTGATATCATGGGTCTGGGCGATGGAGAGGTGACCGGACTGACCCTTCATGACATCCTGTCTGTCATTAAAGGCCATGTACCTGAGGGACACAAGGTAAACAGGATGTATTGTTATATTCTAGTAGCACAAACTGAAAGATGGTCAGTGGTTTGGTTCGACAGTCTTAGCAACTACTAGATGGATTCGCAAATTGTGCACAGGTGTTCATGGATCCTTTAAGATATATCGCACTTAACATTATTTTCCTGGGCCATCCAATCACAAGTGTACCTGTGTTCACACCTTGCATTAAAAAGTATCTCCACATGCATCCTTAGCCAGTTCTCCAGGTCTCAGTTTTCCGCTCTGTATGTAAATAAACTCCGACATCATTTGGGATGCAGGAGAACATTTTAAAAGCGGCTGTCTCTAATGGATCTCTACCACAAACAGCGCTGTCTTTTGTGTAGGTGTCATGACACATGTTGACTTTTTATTCATTTATAGCTGTGACATTAGTTAATTTTGAGACTTGCACAAAACTTGTCTCTAGTAATGAAGGTAAATAAAGACACCGGTGATTATTGAGGAAATACACTAAACTCCACACGGGTCCTCATCCATGATCGCATCCATAATTATTCATTCATTCATTCACCTTCTGTAACTGCTTAGTCCTGTGAAGGGTCGCTTGGTCTGCTGTAGCCTATCCCAGCTGTCATTGGGTGAGACGCGGGGTACACCCCGGACAGGTGCCAGTGCCATGATCTGGTGGAGTTTGACTTGTGGCCAAATACCTGTGGAACTAGACGTCCATCCACTCGAGACACATTTTATTTTTATTGCTATTTAAAGGTTTAACCTCCTCCTAATTTCTCTGTGTCCCAGTTTACCCCGGATCAGCCGGTGAGCTGTGAGACCGAGGACTATGTGAAGAGGCCAAGCCTTCAAGACAAAATCCATTGTGTGGTCTTTGTGGTGGACGCCTCTAAAATCATGACCTACCCCAAAGGCCTCCTCACCACCTTCCAAAAGCTCAGAGAGTACATCAGTGACATGGGTGAGGAAAAGACAAACAAGACGTTGAGCACAAAGACTCTTAACACATTCTGACATAAAACAGGACTACTGTAAATGGCAGTTATTATTATTATGTTTTTGGTTTGGTTACAAGCGAAGTAAAGGAGCTGAGTTCAGTCAGTCTACCCATTTCTGCCCAATTGGAACCGCAGACACTAATGAGATCACTTTAGAGATCAACTGAAATAAAACAGAACTGCGGTATTAAGCCCTTTCACACATGCACTGGAGTCTTCACCCAGATCTAAGTGTGACAACTTACTTGTGCAAATCAGTTGGGCCAGACAGCAATTTATCTGCCCAGCAGCACATTACACTGACTCTCTAGTCAGTGTAATGTGCGATTAGGTCTGTGTGCTAACAGAACAGGTAACTGTCAGAGTAAACAAGGGTGTTGCTTTCTACTCTGTCCTGCTTGCCTGCATATTGCTTTCCGCTCCTTTGTTGATATTACTTAATTGCATAGACTTGCCTAAACCAAAAGGAGTATTTTCAGTAGGTGAGACAGTCTCCCATTATCTTCTACATGTGTGAAAGTGGCATTTAATTGTTTTGTAGTTTATTTTTGTAGATGTCAATCATTACGGGCCGTGCAAACCCTCATGAGAACACTGTATTCTCTCTGTTAGGTGTTCACCAAGTGGCTCTGCTGACACATATAGACAAGATTTGTGAAGAAACAGCCAAAGATGCCAGCCACGTTTACACGAGCCACGTCATTCGGGAGGCGGTAGGTTGAAATGAACTTTGAGAAATGCTCACGTACTGTAATTGTGAAGTCAAGACTTAATTTTCTTTTTTTTAGACGGGAAATAGAAAAAGACTGGAGTGTCTTGTGACATGTTACAGGCGGATAACCTCAAGATGATCATCATTTAACAGCAAACAAGTAGCATGGTCAGAAATACTACTGGTTGGATATAAAATGAAATAACAATACAGAAGGTGACAGACTACACACCTGGAGAAGTTCTACTTAAAATCTAGCCGTACGTTACTAAATTCAAAGTCAGTGAAGGCTTGGAACGTGAATCACCTCCTTATGAGTATCTAATAGAAAATATAAATCAATAAGAGTTCATCTAAGCAAGTGTAGATGTTATTTTATAATTTCATTTTCTTAAAAGTGAGAGTACACAGTAGTTTACTTTCAGTGGGATGTGAGAATAACGTAAGTCTCACAGTATTTGAGATCATGTTTAGGTGACACTGAGACGTCTTTCTGTTCTCAGCCAGCTGAAGGATCTGAATGCTGTGTGTGTGTTTGTGTGTTTGCAGATGGGTAAAGCTGGAGCTCTGTTGGGTATGTCCACCTCCTACATTGTTCCAGTGAAGAACTACTCATCAGAGCTGGACGTGGATCTGAACACAGATGTGCTACTTCTACACGCCGTTGACCACATTCTGCAGTATGCTGACCTGTATTTCCAGGACAATCCACAGTACACAAGAGCAAAGGTCGACGTGGGCCGCATGTTCCCATGATTCTTCTTTTTTTTTTTTTTTTTTACGTCAACATTTACGTTTTCACCTACTATATGTTTCACAAGTTCAACTAGCTAATTTTAAAACCATCATGGACATGATTGGGACATTTTTGTCATACTAGTGATCACACACAGTTCACATAATCACATAATTTTTCAAATGTAATTTTTAAAATTTTGTTGTTGTTTTTTTTTTACCAAAAGATCTTACCGTAGATATATATTTCTATATTCTGACTAAATTTTAATTTTGTTGGTGTGGGTGGTCTATTATTTTTTTATGTTTTAAAATGTACTGTGTTAAAAAAAATAAAATTACAAAAATTGTAACTCCAATTCAGACTAAAAATATTTTGTGGTGTGTGTGGTCTATTCTTTTCATGAACCATTTGTACTAATAGAATTGTTCCAAATGTAATAAAACTAGTTGCATTGACTGGTTTTGATCATACTTTATATTAGCCTTGTCAGTAAATATGAATAACGTTCACAAGGTGCATCCGTGGCTACATTTACATTTACAGAGAATATTTCTTCAACCTGAAGAACAGAAATGATTTAGATTTGAGATTTCAACTCAAACTTTTGCATGGATGCTAAATAAAATGATTATTTTCATGCCCCAAAACATCAGTCATATTTGAGCAAAGAGGTTTTACCAAAGTCTGGAAGTGAATGGTGAGACAGGCGACTATCAGGTTGATAAAAGACTCCAGTAATGTGAGTTATTTCTTCATAGCAGTCATCTATTTCTTCACAGTGTGAGATAAACAGTGCAGTCTTGTGCACATCTCCAGCCTGAAAACATATTTAGTTACTGTTATTTGAGCTAAGCATGGAGCAGTTTACACCAATTTCATTTAAACCTCTAATTTTCTGGGTCACTCTAGGAGCAAACCTTACCAAAAATAATGTGTGCACAAATTTCAGCTGGCTTAAAGCTGCTGTTACCTGAGCGCAAGTTATTTCCAGCAACAAGGAGAGACTAAACAAAGCACAGTTAAGTCAACTCGATGTTTTATTTTGAAAGTGGCATTATCGCCGGGGACTTCCACTTGAATTACTCCTGGGTGTGTGTGGTGGGCACTGACTATTGTCTGAGTGGCACACATTGGCACATTTGTCTGCAGCATAATTACTGTGATCTCTGCGCACCCGCCTTCAACCGGCTGTAAGGTGAGACTGAAAACACGCAAATTAAGTTAATTAAGTTCATAAATTAAGTCAGAAAGTGGTATTTGGGTCACGTTATTTGTTTTTTATGTATTTATTTTTTCTCTCAGTGTATTTGCCATCGTCATTGGCGTGTAGTATTGTGATAATTCTGTTAACTTTTGTTCATTTAGCCTATGTAAAAAGATTTGGAAAACCATCCTTAAAATCAAGGTACCGTGAGAGAAACTTGGTCCAGATTTGGTTCAGTTTATTTAGGTGTGGCTCATTCTTTTGCCATTTGCTTGGAAATCGAAACTTATTTCTATGCTAACATAAATCACCCTGTGGCAGACCCCCTAGTTTTTTTTCTCTGACGATTAGAAGCCATTTCCTCATTATGTAAATGAAAGAGAACTGCTGTACGCCCTGAAGAAACCTTTTCAAACAATTTATTGTTTCACAACTTTTCTTCACTATCTATCATTATTTTGAAGCTGTACATTCAGGTGACTTATTGGATCTTCTGGAAGTTTTTTATTTTTTTATTTATTTATTTTTATAGCACATGGCAGAAATGAGCTTCAAGGGGAAATTGTTTGACACTGTCTGAGAAACAGGGGACTTCCTCACCTGTTATCATGAAAAGTAATAATTATAAAATAAAATAAATTACACTCTCTGTCCATTGGCATGTGTTATAAATGTAATTTCTGTATGATTCCAGTCGTTTCGATCATTTTTTATTGTCATAATGGCTGAATTTGTGCATTTCCTGTTCTCGAATTGCGCAATCTCACACAAATACCAACTTTCCATAGTCTATATAATATATTCATGCATGTATGTAAGATATTAAAGTGTTGCTGATCTGACATTAAACCACACTGAGGTGAGGCAACTCTTTATTCTTCTTTCAGTCAAAACAGGAAGTAGTAAAATAACAGAAGAGCTTTTGTTGAACAGACTGTGTTAAAATGGATCAAATCATTAAAATACAAACTTTAGCTACTGCTTTTTGATTCAAATTCAAATATTTGTTTCATCCTCCTTGACCCTTCTAGATAGATAGATAGATAGACAGACACATAGATAGATAGACAGATAGATAAACTAAGATAGATAATCTATCCATCCATCCATCCATCTATCTAATGTAGTTGTAAATTGAAGACTGAATATGTGTTCCATTATTATCTATATGTTATACATCTGGGTGATGGCCGCTACCTGCATTTGTTAATACACAGGATTAGATGCTACAATCCCTTGATCCCAGACAAAACACATTTAGAGGCCCGTCCGACTGAAAAAACGACCAGCAGGCTAGCAGCCAGCTGGCCAGCTACCAATGTGGTAACTGAATTAAGTTCAGTTTGACTTCATGCTTTTGTGTTTTTTTAAGCTAATGTGTAATATTCAGTAGTTTTGAGGATTCTTTTTTTTAATGTACTTAGTGTTTGTTTATGACGTGAACGTCATATGAAGCTCAGATGATTGAGTTAGACCTTACATGGTTTTAATACATTTGTGTTGCTGTTTTTTTACTTTCAGACTCTCAACAGAACAACTGTCCACTATGAACCCTCAGCTAACAGTGAACCAGCAGAAAACGATCTGCTCTCAGCTGGGAAGGGTCAGACTACAGCTGCTGTACAAGGCCAGCGTCCATGGATACACCAGTGCAGCCTTCCACCAGAGATGTGACAACCGCTCTCCCACTGTGTCTGTTGGCTATAACGCCTCAGGCTTTGTGTTTGGAGGCTACACCAGACAACCTTTTAGTCAGTCTGGAAACTACATCTATGATGACCAGGCCTTTCTTTTCACGTTCAGTGGAGAAATGCTCCTCAAATATCCAGTTACTGAACCTGCATATGCAGTGAAAATGATGAATAACTCTGGTCCTTATTTTGGAGAAGCATTGGTTCTAGTCCATGGAAACAAAGCTGTAGTTTATAGCAATCCAGGGAATAATTACAACAACCCCAAACTGACTAATCGTTGTTATGACTCTTACGATGAAGAAAGGTACAGAGATGACCTCAACCTCACTCAGAATTATTACAACTTCAACGCTGCAGAAATGCTCGGAAATGATCTCAACCTGACTGAGTGTGAAGTCTACCAGGTGGAGGGTAAGTTCACTGTAAATTACCGTATTTGTTGCAGATCTGTCGTCCCATTAACAGTGTGTAATATGTTCATAGTATTTGATGTTGACAAAAGCTCCATTCAAATTTGTTAACTAGCGATCCCTCAGATATGATATGAATGCAGCATTAGGTGCTATTGCTTTAGACTTAGTGGTGATTCCTTCTACACTTCAGATAGTGTTTTTTCATCATATGTTTCACAAATACATTTATAATTAATCCACAGCATTCAATACAACTATTTGGTATTACAAAATGACTTACAATATTAATAATATTAAATTGGTCAAACATAATATGAACCATCACCTTGCCGTGGAGGAGTCTGAGTGCCCTATTGACCCTAGGAGCTATGCTGGAAGGGTCTCCCAAGGCAGATTGGCCCAAGGCGAAGAGCCAGACAAAGAACGGTTCTGAAGGCCCTTTGTGGTGAAGAGAATCCAGAGTCCATGTACCAGCGGTATCGACTAGATCAGGGGCAGGCAATTATTTTTCCCAAGGGGCCACATGAGAAACAGTAAATATCTTTTATTTTGTGCTGGTGTTTTTAGTAAAGGGATGATCAAGAAAGCAATTAGTCATACTTAAGAACTTATGAACACATTCTCTTATAAAGTGCAGTTAATTCAATTTTATGTGAAATCTGGACCAGTGAACTTCTAAAATATAAACAAAATTTATTTATTTATTTAACTGTTAATCTATTAGTATGATTTTTTTTTTAAATTATATAATATTATATAATATATATAATATATATAATATTTATATTGGCTAATACTACTGTATATTAAATAAACGATCATTCATTCGACTCAACATCCTAAACCACACATGTCAAACTCAAGGCCCATAATTGTATCAGGCCCACAAGATAATATTTTATATCTATCTGAACTGGCCCGCAGGTATTTTGTGTGCGTCAAGCAGGCACGTCAATCAGCTCCTCCTCCCAACTTTATTGACAAACGTGTCAGAGTCTCATGGTTGCTTTGGCAACCGTTCAGCGTATCGGTACGGTAGCGCGGTGCTCTGAAGTTCATACGGTTGACCAATGATACTAAAATATGTTAAAGGAGATTCTGACACAAAGAAGTAGTAACAATGTACCAGTTAGCAGACAACAGGCTAAATCGGTTAGGCTACTGTTCCATAGTAGCACACGCGGCAAACAGAAAGCTTACTATAAATGACAACACCAGGACGCTGCACAGACCTGGTAGGCCCAAACAAGTAGTGAGGGTCTGCTGGGAACGCCTAGAGGAAGAACCTGTCAAGATGGTCTTCAACTCCCACCTCCGGCACAGCTTCAACCGCGTCCTGAGGGCCCTGGGGGAAATTGAGTCAGAATGGGCCATATTCTGCTCTGCCATTGTGGAGGCAGCTGTTGCGAGTTGCGGCCGCAAGGTCGCTGGTGCTGGTCACGGCGGTAATCCCAAGCCTACTGATGAACACCAGAGGTGAGGGGAACCATCAGGCTGAAGAAGGAGGCCTACAGGGCATGGCTGGTCTGTGGGTCTCCTGAAGCAGCTGACCAGTACTGGATAGCTAAGTGGTCCGCAGCAAGGGCAGTGATGAGATGTTCCCTGGGTATCTCAAGGCTCTGGATGTTGTAAGGCTGTCCTGGCTGACATGCCTCTGCAACATTGCGTGGACATCTGGCAAGTGCCTCCGGAGTAGCCGACTGAGGTGGTGGTTCCCATCTTTAAGAAAGGAGACCAGAGGGTGTGTTCCAATTATAGGGGGATCACACTCCTCAGCCTCCCTGGGAAAGTCTATGCCAGAGTGCTGGAAAAGAGGGTCCGGTCGATGGTTGAACCTGAGATCAAGGAGAAACAATGCGGTTTTCTTCCCTGGCATGGAACCATGGACCAGCTCTTAACCCTCCCTTGGGTTCTAGCGGGGAAATGGGAATTTGATGAAGCGGGAGATCGACAGGTGGATCGAAGCGGCGTCTGCAGTGATGCGGATGCTTAACTGGTCTGTCGTGGTAAAGAGAGAGCTAAGCCAAAAGGCAAAGCTCTCAATTTACCGGTCTATCTACATTCCAGCCTAACCCTAACCCTAACCTATGGTCATGAACTTTGGGTAATGACCGAAAGAACGAGATCGAGAATACAAGCGGCCGAAATGAGTTTCCTTCGCAGGGTGGCCGGGCTCAGCCTTAAAGCTCAGACATATGGGAAAGCTGAGGGTAGAACCACTGCTCCTCCACGTCGAGAGGAGTCAGTTGAGGTGGCTAGGGCATCTGGTAAGGATGCCGACCCAGGACACAACGGAGGGGTTAGATCTCTCGTACAGCCTGGGAACGCCTGGGGGTTCCTCCGGAGGAGGTGGTGGAAGTGGCTGGGGAGAGGACTGTCTGGACTCCTATGCTGAAGTTGCTGCCCCCGCAGCCTGGACACGGATAAGTGGGAGAAGACGAAGACAAAGAGACATTATGTCCAACATCACAAACACAAGAGTTATGTATGTAGATAATGTTTTAGTTATAATTAAATTAAATTAGATTATTTTTGCTTTTCAACAGAAACTACTGAACTTGAGCGTCCATGGAGGCCTATCATTTGGGAATCAAAGTAAGACTGAGCCACCATGCTGCGTGATCCTATTAACAATGATTACTTTTGTACGATATATATAAACTATAAACTGTTTGATCTGCGGCGGCACAGTGGCATAATGGGCCTTTCTGTGAGGAGTTTGCATGTTCTCCCTGTGTCTGCGTGGGTTCTCTCCAGGTACTCCAGCTTCCTCCCACCGTCCAAAGACATGCTGGTTAGGTTCATTGGTGATTCTAAATTGGCTGTAGGTGTGCATGTGAGTGTGAATGGTTGTCTGTCTCTCTGTGTTAGCAATAGACTGCCGACCTGTCCAGGGTTTACCCCGCATCTCACCCGATGACAGCTAGGACCCCAGCACCCCCAGCACTCCCTGCGACCCTTCACAGGATAAGCGGTTACAGAACATGAATGAATGAATGAACTGTTTGATCTGCTTGTGTCCCTGTTGACTGTTTTGACTGTACACACTCTACTGGGTATATTAGCTTATGATAGTGTTTATTAAAACTATTATGCAATGAAATTGTCATGTTTTCCTGGGAGCACAACTACTAAAATCATATGTTAGCTGAACATGATCAAAACTCTGTTACAATCAAAACCATCGCCACAAGATAAAAAGTCTTTATCTCCTCATTTCTACAGGAAGAGGACAGAGCTGATGGAGACCATTAAAACCTACAAACCCATGGACAGCTCTGTGTCCCAGGTTCGAGTTTTGCTCGTTGGACCAGTTGGAGCTGGAAAGTCCAGCTTCTTTAACTCTGTCAACTCTGTATTCAGAGGACATGTCACCAGCCAGGCCATGACTGGCAGCTCTGCCACCAGCCTCACCACACAGGTTAGTGCCATCATTATTTCTATTTATGGTGATTTAAACATTAAAATCATGAAAACCCGTCACTCCATCACTTTTTAAGATTTTAAAATGAAAATCCTGAAAATTATTATATTAATTATATCCGGCAGTTTCGCACCTACTCTCTGAAAGCTGGGCGAGAAGGCAAACTTCTACCAATCATCTTATGTGATACTATGGGACTGGAGGAAAGCAAAGGAGCAGGCCTTGATATAGACGACATCAGCAGCATCGTTAAAGGTCATCTGCCAGACCGTTATCAGGTACAGTATTTAATCAAGAAGGATGTTTGACACATTGATTTAACTTTAGTTAATTCCAACTGTCCCTTCCTTTCTCCTCAAATGTGTTTGTCAGTTCAACCCTTCTGCTGCTCTGCATTCGGAGAACCATGGCTATCTCAAGTCTCCAAAGCTGAAGGACAAGATCCACTGTGTAGCCTACGTCACTGATGCCTGCAAGATCTCCATCATGCCTGCACAGCTGGAGGAGAAGCTACAGGCCATCCGCAGAAAGGTCAACTTAATGGGTCAGTGGAATTAAGTCTCTACTTATCCATGAATAAAGATATTCACTATGCTGTACTGTGTGTATGCACTTATCAACCAATACGCTTAACACCATGACAACTGACAGGCGGATGATATTCAGTGCCAAATATAAGTGGTTGAAGGAATTATAAGCAGTGAACTGGCAAATAAGGTCATGGGTCAAGGTTCATTAATGCACGTGATGACTGAGAAGGGTCAGAAAGGGTTGAATAAGAAGGGTCGAAGGGGATGGATGAGCTAGGGATGCAGAGGGTGGGGGCTGAGAACTGAGACGGAAAGGCAGAGGCATGTAGCACACCTTTGTAGGTAAGTGTGGGAAATAAAACAACATGGGTCTCTTCTTAATACTAGGCAGCTGAACATCTGGCAACAGATTGAATTTGAATTGCCGCAAAAGTATTTATTAAGTATTGGAAAGTTTTGGATTATTGGAAATGTTCTTTCTGTTCTGGTGTCTCCAGGGATTCCTCAGCTGGTCCTGCTCACTAAAGTGGACGAAGCCTGCCCTCTGGTCAAGGAGGATGTGAGAAACATCTATAAGAGTATTTACATTAAGGAGTTGGTGAGGATATCAGGATTTTACACAGACAATAATCAGACATGATCTACTGTGTTTCCTTTAATCCATTTGCTCTGTGTGTTTTGTGATCCAGATGCAGGAGGTCAGCACTCGGCTCGGTGTTCCACTGTCCTGTGTCGTTCCAGTCAAGAACTACAGCGAAGAGTTGGAGTTGGACGAGAACTGTGACATCCTGATCCTCAGCGCCGTCATTCAGATGCTTCGCTTCGTTGATAACTTCTTGGATGACTTCAGTGACCAACTGAGCAATGTTGAAATTAAAGTTTTCTGATGAAATGTCCCTCATAATGGGCCTCATTCACGAACCGTTCTTAAGAACAAATTTGTTCTTAAGTCCTACTTACGAAGGTTTTACGAAGATTGTGGCATTCATGAATGTTTTCTTATCTTGCCTTTGTTCTTAGGTAAGAACAAATCCTACGAACACTCAGGAGTACTCTTACGCACATTTCAGTGCCGACATGTTGGCATGGTTGTGTTGTCTTCTTTTGTGCAGTTCATTAAAATACGATAATACAGTGATATTTCTGTCATATTTATTTATTAATTAATTCATTCTATTTCTTGGTTAATTTACAGAGCATTTTTTATTTTAAAACACACAACATCGCCATGAAGCGTGGTGTGCCTCTCCCCCCTGAGCCACCACACCGTGAAGATGTGCGTCCTGACGCATTGATGGGACCAGACTGCAGGCGCGCTATTCAAGTTCGGGAGCAATTAATTGCCCGTTTGTAAATAAAGTCACATTAATTACAGCTTGAATCCACCAGTCTGATTCACTTAAAAAAATGAGGACGGACCAGTTTCTGTGCACATCTTTATTTCTTTAAATTTTCATTCATTTCTTTTAGTGTGTTGGATATGGTTGTTAGCGTTGAAGCAATTTTATCTAGAGTGTCCGCTATCCTTTGTTGATTGTTCAACACCGCTTCTGTGATCAGGCGTGGAGAGGCACGGGACCGAGTACGGGTGGAGGTATTGCTGCATGGTTCTAGTTCTGTCGTTATTTGGCTCTGCGGGACTTCATCTGTGAATAAATAATAAATCAAGCCATTGTAGCGACACTCAGTCCAATACTAAGACGTATTTTGATCTTACACACACTATGACAAACTCCTGCCTTTAGGACACACGTTTAAAATAACTTTCTTTCAGAAAATAAATAAATTACCTCCCGATTCCTCTGGAGTACCAGCAGCACAGGGAGGGGATGAAAGCGTTGCCTGGGGGCCAAGGTCTGTATCTACTCTCAGTCGATGGTACTCCTAAAAAGTAAGTGGGGGAAATTAAACTATCAATTAAATAAATGAATTTAAGAAAAGTGATTTAGAGTTTTCCCATATAGTCTAGCTACCTGAGAGTGCAGTCTCCCCGATGATGGCCCCGATGCGCTGGTCCATCTCAGACAGGTTTTGGGTCTCTGATGTTCCTCCTCCAGTTTGCTGCATCTCCCGTCGAAATTTTGCTATATTTTTCTTGGTTTCGGATTTTAGGTCAAACCATTTTTTTTTTTTAACTTCCTCTATTGTCCGTCCTTCTCCAGATACTGCTTCTACTGCGTGTGTGACTGCCTCCCATGCTTCCTTTTTGTGTGTGTTGGTGTAACCTGTACTGAGACTACTGAATATAATTTTTTTCCTGCGGATTATTTCCTGCAGCAGTACCTCCACCTCTGAATTACTAAAGTTTTTTTTTTCGCTTTGCCTGCTGCGCTCCAATTGACTTACGTTTTGCTTTAGGCATTTTTATTGTAGTTTCCTCTGTTCGACATCTGTGTCAACTCACGGCCCTGCAGTCCCTTTTATGGGCATTGATGGGCGGTTACATATGCTAATCCTATGTTAATTAGACTCACCTGGCACGCGCTCTCAATTTACGAGGAAATGGCATTCATCAATTTAAGAACAGCTGCGAACAATTCTGCGGCTTAAGAACACGTTGATGAATGCGACGTAGAGTTTTCTTAAGAATCTTCTTACGAACAGCTTAAGAGAGAATCTAAGAAGATTCTTAAGAAGATATTGGTGAATGAGGCCCAATGTCTTGTGGCTGCATAAACCTAGTTCAGCCTCACTGCTGTAAAAAAAACAAATATTCGTTTATGAACGTGTCCACATCTCAGGGTAGGTGTTGGGAGTTTTTCCAGTAGAAAGAATATGATGATCCAGTAAGCTATATGCATTTAAATATCTTTTCTAACGTGTGTTTAGTTGTTCTATCTAAGTTCAGAGTTACATCTGCCAGAAATATAAGAGAAGAAGAAGACGTCTAATCTGACTGAGGTGATGAGACACTGGAAATGTGACTTCTTTAGTTGTCAGTTGTTAGTGTGCATTAAGCTCCAGATTGTGTTTGATAATTCTTTATTCCTAATTGTTGATTATGATGATGACACATGTTTGTCCCATTTATCTTATAAGTCTCAAACCACTCGGCTAAATATTCACACTCTGCAATAAAGAGTCAGCAGCATCCTTTATTTCTTCTGCTTATTGTGTGACACACCATAGTATTTTAAAATCTCCTGACTAAAAACATGTTTTATATCCTTTACTGTAACTTTATTTCAGTCACTAATTTCTGTCACTGCTCTCCTGACGTATTGTCTGCAATATTTTCTAATTGCTTTCCCGGTTGATTTATTGAATCTGACTTGTCGGAGCAAGCCTTACAGAAACAAAAGTGAAAATGATGTGTATAACTACTTGGATCTCTGCTTACCTGCCATCAACTGTCTATAAGGAAAGAATGAAAACATGTAAAGGCTGCATGTTTAACTGAGCCACTAGTATTCACAAAGTTTTTTTTTGTGTGTGTGGTTAAAGTGTAGTATTGTGATGTAGTTTCATTATCTCTTGCTCAGTTCACTGATTAAATCCACCAGAGGTATGTAATGTAATAATAGTCACAATGTTATTCTAAAATGTGTTGAATTCAGAGTAATGTAGGAGAAATGTTTGGTGTAATTTAATCATAGGTGAGGCTCAGCTTGACGTGAAATCTAAAGTTATTGCTCTGTCATTCACTGGTTTTGATCACACTTTACATTTGCCTTGTCAATACGTATAACGTTCACGAGGTGCTGATTCACGAGGACTGGAGCGTGATGGGTTGATGAGCACCCATCACCCATCATATAAGTTTTTGGACATGAGCAGAGAGGTTTTACCAAAGTGTGGAAGTGAATCTGCCAGAAATACAACATGAGAAGTTTATTCTGACTGAGATGGTGAGACAGGTGATAAAAGACTCCAGTAATGTGAGTCTTTATTGTGTTAAGTGTATTAATTATTGTATTAATTCTATTCATCACCTCTCATATGGCTTTTTTCTCTTATTTCTTCACAGTGTGAGATAAACAGTGCAGTCTTGTGCACATCTCCTACCTGAATACATATTTAGTTACTGTTATGTGAGCTAAGCAGGGAGCAGTTTACACTAATTTCATTTAAACCTCTAATTTTCTGTCACTGCTGTGCTGACTCATTGTTGTCCATATTTTCTTAGTGCTACACCAGAACATGGCCTGGGTCACTCCTAGGAGCAAACCTTAACAAAAATAATGTGTGCACAAATTTCAGCTGGCTTAAAGCTGCTGTTGACTGAGCTCAAGTTATTTCCAGCAACAAGGAGCGACTAAACAAAGTACAGTTAAGTCAAAACCGGCGATGTTTTATTTTGAAAGTGGCATTATCGCCGGGGACTTCCACTTGAATTACTCCTGGGTGTGTGTGGTGGGCACTGACTATTGTCTGAGTGGCACACATTGGCACATTTGTCTGCAGCATAATTACTGTGATCTCTGCGCACCCGCCTTCAACCGGCTGTAAGGTGAGACTGAAAACACACAAATTAAGTTAATTAAGTTCATAAATTAAGTCAGAAAGTGGTATTTGGGTCACGTTATTTGTTTTTTATGTATTTATTTTTTCTCTCAGTGTATTTGTCATCATCATTGGCGTGTAGTATTGTGATAATTCTGTTAACTTTTGTTCATTTAGCCTATGTAATAAGATTACAATGAACCATCCTTAAAATCAAGGTACCGTGAGAGAAACTTGGTCCAGATTTGATCCAGTTTATTTAGGTGTGGCTCATTCTTTTGCCATTTGCTCGGAAATCGAAACTTATTTCTCTGCTAATGTAAATCAACCTGTGGCAGACCCCCTAGTTTTTCTTCTCTGAGGGTTAGCAGCCATTTCCTCATTATGTAAATAAACAGCTGTAGTCTGTACACCCTGAAGAAACTTCCTCAAACTACCTAGTTTCACAACTTTTCTTCACTATCTATCATTATTTTGAAGCTGTACATTCAGGTGACTTATTGGATCTTCTGGAAGTTTTTTATTTATTTATTTATTTTTATAGCACATGGCAGAAATGAGCTTCAAGGGGAAATAGTTTGACACTGTCTGAGAAACAGGGGACTGCCTCACCTGTCATCATGAAAAGTAATAATTATAAAATAAAATAAATTACACTCTCTGTCCATTGGCATGTGTTATAAATGTAATTTCTGTATGATTCCAGTTGTTTCCATCATTTTTTTTATTGTCATAAATGCTAAATTTGCGCATTTCCTGTTCTCGAATTGCGCAATCTCACAAAAATACCAAATTTCCATAGTCTATATATTTATGCATGTGTGTAAGATATTAAAGTGTTGCTGATCTGAAATTGAACCACATTGAGGTGAGGCAACTGAGAAATGCTTCTTTCAGTCAAAACAGGAAGTAGTAAAATAATAGAAGCGCTTTTGTTGAACAGACTGTTAAAAATGGATCAAATCATCAGAATACAAAGCTTTAGCTACTGCTTTTTTATTCAAATTCAAATATTTTTTCATCCTCCTTGACCCTTCTAGACAGTTAGATAGATAGATAGATAGATAGATAGATAGATAGATAGATAAACTATCTATCTATCCATCCATCCATCCATCTAACTGTTCCATGTATTATCTATTATGTTATACATGTGGATGATGGCCGCTACCTGCATTTGTTAATACGCAGGATTAGATGTTACAATCCCTTGTGCCAAGATCCCAGACAAAACACATTTAGAGGCCCCGCCCGACTGAAAAACCGACCAGCAGGCTAGCAGCCAGCTGGCCAGCTACCAACCAACATGAAGACATCAGATACCTGGCCTAGCAAACGCCAGTATGCAGAATGTCACTGGGGTTTTCAAGTGGGCATCTCCCTTCACCAATGTAAAAAAACTGTCACAGCATATAGTAAATGAAATCATATAATGTTGTGATTCAATCTGTTCAAATACAACAATGTGCTAACTGAATTAAGCTCAGTTTCACTTCATGCTATTGTGTTTTTTTTAAGCTAATGTGTAATATTCAGTGTTGGGAGTAACAAGTTACAAAAGTAATGTAATTACTGTAATTACTGTAACGCGGTAATGTAAGGCATTCCAAAAAAAAAAAGGGTAATATTTTACTCGGTACAAAGGTCAGTAACGCGGGTTACAATGCATTTTCACCCGAAATTAATTGGTGTTATTGTTTTTATACTATCGCCAATAACACCGCGAGATCAGCAGAGGAGAAAAATTCAGCGCAAATTGTCAAACGTTTCTTCCTGTAGCTACGACTGAAGCAGGCTCGACGTCGGACAGTAGCCCGTTTATAAAACTAAACTTTGTCCCAGCACCCCTAAAAATAAGAGTTAAAAAATGGTTGTTTTATTTTAAAAGGGTTTGTCTATGATAAGATGACAAAAAAATAGCACAATCGAAGAAAGTATGTGGTTTAAAAATAATATTTTAACGAGGAAATGCAGTACCCCCCCGTGGTATGATCCACCTCTCTCGTTTGCCCCTCCCTCCTCCACGCACTCAGCGCGAGCACATCTTCAGGAGCCACGCCCCTCAGGTGGCTGACCACTTGAGGGGCGTGGCTCCTATAAGTTACCAAACGATCTATTTATCACTCAGCACCAACACATTACAGTCATTAGCAACAGCCCTAACTTTTACTGTTGTTGTTATTGTTCAGTAGGAGTTTATACTAGCTGACGTTTTTTTCTCTCTCTGGTAAGCTAATAGTGCAGGTTGTCAATCAACCTTTGTCCACAGTTTATATTAATGTTTTGGTTTGTGCATATGTGTTGTTGCCAAGGTTTAAGACTAATACTGTCTATCTACAGAGGACATTTACAGCTTTTGCAATGATAACAAATGTAAAGAGGTGGGGCTTTGGTACCTTTCTCTTTCTCATTAAGGAAAATGTTGTCCATCACTTATATGAAATCTTAAAAAACTTATTTATTTATTTATTTTCAGCATTCTAATTACCTTACAAAGATTGGGGAATTAAAAAAAAAATGTGATTGGATAATATTTTTTTTCCTGGTAGTCAGGAGGTTAGCTTGCTAGGGGTTGCTTTTTTGACGTTTATTGACCTTAAGTTAGTTTTACACTTATTGTTCCTACCTCATCTTCTCATTTAAATGCAGTTTCTTTTCTTTATTTTTTAAACTGCGCCTATTACATTCTTCTGTTATTAGCCTTAAGCCTAGGAGCATTATAAGATGTAACAACAAGGAAACAGGTGATAATATTTCCCAACCAAAAACCCTTGTTTAACACTAACATCAGAGCACTACTCCAGGCCAGGGATGCAGCACTGAGGTCAAAAGACATCGAGGCCTACAGGAAGGCCAGAGCAGACCTGAACAGAGGCACCAAGGCTGCTAAAACAAGGTACAGAAAGCAGATAGAGGACAACTTCAAGGAAAACAACCCCCGCTCCATGTGGAAAGGCGTCCAGCACATTACGGACTACAAACAATGCTACAGCACCCCCTCCCCTACCGACACTTCTCTCCCAGACCAGCTTAACACCTTCTTCTCACGCTTTGAAGAGGACACCAGACAGGCAGAGGGCACACAGCTGACACCATCAGAGCACGACCAGCCCCCCACCATCCACTGTGAACACCCACCACATAATCAAAAAGGCCCAGCATCGTCTCTTTTTCCTGAGAACGCTGAGGAGGAACAAACTCCCTCCACCTCTGTTGAAAAACTTTTATCACTGCACAATAGAGAGTGTCCTGACATATGGATGTACAGTGTGGTATGCCAGCTGCACTTCATCTGAAAAGAAACAACTGCAGCGGGTCATCAAGACTGCTCAGTGGATCATTGGCTCTCCACTCCCATGCCTAGAGGAGATCTACTCCAGCCGACTCCTCCGACGGGCCACAAAGATCCAAGACGACCCCGCCCACCCAGGACACTCTCTTTTCACCAGCCTTCCCTCTGGCAGACTCAGAGTCATGCGAGCCCGCACAAACAGACTTAAACACAGCTTCTTCCCCATGGCTGTGAAAAGACTGCTGCAGGAACCATGACCCCCCACCCCAACCAACCAACACACACACTACCTCTCACACCAGGAAACGGACTACTAAGTTTTGCACTAGTGTAAATACAGACTATTTATATATAGTATTTTACTGCACCTTCATATTTATTATATGTATACCTTTATTTCTCTTCTATACCTGTGACATGTAGCTGCTACAAGAGATGCTGCCAAACGAAATTTCGTTGTATTGTTATACAATGACAATAAAGCTTCTATTCTATTCTATTCTATTCTAAGATACATTTAGAATAAGTATATATATATATATTTCCAGTTATTTTGGTGAAAGTAACTTAAAAGTAATGCAGTAGTAGTGTAATGCCTTACAATTCAGAGACAGTAATATTATAATGTAACAAATTACTTTGAAATGACAGTAACAAGTAATACATAATGTATTACGTTTTTGAAGTAACTAGCCCAACACTGGTAATATTCAGTAGTTTTGAGAATTCTTTTTTATGTACTTAATGTTTGCTTATGACGTGAACGTCATATGAAGCTCAGATGATTGAGTTAGACCTTACATGGTTTTAATACATTTGTGTTGCAGTTTTTTTACTTTCAGACGCTCAACAGAACAACTGTCCACTATGAACCCTCAGCTAACAGTGAACCAGCAGAAAACGATCCGCTCTCAGGTGGGAAGGGTCAAACTACAGCTGCTGTACAAGGCCAGCGTCCATGGATACACCAGTGCAGCCTTCCACCAGAGATGTGACAACTGCTCTCCCGCTGTGTCTGTGGGCTATAACGCCTCAGGCTTTGTGTTTGGAGGCTACACCAGACAACCCTTTAGTCAGTCTGGACAGTACGTCCATGATGACCAGGCCTTTCTTTTCACGTTCAGTGGAGAAATGCTCCTCAAATATCCAGTCACTCAACCTGGAAATGCAGTGAGAATGATGAATAACTCTGGTCCTTATTTTGGAGACGCATTGGCTCTAGCCAAGGGAAACAATGCTGTAGTTTATAGCAATCCAGGAAGTTATTACAACTTCAAAGCTGAAGAAATGCACGGAAATGACCTGAACCTGACTGAGTGTGAAGTCTACCAGGTGGAGGGTAAGTTCACTATGAAGGACCACATTTGTTGTTGCAGATCTGTCGTTCCATAAACTGTATGTAATATTATGTGTTTTTTCATTTCGTGTTTCTAACATATGTTTATAATTAATCCCCAGCAGGGAGTACAACAATTTAGTATCCTAAACTGACATATAATATTAATAACTCCAACAGAAACCACTGAACTTGAGCAGCCATGGAGGACTATAATCTGGGAATCTAAGTAAGTCTGAGCCACCATGCTACATGATCCTGTTAACATGAATTACTTTAGCACAAGATACAGACAGTGATCTATAAACAGTCTGATCAGCTTGTGTTCCCCATGACGGGATACTATACTGTGTATATTAGATTATGACCTCCTCATTTCTACAGGAAGAGGACAGAGCTGATGGAGAAAATTAAAACCTACAAACCCATGGACAGTTCTGTGTCCCAGGTTCGAGTTTTGCTCGTTGGACCAGTTGGAGCTGGAAAGTCCAGCTTCTTTAACTCTGTCAACTCTGTATTCAGAGGACATGTCACCAGCCAGGCCATGTCTGGCAGCTCTGCCACCAGCCTCACCACACAGGTTAGTGCCATCATGCTAATGATTTCTATTTATGGAGATTTTAAAATGAAAATCATGAAAATTATTATATTAATTATATCCATCAGTTTCGCACCTACTCTCTGAAAGCTGGGCGAGAAGGCAAACCTCTACCAATCATCTTATGTGATACCATGGGACTGGAGGAAAGCAAAGGAGCGGGTCTTGATATAGACGACATCAGCAGCATTGTTAAAGGTCATCTGCCAGACCGTTATCAGGTACAGTATTTAATCAAGAAAGGTGTTTGACACTTTGATTTAACTTTGCTTAATTCCAACTGACCCCTCCTTTCTCCTCACCAACATCAAATATTTAACGCAGTTCAACCCTTCTGCTGCTCTACATTCGGAGAACCATGGCTATCTGAAGTCTCCAAAGCTCAAGGACAAGATCCACTGTGTAGCCTACGTCACTGATGCCTGCAAGATCTCCATCATGCCTGCACAGCTGGAGGAGAAGCTACAGGCCATCCGCAGAAAGATCAACTTAATGGGTCAGTAGAATGTATGAGAAGGGTCAAAGGGGTTGAATGAGAATGGTCAAAGGGGGGTGGATAAGCTGGATGCAGAGGATGGGGGTTGAGAACTGAGATGGAGAGGTAGACGGTTGTGACACACCTTTATAGGTAAGTAAAACAATGGGAATGGGAAATTAAACAACATGGGTCTCTTCTTAAAGGGCAATTACCGTTTTTTTACAACCTGGAGCTTATTTCTGGCATAAAATACGATCGTTTACTCACCCATATAACGTTGGTGTCATTTGGAGTCGTTTGGACGATATTTAGATCCGCGTATATTAGGGGTGTAACGGTACACACAAGTCACGGTTTGGTACAGGTTCGGTACAACGGGAAAAAAGCAAAACAAACTCACACAACTAGCTTGTTTCATTTATTTTTAACAGACACCCCACTGCGCAAAGACATGTTCAAAGAACGTCTTTTCAACGTCGTTTTTGCACGTCGAAGTTTGGTCCTCTGAAGGTGCAGACGGTGACGCCGGACGACGTCTTTTCCCGACGTCGAGTGAACGTCCGTTACTGACGTCCACAGTACCTCTGTATAGGTGCCAGTTGTAGTCCAAATGTGGTCTTCTAGACATCGTTTCTACGTTAAATTTAAACTCATTTTGGACTACAGTCAGGTCTACAATAAATCACAATCCAATCCCGACAGTTTTTTCCCCAATCTTTATTGCAAACGTCAGTCTTAGGCAGCATAAAATGCAGTACAATCTGTGAAAAGGTGGTAAAATACAATAAATAAAATTACCTTCGGTCTGTGAATAAAAATGTAACAATACAAATATAATACAAATAGAACAATAACATAATAATAAAAATAAAAGTAAAAAAAAGTGCCCTTATGAAGTCTTCAGTTGCCCGATTATCAAACAGGGTGACTCCATCTGCACAAGTAGAAAAAGACAAATGATTAGCGATCGAAACGGCAGTTAACACCGCCAGCTTTTTTAGAACGTGTCTGTATTGCCGGAAAAAAACAACAAGAACAGTTATCTCAACAATGGCGGCCAGCCAAATTCTCGCACAGAAATAACTACTATCGCTCTGATAATGATAGCGACCGAACAACTGTTGTTTGCAGTGTTGTTCACGTTAAAGCGTCTGTAAACGTTAGCACGGTGGTTGTGTTCAAAAGCTAACGAGCTGATGGGAAAAGATGCAATGCTAATTGTACCAACAACTGTTTAGATTAATACGACAAAGCTAAAACTGCAAACACTATAAATGAACATAAAGTTAACTAGGCAGTATGGGTTGACCGAACTTACCTGCAATTTAGTGAACGATGATTTAGAACAGCTGTAGTAGGGGTCGTAGCCTACGGTGCAGAGTCGGCCATTGCTTCCACAGAAGAGGAACACCTGGGCCAATCTGAGTGCTCTTACGGTGTACGTTGTGATGACACAATGCCTCAGCCAGTTAGAGTCGCGAATTCGCACATATTTCGCCCGATATGACTGTGGCGCAGAACTCGGTTACATTTAGCCAGACCGGAATGGTTGCACAAACTACGGTCCAGAGACCCTTAAATAAACCAGTAGGAAAAATACAAAAATGTAAAATAACAAAATATCATGTACAATAAATAAATAATAAATATTTCTTAATCTCAAATCAACAAACAATGAATTTGAATATAAATTATTAATCATTCATATTGATTAATCATGTTGATAACAACAACTTTGATATTTATCTTAAATACAAAAAATACATTTGTCAATTTCCTGCACCTGTCTTAGACGTCCATATGACCTCCAGAAAAGTTATCTAGTCTGACGATCAAATGACAATGAACGGCATATTGACGTCTAAGTGGAGTCATGGTTAGACATCGAAATAGCGGACCTAGTTTGCACGTCGTGTAGACGTTCAGAATTGGTCATGGACCGACGGACGCATATAGACATGATCTGCACGTCAATCAGACGTCTATAATGTTTAGTGGGACCAATTGACTGAAAAAAATAAAAACCACCTCCTGTTATAAAAGTAAAAATAAAAGTAAAAAATAGAATAAAACATGAAACAAATGCATTAGGAGGGTTCTCATACCATTCATTCATTTTGTTCATTCAGAGGAAAAGAAAAAGCACAATTTCTACTGAGGTAGGTAGCAGCTGGCAACTTTGGTAACTTCATTGCAAAACTAACATTTCAATGTTGTATTACACAGTAAAATGTAAACAGTGAACATATTCTCACTGAAAATCTCTTGAAAATATTACAAAATAAATAAAATTCCAGCGACGTACCGCACCACCGCGTAAAGCCCAAGTTATGCTTCCGCGTTGACACAGCGCGAGGGGACGTACGGACCTATTACGTCCTTGCAGACCCCCGTACGTCCTATGCAAGGGCCAGACGTGCACCTCCCAAAAATCTGCGACTTTGTTTATGATGGACGTCCTTACCGTTTTGAACCAGAGTATACAGATGAGGAGCTCGTTGAAAGGAGGATGAGGAGGCAGACAGAGGAACAGCTGGCTAAAGAACAACAAACCACTGCATGTCCGCGAATAGATAACAGGTAACTCTGGACTCAACGGGGAATAGCACTAGTGTATCATGACAAAATATTGGTGAAATGAACGAGTTTCACGATAGATAATGCGTTATTTAGAGGCTGCGTTTCGGTGCCCCAGTCACTCCCACTATATGGATATACGCTGTTCTAAATATCGTCCGAAACATCTCTAAATGACACCAAAGTTATATGGGTGAGTAAACGATCGCATTTTATACCAGAAATGAAATGCCAGGTTGTAAAAAACAGTAGTTTCCCTTTAATACTAGGCAGTTGAACATCCAGCAACAGGCAAGATTGAATTTGAACTGGCGCAAAAGTATTTAGAAGTATTGGAAAGTTTTGGATTATTGGAAATGTTCTTTCTGTTCTGGTGTCTCCAGGGATTCCTCAGCTGGTCCTGCTCACTAAAGTGGACGAAGCCTGCCCTCTGGTCAAGGAGGATGTGAGAAACATGTATAAGAGTGGATACATTAAGGAGTTGGTGAGGATATCAGGATTTTACACAGACAATAATCAGACATGATCTACTGCATTTACCTTAATCCATTTGCTCTGTGTGTTTTGTGATCCAGATGCAGGAGGTCAGCGCTCGGCTCGGTGTTCCACTGTCCTGTGTCGTTCCAATCAAGAACTACAGTGAAGAGTTGGAGTTGGACGTGAACTGTGACATCCTGATCCTCAGCGCCGTCATTCAGATGCTTCGCTTCGTTGATAACTTCTTTGATGACTTCAATAACCCACTGAGCAATGTTGAAATTAAACTTTTTTGATGAAATGTCCCTCATAATGTCTTGTGGCTGAATAAACCTAGTTCAGCCTCACTGCTGTAAGAAAAAACAAATATTTGTTTATGAACGTGTCCACATCTCAGGGTAGGTGTTGGGAGTTTTTCCAGTAGAAAGAATAAGATGATCCAGTAACATATTTGCGTTTAAATATCTTTTCTAACGTGTGTTTAGTTGTTCTGTCTAAGTTCAGAGTTAAATCTGCCAGAAATATAACAGAAGAAGAAGCCGTCTAATCTGACTGAATCGATGAGACACTGGAAATGTGACTTCTTTAGTTGTCAGTTGTTGTTAGTGTGCATTAAGCTCCAGATTGTGTTTGATAATTCTTTATTCCTAATTGTTGATTGTGATGATGACACACGTTTGTCCCATTTATCTTATAAATCTCAAACGACTCGGCTAAATATTCGTACTCAATAAAGAGTCAGCAGCATCCTTTATTTCTTCTGCTTATTGTGTGACACACCGTAGTGTTTTAAAATCTCCTGGCTAAAAAAATGTTTTATATCCTTTACTGCAGTGGTTCCCAAACTTTTCACAGCCCGTACCCCTTCAGACATTTGACCTCCAGCCATGTACCCCCTACTCTCACGCACTCGTAGCAGCTAGAAAAATAAATGTCTGTGAGCCTGCCACCACCCCCACCACCCACATTTAGCATACATAACATAAAAATAAAATCAAACAAATAAAAGTGAATTATTTCTCACAAAATAGGTGTATTTACCTGCATTTTTAATGAGCAACCGCAGTTCACTTTTGAAAAAAAGAAATTTACCAAACATTTCTACATTGACAGCTCAAATGACAGAAAGTTATCAGAATTGTTGACGACATCATTTAAAGACCCAATCAAGAACGAGATTTGCTTGTTTCTGGGGGGAAGATATAGCTATATCATCAGGAGATTTGCACCTGCCCACCAATCGCAGACATTTCAGGGAATTGGTGTCTTTCTTATTTAGGTGACCTAGCGCTAGCTACATTAGCAGCAAACTGATACATAGCTTCAAAGCCAGTTGTCCTACAATCTAGCTATTAACATAATTGACTCACATGAAAAACAGTCTTGATTTTTCATTTAGGTGAAGAATCAGAAAATGAGAAAACAACCCATGATCCGTTTTTTCAGTGTCAAAATGTAATCAGGCTGAGTTTAGAATCAACTCTTTCGCGTACCCCCTACGTCACTTTGCGTACCCCTGGGGGTACATGTACCCCAGATTGGGAATCACTGCTTTAGGCTACTGTAACTTTACTTCAGTCAGTAATTTCTGTCACTGCTCTCCTGACATATTGTCTGCAATATTTTCCAATTGCTTTCACGGTTGGTTTATTGAATCTTACTCGTAGGAACAAGCCTTACAGAAACAAAAGAGAAAATGAGGTGTGCACAAATAACAGCTGACGAAAGGCTTGCACTGTGATTTTTTTCCCCAGCTGTAGACTGAGTGGCACTTATCTGTACACCTGTCTACAGTATAACTACTTGGATCTCTGCTCACCTGCCATCAACTGTCTATAAGGTAAGAATGTAAACATGAAAAGGCTGCATGTTTAACTGAGCCACTTGTATTCAGAAAGTTTTTGGGTGTGTGTGTGTGTGGGTGGGTGATTAAAGTGTAGTATTGTGATGTCGTTTCATTATCTCTTGCTCAGTTGACTGATTTAATCCACCAGAGGTATGTAATGTAATTCAGAGTAATGTAGGAGAAATGTTTGGTGTAGTTTAATCATAGGTGGGGCTCAGCTTGACGTGAAATCTAAAGTTATTGCTCTGCTGATATGTAAAATGAAGCTGTGATAAATCTCCGTAACAGATAAATGGAAGACCATTTGTATCGTATGCTTTGATAACAGCATTGCACACTCGTCTCACTCTCTTAACCAGCTTCATGAGGTCATCACATGGAGCTTTTCAACAGTCTTGATTGAGTTCCAACATTTGATGAACACTTGTTGGCAGATTTTCCTTCAGTCTACTCTCCAACTCAAATCACAGAGTCAGAGGGGTGTACACGCTACCATTTTTCTCGCCTACTGTGATGTTGTGCAGACGTTCAAACTGAAAACGAAGAATTGAAACGGTTATAAAACTGAAGTATTTTGGTGAACGTCAAAAACATATGTGAAAAGGTAACAGGATTCATTGAATGACAAAGTATGCAGTCATAATAAACACAAGTGAAATGCAGCTTCAAGTGAACAAAGTCCAGTCCTATGACGACATGTAGCCTGTCAGACACTTTGGCCATAAAAGCATGTGGTAAAATTCCAACAATGATTTACAGTAACACAAAAGCAAACGAATCCCCCTTATGACCAAAATAAACCAACACGATTGCAGCGAATCAGATCAGGAAGATCAGTAAAATTCACTCACCTGTTTATTAACGTAGTATATATAATCATAAACATCTGCCTGTATATAAACGACATACGTATCCATGTGTTCGTCAACATAATCAATCAAGAAGTTGTATTTGAATGTCATCAGATTTTCCTCCTTGAACCATCTGGTTGCTCAGCCTAAAAGACACGAGCTGTGATGGAGAAAAAGATGAGGAGAGATTATATCCAAAAAAAAAAAAAAATAGCTGAAACAAGGAACAGCTGGACACGCATGTTTACTGTTTTGATCAAAACTGTTTCCTCTTATCACAAGTATCTGTTAACAGACCCTAGTCATGCAAGTTACTGATGGGTAACACTGACAGATGTTCCTAATAAAACTTCAACTCCTCACCGGGAGTTTTTGAGAAGACGACTTGAAGAAGCCCCTTGGATGAAGAATAATAATAATAATAATAATAGCTTGGACTTATATAGCGCCTTTCATAGTACCCAAGGTCGCTTAACAATGGGGGGGGGGGGGGGGGGTTAGGGGTCAAAGGACTTTGTGAAAAGAAATGATTTGAGGTGCTTTTTGAACATGGGCAGGGACGGGGCAGAGCGAACATGGAGTGGTAGAGTGTTCCAGAGTGTGGGAGCATTGACAGAGAAAGCTCTGTCCCCAAAAGTCCGCAACCTGGTCCAGGGGATGGCCAGCAGGTCCTTGTCAGAGGACAAGATGAAACATCTTCAAGAAACCCTACAAGTCCAGTAAGCCAGCAGTTGCCCTTGTTTCAGCTTGTTTTGTTTAGATGTACCATGACTCAGATGACGTAGTCACAACTATTTTAGATACAGTAGTAAATTGAAGAATGAGTAGATGTTCACTCTCTACAGAAATCTCTTGTAATATACATCGATCAGGCATAACATTATGACCACCTACCTAATATAGTGTTGGCACCCCTTTTACTGCCAAAACAGCCCTGACCCTTTGAGGCATGGACTCCACTAGGCCCCTGAAGTTGCACTGTAGTATATGGCACCAAGATGTTAGCAGTAGATCCTTTAAGTCCTGTAATTTGCGAGGTGGGGGCCTCCATCGATGTGTAGCACATTCCACAGACACTTGATTGGATTGAGATCCGGGAAATTTGGAGGCCAAGTCAACAACTCAAACTTGTGTCGTTATCCTCAGACCATTCCTGAACCATTATTGCTTTGTGCCACAGTGCATTATCCTGCTGAAAGAGGCCACAGCCATCAAGGAATCCTGTTTCCATGAAAGAGTGTGCAACAGAGCTTAGGTAGGTGGTACGTGTCAAAGTAATGTCCACATGGACAACGTCCAAGGTTTCTCAGCATCCTCACACCAGGACGCTAGAAGACAGTAAGCTTCTCCAGTTAGTGGTTTCAGAACACCCCTGAAGTCAGTGCAGTCTGGTGTCCATTGTTTGATGTTGTTAATAATTCTCTGAGCGTTGCTGACAATATTTATTTATTTATTTATTTAACCTTTATTTAACCAGGAAAAGTCCCATTGAGTTACAGTAACTCTTCTCCCAGGGAGTCCTGGCCAAGACTGGCAGCAAAAAGTTACATAGTGTCAGCTGGAGTGAGCAAGGTGAAGATGGAAGCTGAACAGCTCTATAAGTTTCAAGGTTTGCAGGTAGTGGGGTAGGACTCAAGTGCAGGACACAGTGAGCTGAGGCAGGAGTTGGAAACAAAATGTATTTAACTTAACTTTAACATCATCCACTCCTCCCTCACCTCTGCTTCTGTCCCACCATCTCTCAAATGTGCTGCAGTAACTCCAATTCTTAAGAAACCTGGTTCAGAACCCAGCAATTTCAATAACCTCCGGCCTATTCCTCTCTAAAATTCTGGAAAAAAATATTTGCATCCTGACTTCACTCTCATCTCTCCAACAATAACCTTTATGAACAGTTCCAGTCCGGTTTTGTCCCCATCACAGCAGTGAAACAGCTTTACTCAAAATAACCAACAACCTCCTTCTGGCAGGAGACTCTGGATTCTTATCTATTCTCATTCTCCTTGACCTGACCGCAGCTTTCCCACTCCAACCATCTACATAGACTGGCATCCATTGGATTATCTGGTACACCTCTGGACTGGTTCCACTCATAGCGCTCTGGCTGAACTCAATTCATTTAATTAAAAACTTTTCCATCCCAGCCATCTCCCATCTCCTCCGATGTACCACAAGGTTGTGTCCTCGGTCCAGTCCTCTTTATCATCTACCTTCCCCCCTTGGTCACATATTCCATAAATACAATATTTGCTTTCATTGCTATGCGGACGACACTCAGCTCTACCTTTCCTTTATTGCAGCTCACTCACTTTAAATCCCATCTTAAAACCCACCTTTTCCTGCAAGCCTACCCTCCCTGACTGCCACTCTCTCCAGATTGTTTTTTTTCCTTTTTAACCAAATCTTTTATCTTTGTATCATACCAAAGCGTTCAAAAACTACAAGTATAAGACACTAAAAAAATTAGTGTCTTATACTTGTAGTTTTTGAACGCTTTGGATGTCTGTTATGTATTTTAAACCCTGCCTTGGGTGTTTTGAAAGGCACCTATAAAATAAAATTTATTATTATTATCATTATTTAATGAAAACAACAAAAAAATAACAGAAGGCGCTGCAGAGATGGCAGGTAAATCCAAACACAAAGAGAAAAACCACAAGGAGACATGAACACACATGAAAGACAGAAGCTCCTCACAATGCGGAAGGATTTCAGTACAGTGCGACAGAGAGCAAAGGGAAAGGCAGGGCTGTATATACTGGGCTGTTACGCCCATGACACCTCGAGAAGGCTTAACAGTGAATTCCAGCATCCTGGAGTCACCCCCCTCCACACTGCTACTGCAAAACCCCGTTTTTCTCACCATTCAGTGACTATCAACAACTAATATTTCAATTATTAGCCTAGTCCTTTTATGAATCACGACCCAAACAAACATATCTACCGTGGTTCGCCCTGTTGATGCGGACTGAACCACGAAACAAACAAACAAGTAGGCTTTAACTAAGCTTTTTATACTACCTGGAACTCTAAAGAAGTCAAATGCTTCCCATAACAGACTACGTGGTACTGACCCAAAAGCATTAGCCAGGTCTAAGAATACAACATGCAGGTCTCTCTTCTCTTGCTTTGCTAACTGAATTTGGTGCCAAATCACACTGGTGTGCTCTAAGCATCCAGAGAAGCCGGGGATCCCAGCCTTTTGCACCGACGTATCAACTAGTCTATTTTTCATGAAGTAACTGGACAACCTCTGTGCCACAACACTGAAGAAAATCTTCCCCTCAACATTAAGTAGACTAATTGGTCTAAACTGGCTTATTTCCAATGAGTCCCTCTCTTTGGGTATAAAAATTCCCCCTGCCCTGCGCCACGCCTTGGGAATAGCCTGTTTCTTCCATACTACCTTCATCAATTTCCACAGGAACCTCAGCACATCTGGTGCACTCTAACAACAAATCTGCATATGACATGACTCTCTGCTGTGCTTGAATAGGACAGGAGAGAGCACAGTCCCCTGTGGTGCTACAGTGCTGCTGATGATAGTCTTGGACGTGTAGTTTCTGACTACATGGCTGGATGGTGTTGAATGCACCGGAGAAGTCAAAAAACATGATCTCCACAGCAGCATTCCCCCTGTCCAAGTGTGAGAGTGTCTGATGGAGCAGGTAGAGGATGGCGTCCTCCACCCCCACCTTCTCCTGGTACCTGGGGCCTGATATGATGGAGCAGCAGCCACTCCATGGTCTTCATGATGCTGTATGTCGGGGCGACTGGTCTTTAGTCATTCAACTCCCTCGGGTGCGACTTCTTGGGGACAGGGATGATGCAGGATGTCTTCCACCCTCATAAGGTGTAGGCACATGTTAAATACATACTGAAGGGGCTCCCCCAGCTCCTGTTCCAGTTCCACGGTGGACAGGGGTCAGCATGAACCAGAACCAGGATTAACTTCTTTAGTAATTTGAGTTACAGTAGCTCATCTGTTGGATCGGACCACATGGGCCAACCTTCACTCCCCACGTGCATCAATGAGCGTTAGCCGCCCTTGACCCTGTCGCTGGTTCATCTCTGTTCCTTCATTGGACCAGTTTTGATATACTGCACTGCAGACCCTAACCCTTATCACAGTATAATGAATGACGCATTTTATTCTGTTGGTGTTAATTCTTTGAATGAAAAGTGGATGAAATATAATTCAGTTATTCCATGTTTTGTTTAATGCATTTTTATTGCTTTTTAGACTCCAATTTATTTGTTCAGGATTCTTTAGACGCTCAACAGAACAACTGTCCACTATGAACCCTCGGCTAACAGTGAACCAGCAGAGAACTATCTGCTCTCATCTGGGAAGGGTTAAACTACAGCTGCTGTACAAGGCCAGCATCCACGGATACACCAGTGCAGCCTTCCACCAGAGATGTGACAACCGCTCTCCCACTGTGTCTGTGGGCTATAACGCTTCAGGCTTTGTGTTTGGAGGCTACACCCAACAACCTTTTAGTCAGTCTGGACAGTATGTCCATGATGACCAGGCCTTTCTTTTCACGTTTAAAAGACAAAAGCTCCTCAAATATCCAGTCACTCAACCTGGAAATGCAGTGAGAATGATGAATAACTCTGGTCCTTATTTTGGAAACGCATTGGCTCTAGCCAATGGAAACAATGCTGTAGTTTATAGCAGTCCAGGAAATTATTACAACTTCAACGCTGCAGAAATGCACGGTAATGACCTCAACATGACTGAGTGTGAAGTCTACCAGGTGGAGGGTAAGTTCACTATGAAGGACCACATTTGTTGTTGCAGATCTGTCGTTCCATAAACTGTATGTAATAGTATGTGTTTTTTCATCACGTGTTTCTAACATATGTTTATAATTAATCCCCAGCAGGCAGTACAACTATTTGGCATCCTAAACTTACTTATACTATTAATAAATCCAACAGAAACCACTGAACTTGAGCGGCCATGGAGGACTATAATCTGGGAATCTAAGTAAGTCTGAGCCACCATCCTACATGATCCTGTTAACATTAATTACTTTAGCACAAGATATAGACAGCAATCTATAAACAGTCTGATCAGCTTGTGTTCTCCATGACTGGATACTATACTGTGTATATTAGATTATGATCTCCTCATTTCTACAGGAAGAGGACAGAGCTGATGGAGAGCATTAAAACCTACAAACCCATTATAAGCTCTGTGTCCCAGGTTCGAGTTTTGCTCGTTGGACCAGTTGGAGCTGGAAAGTCCAGCTTCTTTAACTCTGTTAACTCTATATTCAGAGGACATGTCACCAGCCAGGCCATGACTGGCTGCTCTATCAACAGCCTCACCACACAGGTTAGTGCCATCATGGTAATGATTTCTATTTATGGAGATTTTAAAAGGAAAATGATTAAAATCTGTCACTCTGTCAATATCCGGCAGTTTCGCACCTACTCTCTGAAAGATGGACGAGAAGGTAAACCTCTGCCAATCATCTTATGTGATACCATGGGACTGGAGGAAAGTGATGGAGCAGGGCTTAATATAGACGACATCAGCAGCATCGTTAAAGGTCATCTGTCAGACCGTTACCAGGTACAGTATTTAATCAAGAAGGTTGTCTGACACTTTGATTTAACTTTAGTTAATTCCAGATGTCCCCTCCTTTCTCCTAAATTGTTTAACTCAGTTCAACCCTTCTGCTGCTCTACATTCGGAGGCCCATGGCTATATCAAGTCTCCAGAGCTCAAGGACAAGATCCACTGTGTAGCCTACGTCATTGACGCCAGCAATATCTCCATCATGCCTGCACAGCTGCAGGAGAAGCTGCAGGCCATTCGCAGACAGATCAACTTAATGGGTCAGTAGAATTAAGTCCCTTATCCAAGAATAAAGATATTCACTATGCTGACAGGCTAAGTGATTAACAATGACATTCTTGCTACCATGGCACCTGGGTGGGTGAGAGATATGGGGCAACAAGTGAACATTTTGTCTTCAGACTTGATGTGATTAAAGCAGTGGTCAGTACCAAATATAAGTGGTCGAATAAAGTAAAAGCAGTTGTTGGGGCCATTATATATTTTGTATTTCTCGTTAATTTAAGTCACTGTTCACTGTTCCGATATGGATGCAGATATAGTTAACTTACAGGTGGGGGAAATCCGGTGTGTGTGTTTGGTGTGGGAAGCAAAAATTTTTTGACTGTGTCAACCAGGAGCGCGTGGGAATGGCTGACGTTTTAGGTATGTGGATTTGGGATAGTGCTGTGGTATTTTCAGCGTGGTGAGAACTTAATTTTTGTGACTGAATATAAATGGATTAAGTCCAAAATCTGAATATATAGAATGCACTGGACATTGTTAACTGTTCATCCCAGAACACCTGTCAAAACAGGTTCACCCGCACACCACATCAGTGTCTTATTTAGGTTTATTTGGTTTTCTTTAAGTCACTACAGCAGTGAACTGGCAAATAGGGTCATGGGTCAAGGTTCATTAATGCATGGGATGAATGAGAGGAGCTGAAGGGGTCCGATGAGGTTCAAGGTTAATGTTGGTAATGTATTCATGTCCATCAAGATACAAGATTTAATTGTTGCAAGAAAAATATGAAATGTTAAGTGAGACCTCAAAACTTTACAGCCAACTTTATAAAAACTGACCTTATTCTGTAAATGTTCTTTCTGTTCTGGTGTTTCCAGGGATTCCTCAGCTGGTCCTGCTCACTAAAGTGGATGAAGCCTGCCCTCTGGTGAAACAGGACCTGAGAAACATTTATCGGAGCATTTACATTAAGGAGATGGTGAGGATTTCAGGGTTTAATGAAGAAAAAAATGGACCTGGTTTTTAGTTAGAAAAGTATTTACTACTTTGTCTCTTGTGGTCCAGGCGGAGCAGGTTAGCGCTCGGCTTGGTGTTTCACTGTCCTGTGTCATTCCAATCAAGAACTACAGTGAAGAGTTGGAGTTGGACGTGAACTGTGACATCCTGATCCTCAGCGCCATCATTCAGATGCTTCGATTCGTTGATAACTACTTTGATGACTTTAGTCGAAGAGGGAGCATGTTCACTTATGTGATGAAAAATTTCCCGTCATGTTCACTTATGTAATGAAAAATTTCTTCATGAACCAACTCAAATCTCTATGTCTGTGTTTGTGGTTTTAAAGTAATCACAACAACATAATAGTTATCTTTTTCGTGGATATTCATACGGCTTTTCTTACTGGAGAGAACTACAAGAAGAGAAGTGACTTAGGGCAGGCATAGATTATTTGGAGTAGGTTATGTAGCTATTATATCTACTTTATCTGAATAATTATCTTTGAGTTGTGAATTCCTTTAGTAACTTCTACTATCATGTCTGGGACTTTCCAGAACAAGTAGCTCTGTATGCGCTGTTGCATTTAAACTATACACAAGTTCCTTTTTATCTGGATTGTCAAAAACTCTTCTTGGAGGCTTCCTTGTTTTTTCTGCTTTACAAATCCCTGAAATGATTTGGTTCTGTCAGTATCGTGATTGCCATTAGACTTGTATAATTTTGAATAGAATTTCTTAAAGTGTGTGTTAATGTCTTTACGATCTGTAAGAATAGTTCCCGATTCTGATTTTATTTATAGTTGTCATGTTAGTAATTTCTGGGGTTTGTCGTCTATCTCTAATTGCATCTGTTTAAGATTTAGGCTGTGCATTATGTTTTTTAGAACCTCACTGGATTTACTATTTACTGGTGCCTTCTGTGACTGTTTGTCTAAGGAGGCGTCAATTACACAGTTGAAGTCACCCTCCATTATAATGTTTGTGTCACCCACATCTGGAATCCTATTTACAACTGCTTGAAAAAAATGATGGATCATCGAAGTTTGGACCATAAACATTTATCAAGGTTACTGGAATACCACTGAGTGATCCTGATACAATTATGAATCTAACATGGGGACCCCAGTTGTGCATCTGTGGTCGAATGATGCGTTTTTCTTAATAATAATGGCTACTCCTCTGGCCAAAATTTGATTGGAATAGCAAATTTCCCCATCCCATGCTTACTTTTCGTTTGGCTGTATTTTTAATGTGTGTCTCCTGTAGGTAAATGATATCTGCCTTTAAGCTTTTCAAATGTGCCAGCATTTTCCCTCTTTTGACTGGATGATTTAGACCTTTGACGTTCCAGCTCACAATTTTTGCAATATCACCATTATTTGAAGACATAGTGATCATATATATTAATATGGTATACTTAGATTATACCTAAATGTGCTGTAAAGTTCCGCCTTTGTAACACCGGTGTCAAAGGAGGAATATTTTCCTCTCCTTCAGCCCAAGTTCTTTATACCTATTGGAAAGGTTAGTTCGACTATGAAAAGATCACCCGACAACTTCTCTTCAATCAACAATTTATTTGACACACAGAGAATAGGTACAGAGTCAGCGCTGAGACTTCAACTTAACCACCATAAGGATGTGAGAAGAGATGCCCCCAACTAAGTGTACTCACAGGTTTTATTCTATCTGGGCTCCACCCGAGGACAATAGGAGGAGCGCGGCCTTTCGTGTATCAGTGGTCTTCTATGTGTGGCCGAGACCGGCCCTAACTGGTATCTTCAAGGTGAAATATGAGTGTGGTGCATCTTATCTAGTGAGCAAGCTGCAGCAAAGCAGTAAATAATCCCGTATCTGAACAGGACAAAAAAAAGAACACTTCTTTCTGTCCTGTTCTGTTTCTTTCCATAACTCTTTTATATCTAACACCGGAATACTGAGATGCTGTATTAGAACATGGACAAAAACAAAAACAAAACCGAACTGTTAGGAACAATGTAATAGTGTCCTCCGGGGCTGGTACCTGCCCCACTCCTTGCCATGAGAATCATAAACAAACTGTCCATGTGCGTCGGAACGCCATATCTCAAGTCAGTCATGACCTGTATGGGGATTCATCTGTTCTCTACACCTTTGACCGGGGTATCTAGCTGCTGTGGTACTTTGTTGTCGTCCAGGAACCTCAGCGTCCCTCGGATTGGTGAATGAGTCTCTGTCTGAGCCGACCGACACCACAAACGTCGCTGGATATCTGGAGCCGCATCTCAGCTTCGCCGATCTGCATCTGGCTCTGACACTGTCGAATCGTTGCCGCTGCTTCATTACCACTGGACCCAGGTCCGGGAAGATGTATAGGCGTGCGCCCTCGTATTGTATCAGAAACGTTTGAGAAGAAAGCCTCAGGATGTGCTCCTTGACTGGATCATGATGGATCTGTGCAATGACTTGGCGGGGAGGGCCGTCAGCTGCAGCTGCCTTGCCTCAGATCCTGTGCGCGCGGTCAATTTTGACTGGTTTGTTACCAAAGTTTTCTTCTCCCAGCAGCTTTGGAATGATTTTGGCAACAAAGTCCGTAGGGTAACCCTTTTCCATTCCCTCTTTGACTCCAATAATGCAAATGTTTTGCCTCCTGGAGCGTGAGACCAAGTCATCCAGTCTCTCGTCAAGTGATTGGGCTGTATCATCCCAACTTGTACACCGATCTTCCAAGGCTTTTCGGGACTCGTGTTCGTTCAGACTGCTCTCGTTTGCAGTAACTCTCTCCTCGATAACTGCCATTGTCTGCTTCAGATTCGCGAGAGATATTTGGAGTGTGTCAAACTTTTTGTCGACCATCTGGCTCAGCCGGTTGATAGCAGACATTATGTCTGTGTTAGTTGGTGTTTCGTTCGGTGGCGCAGCGTCTGTGTTTTCACCGCTAGCTTCCATGTGGTTGCCGCTAGCGTTAGCCTCACTGTTAGTGCCATCTATGGGTTGTTTTACGGTTCCTTTAGTTTTGGTAGTTTTCCCCATCGTTTTGTTAAGCGTCTCCAACTTGTTGGTATCAAGCTTATAAAAGTTCTTCTCGTTAAATAGAGTTTTTAAATTGTTTAATTTGTATGATGGAGCAGAGCCTCACACAGATACGTCTATCTCATCTCGCGCCCCTCGCGGTCCAGGGAAGCAAATGTTGTTGTCATCACTTTCATTAGTGCTGACTGGAGACTGACTGGTACACATCTGTCCAGTTGCCATGACTATAACTACTCTCATCTCTGCAGTCAGAAAAGACATTGTATTAACGTTGTCAATAATACTTGGGGAGTTTGTTGTTTGTGATTTATATGCAGTGTCATGTCATTTAGTTAAACTCTGCTCACTGATTTAATCCAGCAGAGACATGATATTTAGATTTAGAGTCTAAAATAAACTGTTTGGCTCACTCGCAAGCGACGGCAGCACCAAGACAGGGAGGGGCCTCTGTGGATCATCCCACTGATACTTGATCAGTTTGGGATCTAGTGAGTTTGGAGGCCAGGTCAACACCTTGTGCTGTTTTTCAGCTAATCCTGCTCACAAGACGAACATCTAACCTATGTTTAGTTGTTCTGTCTAAATTCAGAGTTAAATCTGCCAGAAATATAAGAGAAGAAGAAGAAGTCGTCTAATCTGACTGAGGTGATGAGACACCGGAAATGTGACTTCTTTAGTTGTCAGTTGTTGTTAGCGTGCATTAAGCTCCAGCTTGTGTTTGATAAGTCTTTATTCCTAATTGTTGATTATGATGATGACACATGTTTGTCTCATTTATCTTATAAGTCTCAAACAACTCGACTAAATATTCACACTCTGCAATAAAGAGTCAGTAGCATCCTTTACTTCTTCTGCTTATTGTGTGACACACCATAGTGTTTTAAAATCTCCTGACTAAAAACATGTTTTATATCCTTTACTGTAACTTTATTTCACTCAGTAATTTCTGTCACTGCTCTCCTGACATATTGCCTGCAATATTTTATATAATAATTCCTTTCCCGGTTGGTTTATTGAATCTGACTTGTAGGAGCAAGCCTTACACAAACAAAAGAGAGAATGATATGTATAACTACTTGGATCTCTGCTCACCTGCCATCAACTGTCTATAAGGTAAGAATGAAAACATGTAAAGGCTGCATGTTTAACTGAGCCACTAGTATTCACAAAGTTTTTTTTGTGTGTGTGATTAAAGTGTAGTATTGTGATGTCGTTTCATTAACTCTTGCTCAGTTCACTGATTTAATCCACCAGAGGTATGTAATGTGTAGGGGAACCAGTCGTCCTCTCAATTCTCCCCCTCTCTGGAATTTAAATTTACGAAGTTGTTTTGCAGAAGAACTCGTCTAACAGATCAACCTTTTACACCTTAGCCATAAATGTGCCATGTCCAGATGCTGGACAGACCCACGCTATCGGACCTCCCTAATGCTGAGGACGTCATCTGAGCCAAAAAGACAGATTTACACTTCTTGTGGAATTTCCCACTCTTGTTTCTGGACTAATTAGTCCTGAATCGAAAGAACATCAACGCGATGTCAGGAACTACAAAGAATGAATTAATTGACTTCTACTATCATAAGGACAAAATCAAGAGGCCTTAATGTTATGTTCATCTATGTTTTAAACTTGTGATGTACTAATTTTCCTTTTCAGAGACAAATGCAAACATACCATTTTAACAGGTTTTGCTCCCCCCTCTCCGAGAATGACCAAGAGAGTGGAACACAGATAAGAAGGTCGTAAATAACTTCCTTTCCTCAGAACCAGACCCTGATCTGCATTTCTCTTCTCTAAAAGAGCCTAAGTTTGATAATATGACTATTGAAAATGTAATAACCTGGTAAGTTATATATTATTGTTCAGGAAGTGCTTACGATCACAATGAGACAATTTTGATCATTGTACGATAAAGCTAGCCCAAATTCACATAATTTGTCACAGTAAGGATGGATCAACATTGCCATCAAGTGGCTATCTTTAAAAGTATTTTCTCTCTTTTAATCAATTGTTGAAGTAAAAGAATGTAGAACCTTAGATATGTTCTTATACCAATAGTAGCTATGTTGAAATCATAACTGCTGAAATCGTTATTTTAGAAACCCCAACCTTTTATTATTAGCAAAATGTCACTGTAAAGAGAACTTGGGTTTATTAATTTATTGATGCTTTTGAGTTACTTTGATGTAGTCATTCTGATACGTCCTCTTGTCATGTTGTAATGTTGAGTGTTGTCACATACGAAAAACATGATGAGTGATGGAATGATTAAATTTAGTAATATAAAATAGGTTAAGAAGATCAGGCAATAAGACACCTCGAGACAAAGAAGAAGGCGTTCTCTTCTCTTTCCGCGCGAATTCTGGAAACCCGATCCAAACACGCCCTGAATAATTAACTCATAAAACCAGAGAGACGCTCCTCTTTCTCCGACTTTTATTTCAGACTTCTTTGCACTTTCTCCGGACTTTTGCACTTTCCACTTTCCATTCACGTTTACTTTTATTTTAGTTTTCTTCTTTACGTACTTAGTCACGTTTGTACTTAGTAACTTTAAGAACAACTTGAATATTGACAATACGGTCCTTTTCAAGCTCTGTTTGTTTCTCGTCGGATGTTTTTCCCGACGTACGATTTTTATAGTGACTTAAATATTTTTCTAGTTTTATTCATTTTATACTCTACGAACCGAAGTACTAACCAACATAATTTATAAGTTAGCCAGCGTAGTCAGCTGGGATATCAGAGAAAGACACAATCTCTTCTATCTGATCTTGATCTTCTTGATTTCTGATCAAGAAATCAAGAAGCTGTTGCCATAGCAACGACATCAAGAAGACGTGACGATCCAGTTTCTTTCTTCAAACACAAAGACATTGCCAAGTGTCATCTGCCTTTGACTGAACACCTACAACGCTCTCAAGCAAAGCTGGGTGTTGGAGTTGCAGACCAAGCAACAAGTCCCGTCTACCGGTCCCAGAGAGACCTGCATCAGCTGTGCCGCTTCGTCACCATCTCGTCACACCGACGCTCCGCCACCACCGACGCCGAGAAGACTCTACAAAAGTAGGCTTAATCGTTCCTACCGCTTAAGACAAAGAGTTGGTGTCACTACTTTGAAACTCCCTACTAACATCTTTTAGAGAAGATTGATTAGATTAGATATCAAATCTATTCCCTTTAGTTTAGGACTTAAACATCTCCATCTCTCACCATCGCTCCAGAAATTAACTATTTCATACCTTATTTTATTCGTTCATTTGATTACACTCCTATATTCTATTAGTCCCTCATTTATTCATAGTTGTCACTTTATTAAATAAATATTTGTTCACACTTAAGAAGTTGTTTGTGATGTTATTTTACGGCAGAGAATGACTGGTACAAATTGTAGTAAAGGAGTCACTCCTTCAGATATGCAAATTATTTAATTGAGACTGATAAATTGATTTAAACCGTGTTCTTCCTACGATAACAGGAGGTGGTGCCCTAACGAGACATTTAAAAGGTGTAGACTACCCTACAAATGTAATAATAGTCACAATGTCATTCTAAAATGTGTAAGAGTAATGTAGGAGAAATGTTTGGTGTAGTTTAATCCTCGGTGAAGCTCAGCTTGACGTGAAATCTAAAGTTATTGCTCTGTCATTCACTGGTTTTGATCACACTTTACATTTGCCTTGTCAATACGTATAACGTTCACGGGGTGCTGATTCACGAGGACTGGAGCATGATGGGTTGATGAGCACCCATCACCCATCATTGAAGTTTTTGGACATGAGCAGAGAGGTTTTACCAAAGTGTGGAAGTGAATCTGCCAGAAATACAACAGAAGAAGTTTATTCTGACTGAGATGGTGAGACAGGTGAGTATCAGGCTGATAAAAGACTCCAGTAATGTGAGTCTTTATTAATGCGTGTAAATCTCAGAATATCTTTTCTAACGTGTGTTTAGTTGTTCTGTCAAAGTTCAGAGTTAAATCTGTCAGAAATATAACAGAAGAAGAAGAAGACGTCCAATCTGACTGAGGCGATGAGACACTGGAAATGTGACTTCTTTAGTTGTCAGTTGTTGTTAGCGTGCATTAAGCTCTAGATTGAGTTTGATAATTCTTTATTCCTAATTGTTGATTATGATGATGACACATGTTTGTCCCATTTATCTTATAAGTCTCAAACCATTCTGCTAAATATTCACACTCTGCTAATAAAGAGTCATCAGCATCCTTTACTTCTTCTGCTTATTGTGTGACACACCATAGTGTTTTAAAATCTCCTGACTAAAAACATGTTTTATATCCTTTACTGTAACTTTATTTCACTCTGTAATTTCTGTCACTGCTCTCCTGACGTATTGTCTGCAATATTTTCTAACTGACTTCACAGTTGGTTTATTGAAGCTGACTTGTAGGAGCAAGCCTTACACAAACAAAAGAGAAAATGATGTGTATAACTACTTGGATCTCTGCTCACCTGCCATCAACTGTCTATAAGGTAAGAATGAAAACATGTAAAGGCTGCATGTTTAACTGAGCCACTAGTATTCACAAAGTTTTTGTGTGTGTGTGATTAAAGTGTAGTATTGTGATGTTGTTTCATTAACTCTTGCTCAGTTCACTGATTTAATCCACCAGAGGTATGTAATGTAATAATAGTCACAATGTTATTCTAAAATGTGTTGGATTCAGAGTAATGTAGGAGAAATGTTTGGTGTAGTTTAATCCTCGGTGAGGCTCAGCTTGACGTGAAATCTAAAGTTATTGCTCTGTCATTCACTGGTTTTGATCACACTTTACATTTGCCTTGTCAATACGTATAACGTTCACGAGGTGCTGATTCACGAGGACTGGAGCATGATGGGTTGATGAGCACCCATCACCCATCATTGAAGTTTTTGGACATGAGCAGAGAGGTTTTACCAAAGTGTGGAAGTGAATCTGCCAGAAATACAACAGAAGAAGTTTATTCTGACTGAGATGGTGAGACAGGTGAGTATCAGGTTGATAAAAGACTCCAGTAATGTGAGTCTTTATTAATTATTGTATTAATTCTATTCACCACCTTTCATATGGCTTTTTTCTCTTATTTTTTCACACTGTGAGATAAACAGTGCAGTCTTGTGCACATCTCCAGTCTGAATACATATTTAGTTACTGTTATTTGAGCTAAGCAGGGAGCAGTTTACACTCATTTCATTTAAACCTCTAATTTTCTGTCACTGCTGTGCTGACTCATTGTTGTCCATATTTTCTTAGTGCTAACCCAGAATATGGCCTGGGTCACTCCTAGGAGCAAACCTTACCGAAAATAATGTGTGCACAAATTTCATCCGGCTTAAAGCTGCTGTTGCCTGAGCTCAAGTTATTTCCAGCGACAAGGAGAGTCTAAACAAAGCACAGTTAAGTCAAAACCGGCGATGTTTTATTTTGAAAGTGGCATTATCATCGGGGACTTCCACTTGAATTACTCCTGGGTGTGTGTGTTGGGCACTGACTATTGTCTGAGTGGCACACATTGGCACATTTGTCTGCAGCATAATTTCTGTGATCTCTGCGCACCCGCCTTCAACCGGCTGTAAGGTGAGACTGAAAACTCACAAATTATGTTAATTAAGCTCATAAATTAAGTCAGAAAGTGGTATGTGGGTCACATTATTTGTTTTTTATGTATTTATTTTTTTCTGAGTGTATTTGCCATCGCCATCGGCCGTGTAGTATTGTGATAATTCTGTTAACTTTTGTTCATTTAGCCTATGTAATAAGATTTGGAAAACCATCCTTAAAATCAAGGTGCCGTGAGAGAAACTTGGTCCAGATTTGGTTCAGTTTATTTAGGTGTGGCTCATTCTTTTGCCAGTTTGCTCGGAAATCGAAACTTATTTCTCTGCTAACATAAATCAACCTGTGGCAGACCTCGTTTTTTTTCTCTTCTCTGACGCATAGAAGCCATTTCCTCAGTATGTAGATGAAAGAGAACTGCTGTACGCCCTGAAGAAACTTTTTCAAACAATTTATTGTTTCACAACTTTTCTTCACTATCTATCATTATTTTGAAGCTGTACATTCAGGTGACTTATTGGATCCTCTGGAAGTTTTTTATTTATTCATTTATTTATTTTTATAGCGCATGGCAGAAATGAGCTTCAAGGGGAAATAGTTTGACACTGTCTGAGAAACAGGGGACTGCCTCACCTGTCATCATGAAAAGTACTAATGATAAAATAAAATAAATTACATTCTCTGTCCCTTGGCATGTGTCATAAATGTAATTTCTGTATGATTCCAGTCGTTTCGATAATTTTTTATTGTCATAATGGCTGAATTTGCGCATTTCCTGTTCTCAAATTGTGCAATCTAACACAAATACCAACTTTCCATAGTCTATATAATATATTTATGCATGTGTGTAAGATATTAAAGTGTTGCTGATCTGACATTAAACTGCACTGAGGTGAGGCGACTGAGATATTCTTCTTTCAGTCAAAACAGGAAGTAGTAAAATAATAGAAGAGCTTTTATTGAACAGACTGTGTTAAAAATGGATCAGATTATCAGAATACAAAGCTTTAACTACTGCTTTTTGATTCAAATTCAAATATTTGTTTCATCCTCCTCGACCCTTCTAGGTTCACTACCAGTCAAAAGTTGAAATTTTTCAATTCAATTCAATTCAATTTTATTTATATAGCGTCAATAACAATACAAATCGTCTCAAGACGCTTTACAAAAACCCGGCCTGAAACCCCCAGAGCAAGCCTGAAGGCAACGGTGGCAAGGAAAAACTCCCTTTTAACAGGAAGAAACCTCGAGCAGAACCCAGCTCATATGGAGGGACCCATCTGCCTAAGGCCGGCCGGGTACAGACAGAAGAAAGAGAGAAGAGAACAGCAAAGAGAGAAGAGAAGAGAACAGCAAGATAAACATACATCTGTCATAGATACACATATCTGACTAAAGTGTACATGTGGAATCTTATGATACAAACTGATGATGTTACATGACAGTTTGAAAATGTAAGAGGAATCATAGGCAGGTTGGAGAATTGTTCATTCAGGTAGGAGTGGATAACTGCAGGATTCCATGAAGACTGGGCAGGCTGATGAGACCACGACAACAGATGTAGTATAGAGCTCCACAGGAAACACACCACTCCAGGCCAGAGATACTCAAATTTTTCCTGTTATTTATTGAAATTCAAGTTATGCGAGTCCAATTAATAGCTTGAAATGGTACAAAGGTAAGTACTGAACAGCCAGAGGTTAAAAAAAAAGGTTTGGTTGCCCAAAATTGAAAAATAATGTACATTTCAGAATTAAAGGCCTCTTTCAGGGAACTCGAAGTGGGTTAACAATTTAAAGCTGTTCTGCAGCAATGAAAGTTGAATCAGCCTTGAAAGCTGGTGCTACTAATTCCTAAAGGTGTTCCAACTTTTCTTGGTTACTTACAACCCCCTCTGTCTGCATAAAAGCAGTGTTGGAACACACTGTGGTACCAGACCCTCATGAGCATCAGGTAAACAGTATTGTACTGCAGAAAGTAGAGTGCACTCAGAAACTGGGGGAAACTCTGACAGGAAGAGGTCTGGCAGACCCAAAGCCACAACTGAATCAGAGGACAAGTTTCTGAGAGTTAACAGCTTGCGTGATAGGCGGCTCACAGGACAAAAGCTTCAAGCACAGCTTAATAGTGGTCGTAGCAAGCAAGTCTCAGTTTCAACTGTGAAGAGACGACTTCGAGCTGCAGGTTTGACAGGACGAGTTGCAGCGAGAAAGCCATTGCTAAGATGTCAGACTAAGACAAAGAGGCTCGCCTGGGCCATGACACACCGCCATTGGACAATTGGAAGACTGGAAGAAGGCATTATGGACGGATAAATCAAAATTTCAAATCTTTGGTTCATCACGCAGGATCTTTGTGCGCCGTCGAGTAGGCGAGAGGATGGTTCCACAGTGTGTGACATCAACTGTCAAACATGGAGGAGGAAGTGTGATGGTCTGAGGCTGTTTTGCTGGATCCAGGGTCGGTGACTCGTACAGAGTGAGAGGCACCCCGAACCAAAACGGCTACCATAGCATTCTGCAGCGCCATGCAATACCCTCTGGTATGCGCCTACAGCAAGATAATGATAATTGCTTGATAATGACACAAGTCCAAGCTATGCCAGAACTACCTCAGGAAAAAAGAACAAGATGGTAAGCTTGAAAACATGGAGTGGCCAGCACAGTCTCCAGACAACCCCATCGAGCTGGTTTGGGATGAACTGGACAGAAGAGTGAAAGCCAAGCAACCTACAAGTGCCACACATTTATGGGAACTTCTGCAACAGACTTGGGAAGAACTTTCTGAAGAATATTTGATTTCTATTGTAGAAAGAACACCACAAGTGTGTTCAGTTGTTACATCTGCCAAAGGTGGCTACTTTGATGAGTCAAAAGTTTAGAATACATTTTGGTCTATAAATAGATTCCATGATTTATTTTTCAACTCAAATTGCTTATTTGTTCTATGCTTTCATTTCAGAGTGCAATGAGACACTAAACCGAATAATTTTCAGTAAAAAATTGGAAAAGGTGTGGTGTTCTAAAGCTTTTGACCGGTGGTGTAGATAGATTATCTATCTATCTATGTATCTATCTATCTGGTCAGTGTTATGCTATTTCAGATGTAGTTGTAAACTGAAGATTGAATATGTGTTCTATTATCTATTATGTTATACCCTGGATGATGGCCGCTACCTACATTCGTTAATAGATGTAGATATTACAATCCCTTGTGCCAATCCCAGGCAAAACACATTTAGAGGCCCCGTCCGACTGAAAAACCGACCAGCAGGCTAGGAGCCAGCTGGCCAGCTACCAACCAACATAAAGACATCAGATACCTGGCCTAGCCAACACCAGTATGCAGCATGTCATTGGGGTTTCAAGTGGGCACCTCCCTTCACCAGTGTAAAAAAATGTCACAGCATATAGTAAATGAAATCTTTTAATGTTGTGATTCACCCTGTTCAAATACAACAATGTGCTAACTTATTTAAGTTCAGTTTGACTTCATGCTATTGTGTTTTTTTAAGCTAATGTGTAATATTCAGTGGTTTTGAGGACTCTTTTTTTATATACTCAGTATTTTTTTATAAAGTGAATGTCATATGAAGCTTAGATGATTGAGTTAGCCTTACGTGGTTTTAATACATTTGTGTTGCTGTTTTTTTTTTTTTTACTTTCAGACGCTCAACAGAACAACTGTTCACTATGAACCCTCAGCTAACAGTGAACCAGCAGAGAACAATCTGCTCTCAGGTGGGAAGGGTCAAACTACAGCTGCTGTACAAGGCCAGCGTCCATGGATACACCAGCGCAGCCTTCCACCAGCGATGTGACAACCGCTCTCCCACTGTGTCTGTGGGCTATAACGCCTCAGGCTTTGTGTTTGGAGGCTACACCCAACAGCCTTTTAGTCAGTCTGGACAGTACGTCCATGATGATCAGGCCTTTCTTTTCACATTCAGTGGAGAAATGCTCCTCAAATATCCAGTCACTCAACCTGGAAATGCAGTGAGAATGATGAATAACTCTGGTCCTTATTTTGGAGAAGCACTGGCTCTAGTCCATGGAAACAAAGCTGTAGTTTATAGCAATCCAGGAACTTATTACAACTTCAACGCCGCAGAAATGCACGGAAATGACCTCAACCTGACTGAGTGTGAAGTCTACCAGGTGGAGGGTAAGTTCACTATGAAGGACCATAAACTGTATGTAATAGTATGTGTTTTTTCATCACGTGTTTCTAACATACATTTATAATTAATCCCCAGCAGGGAGTACAACAATTTAGTATCCTAAACTGACGTATAATATTAATAACTCCAACAGAAACCACTGAACTTGAGCGGCCATGGAGGACTATAATCTGGGAATCTAAGTAAGTCTGAGCCACCATCCTACATGATCCTGTTAACATGAATTACTTTAGCACAAGATACAGACAGTGATCTATAAACAGTCTGATCAGCTTGTGTTCCCCATGACGGGATATACTGTGTATATTAGATTATGATCTCCTCATTTCTACAGGAAGAGGACAGAGCTGATGGAGAGCATTAAAACCTACAAACCCATGGACAGCTCTGTGTCCCAGGTTCGAGTTTTGCTCGTTGGACCAGTTGGAGCTGGAAAGTCCAGCTTCTTTAACTCTGTCAACTCTATATTCAGAGGACATGTCACCAGCCAGGCCATGTCTGGCAGCTCTGCCACCAGCCTCACCACACAGGTTAGTGGCATCATTATTTGTTTATGGTGATTTCAAAATGAAAATCATTAAAATCTGTCACTCCATCACTTTGTATCCGTCAGTTTCGCACCTACTCTCTGAAAGCTGGGCGAGAAGGCAAACCTCTACCAATCATCTTATGTGATACCATGGGACTGGAGGAAAGCAAAGGAGCGGGCCTTGATATAGACGACATCAGCAGCATTGTTAAAGGTCATCTACCAGACCGTTATCAGGTACAGTATTTAATCAAGAAAAATGTTTGACACGTTGATTTAACTTTAGTTAATTCCAACTGTCCCCTCCTTTCTCCTCAACTGTGTGTCAGTTCAACCCTTCTGCTGCTCTGCATTCGGAGGCTCATGACTATCACAAGTCTCCAAAGCTCAAGGACAAGATCCACTGTGTAGTCTATGTCACTGATGCCTGCAAGATCTCCATCATGCCTGCACAGCTGGAGGAGAAGCTGCAGGCCATCCGCCGAAAAGTCAACTTAATGGGTCAGTAGAATTAAGTCTCTACTTATCCATGAATAAGGATATTCACTATGCTGTACTGTGTGTATGCACTTATCAACCAATACCCATAACAGTGTGATAACTGACAAGTGGATGATATTCTTGCAGTGGTCAGTGCCAAATATAAGTGGTTGAAGTAATTATAAGCAGTGAACTGGCAAATAAGGTCATGGGTCAAGGTTCATTAATGCACGTGATGAATGAGAAGGGTCAGAAAGGGTTGAAAGGAAAGGGTTGAAGAACGGTCAAAGGGGATGGATGAGAAGGGTTGAAGGGGATGAATGAAAACGTTTGAAGGGGATGGATGAGCAAGGGATGTGGAGGGTGGGGGTTGAGAACTGAGATGGAAAGGTAGAGGGTTGTGACACACCTTTATAGGTAAGCGTGGGAAATAAAACCACATGGGTTTCTTCTTAATATTAGGCAGTTGAAAATCCGGCAACAGACACGATTGAATTTGAATTGCTGCAAAAGTATTTATTAAGTATTGGAAAGTTTGGGATTATTGGAAATGTTCTTTCTGTCCTGGTGTCTCCAGGGATTCCTCAGCTGGTCCTGCTCACTAAAGTAGACGATGCTTGCCCTCTGGTCAAGGAGGATGTGAGAAACATCTATAAGAGTGGATACATTAAGGAGTTGGTGAGGGTTTTCAGGATTTTGCACAGACAATAATCAGACATGATCTACTGTGTTTACCTTAATCCATTTGCTCTGTGTGTTTTGTGATCCAGATGCAGGAGGTCAGCGCTCGGCTCGGTGTTCCACTGTCCTGCGTCGTTCCAGTCAAGAACTACAGCGAAGAGTTGGAGTTAGACGTGAACTGTGACATCCTCCTCCTCAGCGCCGTCATTCAGATGCTTCGCTTCGTTGATAACTTCTTGGATGACTTCAATGACCCACTGAGCAATGTTGAAATTAAACTTTTCTGATGAAATGTCCCTCATAATGTCTTGTGGCTGAATGAACCTAGTTCAGCCTCACTGCTGTAAAAAACAAATATTTGTTTATGAATGTGTCCACATCTCAGGGTAGGTGTTGGGAGTTTTTCCAGTAGAAAAAATAAGATGATCCAGTAAGATATATGCGTTTAAATCTCAGAATATCTTTTCTAACGTGTGTTTAGTTGTTCTGTCAAAGCTCAGAGTTAAATCTGTCAGAAATATAACAGAAGAAGAAGAAGACGTCCAATCTGACTGAGGCGATGAGACACTGGAAATGTGACTTCTTTAGTTGTCAGTTGTTGTTAGTGTGCATTAAGCTCTAGATTGAGTTTGATAATTCTTTATTCCTAATTGTTGATTATGATGATGGCACATGTTTGTCCCATTTATCTTATAAGTCTCAAACCATTCTGCTAAATATTCACACTCAATAAAGAGTCATCAGCATCCTTTACTTCTTCTGCTTATTGTGTGACACACCATAGTGTTTTAAAATCTCCTGACTAAAAACATGTTTTATATCCTTTACTGTAACTTTATTTCACTCAGTAATTTCTGTCACTGCTCTCCTGACGTATTGTCTGCAATATTTTCTAATTGACTTCACAGTTGGTTTATTGAATCTGACTCGTAGGAGCAAGCCTTACACAAACAAAAGAGAAAATGATGTGTATATCTACTTGGATCTCTGCTCACCTGCCATCAACTGTCTATAAGGTAAGAATGAAAACATGTAAAGGCTGCATGTTTAACTGAGCCACTAGTATTCACAAAGTTTTTGTGTGTGTGTGATTAAAGTGTAGTATTGTGATGTTGTTTCATTAACTCTTGCTCAGTTCACTGATTTAATCCACCAGAGGTATGTAATGTAATAACAGTCACAATGTTATTCTAAAATGTGTTGGATTCAGAGTAATGTAGGAGAAATGTTTGGTGTAGTTTAATCCTCGGTGAGGCTCAGCTTGACGTGAAATCTAAAGTTATTGCTCTGTCATTCACTGGTTTTGATCACACTTTACATTTGCCTTGTCAATACGTATAACGTTCACGGGGTGCTGATTCACGAGGACTGGAGCGTGATGGGTTGATGAGCACCCATCACCCATCATTGAAGTTTTTGGACATGAGCAGAGAGGTTTTACCAAAGTGTGGAAGTGAATCTGCCAGAAATACAACAGAAGAAGTTTATTCTGACTGAGATGGTGAGACAGGTGAGTATCAGGTTGATAAAAGACTCCAGTAATGTGAGTCTTTATTAATTATTGTATTAATTCTATTCACCACCTTTCATATGGCTTTTTTCTCTTATTTCTTCACAGTGTGAGATAAACAGTGCAGTCTTGTGCACATCTCCTACCTGAATACATATTTAGTTACTGTTATTTGAGCTAAGCAGGGAGCAGTTTACACTCATTTCATTTAAACCTCTAATTTTCTGTCACTGCTATGCTGACTCATTGTTGTCCATATTTTCTTAGTGCTACCCCAGAACATGGCCTGGGTCACTCCTAGGAGCAAACCTTACCGAAAATAATGTGTGCACAAATTTCATCTGGCTTAAAGCTGCTGTTACCTGAGCTCAAGTTATTTCCAGCGACAGGGAGAGACTAAACAAAGTACAGTTGAACAAAACCGGCGATGTTTTATTTTGAAAGTGGCATTATCATCGGAGACTTCCACTTGAATTACTCCTGGGTGTGTGTGGTGGGTGGGTGACTATTGTCTGAGTGGCACACATTGGCATATTTGCCTGCAGCATAATTTCTGTGATCTCTGCGCACCCGCCTTCAACCGGCTGTAAGGTGAGACTGAAAACACACAAATTAAGTTAATTAAGTTCATAAATTAAGGCAGAAGGTGGTATTTGGGTCACGTTATTTGTTTTTTATGTATTTATTTTTTTCTGAGTGTATTTGCCATGGTCATTGGCGTGATACTACACGGCTAAATGAACTTTAGGCTAAAAGAACTGTTGTACGCCCTGAAGAAACTTTCTTAAACAAGCTATTGTTTCACAACATCCCACTGTACATTCAGGTGACTTATTGGATCTTCTGGAAGTTTTCTATTTATTTATTTATTTTTATAGTACATTGGCAGAAATGAGCTTCAAGGGGAAATAGTTTGACACTGTCTGAGAAACAGCAGACTGCCTCACCTGTCATCATGAAAAGTACTAATGATAAAATAAGATAAATTACATTCTCTGCCCATTGGCATGTGTTATAAATGTAATATCTGTATGATTCCAGTCGTTTCAATCATTTTTTATTGTCATAATGGCTGAATTTGCGCATTTCCTGTTCTAATACATGTAGAGTCTCACCTCGAATTGTGCAAATTCACACAAATACCAACTTTCCATAGTCTATATAATGTATTTATGCATGTGTGTAAGATATTAAAATGTTGCTGATCTGACATTAAACTGAGGTGAGGCAGCCAGTCCTTCTGCATCACGGAAGAGGGCGCTAGTGAGCCACGGGTTCATGCTTGTTCTTTTACATCCAGTCTGGTTCTATTGCACATCTAAGCTTAAAAGATTCTTCTTTCAGACAAAACAGGAAGTAGTAAAATAACAGAAGAGCTTTTGTTGAACAGTCGGGGTTAAAAATTGATCAAATCATCAGAATACAAAGCTTTAATTACTGCTTTTTCATTCAAATTCAAATATTTGTTTCATCCTCTTGAAGCCTTCTCATCCATCCCCTTCGACCCTTCGATAAACTATCTATCTATCTATCTATCTATCTATCTATCTATCTATGTGTGCGCAAAGAATGCTGATATAAGATATGAAACGTAACCCGTTAGTGTGGACGCAGCCAACTGAGCGGTGAATTTAGACAGTCCCACTGGGTTCATATTTGTAAATCCCACTGTGAAAGAGCCAGTGGCTCACCACTCATGAACTGCGCTTCACTGCTGAGAAATAGAAACTGAAACTAAAACTCATCAGGAAGTGAGTTTTGAAAGACCCTTGACTATTTCAGATGCAGTTGTAAATTGAAGATTGAATATGTGTTCTATTATCCATTGTCTATCATGTTATACTCTGGATGATGGCCGCTACCTTAAAAGATTGTCACAGCATATAGTAAATGTGTAATATTCAGTGGTTTTGAGGACTCTTTTTTTAATGTCCTCAGTGTTTGTTTATGAAGTGAACGTCATATGAAGCTTAGATGATTGAGTTAGACCTTACATGGTTTTAATACATTTGTGTTGCTGTTTTTTGTGTTTTTTTTTACTTTCACATGCTCAACAGAACAACTGTCCACTATGAACCCTCGGCTAACAGTGAACCAGCAGAGAACAATCTGCTCTCAGCTGGGAAGGGTCAAACTACAGCTGCTGTACAAGGCCAGCGTCCATGGATACACCAGCACAGCCTTCCACCAGAGATGTGACAACCGCTCTCCCACTGTGTCTGTGGGCTATAACGCCTCAGGCTTTGTGTTTGGAGGCTACACCAAACAGCCTTTTAGTCAGTCTGGACAGTACGTCCATGATGACCAGGCCTTTCTTTTCACACTCAAAGGAGAAAAACTCCTCAAATATCCAGTCACTCAACCTGCATATGCAGTGAGAATGATGAATAACTCTGGTCCTTATTTTGGGAAAGCATTGGTTCTAGCCAGTGGAAACAAATCTGTAGTTTATAGCAATCCAGGATATTATTACGACTTCAGCGCTGCAGAAATGCACGGAAATGACCTGAACCTGAATGAGTGTGAAGTCTACCAGGTGGAGGGTAAGTTCACTGTAATTTGTTGTTGCAGATCTGTTCTCTGACACAGTTCATTTGTTATTGTCATTACGTCCATAAAACCTGTAGTCCCCCAGTATTTGAGCTCCTCAGATTTATGTGAAGCACATGTGAAACAAACAACTAACTTTGTCTTTAGTAGTATATAAAGATTATTGTAGTGAGGAGCAGATATTACTTTTATATTTCATTATTATTGTCTTTGGCTCTTCCCCTAACTTAAAAGAATATCCTCCCTCCAGTATCTCTAATATGGAAAATTGGGACGTTTAAAAATATTTAAAATTATTAATAGTAAATGTTACGTTATAAAAATGTAAATATGAAACATGAAGACTCAAACAGTTATTATTGCTGCGTTCACATCACACAGCCTGAAAATATTTGAACTATCTGTTGAATGAGTAGAGTTGATAGTGTGAAGAATTTTTTTTATTTTTATTTTTTTTGCGGCAGACTGCTTCACCCTCCATGTGTGAAGGGAAGATACAGAAGGTCTTTCCTTCCTGCTGCTGTTAGGCTCCACAGCAAGCACTCCTAATATGTGCAATATTATTACATCTTATGGTGTAATAACACCAGTCTGTGCAATATGTCTATTATCTGTTCTATCTCTGTCATTTCTGCATGCTGTTGCAAACTGCAATTTCCCCATTGCGGAACAAATAAAGGCTTTCTTATTCTTATTCTTATTCTTATTAATATAAAATTTAACAACACTGACTAAAAGTTAATGTGGGACGTTTATATTAATTTGGTTTTAAAGCACCTCAGTCTATATCACAGCTTTAATGTTGATGTGAGCACAATTTAAAGCTGGGAACTCATAATGAGGATAAGATATGACATGAAATTCTGCTGGTGATATGTACACATGTTACATGTTAAACCATCACAAAAATTAGGTTGTATAGGTTTTGTAATATTATTATTCATTTAGATTAAATTATATTTGTTCTTCAGATGTTTCCACACCCACTACTTGAGAATCCATGGAGGACTATAACCTGGAACTCTGAGTAAGACTGAGCTACCATGCTGCACGATGTCATTAACATTCATTACTTTTCTACAATATACATAAACTATAATAGTTTATACATACATAATAATATATAATAATAACTATTTAATAATTTCATTGTGATAATTGTGCCATATGATATGACTGGACACAGTATACTGGTCATTTTAGATTATGACTCAAGGAGAGCTCAAGGACAAGATCCACTGTGTAGTCTACGTCAGTGATGCCTGCAAGATCTCCATCATGCCTGCCAAGAAGCTGGAGGCTATTCGCAGACAGATCAAGTCAATGGGTCAGTAGAACTGAGTCCGGTGAGGTTCAAAGTTAATGTTGGAAATGTTTTCATGTCCATCAAGGTACAAGATTTAATTTGAGCTGCAAGAAAAATATGAAATGTTAAGTGAGATCTCAAAACTTTACAGCCCAGTTTGTAAAAACTGACCTAATTCTGTAAATGTTCTGTCTGGGTGTCTCCAGAGATTCCTCAGCTGGTCCTGCTCACTAAAGTGGACGAAGACTGCCCTCTGGTCAAGGAGGATGTGAGAAACATCTATAAGAGCGGATACATTAAGGAGTTGGTGAGGATTTCAGGATTTTACAAAGACAATAATCAGACATGATCTACTGTGTTTACCTTAATCCATTTGCTCTGTGTGTTTTGTGATCCAGGCGGAGAAGATCAGCGCTCGGCTCCGTGTTCCACTGAACTGTGTCGTTCCAGTCAAGAACTACAGCGAAGAGTTGGAGTTGGACGTGAACTGTGACATCCTGCTCCTCAGCGCCGTCATTCAGATGCTTCGCTTCGCTGATGACTACTTTGATGACTTTAGCCAAAGACTGAGCGATATGTCCCTCGGTAGTTCAGCCTCTCTCCGGTAAAAAACACAAAAAAAACGAAAAATTTTCTTTATGAACCAGATCATATCTGAGTGTTGGTGTCTGTTTTTTTAAAGTAATCAAAGCAACAAAGTCATTATTTATTTTCTCCTGACGTTGATATATGGATGGCTTTTGTTGGGGAGAACTATAAGAAGAGAAGTGACTAAGTGCGGGCATAGATTATTTGGAGTAGGTTATGTAGCTATTATATTTACTTTACCTAAATAAGCATAATTATCTTTGAGCTGTGATTTTCTTTGGTAATTTTTTCTATCACAAGTCTGGGACTTTCCAGAACAAGTAGCTGTATGCGCTGTTGCATTTAAACTATACACAAGTTCCTTTTTTTTTTTTATCTGGATTGTCAGAAGTATCTTCAGCTCTGGAAAACCAATCAGTGTAAGTCAGAAAAGAGCTTGACTGGTTCATGAGGATCTTGTGAAAGAGGACTAACTTCAGATGTGAATCTCTTTTCTCTGACCTGCATCAGTAAGTAGGTTTACATGGACGATACTTCTTCTGATTAGAAGACTATAGCCTCACTGTTTACATGGATGCTGGATGAAATCATTAGATAATACTGGCGTGTACACATGCCCCAAATCATAAATTAGAATATAACATTTTAGATGTAATAAAAAAGAAACCAACAATATAACAGAAAAAGAAGAAGAGTAGTATTGGAAATGGGAGTTTTTCATTGTCCCTGTTAATGTGCTTCATGCTCTAGATTCAGTTTGACAGCTCTTTATTCCTAACATGTTATTATTACACATATTTAGCTGTTGATTATAATGATCATTCAGATGTCATATATTTGTCCCATTTATCTGTATCAAAGCAGTCAGATAAATATTCATTATCTGCAATAAACTGTCAGTTCTTGTGTTTACTGTGTGACACTTTATAACATCCAGCCTGAAGACTGTGTTTAATACTCTTAGGTGAACTAAACATGGAACCGTTTGCTTTATGAACGAGTTTTATAGGATTTACTACAACTTCATTTCAGTCAGTAATTTCTGTCAATGCTTTGATGACTCATTGTCATATTAATGAATTAATATTAATATATTCTCAGTGCTACCCCAGAATCTGACTTGGGTCACTCCTAGGAGTAAACCTTACCAAAAATAATGTGTGCACAAATTTCAGCTGGCTTCAAGCTGCTGTTGCCTGAGCTCAAGTTACTTCCAGCGTCAAGGAGAGACTAAACAACGTACAGTTAAGCAAAACCCGCGATGTTTTATTTTGAAAGTGGTGTTATCGTCAGAGACTTCCACTTGAATTACTCCTGGGTGTGGACAACGGACTGTACTGACCGCTGGCACTGACGGGCACACATCTGTCTGCAGTGAGCTCTGCACATCTGCCTGGACTGGATGTAAGGTGAGACTGAAAACATAGAAGCGCTAAATGGTTTTCCTAATTAAGTCAGAAAGTGGTATTAGTGACGTTTTTAACGCTTAAAATGAAGCTACTGTGAGACACACTTGGTCCAGTTTATGTAGGCGTGTCTCATTCTTTACCCACTTTGCCTGGAATCCTATTTCTCTGATAACGTAGATCAAACTTCCTTTATTTTCTTCTCTGGCGGAAGGAAGCCATTTCTGCCAGAGTAAATAAAACAAGATGCACTATACGCCCTAAAGAAACATTTTCAAACGGAGTCAGAATTTCAAAATAATTCTTTTTTTCCCCTGGATAAATTAATGATAGAGACGGCAAGTAATTGTATTAGCACTTTTCTTCGTCATTTTTATTATTTAATTCAATTCAGTTTTATTTATATGGCGTCAATAACAATACAAAACGTCTCAAGACGCTTTACAAAACCCAGTCTGAAAGGCCTGAAAACTCTATTTTAACAGGAAGAAACCTTGAGCAGAACCCAGCTCACATGGAGGGACCCATCTTCCTGAGGCTAGCCGGGTACAGACAGATAAGAGAAAGTTGAACATTTAGATTACATATTGTATGTTTTTTTTGTTTGTTTGTTTTCTTTTGTTTTTTGGTTTGCTTTAATCACATTGGCAGAAATGGGACATGGGAAATACGCTGACATTTGCCACTGAAGGACATTATATTTGACACTATCTGAGAAATCGAAACTGAAACTGATTGAGGGCCTAAAGGAGGATTTACAGCAGTGTTCAAGAAAAAAGACAAACTGCCTGGCCAAAAAAAAAGTTTGTTGGACCCCCTTTATTTATCTTTGATTACATTCGCTGTGGCATTGTTTTATTAAGTTTCTGAAATGTCACCAGATTTATTTCCATCCAGTGTTGCATTCATTTTTCACCAAGATCTTGTATTGATGATGGGAGAGTCTGACCACTGCACAAAGCCTTCTCCAGCACATCCCAAAGATTCTCAATGGGGTTAAGGTCTGGACTCTGTGGTGGCCAATCCATGTGTGAACATGATGTCTCATGCTCCCTGAACCACTCTTTCACAATCTGAGCCCCATGAATCCTGACATTGTCATCTTGTTTCAACAATCTCCTTAGATGTTTTCTCTACTTGATGCATGCCAATGATTTGACCCTTCTCAAACAGACTAACAGCTTTCCCACGACCAAGGGACGTGACATGGTTGTTTAAGAAATGAGAAGCTACTCATTACAACTTGTTGCCAGCTGAACTCATGCAGTAATTATCCAACAGGAGGCTCGTACCTATTTGCTTAGTTAAATCCAGGTGGATACTTTTTTCTTGACCAGGCAGTGTATGTGACTCAAGCAAAGACCTTTGACTATTTCAGATGCAGTATAGAAAAATGAATACGTGTTCAGTTTCTACACAGCTATCTTATGTTACTGTTGTAATATTATGTCGTTATATGATAGCCTGAAAAAAATGTAACAACATGTAGTGAATAAAATAATTGATGAGTTTGAATTCAAAAATATGTGAATATATGTGAGTTTTGATGAGTCTTTTTTTGGTTTTGTTTATGAAGTGAACATTATATAAAGCTCTGATGACTGCGTCAGACCTTAGATTTATTTTATTATTTTTTTTAGTTTCAGACACTCAGCAGAACAACTGTCCACTATGAACCCTCAGCTAACAGTGAACCAGCAGAGAACGATCTGCTCTCATCTGGGAAGGGTCAAACTACAGCTGCTGTACAAGGCCAGTGTCCATAGATACACCAGCGCAGCCTTCCACCAGAGATGTGACAACCGCTCTCCCACTGTGTCTGTGGGCTATAACGCCTCAGGCTTTGTGTTTGGAGGCTACACCAGACAACCTTTTAGTCAGTCTGGACAGTACGCCCATGATGATCAGGCCTTTCTTTTCACACTCTGTGGAGAAATACTCGTCAAATATCCAGTCACTCAACCTGCATATGCAGTGAGAATGATAAATAACTCTGGTCCTTATTTTGGAGAAGCACTGGTTCTTGTCCATAGAAACAATGCTGTAGTTTATAGCAATCCAGGGAAATATTACAACTTCAACGCTGCAGAAATGCACGGAAATGACCTCAAACTGACTGAGTGTGAAGTCTACAAGGTGGAGGGTAAGTTCACTGTAAATGACCAGATCTGTCCTCCCATTAACTGTGTACAAATAATATGATCATCACCAGTATTTGATGTTGAGAAAAGCTCTATCCAAAGTTGGGAACTAGTAATTATGATCCCTCAGATATGATATAAAAGTAGCATCAGGTCCCACTGGTTCAGGTAGTGTTTTTTTCACATACTTTAATAATTAATCCACAGCAGGCAATACAACTGTTTGGTATTACAAACTCATTCATTCATTCATCTTTTGTACCGCTTGCACTGTGGAGGGTCGTGGGAGGACCGGAGCCTATCCCTGCTGTCATTGGACAAGAGCTGGGATATACCCTGGACACACCACCAGTCTATCGCAAGGGGACAGAGAGACAGACAACCATTGACAGTCACACCTACGGCCAATTTAGAATCACCAGTGAACCTAACGAGCATGTCTTTGAACCGTGAGAGGAAGCTGGAGTACCTGGACAGAACCAGTATTACAAACTGACTTATAATATTAATAATATTGTATCAAACATCACAAAAACAAGAGTTATGAAGATGGATAATGTGTTTTTTTATAATTAGATTACTTTTGCTTTTCAACAGAAACCACTGAACTTGAGCGTCCATGGAGGTCTATCATTTGGGAGTCTAAGTAGGACTGAGCCACCATGCTGCATGATCCTATTAACATTAATTACTTTTGTGCAATATATATATAAACTGTTTGATCTGCTTGTGTCCCCATGACTGCCTTGACTAGACACACTATACTGGGTATATTAACTTATGATAGTGTTTATTAAAAATATTATGCAATGTAATTGTTTGTCATGTTTTCCTGGGAGCACAACTACTAAAATCATATGTTAGCTGATCATTTTTGTTACAATCAAAACCATCTCCACAAGATAAAAAGTCTTTATCTCCTCATTTCTACAGGAAGAGGACAGAGCTGATGGAGACCATTAAAACCTACAAACCCATGGACAGCTCTGTGTCCCAGGTTCGAGTTTTGCTCGTTGGACCAGTTGGAGCTGGAAAGTCCAGCTTCTTTAACTCTGTCAACTCTGTATTCAGAGGACATGTCACCAGCCAGGCCATGACTGGCAGCTCTGCCACCAGCCTCACCACACAGGTTAGTGCCATCACCATTTCTATTTATGGTTAGTGGCATCATGCTAATGATTTTTAATTGTGGAGATTTTAAAATGAAAATGTGAAAATCTGTCACTCCATCACTTTGTATCCGGCAGTTTCGCACCTACTGTCTGAAAGATGGGCGAGAAGGCAAACCTCTACCAATCATCTTATGTGATACCATGGGACTGGAGGAAAGTGATGGAGCAGGCCTTAATATAGATGACATCGACAGCATCGTTAAAGGTCATCTGCCAGACTGTTATCAGGTATGGCATTTAATCAAGGATGTATTACTCTTTGATTTAACTTTAGTTAATTCCAACTGACTCCTATATTGTGTGTGTCAGTTCAACCCTTCTGCTGCTCTGCATTCGGAGAACCATGGCTATCACAAGTCTCCAAAGCTCAAGGACAAGATCCACTGTGTAGCCTACGTCACTGATGCCTGCAAGATCTCCATCATGTCTGCAAAGCTGGAGGAGAAGCTACAGGCCATCCGCAGAAAGATCAACTTAATGGGTCAGTAGAATTAAGTCCCTTATCCAAGAATAAAGATATTCATTATGCTATACTGTGTGTACGCACTTATCAACCAGTCCCCATAACACTGTGACAACTGACAGGCGGATGATGTTCTTGCTACCATGGCACCTGGGTGGGTGAGCGATATGAGGCAGCAAGTGAACATTTTGTCCCCAGAGTTGATGTGATTAAAGCAGTGGTCAGTACCAAATATAAGTGTTTGAAGGAATTATAAGTAGTGAAATGGCAAATAAGGTCATGGGTCATGGTTCATTAATGCATGTGATGAATGAGAAGGGTCGAAGAGGATAGATGAGAAGAGTTGAAGGGGTCTGATAAGGTTCGAGGTTAATGTTGGAAATGCATTCATGTCCATCAAGGTACAAGATTTAATTTGAGTTGCAAGAAAAATGTGAAATGTTAAGTGAGACCTCAAAACTTTACAGCTCAGTTTATAAAAACTGACCTAATTGTGTAACTGTTCTTTCTGTTCTGGTGTCTCCAGGGATTCCTCAGCTGGTCCTGCTCACTAAAGTGGACGATGCCTGCCCTCTGGTGAAACAGGACCTGAGAAACATTTATACCAGTGCCTATGTTAAAGAGATGGTGAGGATTTTAGGGTTTAACAAAGAAAAAAAAGCTGACCTGATTTTTAGTTACTTCTTTGTGTTTTGTGATCCAGATGCAGCAGGTCAGCGCTCGGCTCGGCGTTCCACTGTCCTGTGTCGTTCCAGTCAAGAACTACAGTGAAGAGTTGGAGTTGGACGTGAACTGTGACATCCTGCTCCTCAGCGCCGTCATTCAGATGCTTCGCTTCACTGATAACTATTTTGATGACCTTAGCCAAAGATTGAGCAATATTTAAACTGAAGTTGTATCATGAAATATTCCTCCCTAGTTCAGCCTCTCTGCAGTAAAAAAACACAAAAAAATTCTTTATGAACCAGCTCATATCTGAGTGTTGGTGTTTTTTTAAAGTAATCGGAGCGACATACTGATTATCTATTTTATTCTAACTTGGATATTCATATGGCTTTTCTTGGGGAGAACTATAATATTCTATCATAACTCTGGGACTTTCCAGAACATATAGCTCTGTATGCGCTGTTGCATTCAAACTGTACACAAGGTCCTTTTTATCTGGATTATTTGAAACTCTACTTGGAGGCTTCCTTGTCTTTTTTCTGCTTTACTCTATTTTGTTGCTGCAGTTCTTCATCTCTTCAGCTCTAAAAAAAACAAGCCATGTAAGTCAGAAAAGATCTTGACTGGTTGATGAGGATCTTGTGAAAGAGGATTGACAGATGTGAATCTCTTCTCTGACCTGCATCACTCAGTAGGTTGACATGGACGATACTTCTTCTGATTAGAAGACTATAGCCTCACTGTTTACATGGATGCTGGATGAAATCATTAGATAATACTGGCGTGTACACATGCCCCAAATCATAAATTAGAATATAACATTTTAGATGTAATAAAACAGAAACCAACAATATAACAGAAAAAGAAGAAGAGTAGTATTGGAGATGGGAGTTCTTCATTGTTCATGTTAATGTGCTTCATGCTCTAGATTCAGTTTGACAGTTCTTTATTCCTAACATGTTATTATTACATATTTAGCTGTTGATTATAATGATCATTCACATGTCATACATTTCTCCCATTTATCTGTATCAAAGCAGTCAGATAAATATTCATTATCTGCAATAAACTGTCAGTTCTTGTGTTTATTGTGTGACACTATAACATCCAGTCCGAAGACTGTGTTTAATACTCTTAGGTGAACTAAACATGGAACCGTTAGCTTTATGAACAAGTTTTATAGGATTTACTACAACTTCATTTCAGCCAGTAATTTCTGTCAATGCTCTGATGACTCATTGTCATATTAATTAATTAATATTTACTCAGTGCTACCCCAAAATCTGACTCAAGTTACTTCCAGCGTCAAGGAGAGACTAAACAACGTACAGTTAAGCAAAACCCGCGATATTTTATTTTGAAAGTGGTGTTATCGTCAGAGACTTCCACTTGAATTACTCCTGGGTGTGGACAGCAGACTGTACTGACCGCTGGCACTGACGGGCACACTTCCGTCTGCAGTGAGCTCTGCACATCTGCCTGGACTGGATGAAAGGTGAGACTGAAAACATGGAAAATGGTTTTCCTAATTAAGTCAGAAAGTGGTATTAGTCACGTTTTTTTGTAAAGATTAAATTTTTATAAATAACACTTAAAATCCGGGTAGGCTACTGTGTGACAAACTTGGTCCAGTTTATTTAGGCGTGGCTCATTCTTTTCCCAGTCTGCCTGGAAATCGAAACTTATTTCTCTGCTGCCATTTCCGCCAGAGTAAATAAAACAAGATGCTCTATACGACCTAAAGAAACTTCCTCAAACTGAGTCAGAAGTTAGAAATAATTTGATTGTTTCCAGGACAATAGTTAATGATGAAGACGGCAAGTAACTGTATTAGCACTTTACTTCGTCGTTTATTATTATTTCGAGCACGTTGTACACTTAGATTACATATTGTATGTTTTTTTTTTTTTTTTAATCACATCGTCAGAAATGCGCTGTAATGGGAAATAGTTTGACATTTGCCACTGAAGGACATTATATTTGACGCTATCTGAGAAATCGAAACTGAAACTAAAGAGGGACTAAAGGAGGATTTACAGCAGTGTTCAAGAACAGATACTGTATATGACTCAAGCAAAGACCTTTGACTCTTTCAGATACAGTAGCCTATAGGAGAGTGATTGTGTGTTCAATATCTACACAGCTATCTCGTGTTACTCTTGTAATATTATATCATTATATGATAGCCTGAAAAAATGTAATAACATATAATAAATAAAATAATTGATCCAGTTTGAATCCAAAAATATGTGAACCTGTTTAATTCAAGTTCAGTTAATGTTATTATATACTTTAAGCTAATGTGTAACATTCAGTAGTTTTGATGAGTCTTTTTTTGTGTTCGTTTATGATGTGAACATCATATGAATCTTTGAGTCAGACCTTAGATGGTTTTAATACATTTGTGTTGCTTTTTTTTTTTCTTTCAGGATCCTTTACACGCTCAACAGAACAACTGTCCACAATGAACCCTCAGCTAAAAGTGAACCAGCAGAGAACTATCTGCTCTCAGCTGGGAAGGGTCAAACTACGGCTGCTGTACAAGGCCAGCGTCCATGGATACACCAGTGCAGCCTTCCACCAGAGATGTGACAACCGCTCTCCCACTGTGTCTGTGGGCTATAACGCCTCGGGCTTTGTGTTCGGAGGCTACACCAGACAACCTTTTAGTCAGTCTGGACAGTACGTCCATGATGACCAGGCCTTTCTTTTCACATTCAGTGGAGAAATGCTCCTCAAATATCCAGTCACTCAAGCTGCATATGCAGTGAAAATGATGAATAACTCTGGTCCTTATTTTGGAGAAGCATTGGCTCTAGCCAATGGAAACAATGCTGTAGTTTATAGCAATCCAGGAAGTTATTACAACTTCAAAGCCGCAGAAATGCACGGAAATGACCTGAACCTGTCTGAGTGTGAAGTCTACCAGGTGGAGGGTAAGTTCACTGTAAATGACCAGATCTGTCCTCCCATTAACTGTGTATAAATAATATGATCATCACCAGTATCTGATGTTGAGAAAAGCTCTATCCAAAGTTGGGAACTAGTAATTATAATCCCTCAGATATGATATGAATACAGCATCAGGTCTCATTGGTTCAGGTAGTGTTTCTTCATCACGTGTTTCACACATACGTTTATAATTAATCCACAGCAGGCAATACAAGTATTTGGTATTACGAACTGACTTATAATATAAAGAAATATTATGTCAAACATCACAAAACAAGGATTATGTAGGTGGATAATGTGTTTTTTACAGTTAAATTAAATTAGATTATTTTTACTTTTCAACAGAATCTACTGAACTTGAGCATCCATGGAGGCCTATCATTTGGGAGTCTAAGTAAGACTGAGCCACCATGCTGCATGATCCTATTAACATTAATTACATTTGTACAATATATATGAACTGTTTGATCTGCTTGTGTCCCCCATGACTGCCTTGACTAGACACACTATACTAGATATATTAGCTTATGATAGTGTTTATTAAAAATATTATGCAGTGAAATTGAAATTGAAACTAATATCATATGTTAGCTGAACATGATCAAAGTTCTGTTACAATCAAAACAACATTCACAAGAAAAAACGACTTTATCTCCTCATTTCTACAGGAAGAGGACAGAGCTGATGGAGAGCATTAAAACCTACAAACCCACTGTAAGCTTTGTGTCCCAGGTTCGAGTTTTGCTCATTGGCCCAGTTGGAGCTGGAAAGTCCAGCTTCTTTAACTCTGTCAACTCTGTATTCAGAGGACATGTCACCAGCCAGGCCATGTCTGGCTGCTCTGCCACCAGCCTCACCACACAGGTTAGTGCCATTATTATTTGTTTATGGTGATTTCAAAATGAAAATCATGAAAATCTGTCACTCCATCACTTTGTATCCGGCAGTTTCGCACCTACTCTCTGAAAGCTGGGCGAGAAGGCAAACCTCTACCAATCATCTTATGTGATACCATGGGACTGGAGGAAAGCAAAGGAGCGGGCCTTGATATAGACGACATCAGCAGCATTGTTAAAGGTCATCTGCCAGACCGTTATCAGGTACAGTATTTAATCAAGAAGGATGTTTGACACTTTGATTTAACTTTAGTTAATTCCAACTGTATCTCCTCTATTGTGTGTGTCAGTTCAACCCTTCTGCTGCTCTGCATTCGGAGAACCATGACTATCACAAGTCTCCAAAGCTCAAGGACAAGATCCACTGTGTAGTCTATGTCACTGATGCCTGCAAGATCTCCATCATGTCTGCAAAGCTGGAGGAGAAGCTTGATGCAATCCGCAGAAAGATCAACTTAATGGGTCAGTAGAATAAAGTCTCTTATGAAAGGGATGATTGGGAAGGCTTGGAGGGGACAGATGAGAACGGTTGAATGAGGTGAATGAGAAGGGTTGAAGGGGATGGATGAGAAGGGTTGAATGAGATTCAATTCAATTCAGTTTTATTTATATAATGTCAATAACAATACAAATCGTCTCAAGACGCTTTACAAAACCCGGTCTGAAACCCCCAGAGCAAGCCTGAAGGCGACGGTAGCAAGGAAAAACTCCCTTTTAACAGGAAGAAACCTTGAGCAGAACCCACCTCATATGGAGGGACCCATCTGCCTGAGGCTAGCCGGGAACAGACAGAAAAGAGAGAGAAGAGAACAGCAGGAGAAACGAGGGACACACAGCAGTTAATATGCGATACAGTAGTAGCACAGAATTGTAGATAGGAAGTTAGAGGACAAGAGCTCTGTGCCAGAGAAAAGACAGTGGAGGATGCGAGAGAGAAGAGAGAAGAAAGAAGAGAGAAGAGGACATGTGTTTGGTGCATCGTCCCCCAGCAGCCTAAGCCTATTGCAACATAACTAAGGGATGGTTCAGTCCAGCCCTAGTTATAAGCTTAATCAAAAAGGAAAGTCTTACCTTAAAAGTAGAGAGGGGGTCTGCCTCCTGAATCCAAACTGGGAGCTGGTTCCACAGGAGAGGAGCCTGATAGCTGAAGGCTCTTCTCTTTTTGAAATTCTAGGAACCACAAGTAGGCCTGCACTTTCAGAACAAAGTGATCTGTTTGGATGATATGGTACAATGAGGTCTTTAAGATATGATGGAGCTAGGCCTTTAAGGGCCTTGTATGTAAGGAGGAGGATTTTAAATTCTATTCTAGATTTTAAAGGGAGCCAATGAAAAGAAGCTAAAACTGGAGTAATATGATCTCTCTTGCTAATTCCTGTCAATGAAAGAAGGCAGTCCTGGTTACTTGCTTTATGTACAATTTAAAGGACATATCCTTGGTAAATATAACACCAAGGTTTTTTACAGTAGTACTGGAGGCCAAGGTAATGCCATCCAAAGAAACCACGTGATTAGATAATGAATCTCTCAGATGTTTAGGACCAAATACAATGACTTCTGTTTTGTCTGAGTTTAAGAGTAGGAAATTACAGGTCATCCAATCCTTTATGTCTTTAAGGCATGCTTGGAGTTTAACCAGCTGGTTAGCTTCATCTGGTTCCATGGATAAATATAGCTGGGTGTCGTCTGCACAGCAATGGAACTTTATGCCATGTTTTCTGATAATCTTGCCTAATGGAAACATGTATAACGTGAAGAGTATTGGTCCTAGCACAGAACCCTGAGGAACTCCATAACTTACTTTTGTATAAGTAGAAGAATCATTGTTGACATGGACAAACTATAATCTGTCAGACAGATAGGATTCAAACCAGTCTAATAGAGTTCCTTTAATCTTGATCTCATGTAACGTAAACATGGGAAATACAACCACATGGGTCTCCTCTTAATTCTAGGCAGTTGAACATCCAGCAACAGAAAAGATTGATTTTGAATTGCACATTAAGTATTGGAAAGTTTTGGATTATTGGAAATGTTCTTTCTGTTCTGGTGTCTCCAGGGATTCCTCAGCTGGTCCTGCTCACTAAAGTGGATGAAGCCTGCCCTCTGGTCAAGGAGGATGTGAGAAACATCTATAAGAGTGGATACATTAAGGAGTTGGTGAGGGTTTTAGGATTTTACACAGAGAATAATCAGACATCATCTACTGTGTTTACCTTAATCCATTTGCTCTGTGTGTTTTGTGATCCAGATGCAGGAGGTCAGCGCTCGGCTCGGTGTTCCACTGTCCTGCGTCGTTCCAGTCAAGAACTACAGCGAAGAGTTGGAGTTAGACGTGAACTGTGACATCCTTCTCCTCAGCGCCGTCATTCAGATGCTTCGCTTCGTTGATAACTACTTTGATGACATCAGTGACCAACTGAGCAATGTTGAAACCAAAGTTGTCTGATGAAATGTCCCTCATAATGTCTTGTGGCTGAATAAACCTAGTTCATCCTCACTGCTGTAAAAAACAAATATTCGTTTATGAATGTGTCCACATTCAGGGTAGGTGTTGGGAGTTTTTCGAGTAGAAAGAATAAGATAATCCAGTAAGATATATGCGTTTAAATCTCAGAATATCTTTTCTAACGTGTGTTTAGTTGTTCTGTCAAAGTTCAGAGTTAAATCTGCCAGAAATATAACAGAAGAAGAAGAAGACGTCTAATCTGACTGAGGCGATGAGACACTGGAAATGTGACTTCTTTAGTTGTCAGTTGTTGTTAGTGTGCATTAAGCTCTAGATTGTGTTTGATAATTCTTTATTCCTAATTGTTGATTATGATGATGACACATCTCAAACCACTCGGCTAAATATTCACACTCTGCAATAAAGAGTCAGCAGCATTCTTTACTTCTTCTGCTTATTGTGTGACACACCATAGTGTTTTAAAATCTCCTGGCTAAAAACACGTTTTATATCCTTTACTGTAATTTTATTTCAGTCACTAATTTCTGTCACTGCTCTCCTGACGTATTTTCTGCAATATTTTCTAATTGACTTCATGGTTTGTTTATTGAATCTGATTTGTAGGAGCAAGCCTTACAGAAACAAAAGTGACATGCACACAAATAACAGCTGACGAAAGGCTTGCACTGCCATTCTTTTCCCAGCTGTAGACTGAGTGGCACATACCTGTACACCTGTCTACGGTATAACTACTTGGATCTCTGCTCATGATGTTTCACACATACTTTAATAATTAATCCACGACAGGCAATACAACTGTTTGGTATTACAAAGTCATTCATTCATTCATCTTCTGTAACCGCTTGTACTGTGGAGGGTCGTGGGAGGACCGGAGCTTATTCCAGCTGTCATTGGACGAGAGCCGGGGGAAAACAGACATCCATTGACAGTCATACCTACGGCCAATTTAGAATCAACCAATGAACCTAACGAGCATGTCTCTGGACCGTGCTAGGAAGCTGGAGTATCCGGAGAGAACCGGTATTACAAACTGACTTATAGTATTAATAATATTGTGTCAAACATCACAAAAACAAGAGTTATGATGCAAGCTCTGGCTCAGTAAGATCAGAAAGCAGACAGACTGTTAAACTGTTAAAAAGATGATGATAAAAAAATATGACGGAGAAGTATGTCAGTGGCAAGAATTCTGGTCCCAGTATGAAACGGCTATTCATGTGAATGACACACTGTGTAAGAGAGAGAAGTTCACCTACCTGAGATCCTATCTGACTGGAACAGCAGCAAGAGTTGTAGCAGGATTAAGCATGACTGATAGGAATTGTGATGCAGCAGTGTAATTACTTCAGAAAGACAAGACATTGTAGTTAGTGCACACATATCCAAACTGTTGAACCTTTCCCTGTTAAAAGATCATCAGATGTTGCAGCACTGTATGATGAATGTGAAAATCAGATCCACAGCCTAGAATCCATGGGGGTTCACAGTGACACATATGGCTGCCTGCTATGCCCAGTACTATTACAGCTGATACCAGAGGACATAGCACTAGCCTACACACACAAGTCAGACCCAAATGGTGAATGGAAAGTGCCTGAGCTCATTTATTTCCTCCAGAATGAGGTCCAAAGTAGAGAAAGAGTGCTTCAGCTGACCAGACCAGGTAACACACAAAGGGACATTCTGCCAAATAATAGACCTGTCTGTAAGCCTACAACCTCTTATGAAAGAAAACCTAAAGTTGGAGTATACCCTCAGCTACTGCACTGCATACAGCGAGCATAGCACCACAGACCTGCACATATTTTGATAGTCCCAACCACAAATAGGAACATTGCCCTGACAGTTCTGTGCCAGCTCGCAAAGAAAAATTAAGGAAGCTGGGAAGATGCTTCGTGTGCCTGGGTCCAAATTCTGTAGAGTTAAAAGTGTTTGCTCTTTATGTGGACGCAGACATCACCAGTCAGTGTGTGACCAAAATAACCCCCAGACAAGTGTGAACAATGGTAGTACGGAGGCTGTTGTATCTTCTGTGTCCAGCACAGCAAAACCAAAGGCTAATACACAGAATACAGTGCTGCTACAGACAGTGAAAGCATGGACAGAGGGCCCAGCAGGGAGAAAAATCGTACGCTGTCTGTTGGATGGAGGCAGCCAAAGAAGCTTCATTACTTTGGAAGATTAACTCTGGGAGATTAACTCTGTCAACTCTGTATTCAGAGGACATGTCACCAACCAGGCCATGTCTGGCAGCTCTGCCACCAGCCTCACCACACAGGTTAGTGCCATTGTGCCCATCATTTCTAATTATGGCAATTTCAACATGAAAATCATGAAAATCGCTTTGTATCCGGCAGTTTCGCACCCACTCTGGGCACCTAAGATGGGCAGGAAGGCAAACCTCTACCAATCATCTTATGTGACACTATGGGACTGGAGGAAAGCAATGGAGCGGGCCTTGATATAGACGACATCAGCAGCATTGTTAAAGGTCATCTGCCAGATCGTTATCAGGTACGGTATTTAATCAAGAAGGATGTTTGACACTTTGATTTAACTTTAGTTAATTCCAACTGACCCCTCCTTTCTCCTTTATTATGTGTCAGTTCAACCATTCTGCTGCTCTGCGTTCGGAGGCCCATGACTATCACAAGTCTCCAGAGCTCAAGGACAAGATCCACTGTGTAGCCTACGTCATTGATGCCTGCAAGATCTCCATCATGTCTGCAAAGCTGGAGGAGAAGCTCGATGCAATCCGCAGAAAGATCAACTCAATGGGTCAGTAGAATTAAGTCCCTTATGAAAGGGATGAATAGGAAGGCTCGGAGGGGATGGATGAGAACGGTCGAAGGGGAATAATGAAATGAATGAGAACGGTCCAAGGGGATGGATGAGAAGGGTTGAATAGCATGGATGAGAAGGGACAAAGAGGGTGGATAAGGTAGGGATGCAGAGGGTGGGGTTGAGAATTGAGCCAGAAAGGTAGAGGGTTGTGACACACCTTTATAGGTAAACATGGGAAATAAAACCACACGGGTCTCTTAATACTAGGCAGTTGAACATCCAACAACATTGAATTTGAATTGCAGTTAAAGTATTTATTAGGGGTCCATGCAATGAAGTTGCATGAACCCTACTGATTTTGTTGCATTTTTTATTCTTCTTCTTCCGTTTTTTCTGCTTACCTAAAAGTGTCTGACCAGGACAAACTGCAAGGGCAAAAGGGCATCAAACCTGGTAAATTGGTAGAAGTACTAGATTGTCACTTTGCCAAGGTGTCAATACACATGCCTACAGCTAGATGGTGCTGTAATAAGCCAATTTATGTTTTGGCTCATATCTCGAGAACAGTGTGCCCTAGAAATAAAATTCTTATACAATATAATACAATATAAGTGTTTCATATCAGCCGATATCGATAATTATTGATTCGTTTTTTTAACCTGTTCTACCCAGACTTCTCAACTGTGCTGAGCGGGAGCATGTCCTTCGCTAAATGATATGCCACTGCGTCCATTCTTTATATCGCTTTGATTATCGTATGGCACTGCTGCCGTGTATTTGATCAGAGGTTGCACTAGACTTTAATTTTGACTGACAGGGTCATAAAAATCCCGTCATAACCCATTTTTACCCGTCACTTTATTTATTTATTTATATTTTAAATGATAACAATGACATATTTAATAGCATTCAATTTTCATTCATTTTTAATTAATATTCAGTAGCGGTGGAAAAAAAAGATTCGGCTTAACTGGCCATCAAAGACTCAAGAGTCATGAACCATTCAAACATCTTACGTCTCACTCGGCAGAGAAACAAAACGTACTGCCCGACTTGACCACTAGCAAACTAAGGCACTCAGACACTCACTCACTTACGCACAATACGCAGAGAAACGAAACTTAACCGACTCATAACCGTTGCACGTCTATACCCCTGCGGATATAAGGTGAGACTGAAAACATGGAAGCGCTAAATGGTTTTCCTAATTAAGTCAGAAAGTGGTATTAGTGACGTTTTTAACGCTTAAAATGAAGGTACTGTGAGACAAACTTGGTTCAGTTTATGTAAACGTGGCTCATTCTTTACCCAGTTTGCCTGGAACGCGAAACTTATTTCTCTGCTAACATCAAACTGCTTTTATTTTCTTCTCTGGCGGAAGGAAGCGATTTCCAGCAGAGTAAACGGAGTCAGAATTTGTCTGGACTGAGGATATTATATTTGACACTATCTAAGAAATCGAAACTGAAACTGATGAGGGACTAAAGGAGGATTTACAGAAGTGTTCAAGAAAAGATACACTGCCTGGTAGGGCTGGGCGATATATCAATATAAAAAAATGTATCGATATATTTTTTAATGTGATATGGAATTAGACCATATCGCCTATACTCGATATAGTTAAAATTTGCGCTGTGATTCTTGCTCCAGTCAAGCTGCTGACCCGGAGCTCTCTGCACTGCTCCCCGCCCCTCCCAACATCTGCGGAGTGTGCAGTTAGTAAAAGAAAAAGCAGTGGCTCAGTAATTTGGAGATGGTTTGGAGATGATTAAGTATCAGATGAGCACAGGGCAGTTGCTAGGAATTCTGGGCCCCCTGAAAGAATATCGGCATGGGCCCCTCTACCCCATTCATTGCCACTTTTTTTTTTTGTTTTTTACAACTGTGTATTATGATGTTTTTCTTTGTTTTTCTGTTGATGCCTGGTGTATAATCACTCAACAATGAGTTAGAGTGTTATTATGTAAATTATTCCCATTTCTCTGATTTGCAACACGTTATTACACCTCTGATTGCATACATCTTCAATTAACCACTCAATAGATGGCAGTGGGTATTTTATTGTATTTATTAACAATCAAGCACTGATATGCAAAAAAAACTCTCAACTCAGGAACTCAAAGTGTCCTGGCTCAAGATAGTCCACAAGGTGGAGCCCAAGGTAGATATGTAGCATTTAACTTAAATGTGCATGGTAACACCAACAGCACATGAAATACTTCGTTATAAAATAAATATCAAAAAAAACAAACCTAGCCCTGGCCTCCCTCTCTAGCCTTTTCTGGTGTCCAGATTTGTGTTTTTTGTGAGCCATCATCTTGATCTCCTGCTGGAGTTCACTCGCGCTCACTTCGCTCGCGCTCAGTTGGAACCTGTTGTGCGGACCAAACCATTTTTTAAGAAGGGGCCAAGGAGGTTATTGAAATGATTAAAATTAAAATATTGCGTGACTTTGTGTCTTTATTTTAGTTCGGATTCATTACTATGAATACATATTAGTTAAGCCTATGCATAATAATTTAGTCGTAGAGGCTACTGGGGGCTGTGTGTGGTCCCTGATGGGCTGTGGGCCCTTAGAATTGTTATCACCATTCCCCCCATATGACGGCGCTGGATGAGCAACAAAATTACGTTATATGCAGAAGCTGTGCTAGGCTTTTTTGTTGTCTGTTATTTTGACTGACAGGGTCATAAAAATCCCGTCATAATCTATTTTTACCTGTCACTTTGATTTTTAAAAATGATAATAATGCAATTCAGTAGCATTTAAATTTCATTAACTTTAATTATTTTTTCACTATTGACAGTACTGACTTTAAATGGTAGGGGAAAAAAAAGTTTGGCTGCCGACATGTCTTGTCCATACTTGGACCGGGACTGCTAGCGCTAACAGCTCTTAGACGGTGCCCACAGTGCCGTAGTTGCTTCGGTGGTTTGCAAACTCTATTATTTTGCACAATTTCCACAAAAACTCATCAGTCCCAGCAACGGTCCTTTCATCCAATTCCTCCATTTTGGCAGCCGTTAGCCACATAGACATATAGAGTTATATAGAGATATATCTCTATATCTATATAGGGCTCTGACGTGTGCATCGGTAAAATCGGTGTACCAGGAAATCGTGCACTGATAAAAGTTCTGCGATGTTTGGAATGCAAACTGCGATTAGAGACAAGAGCCAACTAATAAGGTCACTCACCACCAAGTGGTCAGGCGTGTGAATTGCAATCTGTCAAAATGACAGATGGCCTTCAGATTTTTCCGTCACAGTTTTAAAAAACGGTCAATGATGGAAAATATTCGGTTAACGCGACCCCTGGTTATATGTAGGTTGTGCCATAAACAAGTTACAGCCAGGGGTGGAAGCACTACAAATCTTTTTCACCACCTAAAACAGTGGCACAAACTGCAGTATGAAGTGTGTGAAACTGCGCGCTGCAGAAGCCCCAGTCGCAAGGCGTCCACAACCCGAAAAAGCTCCATATCGGGATATATATCGTATATCGATATTGAGCCTAAATATATTGGGATAATTTTGGGCCCTACTGCCTGGCAAAAAAAAAAAAAAAAAGTTTGTTGGACCTTTATTTAGCTTTGATTACATTTACTGTGGCTTTGTTTTGTTAAGCTTCTGCAATGTCACACTCTTTATTTCCATCCATTTTTCACCAACATCTTGTATTGATGATGGGAGAGTCTGACCACTACACAAAGCCTAACCCTGGGATGTGCTGGAGAAGAGGGGTTAGGGTCTGGACTCTGTGGTGGCCAATCCATGAGTGAAAATGATGTCTCATGCTCCCTGAACCACTCTTTCACAATTTGAGCCCCATAAATCCTGGCATTGTCATCTTGGGATATGCGCTTGAACATCAAGGAAGAAAAGATCCATTGATAGAATAACCTAGTCATTCGGTATATTCAGGTAGTTGCTGTTTTTATTCGATTTGATTTCACTAAATGTTTTAAGTAATCGTGACTTAAACGATGACCACAGGATGTGTCTTTAGACATGGTTGTTGAAGAAATGATAAGCTACTCATTGCATCAGTTGGGGTTACAACATATAGTAAATAAAATAATTGATCCAGTTTGAATCCAAAAATATGTGAACCTGTTTAGTTCAAGTTCAGTTTGACTTCATGTTATCATATATTTTAAGCTAATGTGTAACATTCAGTAGTTTTGATGAGTCTTTTTTTGTGTTTGTTTATGAAGTGAACATCATATAAAGCTGAGATGATTGTGTCAGACCTTAGATTTATTTTTTTTTTTACTTTCAGACGCTCAACAGAGCAACTGTCCACTATGAACCATCGGCTAACAGTGAACCAGCAGAGAACGATCTGTTCTCAGCTGGGAAGGGTCAAACTACAGCTGCTGTACAAGGCCAGCATCCATGGATACACCAGCGCAGCCTTCCACCAGCGATGTGACAACCGCTCTCCCACTGTGTCTGTGGGCTATAACGCCTCAGGCTTTGTGTTTGGAGGCTACACCAGACAGCCTTTTAGTCAGTCTGGACAGTACATCCATGATGATCAGGCCTTTCTTTTCACCTTCAGTGGAGAAATGCTCCTCAAATATCCAGTCACGGAACCTGTATATGCAGTGAGAATGATGAAAACCTGTGGACCTTATTTTGGGGAAGCATTGGTGCTAGCCAATGGAAACAAAGCTGTAGTTCATAGCAATCCAGGAAATTATTACAACTTCAGCGCTGCAGAAATGCACGGAAATGACCTCAACCTGACTGAGTGTGAAGTCTACCAGGTGGAGGGTAAGTTCACTGTAAATGACCAGATCTGTCCTCCCATTAACTGTGTGTAATAATATGATCATCACCAGTATTTGTTGTTGAGAAAAGCGCTATCCAAAGTTGGGAACTAGTAATTATGATCCCTCAGATATGATGTGAAAACAGCATAAGGTCCAATAGCTTCAGGTAGTGTTTCTTCATCGTTTCACATATACTTTAATAATTAATCCACAGCAGGCAATACAACTGTTTGGTATTACAAAGTGACTTATAATATAAATAAATAATAAAAAACAATAAAAAAAAAAAACAGGTTATGTAGGTGGATAATGTAATTTTTAATAATTAAATTTAATTAGAATATTTTTACTTTTCAACAGAAACCACTGCACTTGAGCGTCCATGGAGGCCTATCATTTTTGAGTCTAAGTAAGACTGAGCCACCACGCTGCATGATCCTATTAACATTAATTACTTTTGTACAATACATATAGACTGTTTGATTTGCTTGTGTCCCCCATGACTACCTTGACTAGACACACTATACTGGGTATATTACCTTATGATAGTGTTTATTAAAAATATTATGCAATAAAGTTTTCTTGCAAGCACAACTACTAAAATCATATGTTAGCTGATCATTTTTGTTACAATCAAAACCATCTCCACAAGATAAAAAGTCTTTATCTCCTCATTTCTACAGGAAGAGGACAGAGCTGATGGAGACCATTAAAACCTACAAACCCACTGTAAGCTCTGTGTCCCAGGTTCGAGTTTTGCTCGTTGGACCAGTTGGAGCTGGAAAGTCCAGCTTCTTTAACTCTGTCAGCTCTGTATTCAGAGGACATGTCACCAACCAGGCCATGTCTGGCAGCTCTGCCACCAGCCTCACCACACAGGTTAGTGCCATCATCATGCTAATGATTTCTAATTATGGCAATTTCAACATGAAAATCATGAAAATCAGTCACTCCATCACTTTGTATCCGGTAGTTTCGCACCTACTCTCTAAAAGATGGGCGGGACGGCAAACCTCTACCAATCATCTTATGTGATACTATGGGACTGGAGGAAAGCTATGGATCGGGCCTTGATATAGACGACATCAGCAGCATCATTAAAGGTCATGTGCCAGACCGTTATCAGGTACAGTTTTTAATCAAGAAGGATGTTTGACACTTTGATTTAACTTTAGTTAATTCCAACTGACCCCTCCTTTCTCCTTTATTATGTGTCAGTTCAACCCTTTTGCTGCTCTGCATTCGGAGGCTCATGACTATCTCAAGTCTCCAAAGCTCAAGGACAAGATCCACTGTGTAGTCTACGTCACTGATGCCTGCAAGATCTCCATCATGCCTGCAAAGCTGGAGGAGAAGCTACAGGCCATTCGCAGAAAGGTCAACTCAATGGGTCAGTAGAATTAAGTCCCTTATGAAAGGGATGAATAGGAAGGCTCTGAGGGGATGGATGAGAACGATCAAAGGGGATGGATGAGAAGGGTTGAATAGCATGGATGAGAAGGGACAAAGGGGATGAATGAGCTATGGATGCAGAGAGAGGGGGTTGAGAACTGAGCCGTAAAGGTAGAGGGTTGTGACACACCTTTATAGGTAAACGTGGGAAATAAAACCACATGGGTCTCTTCTTAATACTAGGCAGTTGAACATCCAACAACATTGAATTTGAATTGCAGTTAAAGTATTTATTAGGGGTCCATGCAAACGAAGTTGCAGGAACCCTGTTGATTCTGTTGCGGTTTTTATTCTCCTTCTTCCGTTTTTTCTGCTTACCTAAAAGTGTCTGCCCAGGACAAACTGCAAGGGCGAAAGGCATCAAACCTGGTAAATTGGTAGAAGTACTAGATTGTCACTTTGACAAGGTGTCAATACACATGCCTAAAGCTAGATGGTGCTGTAATAAGCCAATTTATGTTTTGGCTCATATCTCGAGAACAGTGTGCCCTAGAAACAAAATTCTTTGTCCCTCTGATTCCATAGCTCTGGTTCTAACGGACTAGGCCACAAAGTATATACCCAAACTTAACCAAACTTCATATCACTGATAATAACATGATTCTGTACAAGTACCCCAACATTTGTGACCCTTACCTTAGTCTCTAGGGGGCGCTACAAAGGCAACATTTCAATATCTCAAAAACTGCAATAGCTAACTTCATGAAATGTGGCATACACAGTCTGTAACATACTGTGTAGAAGCCCATTAAGTTGTGTGACATTACGTCCACAGGGGGCGCTGCACGTGACACGCAAATATTTCATATGACTTTAAGGCCTATAACTTTTGAAGTATTCACCAAATCCTTATGAAACTTAGCAGCCTTCATTATAATATGCTTGTGTACAATCGTGCCAGGGTTCCACCACAGTAAATTGCTTAAAAATTGACAACAATAATCTGTGGATGACTCTTTACAAGCCCGCCAAGTTTCCTGCAATGCGGTCTACAGGGGGCGCTACTGGTGACTTATGCCTCTGCGTCCCGCTCGGGGGTGACTTGGCAACGGCATGGACCCCTTTATGATCACTTGTGATCATCTAGTTAAGTATTGGAATGTTTTGGATTATTGGAAATGTTCTTTCTGTTCTGGTGTCTCCAGGGATTCCTCAGCTGGTCCTGCTCACTAAAGTGGACGAAGCCTGCCCTCTGGTCAAGGAGGATGTGAGAAACATGTATAAGAGTGGATACATTAAGGAGTTGGTGAGGATTTCAGGATTTTACACAGAGAATAATCAGACATCATCTACTGTGTTTACCTTAATCCGTTTGCTCTGTGTGTTTTGTGATCCAGATGCAGGAGGTCAGCGCTCGGCTCGGGGTTCCACTGTCCTGTGTCATTCCAATCAAGAACTACAGCGAAGAGTTTGAGTTGGACGTGAACTGTGACATCCTGATCCTCAGTGCCGTCTTTCAGATGCTTCGCTCCATTGATACCTACTTTGATGACATCAGTGACCAACTGAGCAATGATGAAACCAAAGTTGTCTGATGAAATGTCCCTCATAATGTCTTGTGGCTGAATAAACCTAGTTCAGCCTCACTGCTGTAAAAAAACAAATATTTGTTCATGAACGTGTCCACATCTCAGGGTAGGTGTTGGGAGTTTTTCCAGTAGAAAGAATAAGATGATATCCAGTAAGATATATGCATTTAAATCTCCCAAAGCATCTAACAGAATATATCTGTTCTAACGTGTGTTTAGTTGTTCTGTCAAAGTTCAGAGTTAAATCTACCAGAAATATACACAGGTTTCCTGTTTACAATCATTACTGGGTGCGCGCGCATCCAGGAGGCAGAAAGCCAGACTGACTTATTGGTCCCCTACGACAACAATCTTAAGTATTGAAGTATTGAAGCTTTTTTTGTTTTGTTTGTATATAAATGCACAACTGCAGACTCAATAAAACGTGATTTTAGTTGGATCTGTTTGTCCATCTTTAATTTTGCAATGTTACTGTATATGTATGGCTATAATTATCATGTTAGGCGGGTAATGTAAAACGTAGCCAATTTTAACAGCGGCATCAATCGGACAGCCCGATTTTACTTTTAAATTAAAGTTAAGAACCCTTCGTTTTTCTTTAGTCACAGAGCTTACCTGGCTTGCTCACATATCTTGAACATTTAGCTGAATTTACCTTTTTGTAGATTTCGAGCTCTTTGTCATTTGACGTGCAGGCTACTTGCTAAGATATGTTGGCTAACAACCTGTATACAACCTGTAGTTAAGTTGAAAGGGGATATCTGTAAGTAATGATCCAACCGGCATGCTATAACAACATTAGCACTCGCAAACGTGATATCAGTTAGCTAGCACTAGCTGCTAGCCTGCTACGAACAGATTTACTGAACGCAATGTCTTTTGTTTACAACTTTGTTAAACTTTAACATGAATGAACATGAACATGGACGAGCATGCAGTGCTAACTTAAACTCATAGATAGAGAATTAAGATAGCTCTAAAACAAAACACTTACCAGTTATGAAATGTGCACTGCACACACTCTCGCCTCCTTTCGGACCATCTGGACCCCAATCTGCCCTTTTTATGGCCTGAAGCCATAACCTCCTCCGTTTTTTTGCAAAAGTATGATTCTCCCTAGGAATATTAAACATCTGGCACTCATCACTGGCTCTTTTAGCGCAGCCAACCACACAACAACTCCTTGGCATTTTGACTGTACTACTACTACTACTAAACAAAACACGCAACAACATTCTCTGAAAAGACGTCTTTCTGCCCCGTTTGCGCGCGCAAACACTTGTGACGTTGCCAAGAAATCCATGTATAACAGAAGAAGAAGAAGTCTAATCTGACTGAATCGATGAGATACTGGAAATGTGACTTCTTTAGTTGTCAGTTGTTGTTAGTGTGCATTAAGCTCCAGATTGTGTTTGATAATTCTTTGTTCCTAATTGTTGATCATGATGATGACACATATTTGTCCCATTTATCTTATAAATCTCAAACCACTTGGCTAAATATTCACACTCTGCAGAGAGTCAGCAACATTCTTTATTTCTTCTGCTTACTGTGTGACACACCATAGTGTTTTAAAATCTCCAGGCTAAAAACATGTTTTATATCCTTTACTGTAACTTTATTTCAGTCAGTAATTTCTGTCACTGCTCTCCTGACGTATTGTCTGCAATATTTTCTAACTGACTTCACGGTTGGTTTATTGAATCTGACTCGTAGGAGCAAGCCTTACAGAAACAAAAGTGAAAATGATGTGAACACAAAAGGCTTGTACTGTCATTCTTTTCCCAGCAGTAGACTGAGTGGCACATATCTGTACACCTGTCTACAGTATTAGCACTCGGATCTCTGCTCACCTGCCATCAACTGTCTATAAGGTAAGAATGAAAACATGTAAAGGCTGCATGTTTAACTGATCCACTAGTATTCAGACATAATTTTTTATAAGTTATTATTTTTTTGTGTATGTGTGTGTGTGTGTGATTAAAGTGTAGTATTGTGATGTTGTTTCATTATCTCTTGCTCAGTTCACTGATTTAATCCACCAGAGGTATGTAATGTAATAATAGTCACAGAATTATTCTAAAATGTGTTGGATTCATAGTAATGTAGGAGAAATGTTTGGTGTAGTTTAATCATAGGTGGGGCTCAGCTTGACGTGAAATCTAAAGTTATTGCTCTGCTGACATGTAAAATGAAGCTGTATGCAAATGCAAGACCATTTGTATCGTATGCTTTGATAAGAGCTTTGCACACTCGTCTCACTCTCTTAACCAGCTTCATGAGGTCATCACATGGAGCTTTTCAACAGTCTTGATGAACAGTTGTTGACTGATTTTCCTTCAGTCTGCTCTCCAACTCAAATCACAGAGTCAGAGGGGTGTACACGCTACCATTTTTCTCGCCTACTGTGATGTTGTCCAGACGTTCAAACTGAAAACGAAGAATTGAAATGATTATAAGTATTTTGGTGAAAGTCAAAAACATATGTGAAAAGGTAACAGGATTCATTTAATGACAAAGTATGCAGTCATAATAAACACAAGTGAAATGCAGCTTCAAGTGAACAAAGTCCAGTCCTTTGACAAAATGTAGCCTGTCAGACACTTGGGCAATACAAGCATGTGGTAAAATTCCAACAATGATTTACAGTAACACAAAAGCAAAAGGAATCAACCTCAGATGACTTGTGACCAAAATAAACCAACACGATTGCAGCGAATCAGATCAGGGAGATCAGTAAAATTCACTCACCTGTTTATTAAGTATAAGTATTAAGCATATTAGAGTAGGAGAGTATAGGAGAGATTATATCCAAAAAAAAAAAAAAATGTTTTTGAAACGAGCAGCTGGACTCACATGTTTGTTGTTTTGATCAAAGCCGTTTCCTCTAATCACAAGTATGTGTTTGTTAACAGACCCTAGTCACGCAAGTTACTGATGGGCAACACTCACAGATATTCCTAATAAAACTGGTATCTAGCACCAAGATGTTAGCAGCAGATCCTTTAAGTCCTGTAAATTGCGTTGGGGCGTCCATAGATCAGACTTGTTTACACATCCCACAGATGCTCGATTGGATTGAGATCTGGGGAATTTGGAGCGCAAGTCAACACCTCAAACTCGTTGTTATCCTCAAACCATCTATGAACCATTGTTGCTTTGTATCAGGGTATATTATCCTGCTGAAAGAGGCCGCAGCCATCAGGGAATACCGTTTCCATGATAGGGTGGACGTTGTCTGCATGAGTGATTAGGAAGGTGGTATGAGTCAAAGTAACGTCCACCTGGACGGTAGGACCCAAGGTTTCTCAACAGAACATTGCCCAAAGCATCACATTGCTTCTGCTGGCTTGCCTTCCACCCATAGTGCATCCTGGTGCCATGTGTTCCCCGGGGAAGTGAAGCAGATGCACTCGGCCACCCATGTGATTCATTCATTCATTTTCTGTAACTGCTTGTTCCTGTTAAGGGTCGCGGGGTCTGCTGGAGCCTATCCCAGCTGTCATCGGGCGAGAGGCGGGGTCCACCCTGGACAGGTCTCCAGTCTATCACAGGGCTAACACAGAGAGACAGACAACCATTCACACTCACACCTACGGACAATTTAGAATCACCAATGAACCTAACCAGCATGTCTTTGGACGGTGGGAGGAAGCTGGAGTACCTGGAGAGAACCCACGCAGACACAGGGAGAACATGCAAACTCCACACAGAAAGGCCACCTTCTTCCATTGCTCCATGGTCCATCTTTGGCACTTTTGGCAGTGGACAGGGGTCAACGTCCGTGGATATGCAGCCCCATACGTCTGTTGATGCGGACCACATGGGCCAGCCTTCGCTCCCCACGTGCATCAATGAGAATTGGCTGCCCTTGACCCTGTCGCTAGTTCACCTCTGTTCCATCACTGGACCAGTTTTGATAGATACTGCACTGCAGACTGGGAACAGCACACAAGACCTGCAGTCTTGGAGATGCTCTGACCCAGTTGCCTAGCTATCACAATTTGGGCCTCATCAAAGTCGATCAAATCCTGCCCATTTTTCCTCCTTCAACAAATCAACCTTGAGGACAAAATGTTCACTTACTGCCTATTATATCCCGCCAACAGGTGCCGTGTTATTCATTTGACCTGTCAGTGGTCATAATGTTATGCCTGATGGGTGTAATGTTGTCATACTCTGGATGCTAGCAGTTAGTTGACCAATTGTCACAACACATGGTATATAAAGTAACTTAATGTTTGGGTGTGATTCACCCAGTTTTAATCCACAAATGTGTAGGCAGGAAGTAAACTCAAATTCAGATTATCACAGTATAATGAATGACGGGTTTCATTTTGTTGGTATTAATTCTTTGAATGAACACTGGGTGAAACATAAAACACTTATTCTTTGTTTTGTTTCATGCATTGTTGTTTTTGCTTTTTAGACTCCAAGATATTTGTTCAGGATCCTTTTGATGCTCTGTTGAACAGCTGTCCACTATGAAACGTCGGCTCAAAGTGACCCAGCGGAGAACAATCTGCTCTCAGCTGGGAAGGGTCAGACTACGGCTGCTGTACAAGGCCAGCGTCCATGGATACACCAGTGCAGCCTTCCACCAGAGATGTGACAACCGCTCTCCCACTGTGTCTGTGGGCTATAACGCCTCAGGCTTTGTGTTTGGAGGCTACACCAAGCAACCCTTTAGTCAGTCTGGACAGTTCGTCCATGATGACCAGGCCTTTCTTTTCACACTCAAAGGAGAAAATCTCCTCAAATATCCAGTCACTAAACCTGAAAATGCAGTGAGAATGATGGATAACTATGGTCCTTATTTTGGAGAAGCATTGGCTCTAGTCCATAGTAACAAAGCTGTAGTTTATAGTAATCCAGGGAAATATTACATCTTCAACGCTGCAGAAATGCATGGAAATGACGTAAACCTGACTGAGTGTGAAGTCTACCAGGTGGAGGGTAAGTTCACTATAATTTGTTACTGCAGAGTTCATTTGTTATTATCAATACGTTCCTAAAATCTGTAGTCCAGTTCTTTGTTCAGTATTGCTTAAATACTTAAAATAAAACAAACAACTAACTTTGTCTTTGGTAGTACATAAAGATTATTATAGTGAGAAGAAGATATACATTTTTTTATATTTCATTTTATTAAAATCCAGTCCACCAACAACTTTATAATTGTATTTGGATCGTCCCTTCACTTAAAAGAATATCCTCCCTCCAGTATTTCTAACCAAAAATTAGAGTTTGAGCAAAAATTGGGGCATATGAAAAATTATTAAAAGTGAACATGAAATTATAAAAAATGTAAATATGAAACATGAAGGCTCAAACAGTTATTATTGCTGCATTCACATCACACAGCCTGAAAATATTTACACATCTGTTGAATGAGTAGAGTTGATAGTGTGAAAATTTTAAACACAGGACATTAATATCAAATTTAACAACACTGACTAAAAGTTAATGTGGGACGTTTATATTAATTTGGTTTTAAAGCACCTCAGTCTATATCACAGCTTTAATGTTGATGTGAGCACAATTTAAAGCTGGGAACTCATAATGAGGATAAGATATGACATGAAATTCTACTGGTGATTTGTACGCATGTTACATGTTAAACCATCACAAAAATTAGGTTGTATAGGTTTTGTAATATTGTTATTCATGTAGATTAAATTATATTTGTTTTTCAGATGTTCCCAATCTACTTGAGAATCCATGGAGGACTATAACCTGGAACTCTGAGTAAGACTGAGCTACCATGCTGCACAATGTCATTAACGTTCATTACATTTCTACAATATACATAAACTATAATAGTTTATAAATACATAATAATATATAATAATTACTAACTATTGAATCATTTCAATGTGATAATTGTTCCATGTGGTATGACTGGACACAGTATACTGGTCATTTTAGATTATGATGATGTCTATTAAAAATATTATACAATGAAATTGTTTGTCATGTTTTCCTGGGAGCACAACTACTAATATCATATGTTAGCTGACCATGATCAAAACTCTGTTACAATCAAAACCATCTCCACAAGATAAAAAAGTCTTTATCTCCTCATTTCTACAGGAAGAGGACAGAGCTGATGGAGAAAATTAAAACCTACAAACCCACGGACATGTCGGTGACCCAGGTTCGAGTTTTGCTCGTTGGACAAGTTGGAGCTGGAAAGTCCAGCTTCTTTAACTCTGTCAACTCTGTATTCAGAGGACATGTCACCAACCAGGCCATGACTGGCAGCTCTGCCACCAGTCTCACCACACAGGTTAGTACCTTCATGCTAATGATTTCTATTTATGGTGATTTAAACATGAAAATCATTAAAATCTATCGCTCTATCACTTTGTATCCGGCAGTTTCGCACCTACTCTCTGAAAGATGGGCGGGAAGGCAAACCTCTACCAATCATCTTATGTGATACCATGGGACTGGAGGAAAGCAAAGGAGCGGGCCTTGGTATAGACGACATCAGCAGCATTGTTAAAGGTCATCTGCCAGACTGTTATCAGGTACAGTATTTAATCAAGAAGGATGTTTGACACTATGATTTAACTTTAGTTAATTCCAACTGTCCCCTCCTTTCTCCTCAAATGTGTGACTCAGTTCAACTCCTCTGCTGATATGTATTCGGCAGCTTATGGCTATCTGAAGTTTCCAAAGCTCAAGGACAAGATCCACTGTGTAGCCTACGTCATTGATGCTTGCAAGATCTCCATCATGTCTGCAAAGCTGGAGGAGAAGCTGGAAGCCATTCGCAGACAGATCAACTCAATGGGTCAGTAGAACTCTCTAATGTTAATGTTGAAAATGTAATCATGACCATCAAGGTACAAGATTTAATTTGAGTTCCAACAAAAATATGAAATGTTAAGTAAGACCTCAAAACTTTACAGCCCAGTTTGTAAAAACTGACCTAATTCTGTAAATGTTCTTTCTGTTCTGGTGTCTCCAGGGATTCCTCTGCTGGTCCTGCTCACTAAAGTAGACAAAGCCTGCCCTCTGGTGAAAGAGGACCTGAGAAACATTTATACCAGTGCCTATGTTAAAGAGATGGTGAGGATTTTAGGGTTGGTTTTTAGTTAGAAAGTATTATGTTTTCTTTTGTAAAATAATTATGGTTGTTACTGTTCTGTGTTCTCTTCTGGGGGACAACCTTATATGTGATGCATATGTCAGTGACCTTATTTCTGGCATAAAATACAATCGTTTACTCACCCATATAACTTTGGTGTCACCTGGAGTCGTTCGGACGATATTTAGATCCGTGTATATCCATATAGTGGGAGTGACTGGGGCACCTAAACGCAGCCTCTAAATAACGCATTATCTGCCACAAAACTCATTCATTTTGCCAATATTTTGTTATGATACGCTAGTGCTATTCCCCATTGAGTCCATAAGTGTCCAATGTAATGTCCGCAAAAACCTTGTACCACTTGTTTGGGAAGCCATCACTCCCTAGGCACTTATTGGTTTTCAAATTACTGATAGCACTGTCTAATTCCTTCTTTGTAATTTCGAACCTTTGCTAAAATACCGCGGCCATGGAAAGAAGCAGTGATATCAGTGATACCAAAGGAAGGCAAAGACAAAGAGCTGTGTGAATCTTATCGCCCGATCTCCATACTAAACATAGATTATAAAATATTCACATCTATAATTTCTAAAAGGCTGGAACATCTCCTTCCTGACTTAATAAATGAAGACCAAACTGAGTTCAGAAAGGGCAGACAAACGCAGGACAATATCAGACGCACACTACATATTATAGAGCAAATTAATAAAAGACAACTTGGCGCAGTCTTGATTAGCCTCGATGCCGTGAATGCATTCAATAGAGTTAGCTGGCCTTTTCTTTATAAAGTATTGGAGGGATGTGGCTTTAGTAATCAATTTATTAGTTGCATAAAAGCTCTTTACAGTAACCCTACTGCCAGGCTCAGGATCAATGGCTTTCTGACAGGCAACTTTAACCTTTGTGTTATTTATTGAGCCGTTAGCTCAGGATATCAGACAAAATAATGAACTGGAAGGGATTAACATAGCAGCAGAGGAGCACAAAATAGGTCTGTTTGGCAATGATATTATCACCCGTTAACGTTAATTTTGGATTTCAGTTCGAGGATAGGGCTAATAAAAATGAATGTACTGCTCAAGATATTATATGTCTTCCTCTTACTCCCTGTTAGGATCCCAGAATCCCAGTTCTCCGCATGGAACAAATTAATATCTAGATTCATTTGGGCAGGCACTAAACCGAGGCTAAAACTCAGAACAGCCTCTCAAACACACCTCTCGATGAAACTTAGACACATCATCAGTGATGAGACCTGGGGTCATCGGGTGTTTCGGGTCTTTCAACATCATACACCCTCTCCCAGGTGACCCAGCCAAGGTTGATCAGGCCCTGACTTGTGTCTAAGTAGCTTGTGTCCATGGATCACCCCGCTTGATCCACAGCCATCTAGATGCCTTCTCTGCGGCTTCCGAGATCTTCCTGATGGCTCTCTTCCTGTGCAGCCCTCTCACTCCCAAACCCTTGAGTGCCCTACAGAATGACTGGCCTGCGAAGCCTCTGCACCCAACTTCGTTGGGATCGCACCAGGTTCTCCATCCCCTGCTTTGGCATATGATTGTCAGCTCCTCGTACTTGGCCCTCTTCCTCTCGTAGGCCTTCCCAGGGAACAGTCAACTCCAGCATGGCCACTTGCCTTAATGTTTCCGACACAAGAACTATGTCTGGCCTGAGTGAGGTCTCTGCGATGGTGACTGGGAATTTTAGCTGTCTCCCTAGGTTCACCTTCAGCTGCCAGTCCCGAGCTGTTGTCAAAAGCCACCCTGCTTGGCTTGAGCACTGGTGCACCTTCTCCCCAGCCTTGACAAAAGCAATGGGGTGCTTTGTCGGTTGCTGCTGCCTGCTGTTAATGATCCCTGAGCTGATGACCTCAGCGATGACCTTCAGCACCTGGTCATGGTGCCAGCAGTAGCACCCCTCTCCCAGGGCTTTTGGGAAGCAACTCATGATGTGTTCCAGGGATCCTCTTCTCAGGCACGCTGGAGTCTCTGTCAAGCCCCAGCAGTAAAGGTTAGACGGGCTGGGGAGGACGTCATAGACCGACTGGATAAGGAACTTTATCCGATGTGGCTCGAACTTCCAAAGCTCTGCCCACGAGATCTTTCGGTCCAGTGCCTGCTCCCATCGGGTTGCTGCCAAGCCCAGCCCAGCCCGCCCTGATGCCACCATGCCCACCAGCACACTGTGTCGCAGATGTGATTCAGCCTGGTCAACTGCATCTTGAACCCTCCACTTCCTGCCAGTTCTTACTTATATGCCAGCCGAGGAGACCTTTATCTCAGTCTCTATATCTCTCTTGCCCGGGTAACCATGAACTCCTCCGTGAGGCTACCATAGGGTAGTTGCAGCTTGTTCTTCCTTCTGTACAAGGCGATGGAGCTTAGGCTCTGAGGTAGGCGTAACCACCTGCACAGGTACTGGCTGACCTTCCTCTCGTAGCCCTCACCGGTGGTCATTGCCACTTGGTAGACCAGCAGAGGCCAGAGCAGTCGTGGTAAGATGCCATGCTGATAGTTCTCCGCGTGGAACAAATTAATATCTAGATTTATTTGGGCATGCGCTAAACCAAGGATAAAACTCAGAGCAGCTTCTTACACACACCTCTTTTTATCACCCCACACATATAGAATAAGCAGTTACAACAGAAATGTGGGAGCGGGTGTGGACATGTAGACCGCAAGCACTCCCATATCTTCTGATCATGCGTAAGAATACAATTATTTTGGAACAATGTCATTCAAATAATGGAGGACATTTTAAACCTAAACGTACCCAGAGTTCCATGGATTGTATATCTGGGACTTATACCTGATGAAGTAATTGAAAAGAAAGTCACTTACCTCTTTAAAATATTGACTGTTGCTACCAAAAAGGCCTTGACAAGGAATTGGCTGAAAAGCGATCCCCAAGGCCAAGATAATGGCTGGACATTGTTGAGGAAATATATACCATGGAAAAATTGACTTTTTGATTCAGAGTTAGAGAAGGGGATTTTGTGTAAGTATTTCTCATGTTGTCTGTTGTCACTCAGGCGGAGAAGGTCAGCGATCGGCTCGGTGTTCCACTGTCCTGTGTCGTTCCAGTCAGGAACTATAGCGAAGAGTTGGAGTTGGACATGAACTGCGACATCCTGCTCCTCAGTGCCGTCATTCAGATGCTTCGCTTCGCTGATAACTTCTTTGATGACTTTAGCCAAAGATGGAGCAATACATCATGTTCACTTATATAATGAAAAGTTTCTTCATGAACCAACTCAAATCTCTATGTCTGTGTTTATGGTTTTAAAGTAATCACAACAACATACTGGTTATCTTTTTCGTGGATATTCATATGGCTTTTCTTAGTGGGGAGAACTATAAGAAGAGAAGTGACTTAGGGCAGGCATAGATTATTTGGACTAGGTTATGTAGCTATTATATTTACTTTATCTGAATAAGAATAATTATCTTTGAGTTGTGAATTCCTTTAGTAACTTTTTCTTTCACAAGTCTGGGACTTTCCAGAACAAGTAGTTCTGTATGCGCTGTTGCGTTTAAACTGTACAAAACTTCCTTTTTTATCTGGATTACAAGAAACTCTTCTCGGAGGCTTCCTTGTTTTTTCTGCTTAGGTCTGTTTTGTTGCTGCAGTACTTCGTCTCTTTAGCTCTGACAAACCAATATATGCAAGTCAGAAAACAGCTTGACTGATTGATGAGGATCTTGTCAATATGGACTGACTTCAGATGTGAATCTGCTTTCTCTGACTTGCATCACTGAGTAGGTTTACGTGAGACACTGGAAATGGGAGTTCTTCATTGTCCATGTTAATGTGCTTTATGCTTTAGTTTCAGTTTGACAGTTCTTTATTCCTAACTTGTTATTATTACATATATTTAGCTGTTGATTATAATGATTGTTCACATGTCATACATTTGCCCCATTTAACTGTGTGAGCACCCTATAAAGGGTTAAGTTGTTTCAAACTACAGGGCAAACAGTGAACTAGGCACACGAATGAAAGAGAAAGAGTTGAATTTAGGAAGCAAATGTTGTTGTCATCACTTTCATTAGTGCTGACTGGAGACTGACTGGCACACATCTGCACACCTGCCAAGACTATAACTATTCTCATCTCTGTAGTCAGAAGAGGAGGAGGTAAGAATGTAAATATTAAAGGGCTGTATGTTTGAACGTTGTCAGTAATACTTGGGGAGTTTGTTCTGTGTGATGTATGTGCAGTGTGATGTCATTTATTTAAAATCTGCTCACTGATTTATTCCAGCAGAGACACGATATTAAGATTTTGAAAATGTTTCTACAATGTGTTAAAATCAGTGTGATGGTGGAAGAAACGTTTGGTTCATGGATGTGTCTCATCCATCAGTTAGTCTAAAACGGGAACGTAAAGGGGATCACGAGTCATAATGAAACTTTGGCAAAACAAGTTATTGTGTCAAAATAGTGACTTTTCAAAATGAGAAACTTTCTCAAAATTTGTTTATCTCGCTATAACGTACCCCAAAAATAATATGAATGTTGGGTTACATGGTGTAATCGCTGTTTTTTGATAATAGATTGAGGTGTTTTCACTAAGAGAAGTGGTCAGGGCATGACCAACGAAGGAAGTCCCAATAACAGCACGTCTGTCTAGACTGGTTGAGTCTTGTTAGGAACTGTCCCTAACTCTGTGGACTCTGTATTCAGAGGACAGCATATCCTCAAGTATGTATCTGCACAGTCACTAAGAGAACTGCAGATTCATATTGTGATGGCAGATTTTCTAATTATTGCTAATGCTAATTATTCACATGTACACCGATCAGACATACCATTATGACCACTTTTATATTGCGTAGGTCTCCCTCGTACAACAGAATGTTGTTAGTGGGGGGCCTTTAGGTCCTGTGTGTTGAGGGGAGGGTCCTCTGTGGATCATCCCACAGATACTTGATCAGTTTAGGTCTAGTGAGTTTGGAGGCAAGGTCTTGTGCTGTTTTTCAGCTGGTCCTGCTCACTAAAATGGACGAACATCTAACATGTGTTTAGTTGTTCTGTCAAAGTTCAGAGTTAAATCTGCCAGAAATATTACAGAAGACGAAGAAGACGTCTAAACTGACTGAGGCTGTTGTTGTTAGTGTGCATTAAGCTCTAGATTGTGTTTGATAATTCTTTATTCCTAATTGTTGATTATGATGATGACACGTTTGTCCCTTTTATCTTATGAGTCTCAAACCACTCAGTTAAATATTCACACTCTGCAATAAAGAGTCATCGGTATCCTTTATTTCTTCTGCTTATTGTTGGTTTATTGAATCTGACTTGCAGGAGCAAGCCTTATGATATTCTAAAATGTGTCAGATTCATAGTAATGTAGGAGAAATGTTTGGTGTAGTTTAATCATAGGTGAGGCTCAGCTTGACATTGAAAGTTATTGGTCTGCTGTCATGTAAAATGAAGCTGTGGTAAATCTTGTCTTTTTGTCAGACGAAAGGAAGGTTATTTGCATCACTAGGAAAATAAGTCATAACAAAGCTCTAAAATCTAAAAATAATAATAATATGTTAAAACAGTCATATTGTAATGACTTACATATTGATTATCTTTTTTCATCACATTGGTGTAAGTGGTCTCTCATTATGAAATAATTAGTCATCCTTTGTCATAGTAGCAATTATTTGCAAGTTTCTGAAAAATGGAAACTGAAAACCACATGAAAAGAAAGGAGGATCTAAAGTACTTTCGACTATTTTAGATATGGTATTAAACTAAAGTAAATTCAGTCTTGTTGTTTTTTAGACTCCAAGATATTTGTTCAGGATACTTTAGACGCTCAACAGAACAACTGTCCACGATGAACCCTCAGCTAACAGTGAACCAGCAGAGAACGATCTGCTCTCATCTGGGAAGGGTCAGACTACGGCTGCTGTACAAGGCCAGCGTCCATGGATACACCAGTGCAGACTTCCACCAGAGATGTGACAACCGCTCTCCCACTGTGTCTGTGGGCTATAACGCCTCAGGCTTTGTGTTTGGAGGCTACACCAGACAACCTTTTAGTCAGTCTGGACAGTTCGTCCATGATGACCAGGCCTTTCTTTTCACATTTAAAGGAGAAAATCTCTTCAAATATCCAGTCATTCAACCTGCATATGCAGTGAAAATGATGAATAACTCTGGTCCTTATTTTGGAGAAGCACTGGTTCTAGTCAATGGAAACAAAGCTGTAGTTTATAGTAGTCCAGGATATCATTACACCTTTGATGCTGCAGAAATGCATGGAAATAACCTGAACCTGACTGAGTGTGAAGTCTACCAGGTGGAGGGTAAGTTCACTATACTTTGCTGTTGCAAATCTGTTCTCTGACACAGTTCATTTGTTATTACCATTACGTCCCTAAAACCTGTAGTCCCCCACTATTTGAGCTCCTCAGGTTTATGTGAAGCACATGTGAAACAAACAACTAACTTTGTCTTTAGTAGTATATAAAGATTATTGTAGTGAGGAGCAGATATTAGTTTTATATTTCATTATTATTGTCTTTGGATTTTCCCCTAACTTAAAAGAATATCCTCCCTCTAGTATCTCTAAAGTGGAAAATTGGGACGTTTAAAAACACAATTTAAAGCTGGGAACTCATAACGAGGATAAAATATGACATGAAATTCTACTGGTGATTTGTACACAAAATCAGGTTGTATAGGTTTTGTAATATTGTTATTCATTTTGATTAAATTATTTATTTTTATTTTTTTCCAGATGTTCCCGCTCTACTTGAGAATCCATGGAGGACTATAACCTGGAAATCGGAGTAAGACTGAGCTACCATGCTGCACAACGTCATTAACAATCATTACATTTCTACAATATATATAAACCATAAAATGTTTTATCTGCAAGAAAACAAACTTTAATCATTTCAGTGTAATGATTATTTTATATTATGATGATGTCTATTAAAAATATTATACAATGAAATTGTTTGTCATGTTTTCCTGGGAGCACAACTACTAATATCATATGTTAGCTGACCATGATCAAAACTCTGTTACAATCAAAACCATCTCCACAAGATAAAAAGTCTTTATCTCCTCATTTCTACAGGAAGAGGACAGAGCTGATGGAGAAAATTAAAACCTACAAACCCACGGACAGCTCTGTGTCCCAGGTTCGAGTTTTGCTCGTTGGACCAGTTGGAGCTGGAAAGTCCAGCTTCTTTAACTCTGTCAACTCTGTATTCAGAGGACATGTCACCAGCCAGGCCATGTCTGGCAGCTCTGCCACCAGCCTCACCACACAGGTTAGTGCCATCATGCTAATGATTTCTATTTATGGTGATCTAAAAATGAAAATCATTCAAATCTGTCACTCCATCACTTTGTATCCGGTAGTTTCGCACCTACTCTTTGAAAGATGGACGAGAAGGCAAACCTCTACCAATCATCTTATGTGATACCATGGGACTGGAGGAAAGTGATGGAGCGGGGCTTAATATAGACGACATCAGCAACACCGTTAAAGGTCATCTGTCAGACCGTTATCAGGTACAGTATTTAATCAAGAAAGATGTTTGACACGTTGATTTAACTTTAGTTAATTCCAACTGTCCCCTCCTTTCTCCTCAAATGTTTAACTCAGTTCAACCCTTCTGCTGCTCTGCATTCGGAGGCCTATGGCTATATCAAGTCTCCAGAGCTCAAGGACAAGATCCACTGTGTAGCCTACGTCATTGATGCCAGCAAGATCTCCATCATGCCTGCAAAGCTGGAGAAGAAGCTGAAAGACATCCGCAATCAGATCAACTCAGTGGGTCAGTAGAATTAAGTCCCTTATCCAAGAATAAAGATATTCACTATGCTGACAGGCTAAGTGATTAACAATGATAATCTTGCTACCATGGCACCTGGGTGGGTGAGAGATATGAGGCAACAAGTGAAGATTTTGTCTTCAGAGTTGATGTGCTTAAAGCAGTGGTCAGTACCAAATACAAATGGTCAAATGAAATAAAAGCAGTTGTTGGAGCCATTATATATTTTGTATTTCTCGTTAATTGAAATCACTGTTCATGTATTTACATGCAGTTCTGGGATTTTACCTGGGGGGGGGGGGGGCGGGGGGCACCAGTATGGACGCAGATATAATTAACTCACAGGTGGGGGAAATCAGGTGAGTGTGTTTGGTGTGGGAAGCAACAATTTTTTTTTTTTTTTTTTTTTTCTGTTCTGGTGTCTCCAGGGATTCCTCAGCTGGTCCTGCTTACTAAAGTGGACGAAGCCTGCCCTCTGGTGAAAGAGGATGTGACAAACATCTATAAGAGTATTTACATTAAGGAGTTGGTGAGGATTTCAGGGTTTAATGGAGAAAAAAATTGACCTGGTTTTTAGTTAGAAAAGTATTTACTACCTTGTTTTTTGTGATCCAGGCGGAGCAGGTCAGCGCTCGAGTCGGTGTTCCACTGTCCTGTGTCGTTCCTGTCAAGAACTATAGCAAAGAGTTGGAGTTGGACGTGAACTGTGACATCCAGCTCCTCAGCGCCGTCAATCAGATGCTTCGATTCGCTGATAACTTCTTTGATGACCTTGGCCAAAGAGGGAGCAATACGTCATGTTCACTTATGTAATGAAAAGTTTCTTCATGAACCAACTCAAATCTCTATGTCTGTGTTTATGGTTTTAAAGTAAACCAGGTCAACCTTGTGCTGTTTTTCAGCTGGTCCTGCTTACTAAAATGGACGAACATCTAACATATGTTGTTGTTAGTGTGCATTAAACTCTAGACTGTGTTTGATAATTCTTTATTCCCAATTGTTGATTATGATGATGACACATGTTTGTCCCATTTATCTTATGTCTCAAACAACTTGACTAAATATTCACACTCTGCGATAAAGAGTCATCAGCATCCTTTATTTCTTCTGCTTAATGTTGGTTTATTGAATCTGACTCGTAGGAACAACCCTTACAGAAACAAAAGTGAAACTGACAAGCGCACAAATAAAAGCTGACGAAAGACTTGCACTGTGATTCTTTTCCTGGCTGTAGACTGAGTGGCACATACCTGTCTACAGTATAACTACTTGGATCTCTGCTCACCTGCCATCAACTGTCTATAAGACAAGAAAGAAAACATGTAAAGGCTGCATGTTTAACTGAGCCACTAGTATTCAGAAAGTTTGCGTGCGAGTGTGTGTGATATTAAAGTGTAGTATTGTGATGTCATTAATCCACCAGAGGAATGTAATCTAAGAGAAATATTTGGTGTAGTTTAATCATAGCTGAGGCCCAGCTTGTCGTAAAATCTAAAGTTATTACTCTGCTGACGTAAAATGAAGCTGGCAAATCTCGTTTTTCTTGTCAGATGAATGGAAAACTATTTAGATCAATATCACTGGAAAAAAAGTCATAACAAAGCCCTGAAATGTCAAAATAATATGTTAAAACAGCCATATTTCTTTTTTTCATCACATTGGTGTAAATGGTCTCTCATTATGAAATAATTAGTCATCCTTTGTCACGTTGGCAATTAATTATATTTGCTAGTTTCTGAAAAATGGAAAATGAAACCAACACGGAAAGAAAGGAGGATCTAAAGCAGTTACTGTACCGTGTTCCAGGAAGGACACTTGACTATTTTAGATACCATAGTAAATTAAAGTAAATTCAATCTCTACTGAAATTTCTTTTGATCTTGTTATACTCTGGTTGTTAGTTGACACATATTATATAAAGTAACTTAGTGTTTGGGTCTGATTGAAGTAGGAATTAAACTCCAATTCAGATTATCATGCTGTTTGTGGTATTATGTATGATGGGTTTTATTTTGTTAGTGCTAATTTCCTGTGCAGTGACATGAAGATTAGGTGAAACATAGTTGATATAGTTAGTCCAGATACTTTTTAATGCATTTTTGATGTTTTTTAGACTGCAAGAAGCTCAGCAGAACAACTGTTCACTATGAACCCTCGGCGAACAGTGAACCAGCAGAGAACGATCTGCTCTCATCTGGGAAGGGTCAAACTACAGCTGCTGTACAAGGCCAGCGTCCATGGATAAACCAGCGCACCCTTCAACCAGAGATGTGACAACTGCTCTCCCACTGTGTCTGTGGGCTATAACGCCTCAGGCTTCGTGTTTGGAGTCTACACCAGACAACCTTTTAGTCAGTCTGGACAGTACGTCCATGATGACCAGGCATTTCTTTTCACACTCAAAGGAGAAAAGCTCCTCAAATATCCAGTCACTCAACCTGCATATGCAGTGAGAATGATGGATAACTATGGTCCTTATATTGGAGAAGCATTGGTTCTTGTCCATGGAAACAAAGCTGTAGTTTATAGCAATCCAGGGAAATATTACAACTTCAACGCTGCAGAAATGCACGGAAATGACCTAAACCTGACTGAGTGTGAAGTCTACCAGGTGGAGGTTAAGTTCACCATTATTTGTTGTTGCAGATCTGTTCTTTGACACAGTTCATTTGTTAATATCATTACGTCCCTAAAATCTGTAGTCCCCCACTATTTGAGCTTAATATAGACAACATCAGCAACATTGTTAAAGGTCATCTGCCAGACTGTTATCAGGTACAGTATTTAATTAAGAAGGATGTTTGACACTTTGATTGAACTTTAGTTAATTCCAACTGTCCCCTCCTTTCTCCTCAAATGTGTGACTCAGTTCAACCCCTCTGATGCTCTCAATTCGGAAGTGTAAGGCTATATCAAGTCTCCAGAGCTTAAGGACAAGATCCACTGTGTAGCCTACGTCATTGATGCCTGCAAGATCTCCATCATGTCCACAAAGAAGCTGGAGGCCATTCGCAGAGAGATCAACTTAATGGGTCAGTAGAACTGAGTCCAGTGAGGTTCAAGTTGTTGTAATGTTGGAAATGTTTTCATGTCCATCAAGGTACAAGATTTAATTTCAGTTGCAAGAAAAATATGAAATTTTAAGAGAGACCTCAGAACTTCACAGTACAGTTTGTAAAAACTGACCTGATTCTGTAAATGTTCTTTCTGTTCTGGTGTCTCCAGGGATTCCTCAGCTGGTCCTGCTCACTAAAGTAGACAAAGCCTGCCCTCTGGTCAAGGAGGATGTGAGAAACATCTATAAGAGTGGATACATTAAGGAGTTGGTGAAAATTTCAGGATTTTACACAGACAATAATCAGACATGATCTACTGTGTTTACCTTAATCCATTTGCTCTGTGTGTTTTGTGATCCAGATGCAGGAGGTCAGCGCTCGGCTCGGTGTTCCACTGTCCTGTGTCGTTCCAGTCAAGAACTACAGCGAAGAGTTGAAGTTGGACGTGAACTGTGACATCCTGCTCCTCAGCGCCGTCATTCAGATGCCTCACTTCATTGATAACTACTTTGATGACATCAGTGACCAACTGAGCAATGTTGAAACCAAAGTTGTCTGATGAAACGTCCCTCATAATATCTTGTGGCTGAATAAACCTAGTTAGGCTAAACTGCAGTAAAAAACAAATATTTGTTTATGAATGTGTCCACATCTCAGGGTAGGTGTTGGGAGTTTTTCCAGTGAGTTTTTCCAGTGGAAAGAGTTTAGTTGTGTTTAGTTGTTCTAAGTTCAGAGTTAAATCTGCCAGAAATATAACAGAAGAAGAAGAAGTCCAATCTGACTGAGGTGATGAGACACTGGAAATGTGACTTCTTTAGTTGTCAGTTGTTGTTAGTGTGCATTAAGCTTTAGATTGAGTTTGATATTTCTTTATTCCTAATTCTTGATTATGATGACGACACATGTTTGTCCCATTTATCTTATAAGTCTCAAACCACTCGGCTAAATATTCACACACTGCAATAAAGAGTCAGCAGCATCCTTTATTTCTTCTGCTTATTGTGTTTTAAAATCTCCTGACTAAAAACATGCTTTACATCCTTTACTGTAACTTTATTTCAGTCAGTAATTTCTATCACTACTCTCCTGGCATATTGCCTGCAATATTTTATAATTGCCTGCAATATTTCAAAATTGCTTTCACGGTTTGTTTGTTGAATTTGACTCGTGGGAACAAGCCTTACAGAAGCAAAAGTGAAAATGACGAGCGCACAAATAACAGCTGATGAAAGGCTTGCACTGTCATTCTTTTCCTGGCTGTAGACTGAGTGGCACATATCTGTCTATGGTATAACTACTTGGATCTCTGCTCACCTGCCATCAACTTTCTATAAGGTAAGAATGAAAACATGTAAAGGCTGCATGTTTAACTGAGCCACTAGTATTCAGAGTTATTTTTTTTGTGTGTGTGTGTGATTAAAGTGTAGTATTGTGATGTCATTTCATTATCTCTTGATCAGTTCGCTGATTTCATCCACCAGAGGTATGTAATGTAATAATAGTCACAAAATTATTCTAAATGTTTTGAAGTCAGAGAAATGTAGGAGAAATGTTTGGTGTAGTTTAATCCTAGGTGAGGCTCAGCTTGACGTGAAATCGAAAGTTGTTGCTCTGCTGACATGTAAATGCAGCCATGTAACATGAAGCTGGTAAATCTTGTTTTTCTTGTCAGACGAATGGAAGATTATTTGCATCAATGTCACTGTTAAAACAAAAAATTATGAAATAGTTAGTCACCGCAGCAATTAATTATATTTGCTAGTTTCCGAAAAATGGAAACTTAAAACCACACGGAAAGAAAGGAGTATCTAAAGTACTTATAGTACTGTGTTGCAGGAAGGACATTTGACTATTCTAGATGTAGTAGTAAATTAAAGTAAATTCAGTCTCTTCGGTTTGGTGTGGTTCAAATAGGAATTAAACTCAAATTCAGATCATCATGCAGTTTGTGGTATTATGTATGATGGGTTTTATTTTGTTGGTGCTAATTTCCTGTGCAGTGACATGAAGATTAGGTGAAATTTTGTTGTTATAGTTAGTCCAGATACTTTTTTAATGCATTTTTGGTGTGGACTCCAAGACATTTGTTCAGGATCCTTTAGACGCTCAACAGAACAACTGTCCACTATGAACCCTCGGCTAACAGTGAACCAGCAGAGAACTATCTGCTCTCATCTGGGAAGGGTCAAACTACAGCTGCTGTACAAGGCCAGCGTCCATGGATACACCAGCGCAGCCTTCCACCAGAGATGTGACAACCGCTCTCCCACTGTGTCTGTGGGCTATAACGCCTCTGGCTTTGTGTTTGGAGGCTACACCCAACAACCTTTTAGTCAGTCTGGACAGTACGTCCATGATGACCAGGCCTTTCTTTTCACACTCAAAGGAGAAAATCTCCTCAAATATCCAGTCACTAAACCTGCATATGCAGTGAAAATGATGAAAAACTATGGTCCTTATTTTGGAGAAGCATTGGTTCTAGTCAGTGGAAACAAAGCTACAGTTTACAGCTATCCAGGATATTATTACAACTTCAAAGCTGAAGAAATGCACGGAAAAGACCTCAACCTGACTGAATGTGAAGTCTACCAGGTGGAGGGTAAGTTCACTATAACTTGCTGTTGCAGATCTGTTCTCTGGTACAGTTCAATACTATTTGAGCTGTTGAAGTTTATGTTAAGCACTTAGGAAGAAACAACCAAGTAACAACGATTATTGTAGTGAGGAGCAGATTATTAATTGTATATTTATATATTTTAGATTTCATTATTATTGTATTTATCTTCCCGTATTTTAAAAGACAAAGGTAATATTACAGCTCATCATGAAACATCTCACAGCCTGGATTACAGAAATGTGAAAAATTCCTTGGCAGTCTGCAAATACTTACATCATCTGTTGAATGAGTACAGTTGGTAGCATGAGAGTTAAAATGCAGGACATTAAAATTTAACAGCATTAACTGAAAGATAAATAGAAAATTAATGTGGGATGTTTATATTAATTTGGTTTAAAAGCACCTCAGTCTATATCACAGCTTTAATGTTGATGTGAACACAATTTAAAGCTGGGAACTCATAGTGAGGATAAGATATGACATGAAATTCTACTGGTGATTTGTACGCATGTTGTACGCACAAACCTTAGGTTGTATAGGTTTTGTTATATTGTTATTCATTTAGATTAAACTGAATTAATTTGATTTTCAGTTCCCACTCTACTTGAGCATCCATGGAGGACTATAACCTGGGACTCTGAGTAAGATTGAGTTACCATGCTGCACAATGTCATTAACATTCAGTACATTTCTACAATATACATAAACTATAAACCGTGTGATCTGAAAGAAAACAAACGTTAATCATTTCAATGTAATGGTTATTTTAGATTATACTGATGTCTATAAAATATTATACAATGAAATTGTTTGTCATGTTTTCCTGGGAGCACAACTACTAGGGGTGCAACGGATGAAAAAACTCACGGTTCGTATCGTTTCTCGGATCAGAGTCACGGGACGGATAATTTTTCGGATCAACAAAAAAAAGAAAAAGAAAAGAAAAAAAAGACAAGACAAATAAACATAAGTTTGGTCTTTTTGTTTATTAACACTTTTAAATTATTAAATTAAAATATATAAAATCAACTTAAAGTGCACAATGCATAATAACTTCTTTTTAACATAATTAATGAAAAACAACTTAAAGTGCAACATAAAAAGGCATATCTCGTTTTCACTCCTGTCAGTGAAACACCGGGGTGATGTCGCTTTAAATGCGTGGCCATGCTTGATGTGTTTCCACTGTCATATGGCTTTCTTGTGCCACAGTGCCTACACTCAAACATGCGCACAACTTTTTTTTTTTTTCCTCATAAATCAATCCGCGGATCACGTGTGTGCCGAACCGAAGATATTGATTCAAACGGATCACGGATCAATGATGATCCGTTGCACCACTAACAACTACTAATATCATATAATAGCTGACCATGATCAAAACTCTGTTACAATCAAAACCATCTCCACAAGATAAAAACTCTTTATCTCCTCATTTCTACAGGACAAGAACAGAGCTGACAGAGAAAATTAAAACCTACAAACCCATGGACAGCTCTGTGTCCCAGGTTCGAGTTCTGCTCGTTGGACCAGTTGGAGCTGGAAAGTCCAGCTTCTTTAACTCTGTCAACTCTGTATTCAGAGGACATGTCACCAGCGAAGCCATGACTGGCAGGTCTGCCACCAGCCTCACCACACAGGTTAGTGCCATCATGATTTCTGTTTTTGGAGATTTTAAAATGAAAATCTGTCACTCCATCACTTTGTATCTGGCAGTTTCGCACCTACTCTCTGAAAGATGGCCAGGACGGCAAACCCCTGCCAGTCGTCTTATGTGATACCATGGGACTGGAGGAAAGCAAAGGAGCGGGGTTTAATACAGATGACATCAGCAACATCATTAAAGGCCATCTGCCAGACTGTTATCAGGTACAGTATTAAATTAAATCAAGACGGATGTTTGACACGTTGATTTAACTTTAGTTAATTCCAACTGTATCTCCTCTATTGTGTGACTCAGTTCAACCCTTCTGCTGCTCTGCATTCGGAGGCCTATGGCTATATCAAGTCTCCAGGGCTCAAGGACAAGATCCACTGTGTAGCCTACGTCATTGATGCCAGCAAGATCTCCATCATGCCTGAAAAGCTGGAGGAGAAGCTGGAAGCTATCCGCAGACAGGTCAACTTAATGGGTCAGTAAAACTGAGTCCAGTGAGGTTCTAAATTAATGTTGGAAATGTTTTCATGTCCATCAAGGTACAAGATTTGATTTCAGTTGCCAGAAAAATATGAAATGTTAAGAGAGACCTCAAAACTCTACAGCCCAGTTTGTCAAAACTGACCTAATTCTGTAAATGTTCTTTCTGCTCTGGTGTCTCCAGGGATTCCTCAGCTGGTCCTGGTCACTCAAGTAGACAAAGCCTGCCCTCTGGTCAAGGAGGATGTGACAAACATCTATAAGAGTATTTACATTAAGGAGTTGGTGAGGATTTCAGGGTTTAAAAGAGACAAACTAAATCTGACATGGTTACAAAGTATTTATTATGTTGTCTTTTGTGATCCAGATGGAGAAGGTCAGCGCTCGGCTCGGTGTTCCACTGTCCTGTGTCGTTCCTGTCAAGAACTACAGCGAAGAGTTGGAGTTGGACATGAACTGTGACATCCAGCTCCTCAGCGCCGTCATTCAGATGCTTCGCTTCACTTATGACTACTTTGATGACCTTAGCCAAAGACTGAGCAATATGTCACGTTAATTTATGCAATTAAAAATGTCTTAGAGCTGAGTACTAGTTCAGCATCTCTATAAAAAAAAAAAACACAACAACATAGGGCAGGCATAGATTATTTGGAGTAGGTTATGTAGCTATTATATTTACTTTACCTAAATAAGAATAATTACTAGTTGTAAATTTCTTTGGTAACTTTTTCTATCACAAGTCTGGGACTTTCCAGAAGTAGCTCTGTATGCGCTGTTGCATTTAAACTGTACACAAGTTTCTTTTTATTTGGATTGTCAGAAACTCTTCTTGGAGGCTTCCTTGTTTTTTCTGCTTTAGTCTATTTTGTTGCTGCTGTTCTTCATCTCTTCAGCTCTAAAAAAAACAATCTATGTAAGTCAGAAAAGAGCTTGACTGGTTGATGAGGATCTTGTGAAAGAGGACTAACTTCAGATGTGAATCTCTTTTCTCTGACCTGCATCACTAAGTAGGTTTACATGGACGATACTTCTTCTGATTATAAGACTATAGCCTCACTTTTTACATGGATGTTGGATGAAATCATTAGATAATACTGGCGTGTACACATGCCCCAAATCATAAATTAGAATATAACATTTTAGATGTAATAAAAAAGAAACCAACAATATAACAGAAAAAGAAGAAGAGTAGTATTGGAGATGGGAGTTCTTCATTGTCCCTGTTAATGTGCTTTATGCTCTACACTCAGTTTGACAGTTCTTTATTCCTAACATGTTATTATTATTTAGCTGTTGATTATAATGATTATTCACATGTCATACATTTGTCCCATTTATCTGTATCAAAGCAGTCAGATAAATATTCATTATCTGCAATAAACTGTCAGTTCTTGTGTTTACTGTGTGACACTTTATAACATCCAGCCTGAAGACTGTGTTTAATACTCTTGGTGAACTAAACATGGAACCGTTTGCTTTATGAACGAGTTTTATAGGATTTACTACAACTTCATTTCAGCCAGTAATTTCTGTCAATGCTCTGATGACTCATTGTCATATTAATTAATTAATATTTTCTCAGTGCTACCCCAGAATCTGACTTGGGTCACTCCTAGGAGCAAACCTTACCAAAAATAATGTGTGCACAAATTTCAGCTGGCTTCAAGCTGCTGTTGCCTGAGCTCAAGTTACGTTCAGCGTCAAGGAGAGACTAAACAACGTACAGTTAAGCAAAACTTGCGATGTTTTATTTTGAAAGTGATGTTATCGTCAGAGACTTCCACTTGAATTACTCTGGGTGTGGACAACGGACTGTACTGACCGCTGGCACTGACGGGCACACATCCAGGCAGAGCTCACTATCTGCAGTGAGCTCTGCCTGGACTGGATGTAAGGTAAGACTGAAAACATGGAAGCGCTAAATGGTTTTCCTAATTAAGTCAGAAAGTGGTATGAGTGACGTTTTTTTTTTTTTTTTTTTTTTTAAATTGAATTTTTATAAATAACTCTTAAAATCCGGGTAGCAACGCATTACACACGACAGATGGAGTAGGTGGTAGCACAACAAACTTGTAAAAGCATATGGAAATGTAGCGCTCCCCTCAGTAGTCATATTGATGAGGGCAGGGCTTTTTGGTTCTTTTAATGTACCTATCTAATGTTTTAACCCTGATTAACTCAGTTTTAAATATTATCTTGGATTTCTTTTTTTAAAGTACATACATGAAATATTTTTAACCAACCTATTTAATCACCTTTCTTAAGTTTTAGTTTTAATGAGGATTTTAACCATTAACTTCTGTCTCTCTCTGAATAAACTACTTTTTAAGGAAACTACTGTAAACGGATTATCCCTCTTTTTAAGAAAACTCTCATTGCTGTAACACATATAAATGCATAAACAACAATACAAACACTTTTACCCTTCAACTGGTTTAACTCAGAAAAGTTCAGTTTACCAACCTCAATGTCACTTAATCTGTGGGCCCACACACACCTCAGTGCATTGACTGCTATAGCCGGCGACTAAAATTATTCTACAACTAAAATGTACCGTGGCAGGCCTGATGCCATGCGGTGTGGCCCAAAACTTAATGGCAGCTTCACTCATCAGCGAGCAAAATAAAACGTATGGTACCTGAGTCAACGTTCCTGTCCCGTCTATCCTCCAACAGTCACAGGTGCAGGCTCGGCATCAGATCAGAATTTCACCACAGACTCCGACAGTTGTCTTTTCTCCTCCCGCTTTGCCAGAAGAACTCACAAGGGAAGTCCTGGTTACTCCAAGCACCCTCTTTCCTGTCGAAAACAGCGGATAACCCCTCAAACAGTTCATCCGAGGGAGTCAAACGTTTATCCAGAAAATGTCTGTCCACTGGTAATGAACTGACTCGAGTTTATAATCCAAGGTGGCTAAGCGTTAGCATTAGCGGTAGCACACAACGTAAACAGTCCGAAATTTCTTGTAGAAATTCCTCCCGTTTCTCAATATGCAGCTTGTCACTCTCACTGACTGTCGTGCAAACAATCATAAGATACAAGTTACACACTGGTTTGTGCACTTCTACTAAAATAAATATATACAGAAAATCTCCGCATCACTCTCACTCTCTAGCTTAGTTCTGGCCGCTCTTCGTGTCTCACTTCTTTTTTTGTCCGTAGGCCTACTGAAACACCTGAGACCTGACGAGCCTCATGATTGATATTAACCCCCATAGATGCTGGTCTTGACACTTTCCAGAAACATATTGACCTTGAAATTAAACAATAAACATTTAATACTTTTTAAACTGTTTTTAACATTCTATCATAACTTTTAAAATGAATTTCAACCTTTTTAAATCACACTTTTAACTATGCTTTGAATAACTGATTCTATAAGCATAACCTATTATGTCATATTTTTTAAACGGGTTACAGAATTTTTTTAAATCCCCGCCCACCTGGCCCTGACAGACGCCTGAAAAGAAGAAAAAAAGTGCACTAGGAGAGAAATGTTGTCTTATTTTTGTATTGTATTGTAAACACTTCCTTACATTATTTATAATATTTGTTGTGGAGTAATAATTTGGTACACTTTGTTTATTTAAGAAAAAAATCCAGAAGGGAGAGATTTAGTTTTATAATTGTATTGTAGTTTCTGAACACTCTGCCTGAAAAATAATTAGTTTTTATTTGTCCTCATGTGATAATTTTGTGTTGTTTCTGAAAAAGAACTTTTATTGTGATAATAAAGTATTTTCTATTTACTTATAAACTTTGCCCAAATTCTGTACTGGATTTGAACTGATTAATAATCCAAAAGGCAAATCACAAAAATACTTAAATGTCATGAAAATTCATTCTGATTTAGACTGATTGAGATTGATGATGCATCCACCGTAATTATTAAAAAGTATCGACATTGATATCGGTATCGGTATCGGCGATACTGGCCCTGTATTTACTCCTTATCGGGTTGATACCAAATCCAACGATATCGCACACCTCTAAGAGAGAGAGAGAGAGAGAGAGAGAGAGACCTGGCGGGTTTTATAGGTTGTTTTCCAGCGCGGATTTTGGATCGGGTTTCCAAATTCTTTGCACCGAAAGAGGGGAACTCCTATAGTTCTTTGTCTAACGATATCCTTTAACCTGATCTTCTTACCCTAATTTGATTATTCCATCACTCATCATGGCTTGTTCGAGATATTCTTGCCTATGCAGGAACCTCAACATTACAAGATGAGTATCGGAATGAACAAATCAAAATAACTCATAAGCATTAGTAAATTAATAACATCAGGTTTTCTTTACAGATTATATTTTGCTGATATGGGAGAAGGTTATGGTTGCTAAAATAAAAGTTTCATCCCACAATTGCAACTACTAGCTACGATTAGTATAATAACATGCCTATGATTCCTCTTACATTTTCAAACTGTCATGTAACATCATCAGTTTGTATCATAAGATTCCACATGTACACTTTAGTCAGATATGTGTATCTATGACAGATGTATGTTTATCTTGCTGTTCTCTTCTCTTCTCTCTTTGCTGTTCTCTTCTCTCTTTGCTGTTCTCTTCTCTCTTTCTTCTGTCTGTACCCGGCTGGCCTTAGGCAGATGGGTCCCTCCATATGAGCTGGGTTCTGCTCGAGGTTTCTTCCTGTTAAAAGGGAGTTTTTCCTTGCCACCGTTGCCTTCAGGCTTGCTCTGGGGGTTTCAGGCCGGGTTTTTGTAAAGCGTCTTGAGACGATTTGTATTGTTATTGACGCTATATAAATAAAATTGAATTGAATTGAATTAACATACCTAAGGTTCAACATTTTAATTTCAACAATGGTTTAAAAGCAAGAGAAAAATTGTTTAAACATAGCTGCTTGAGGGCACTGTTGATCCGTCTTTGTGGGACACTCATCATAGTTTGTCTAGATAGTGAAAATTTCATCATACAAGGATCAAAATCATGTCATTGTGATCCTTAGCACCTACTGAAAAACAATATATAACTTACCAGGTTATTACAAGTTTGATAGTCATAGTATCAAGCTTAGGTTCTTTTTACAGAGGAGAATACATCTGAGTCTTGCTCTAGGAGAGGGGTATTTACGACCTGCTTATCTGTTTTCACTCCCCTGGTCACTATGGAAGATGGGGAGGAAGAAAGTGTCTGGCATGTTTGCATGTTTGTGTCATGATTTTGTTTGATTTTGTTCATATGAAGTAGGAGAAGTAACTCCTCTCCTTCTTTTTAGTTAATGATATCGTGTTGATGTTCTTTGAGTTCAGGACTAATTAGATCATAAGAAGAGAGTGTGAAATTCCACAGAAGTGCAAATCTGTCTTTTTGGCTCAGTTGATGTCCTCAGCATTCAGAGAGGGCCCTTAAGGGCCCCTTAGCATGGGTCTGTCCAGCATCTGGACTTCGCACCTTTATGGCTAAGGTGTAAAGGCTGGTCCGTTAGAAGGGTTCCTCCACAAGGCAATCTCTTAAATTTACTTTCCAGAGAAGGGGAGAGATAGAGAGGACAACAGGATCCCCTACACAGGGTATGTGTTGGGAGTTTTTCCATTAGAAAGCATAAGATGATCCAGTAAGATATGTACGTTTAAATCTCGGAATATCTTTTGTTGTTCTGTCAAAGTTCAGAGTTAAATCTGCCAGAAATATAACAGAAGAAGAAGAAGAAGAAGGCGTCTAATCTGACTGAGGTGATGAGACACTGGAAATGTGACTTCTTTAGTTGTCAGTTGTTGTTAGTGTGCATTAAATTCTAGATTGTGTTTGATAATTCTTTATTCCTAATTGTTGATTATGATGATGAAACATGTTTGTCCCATTTGTCTTATAAGTCTCAAACCACTCGGCTAAATATTCACACACTGCAATAAAGAGTCAGCAGAATCCTTAATTTCTTCTGCTTATTGTTTGACATACCATTGTGTTTTAAAATCTCCTCACTAAAAATATGTTTTATATCCTTTACTGTAACTTTATTTCAATCAGTAATTTCTGTCACTGCTCTCCTGGCATATTGCCTGCAATATTTTATAATTGTCTGCAATATTTTATAATTGCTTTCACGGTTGGTTTATTGAATTTGACTTGAAGGAACAAGCCTTACAGAAACAAAAGTGAAAATGACAAGCACACAAATAAAAGCTGACGAAAGGCTTGTACTGTCATTCTTTTCCTGGCTGTAGACTGAGTGGCACATACCTGTCTATGGTATAACTACTTGGATCTCTGCTCACCTGCCATCAACTGTCTATAAGGTAAGAATGAAAACATGAAAAGGCTGCATGTTTAACTGAGCCACTAGTATTCAGAAAGTTATTTTTTGTGTGTGTGTGTTATTAAAGTGTAGTATTGGTGATGTCGTTTCATTAACTCTTGATCAGTTCATTTATTTAATCCACCAGAAGTATGTAATGTAATAATAGTCACAAAATTATTCTAAATGTTTTGAAGTCAAAGAAATGTAGGAGAAATGTTTGGTGTAGTTTAATCCTAGGTGAGGCTCAGCTTGACGTGAAATCGAAAGTTGTTGCTCTGCTGACACGTAAATGCAGCCATGTAACATGAAGCTGGTAAATCTTGTTTTTCTTGTCAGACGAATGGAAGATTATTTGCATCAATGTCACTGGTAAAAGAAAAAAAAAAGTCATAACAAAGCTCTCAAACCTCTAAATAATATGTTAAAACATACATACAGTATTGTGTCTTGATCTTCATTTTGTTTTTCATCACATCAGTGTAAATGGTCTGTCATTATGAAATAGTTATCCACCCTTTGTCATGGCAGCAATTAATTATATTTGCTAGTTTCCGAAAAATGGAAACTTAAAACCACATGGAAAGAAAGGAGTATCTAAAGTACTTATAGTACTGTGTTCCAGGAAGGACATTTGACTACTCCAGATGAAGTAGTAAATTAAAGTAAATTCAATTTCTTGGGTTTGGTGTAATTCAGGTAGGAATAAACTCAAATTCAGATTATCATGCTTATTTTGTTGGTGCTAACTGTCAGCGAGCAGTGACAATGCAGTGCAGTGAGATAAAGATTAGGTGAAAAATTAGTTGTTATAGTTAGTCCAGATTCTTTTTTTTAATACATTTTTGGTGTGGACTCCAAGATATTTGTTCAGGATCCTTTAGACGCTCAACAGAACAACTGTCCACTATGAACCCTCGGCTAACAGTGAACCAGCAGAGAACAATCTGCTCTCATCTGGGAAGGGTCAAACTACAGCTGCTGTACAAGGCCAGCGTCCATGGATACACCGGTGCAGCCTTCCACCAGCAATGTGACAACCGCTCTCCCACTGTGTCTGTGGGCTATAACGCCTCAGGCTTTGTGTTTGGAGGCTACACCAGACAACCTTTTAGTCAGTCTGGACAGTACGTCTATGATGACCAGGCCTTTCTTTTCACGTTTAAAGGAGAAAATCTCCTCAAATATCCAGTCACTAAACCTGCATATGCAGTGAAAATGAGGAATAACTGTGGTCCTTATTTTGGAGAAGCATTGGTTCTAGTCAGTGGAAACAAAGCTGTAGTTTATAGCTATCCAGGATATTATTACAACTTCAACGCTGCAGATATGCACGGAAAAGACCTCAACCTGACTGAGTGTGAAGTCTACCAGGTGGAGGGTAAGTTCACTATGATTTGTTGTTGCAGATCTGTTCTCTGACACAGTTCATTTGTTATTATCATTACGTCCCTAAAACCTGTAGTCCCCCACTATTTGAGCTCCTTGGGTTTCTGTTAAGCACTTAGGATTAAACAAACAACCAACAACGATTATTGTAGTGAGGAGGAGATTATTAATTGTATATTTATATATATTATAGATTTCAATATAATTGTATTTGGATCTTCCCTTATTTTAAAAGACAAAGGTACTGTTACCGCTCATCATGAAGCATCTCACAGCCTGGATTACAGAAATGTGAAGAATTCCTTGGCAGTCTGCAAATACTTACATCATCTGTTGAATGAGTACAGTTGGTAGCATGAGAGTTAAAATGCAGGACATTAAAATTTAACAGCATTTACTGAAAGATAAATAGAAAATTAATGTGGGATGTTTATATTAATTTGGTTTTAAAGCACCTCAGTCAGGTACACGTCGAACCACCACAAAAATTAGGTTGTGTAGGTTTTGTTATATTGTTATTCATTTAGATTAAATTGAATTAATTTGATTTTCAGTTCCCACTCTACTTGAGCATCCATGGAGGACTATAACCTGGGACTCTGAGTAAGACTGAGTTACCATGCTGCACAATGTCATTAACATTCATTACATTTCTACAATATACATAAACTATAAACCGTGTGATCTGAAAGAAAACAAACGTTCATCATTTCAATGTAATGGTTATTTTAGATTATACTGATGTCTATAAAATATTATACAATGAAATTGTTTGTCATGTTTTCCTGGGAGCACAACTACTAGGGGTGCAACGGATGAAAAAATATTCTATAATATACATAAAATATATAACATATAAATATGTGATCTGAAAGAAAACAAACGTTTTAATAAAACAACATATTATTAATTAAAGTCTTTATCTCCTCATTTCTACAGGACGAGGACAGAGCTGATAGAGAAAATTAAAACCTACAAACCCATGGACAGCTCTGTGTCCCAGGTTCGAGTTTTGCTCGTTGGACCAGTTGGAGCTGGGAAGTCCAGCTTCTTTAACTCTGTCAACTCTATATTCAGAGGACATGTCACCAGCCAGGCCATTGCTGGCAGGTCTGTCACCAGCCTCACCACACAGGTTAGTGCCATCATGATTTCTGTTTATGGTGATTTCAACATGAGAATCATGAAAATCTGTCACTCCACCACTTTGTATCTGGCAGTTTCGCACCTACTCTCTGAAAGATGTGCAGGACAGCAAACCTCTACCAATCATCTTATGTGATACCATGGGCCTGGAGGAAAGCAAAGGGGCGGGGCTTAATACAGATGACATCAGCAACATTGTTAAAGGTCATCTGCCAGACTGTTACCAGGTACAGTATTTAATCAAGAAAAATGTTTGACACATTGATTTAACTTTAGTTAATTCCAACTGTCCCCTCCTTTCTCCTCTATTGTTTAACTCAGTTCAGCCCTTCTGCTGCTCTGCATTCGGATGCCTATGGCTATATCAAGTCTCCAGGGCTCAAGGACAAGATCCACTGTGTAGCCTACGTCATTGATGCCAGCAAGATCTCCATCATGTCTGAAAAGCTGGAGGAGAAGCTGGAAGCTATCCGCAGACAGATCAACTCAATGGGTCAGTAGAACTGAATCCAGTGAGATTCGAAGTTAATGTTGGAAATGTATTCATGTCCATCAAGGTACAAGATTTAATTTCAGTTGCAAGAAAAATATGAAATGTTAAGAGAGACCTCAAAACTTTGCAGTCCAGTTTATAAAAACTGACCTGATTCTGTAAATGTTCTTTCTGTCCTGGTGTCTCCAGGGATTCCTCAGCTGGTCCTGCTCACTCAAGTAGATGAAGCCTGCCCTCTGGTCAAGGAGGATGTGACAAACATCTATAAGAGTGGATACATTAAGAAGTTGGTGAGGATTTCAGGGTTTAACAGAGACAAACTAAACCTGACATGGTTACAAAGTCTTTATTATGTTGTCTTTTGTGATCCAGATGCAGGAGGTCAGCGCTCGGCTCGGTGTTCCACTGTCTTATGTCGTTCCTGTCAAGAACTACAGCGAAGAGTTGGAGTTGGACGTGAACTGTGACATCCAGCTCCTCAGCGCCGTCTATCAGATGCTTCGCTTCACTTATGACTACTTTGATGACCTAAGCCAAAGACTGAGCAATATGTCACGTTAATTTATATAATGATACGTTCCTCAAAATGTCTTGCGGCTGAGTACAGCTAATTTAGCATCTCTACAGTTAAAAAAAAAAAAGTTTCTTTATAAACCAGGTCAAATCTCAATGTTGGTGTTTGTCGGTTTAAAGTAATCAACGGCATAATGATTATCTATTTTCTCCCGATGTGGATATATGGATGGCTTTTGTTGGGGAGAAGTGTAAGAAGAGAAGTGAATTAGGGCAGGCATAGATTATTTGGAGTAGGTTATGTAGCTATTATATTTACTTTACCTAAGCAAGAATAATTACCTTTGAGTTATAAATTTCTTTGGTAACTTTTTCTTTCACAAGTCTGGGACTTTCCAGATCAAATAACTCAGCATGTGCTGTTGCATTTAAACTGTACACAAGTTCCTTTTTATTTGGACTATTACAAACTCTTCTTGGAGGCTTCCTTGTTTTTTTCTGCTTTAGTTTATTTTGATGCTGCAGTTCTTTGTCTCTTCATCTCTGGAAAACTAATGTATGTAAGTCATAAAAGAGCTTGACTGGTTGATGAGGATCTTGTGAAAGAGGACTGACTTCAGATGTGAATCTCTTTTCTCTGACCTGCATCACTAAGTCGGTTTACATGAGACGGTGGTTTACATTGGAATGGGAGTTCTGGGAGTTAATGTGCTTGATGCTCTAGATTCATTTTGACAGCTCTTTATTCCTAACATGCTATTAAAAAAAATAAAACGATTTAACAATGAGTGGATGGTATCTTCAGGGTGGACCAAGGCCAAAATAACAAACAAAACATCCCTACTTAGAAATAAATCAGATGACCTAACAAATGCAAACAAAAGACAAAACACAAAACAGGTAACAAGACTGGCAGTCCACCCCTACTACTCAAAGTAAACAAACAAACAAAACTCATGAACAACAAACAAGTAAAAGCTGTGGCCGGTTGGGAGATGAGGAGGATAAGGAAAATCCTGCTGCCAGCGCAGACGCGCCATCTTGGCCGCTTATGTATGCGGGAGCTCCGTGCTGCAGCCAATCAGGAGCCAGGACCGGGACCTTTCCACCAATCACCTCAGAGACGTCGCAGACACCTACTCAACGTAAAGGAAAGCAAAACAACAACAACAACAACTAATAACAATAACAACAATAATAATAGGGGAGGTGCAGGTGGGATTACTGTACAAAGCACTTTGTGCCACATTTTGTTTGTATGGAAAGTACTATACAAAAAAAGTCAGACTGATTGACTGATTGATTGCGTGTTCACGTTTTAGTTTGCATGTTTCCACTTTAGTATTTCTGGCTTCTTCTTCATCTCCGCAATTTTCAAATTCTTTGTTTTGGATCGATAAAGATGGAACAGGAAAGGTTAACTGAGGAGGTTTGGAGATACAAACACACTAAAAGTTTCAGTCACCATTGTGTAAAGTGAAGCTGGACGTAGAAACTAAAATGGACTCGACTGGCTAGACACAGCGCCCACTAGTGTTTGGGTGGTGTTGTTACAGAGCGAGCCAGACTGACAAGCGTACAAGTATAAATGGCTTGCACCAGCATAGGCTACGTACGTAGGTTACAGTGTCTATGTCACGCAGTACTTTAAAAGAGCGTCAGTGAAGATCAAGGCAAAATTCTCAGGTAAAATCAGGGTCAAATGTGGTCAGCAAGGTCCACTTCTTCATGAACGCTGAGCATAACTGCTTTATTAGGTGCCAAGAAGAAGTGGCCTAATGTTGTCTAATGTGATAAAGTGTCTGTTGACGAGTGCCTGAATCAGCACTTATGTTCTAATGGTCTAAAATACATGTTTACATTTGTTTACCACTTAGGGACAAGGAACCATATATGGTAAATTCATTAACCTTGATTTTCTACATGAAAATTAAAAAAAAAATGAAAAATTTACGAAAGTAAAAAAAAAAAAACACGTCTTCTTATGCCCTACAATAACACTCGGGTTGAGATTTTTAATTTCCAAATATTTCAATGAGCGCCCTATAAAGGGTTAAGTTGTTTCAAACTACAGGGGAAATAGTGAACTAGGTACACCAATGAAAGCGAAAGAGTTGAATTTAGGAAGCAATCTCATCACTTTCATTAGTGCTGACTGGAGATTGACTGGTACACATCTGTACAGCTGCCAAGACTATAACTACTCTCATCTCTGCAGTCAGAAAAGAAGGAGGTAAGACTTTGAATATTAAAGGGCTGTATGTTTTAACATTGTCTGTAATACTTGGGGAGCTTGTTCTGTGTGATTTATGTGCAGTGTCATGTCATTTAGTTAAATTCTACTCACTGATTTAATCCAGCAGAGACATGATATTAAGATTCTGAAAATGTTTCTATAGTGTGTTAAAATCAGTGTGATGGTGGAAGAAACGTTGGGTTTATCAATGTGTCTCATCCTTCAGTTAGTCTAAAACAGAAACTTAAAGAGGATCGTGAGTCATAATGAAAACAAGTTATTGTGTCAAAATAATGACTTTTCAAAATGACTCAAAATTTGTTTATGTCAGTTGTAACGTACCCCACAAAATAATACGAATGTTGGGTTACATGGTGTAATCCCTGTTTTTTGATAATAAATTGAGGTGTTTCACTAAGAGAAGTACAGATTCATATTGTGATGGCAGATTAGCCTTGTATTGATATTCACATGGTAATTATTCACATGTACACCGATCAGGCATAACATTATGACCACGTTCCTAATATTGTGCGGGTCTCCCTTGTGCAACAGAATGTAGTTAGTGGGGGGCCTTTGAGGGGAGGGGCCTCTGTGGATCATCCCACAGATACTTGATCAGTTTGGGATCTAGTGAGTTTGGAGGCCAGGTCAACACCTTGTGCTGTTTTTCAGCTGGTCCTGTTTACTAAAATGGAGGAACATCTAACACGTGTTTAGTTGTTCTGTCAAAGTTCAGAGTTAAATCTGCCAGAAATATTACAGAAGAAGAAGAAGACGTCTAAACTGCCTGAGGCTGTTGTAGTGTGCATTAAACTCTAGATTGTGTTTGATAATTCTTTATTCCTAATTGTTGATTATGATGATGACACATGTTTGTCCCATTTATCTTATAAGTCTCAAACAACTCGGTTAAATATTCACACTCTGCAATAAAGAGTCAGCAGCATCTTTTATTTCTTCTGTTTATTGTTGGTTTATTGAATCTGACTCGTAGGAACAAGCCTTACAGAAACAAAAGTGAAACTGACGAGGGCACAAATAAAAGCTGACAAAGGGCTTGCACTGTGATTCTTTTCCTGGCTGTAGACTGAGTGGCACATATCTGTCTACAGTATAACTACTTGGATCTCTGCTCACCTGCCATCAACTGTCTATAAGGTAAAGAAAACATGTAAAGGCTGCATGTTTAACTGAGCTACTAGTATTCAGAAGTTTGGGCGCGCGTGTGTGTGATATTAAAGGCTAGTATTGTGATGTCATTAATCCACCAGAGGAATGTAATGTAAGAGTAATGTAGGAGAAATATTTGGTGTAGTTTAATCATAGCTGAGGCCCAGCTTGTCATAAAATCTAAAGTTATTGCTCTGCTGACGTAAAATGAAGCTGGCAAATCTCGTTTTTCTTGTCAGATGAATGGAAAACTATTTAGATCAATGTCACTGGAAAAAAAAAAGTCGTAACAAAGCTCTAAAATGACAAAATAATGTTAAAACAGCCACATTGTGTCTTGCTCTTGATCTTTTTTTCATCACATTGGTATAAATGGTCTCTCATTATGAAATAATTAGTCATCCTTTGTCACAGTGGCTATTAAATATATTTGCTAGTTTCTGAAAAATGGAAACTGAAACCAACATGGAAAGGAGGATCTAAAGTAGTTAAAGTACTGTGTTCTAGGAAGGACACTTGAAATCTCTTGTGATCTTGTTATACTCTGGTTGTTAGTTGACACATTATATAAAGTAACTTAGTGTTTGGGTCTGATTCAAATAGGAATTAAATTCAGATTATCATGCCGTTTGTGGTATTATGTATAATGGGTTTTATTTGTTGGTGCTAATTTCCTGTGCAATGAGATAAAGATTAGGTGAAAATTAGTTAGTCCAGATACTTTTTTAATGCATTTTTGTTGTTGTTTTTTTTTTTTTTTTTAGACTCCAAGAATTTTTGTTCAGGAACCTTTAGACACTCAACGGAACAACTGTCCACTATGAACCCTCGGCTAACGGCGAACCAGCAGAGAACTATCTGCTCTCAGCTGGGAAGGGTCAAACTACGGCTGCTGTACAAGGCCAGCGTCCATGGATACACCAGTGCAGCGTTCCACCAGAGATGTGACAACCGCTTTCCCACTGTGTCTGTGGGCTATAACACCTCAGGCTTCGTGTTTGGAGGCTACACCAAACAACCTTTTAGTCAGTCTGGACAGTACATCCATGATGACCAGGCCTTTCTTTTCACGCTCAAAGGAGAAAATCTCCTCATATATCCAGTCACTGAACCTGCATATGCAGTGAGAATGATGAATAACTCTGGTCCTTATTTTGGAGACGCACTGGCTCTAGTCCATAGTAACAGAGCTGTAGTTTATAGTAGTCCAGGGAAATATTACAACTTCAACGCTACAGAAATGCACGGAAATAACCTGAACCTGACTGAGTGTGAAGTCTACCAGGTGGAGGGTAAGTTCATTATAATTTGTTGTTGCAGATCTGTTCTCTGACACAGTTCATTTGTTATTATCAATACTGTACATCCCTAAAGTCTATAGTCCAGTTCTTTGTTCAGTATTGCCTAAATACTTAAAACAACTAACTTTGTCTTTGATAGTATATAAAGAATATTGGAGTGAGAAGCAGATATACATTTTTTATATTTATATTTATTAAAATCCAGTCCACAGATGACTTTATTATTGTATTTGGATCGTCCCTTCACTTAAAAGAATATCCGCCCTCCTTTATCTCTAACAAAACAACTGAGTTAAAGCAAAACTGGGGCATATGAAAAATTATTAAAAGTGGACATTAAATTATAAAAAAATGTAAATATGAAACATAAAGACTCAAACAGTTATTATTGCTGTGTTCAGATCACACAGCCTGAAAATACACTGCCTGGCCAAAAAAAAGTTGCAAATAGGCAAAGCAAATAGGTACGAGTCTCCTATTGGGTAATTACTGCATGGGTGATTATCTTTCATCTGGCAACAAGTTATTTAACCCCAACTGATGCAATGAGTAGCTTCTCATTTCTTAAACAACCATGTCTAAAGACACATCCTGTGGTCGTGGAAAAGATGTTTGAGAAGGGTCAAATCATTGGCATGCATCAAGCAGAGAAAACATCTAAGGAGATTTAAGAAACTACTAAAATAGGGATAAGAACTGTCCAGCGCATTATTAAAAACTGGAAGGATGGTGGAGAACCATCGTCTTCCAGGAAGAAATGTGGTCGGAAAAAAATCTTGACTGATTGTGATCGGTGATCTCTTAAACGTTTGGTGAAATCAAATAGAAGAAAAACAACAGTAGAACTCAGGGCTATGTTTAATAGTGACAGTAAGAGCATTTCCACACGTACAATGTGAAGGGAACTCAAGGGATTGGGACTGAACAGCTGTGTAGCCTTAAGAAAACCACTAATCAGTGAGGCTAACCGGAAAAAAGGCTTCAGTTTGCTAGGGAGCATAAAGATTGGACTCTGGAGTAATGGGGGCATCAGGGTAAGAAGAGAGGCAGATGAAGTGATGCACCCATCATGCCTAGTGTCTACTGTACAAGCCTGTGGGGGCAGTGCTATGATCTGGGGTTGCTGCAGTTGCTCAGGTCTAGGTTCAGCAACATCATGTTGCCCAAAGAATGAGGTCAGCTGACTACCTGAATATACTGAATGACCAGGTTATTTCATCAATGGATTTTTTCTTCCCTGATGTTCACGGGCATATTCCAAGATGACAATGCCAGGATTCATGGGGCTCAGATTGTGAAAGAGTGGTTCAGGGAGCATGAGACATCATTTTCAAACATGGATTGGCCACCACAGAGTCCAGACCTTAACCCCATTGAGAAGCCTTGGGATGTGCTGGAGAAGGCTTTGTGCAGTGGTCAGACTCTCCCATCATCAATACAAGATCTTGGTGAAAAATGAATGCAACACTGGATGGAAATAAATCTGGTGACATTGGAGAAGCTTATTGAAACAATGCCTCAGTGAATGTGTGCTGTAATCAAAGCTAGTGACCGTTTTTTTTTTTTTTTTTTGGCCAGGCAGTGTATTTACACTATCTGTCGGACGAGTATTTAAGAGTTGATAGTGTGAAGAATCAAAACACAGGACATTAATATAAAATTGAACAACACTGACTAAAAGTTAACGTGAGACAGTTATATTAATTTGGTTTTAAAGCACCTCAGTCTATATCACAGCTTTAATGTTGATGTGAGCACAATTTAAAGCTGGGAACTCATAATGAGGATAAGATATGACATGAAATTCTACTGGTGATTTTTAGGCATGTTAAACCATCACAAAAAATAGGTTGTATATGTTTTGTAATATTGTTATTCATTTTATTAAAGTTATTTTGCTTTTCAGAAGACACCACTCTACTTGAGAATCCATGGAGGACTATGACCTGGACCTCTGAGTAAGACTGAGCTACCATGCTGTACGATGTCATTAACATTCATTACTTTTCTACAATATACATAAACTATAATAGTTTATACAGACATAATAATATATAATAATGACTATTTAATAATTTCAATATGATAATTGCGCCATGTGGTATGACTGGACACAGTATACTGGTCATTTTAGATTATGATGATGTCTATTAAAAATATTATACAATGAAATTGTTTGTCATGTTTTCCTGGGAGCACAGCTACTAAAATCATATGTTAGCTGACCATGATCAAAACTCTGTTACAATCAAAACCATCTCCACAAGATAAAAAGTCTTTATCTCCTCATTTCTACAGGAAGAGGACAGAGCTGATGGAGAAAATTAAAACCCACAAACCCACGGACAGGTCGGTGACCCAGGTTCGAGTTTTGCTCGTTGGACCAGTTGGAGCTGGAAAGTCCAGCTTCTTTAACTCTGTCAACTCTGTATTCAGAGGACATGTCACCAGCCAGGCCATGTCTGGCAGCTCTGCCACCAGCCTCACCACACAGGTTAGTGCCATCATGATTTCTATTTATGGAGATTTTAAAATGAAAATCATTCAAATCTGTCACTCCATCACTTTGTATCCGGCAGTTTCGCACCTACTCTCTGAAAGATGGGCGGGACGGCAAAGCTCTACCAATCATCTTATGTGATACCATGGGACTGGAGGAAAGTGATGGAGCGGGCCTTGATACAGACGACATCAGCAACATCATCAAAGGTCATGTGCCAGACCGTTATCAGGTACAGTATTTAATCAACAAAAGATGTTTGACATGTTTATTTAACTTTAGTTAATTCCAACTGTCCCCTTCTTTCTCCTCAACTGTTTGACTCAGTTCAACCCCAATGCCAGTATGTATCCAGGCTATAGCTGTCTGAAGTTTCCAGGACTCAAGGACAAGATCCACTGTGTAGTCTACGTCATTGATGCTTGCAAGATCTCCATCATGCCTGCAAAGCTGGAGGAGAAGCTGAAAGACATCCGCAGTCAGATCAACTCAGTGGGTCAGTAGAGGTTTAAAACTTTACAGCCCAGTTTGTAAAAATCAACCTAATTCTGTAAATGTTCTTTTTCTTCCGGTGTTTCCAGAGATTCCTCAGCTGGTCCTGCTCACTCAAGTAGACAAAGCCTGCCCTCTGGTGAAAGAGGACCTGAGAAACATTTATACCAGTGCCTATATTAAAGAGATGGTGAGGATTTTAGGGTTCATTCATTCATCTTCTGTAACCACTTATTCCTGTTAAGGGTCGCAGGGGCTGCTGGAGCCTATCCCAGCTGTCATTGGGCGAAAGGCGGGGTACACCCTGGACAGGTGGATTTTAGGGTTTAACAGAGAAAAAAGTTAGAAAGGTTGGTTTTTAGTTAGAAAGTATTTATTATGTTTTCTTTTGTAAAATAATTATGGTTGTTACTGTTCTGTGTTCTTTTCTGGGGGAGACCAACCTTATATGTGATGCATATGTCACGGTCAGATGGCTTAAAGATAACATCCTTGAATGTAAATGGCCTAAGTAATACAATTAAGAGAAGCAAAGTGTTGGCAAAGTTAAAAAAGGATAAATCACAGGCTGTAATGCTCCAGGAAACGCACATGTCTAATGAAGAACATAATAAGTTGGAGAGGTTTGGATACTTGAATTCTTTTTACAGCTCCTGTAAAAATAGCAGGAAGAGTGGAGTGGCCATTATGGTGTCTAAGTCTTTGAATTTCAACTTAATTAAGGAAGAAGGAGACAACGAAAGAAGATACAATTTGATAATGTATTGGTCACATTTGCTATGTATGTAAGTGTGTGTAAGTGAAAAAAAGTCTTTACTCAGCTCTTGGACAAAATTGTTTCTTATAGTGAGGGTATATTTGTTTGTGCTGGCGACTGGAATACAGTCCTGAATTACTCCTTGGACATGACAAGTAAAAAACAACACAAATTGCACATGTCAAAAAGCCTCCTTCAAAAAGGAGTCTCCATGCTTCTGAGAAAGACACATCAGATTCAATCAAGAAAAAGTGTTTTTCCGATGAGCATCGTAGACAGAGGGTGAAATCATTTGCTCAATAGGAACCTCAGATGTTTCAGACCATCATGCAGTTTACGTAACTATACATTTAAACTGAGGGTCCCAGGTTCACCTCCCCCCATGTTCATGGCTGAGTTGCCTTTAGCAAGCACCTAACCCCTAAACTGCTCTCCGGGCAGCCCACTGTTGGAATACTTCCTCCAATATGTTACTGTTTTTATTTTAATTTTATGTCGTCTTTTGTCATTCAGGTGGAGCAGGTCAGCGCTCGGCTCGGTGTTCCACTGTCTTGTGTCGTTCCTGTCAAGAACTACAGCGAAGAGTTGGAGTTGGACATAAACTGTGACATCCTGCTCCTCAGCGCCGTCAATCAGATGCTTCGCTTCGCTGATAACAACTTTGATGACCTTAGCGAAAAACCGAGCAGTACGTCATGTTCAGTTATGTAATGAAATGTTCCTCAAAATGTCTTGCAGCTGAGTATAACTAGTTCAGCATCTCTACAATAATAAACAGTGACCAACTCAAATCTCTATGTCTGTGTTTATGGTTTTAAAGTAATCACAACAATATAATGGTTATCTTATTCATGGATATTCATACGGCTTTTGTTGGGGAGAACTATAAGAAGAGAAGTGACTTAGGGCAGGCATAGATCATTTTGAGTAGGTTATGTAGCTATTATATCTACATTACCTAAATAAATATAATTATCTTTGAGCTGTGATTTTCTTTGGTAAAATTTTCTATCACAAGTCTGGGACTTTCCAGAACAAATAACTATGCACTGTTGCATTTAAACTGTACACAAGTTCCTTTTTATCTGGAATGTTAGAAACTCTACTTGGAGGCCTCCTTCTTCCTTGTTCTGCTTTAGTCTATTTTGTTGCTGCAGTTCTTCGTCTCTTCAGCTCTGGAAAACCAATCTATGTAAGACTGACTTCAGATGTGAATCTCTTTTCTCTGACCTGCATCACTAAGTAGGTTTACATGGACGATACTTCTTCTGATTATAAGACTATAGCCTCACTGTTTACATGGATGCTGGATGAAATCATTAGATAATACTGGTGTGTACACACGCCCCAAATCATAAATTAGAGTATTACACTTTAGATGTCATAAATAATAATAATAAAAATATATATATATAACAGAAAAAGAAGAAGTGTAGTATTGGAGATGGGAGTTCTTCATTGTTCATGTTAATGTGTTTTACGCTCTAGATTCAGTTTGACAGTTCTTTATTCCTAACATGTTATTATTACATATTTAGCTGTTGATTATAATGATTATTCACATGTCATACATTTGTCCCATTTATCTGTATCAAACCAGTCAGATAAATATTCATTATCTGCAATAAACTGTCAGTTCTTGTGCTTATTGTGTGACACTACATAAGATCATTATAGGTTTATAAGATAAGTTTATAAGATCCAGTCTGAAGACTGTGTTTAATACTCTTTGGTGAACTAAACATGGAACCGTTTGCTTTATGAACAAGTTTTGTAGGATTTACTACAACTTCATTTCAGCCACTAATTTCTGTCAATGAATCTGACTTAGTGCGCTCGACTTTCACGACTTTGAAAGTCGACTTTCATAAAAATTAAGAGAAGATTATGTGTGCTCAACTAACAGCGGGTGTAATCGGCGGTTTAGACTTCTGTGTTAAGTTGATGCAGAAGCTATGGCGACAGCGCAGGCCCCTACATGGACCCTAGTGCCATAACTGACGTAGGCCTACACCTCCCCAGAAATGTAACTACGCGCCGCGGCGACGCAGAGCACAACAGCTGTGATTGGTTGTTCACTTTGTGGTCTTATGTGTTAGTAGCTGGCACTCTTATCCTGTTATTAACGTAATTTTATCTTTTTCTCTCTTGTTTCCCTTTTAGCATTTTTTGTATTTCTTTTTGATTTTTCTCATTTTGGGATCTTATGTTTTATTTAATTTCTTCTACTTTGGAATTTATATTTATTGACTGATTTTACTGTGCTGTTGTTGGTTTTATCCAGCCTCGATGAATGCTGTTCCAATTTGTAGTGCTTTGTGCATTATTAAATTGTGTGTGTGTGTGTGTGTGTGTGCGTGTGTGCGTATGTGTGTTGGGGGAGGGGGGAGGGGAGGTGTAGGTGGGTCTACTGTAGAAAGCACTTTGTGGTACAGTTTGTATGAAAAGTGCTATACAAATAAAGTCTGACTGATTGCATGTTTCCACTTTAGTATTTCTGGCTGCTTCTCCATCTCCGCAATTTTCGAATTGTTTGTTTTGGATCAATACAGATGGAACAGGAAAGGTTAACTGAGGAGGTTTAGAGATACAAACATTGTATGACTTGTCTTCGGTGAAATTTTGGTGAACGTTTCAGTCGCCATTGTTGAAAGTGAAGCTGGACGTAGAAACCAAAATGGACCTGACTGGCTAGACACAGCGCCCACTAGTGTTTGGGTGGTGTTGTTACAGAGCGAGCCAGACTGACAAGCGTACAGGTATAAATGGCTCCCACCGGCATAGGCTACGTACGTAGGTTACAGCGTTTATGTCCCGCAGTACTTTAAAAGAGCCTTAAGACTGGCATGGCTTGAGTTCACATTTAACCCTTTATAGGACCAAAAAACACTTCAGTAACTTCAGTACACATTTTAAATTGTGTTCCTGTGCCTCTCAGTGAGGTTGAGAAGCATGTGGTTTTCACCCAACAAATCAGTGAAGATCAAGGCAACATTCTCAGGTTAAATCAGGGTCAAATGTGGTCTGCAAGGTCCACTTCTTCATGAACGCTGAGCATAACTGCTTTATTAGGTACCAAGAAGAAGTGGCCTAATGTTGTCTAATGTGATAAAGTGTCTGTTGACGAGTGCCTGAATCAGCACTTATGTTCTAATGGTCTAAAATCCATGTTTACATTTGTTTACCACTTAAGGACAAGGAACCATATATGGTTGATTCATTAACCTTGATTTTCTACATGAAAATTTAAAAAAAATTGAAAAATTTACAAAAGTAAACAAAAAAAGTCTTCTTATGCCCTACAATAACACTCTGGGGTTGAAATTTGAATTTCCAAATATTTCAATGAGCGCCCTATAAAGGGTTAAGTTGTTACTACAGGGGAAATAGTGAACTAGGTACAGCAATGCAAGAGAAAGAGTTGAATCTAGGAAGCAATCTCATCACTTTCATTAGTGCTGACTGGAGACTGACTGGTACACATCTGTCCAGCTGCCCACAGACTATAACTACTCTCATCTCTGCAGACAGAAGAGAAGGAGGTAAGACTTTAAATATTAAAGGGCTGTATATTTCAACGTTGTCAGTAATACTTGGGGAGTTTGTTCTGTGTGATGTATGTGCAGTGTCATGTCATTTAGTTAAATTCTGCTCGCTGATTTAATCCAGCAGAGACATGGTAGGCTATTTAGATTTTGAAAATGTTTCTATAGTGTGTTAAAATCAGTGTGATGGTGGAAGAAACGTTTTGTTTATGGATGTGCCTCATCCTTCCCGTTACTCAGAAACAGAAACTTAAGAGAAAGGATCGTCATACTGAAATGAAACTTTGGCAAAGCAAGTTCTCATGGGGGCGCTAGGGAGCCGCAATGTAGTAAGAGGCACCTTTTGTCTCGACTATTAATATATATTATATTACATCTACGCTTGAAATTACAAACTAAATGTGGTTACTTTTAACACCACTCGGGGAGGTCAGTGGGTTGCAGAACCGACGCTGATGGTAGCAAATCTCCGAAAACACAATTAAATCTAAAACCTCCTCGGCTAAAAATCCAGACAAATATCAGACCTGACCCCACCTGTACCTGGATTAAGCAAGAGCATGGTCACCTGAACAACCAAAGCTGGCATCCTCTCTTCTTTGAGGAACGATATGTCGTCAGTTATTACAGGAGAAAGGATGAGTGCGCTTGGAGGAGGATTTTAAATCATCGCTGAAGGAGGAAGTAAAAGACCTGTAGTACAAACTACGGTAACGGACCTCAAGAAGCAAGTCGAAGATTTAAAAGAAAAGTGTGAGGACATGGAGGGCAGGATGTGGACAGGAAATATACTTTCCGTACACGGATCACGGGTGTAGCTGAAGAGCCGAGGTGGAGCTCTCCAGATGTGTCATGCGCAAACGAGCCGAATCTAAGAACCGGTGTTTGGTAGTGAATCCGAAGAGCCGATTCCGAACGAGCTAGAGCCGGCTCCCCACTTTTTTATTTATTTTTTTCCTTTTGCTCGTTCATCTCCGCTGCTCCCGTGACGACAAGGACAGGAGTGGCCAATCACATGTGAAGACTTTGGCTCATACCATTGTGTGAAAGCAGTGAGAGGGGGATAGATGCTGTGGCTGACAGAGTAAGACAGCAGACAGCGGTGAGGAAAAGAGTAGGCTGAAATTTAAAGACAATCGGGGTGGCAGAGCCTTCGCTGCAAAATGAAAATAATATTAATAGCAGGTTCCACCACAAACCTGCTCAAGGACATTTGCTGTTTGGTTCTGTTTTGGCTTGTGTGGATTTGATTGCAGTGTTTTGCTCATTTGTTTGCACTATTAAAGTTTTACTGAAATATTAAACAAAAGTAAGAAAGCTTTTGTAACAGAATAATGGCACAACATGAGACAATTATTAGGCTTCTCATAAAAACATTGAATGCTAAAGGGTTTCTCAACACACAAACCATATGTATTTGCTGTGTTGGGTTAAAATATTAAGCTATAAACGATACTAAATAAAGAGCCGTTCAGGAGCCGAGGGAAACGACTCTTCTTTGGGAGCTGTGGCAAAAGAGCCGGCTCTCAGAAAAGAGTCGACTGCCCATCACTACTCCAAACTACTCAAAGAAGTGTTACACTTGGACAGGACAGGTCAGCGGATGCTGAGATGCATAGAGCGCAGAGGTCGCCAACTTTCTGCAGAGTCAATCTCTACAGACCTGAAGGTTCATGTGGCCTTCAGATTAGCTCAAGTACGTAGAGAGCTTCATGGAATGGGTTTCCATGGCCAAGCAGCAGCATCCAAGCCATACTGTACGATGCAAAGTGTCCGATGCAGTGGTGTAAAGCACGCCGCCACCAGACTCTAGAGCAGTGGAGATGCGTTCTCTGAAGTGACAAATCACGCTTCTGCATCTGGCATCTGATGGACGAATCTGGGTTTGGAGAGGAGAACGGTACTTATCTGACTGCATTGTTCCAAGTTTGAAGTTTGGTGTGTGTGTGTTTGGGGGGGGGGGGGGGGGGGGGGGGTTCAGGTGCTGGGCTTGGCCCCTTAGTTCCAGAGAAATGAACTCTGAATGCTTCAGTATACCAAGAGATTTTGGACAATTCCAGGCTCCCAACTTAGAGGGAACAGTTTGGGGATGGCCCCTTCCTGTTCCAACATGACTGCGTGCCAGTGCACAAAGCAAGGTCCATAAAGACATGGATGAACAAGTTTGGTGTGGAAGATCTTGACTGGCCTGCACAGAGTCCTGACCTCAACGCGATAAAACACCTTTGGGATGAATTAGAGATCCTAAACCTTGTGAAAAGCCTTCCCAGAAGAGTTGAAGCTGTTATAGCTGCAAAGGGTGGGCCGACGTCATATTAAACCCTATGGATTAAGAATGGGATGTCACTTAAGTTCATATGCGTGTAAAGGCAGATGAGCAAAATACTTTTGGCAATATTGTACATGTAATAATAGTCACAAAATGATTCTAAAATGTGTTGAATTCAGAGTAATGTAGGAGAAATATTTGGTGTAGTTTAATCATAGGTGAGGCTCATGTGTTGTCAGCTTGATGTGAAATCTAATGCTATTGCTCTGCTGACATGTAAGATGAAGCTGTGGTAAATCTTGTTTTTCTTGTCAGAAGAATGGAAGCCCATTTGCCTCAATTTAAAAAAAAGTCATAACAAAGCTCTCAAATCTCAAAATAATATGTTAATATGTTATATAAAAACTGGTATTGTAGGAATTAAACTCAAATTCAGATTATCATGCTGTTTGTGGTATTATGTATAATGGGTTTTATTTTGTTGGTGCTAATTTCCTGTCCAGTGAGATAAAGAGTAGGTGAAAACTAGTTGATATAGTTAGTCCAGATACTTTTTTAATGCGTTTTTGTTTTGTTTTTTTGTTTTTTTTTAGACTCCAAGATATTTGATCAGGATCCTTTCGACGCTCAACAGAACAATTTTCCACTATGAACCCTCGGCTAACAGTGAACCAGCAGAGAACAATCTGCTCTCAGCTGGGAAGGGTCAAACTACAGCTGCTGTACAAGGCCAGCGTCCATGGATACACCAATGTAGCCTTCCACCAGAGATGTGACAACCGCTTTCCCACTGTGTCTGTGGGCTATAACGCCTCTGGCTTTGTGTTTGGAGGCTACACCAAACAACCCTTTAGTCAGTCTGGACAGTACGTCCATGATGACCAGGCCTTTCTTTTCACATTCAAAGGAGAAAATCTCCTCAAATATCCAGTCACTCAACCTGCATATGCAGTGAGAATGATGAATAACTCTGGTCCTTATTTTGGAGAAGCATTGGTTCTAGTCCATGGAAACAAAGCTGCAGTTTATAGCAGTCCAGGGAAATATTACAACTTCAACGCTGCAGAAATGCACGGAAATAACCTGAACCTGACTGAGTGTGAAGTCTACAAGGTGGAGGGTAAGTTCACTGTAAACGATCACAGTTTTTTTCTGCAGATCTTTGTTTAGTATTGTTTAAATACTTAAAAGCAAACAATTTTATCTAGTATATAAAGATTATTGGGAGTGAGAAGCAGAAATACATTTTTATATTTTATTTCTTTTTTAAATCCTGTCTCCAAACAACTTTATAATAATTTGGATATTTGGATCGTCCCTAAACTTAAAAGACTAGCCTCCCTCCAGTATCTCTAAAAAATGCAGGACACAATTTAACAACCTTAACTGAAAGTTAATGTGGGACAGTTATGACCACAGTCCAGTTGTTTCCTCACAGGGAGATGTTGTAGAGTCATATGGCGTCAAAGGACCTCCTCGACCTGTCCACGGAGCAGGACAGAGACAGCAGCCTGTCACTGAACAAGCTTCTCTGTCTGACTATGGTGTCCTGTAGAGGGTGGTGGACATTGTTCATGATGGACCGGAGTTTGTTCAGTGTTTTGTCATCTGCCACCGATGTCAGGGACTCCAGCTCTGCCCCCCTACCACAAAGTCCTCCTTCTATATCAGCTTATACCAGCCACAAGGTGTCCTTCTTCTTAGTGCTGCCTCCTCAGCACACCACAGCATAGAAGGTGGCAATGATAGTCTGGTAGAACATGTCCAGCAGCTTCTGGCAGATGTTAAATGACCCTAGCCTCCTGAGGAAATGACCAGTCCAGTTTGTGATCCAGCTGTAGACTCAGGTACTTGTAGGTCTGAACCACCTCTACACATTCCCTGCTGATGGTTACTGGCTACAGGTGGGGCCTGGACCTCCAGACATCCACTGCCATCTCTTTGGTTTCAGCTGTATTGATCAGAAGTTGGTTTACACCATGAGATGAAGTTGTTGACCAGATTCTTGTAGTCCTGCTCCTGTCCATCCCTGATACACCCCACAATTGCAGCGTCATCTGAGAACTTCTGCAGGTGACATGACTCTGTGTTGTGCTTGAAGTCCGAGGTGTACAGGAGGAATAGGACAGTCCCCTGTGGTGCTCCAGTGCTACTGACGACAGTCCCGGACATGCAATTCTCCAAACTGACATACTAAGTTCTCCCAGTGAGATAGTCCGCTATCCAGGAAGTGAGATGTGAGTCCACTCCCATCTATGTTAGCTTGTCTCTCTGCAGCAGGGGCTGGATGGTGTTGAATGCACCAAAAAAACATAATCCTCACAGCAGCATTCCCCCTGTCCAAATGTGAGACACACCTCATTAGTGCAGCCATCCTTCAACTTCTGCTCCACCTTAGTTATGTATCTCCTTTGCCCTTCCGGACCTTGAGTTCCAGCTGCATGTGCTTCAGCTCCTCTTGGTCACCGTCCTTAAAAGCCTTCTTCTTCTGGTTAAGAAGGGCCTTGATGTCGCTGGTGATTCAGGCCTTATTGTTGGGGAAGCAACACACAATTCTGGTTTGAACAACAACATCCATACAGAAGTTGATGTAGTGATGTAGTTGGTGGTGCATCCAGTGATCCTGCATAGTCAGTGGACTGGAAGCAGTCCTTCAGATTTGCCTCTCCCTCAGGCAACCATTTCCTGACAGAGCATTTGGTGGTGGATTGTCTTGCAACCTGCAGCCTGTAGTGAAGTTGGAGAAGGATCAGATTGTGGTCTGATTTCCCCAGCAGTGGTAAAGGTGTAACCTTGTATGCATCCTTCATGTTTGCATATAGAAGGTCATTAGTCCTGGTAGGACAATCCACATACTGGACGAAAGCAGACCGTTAAGAGTCCAGTGTTACGTGGTTGAAGTCTCAACATGAAGGCATCAGGAAGCTGAGTCTGAAGTCTGGCTACTGTTGTGTGGATGACGTCACAAGCAACAATGGCACCTGCTCGTGGGGGGATGTAAACACACAGAGTGATGGCGTGTGTGACTTGTACACGTTGCATGTTAAACCATCACAAAAATTAAATTGTGTAAGTTTTGTAATCTTGTTATTCATTTTAATTAAATGTAATTATTTTGCTTTTCAGAAGACACCACTGTACTTGAGAATCCATGGAGGACTATGACCTGGACCTCTGAGTAAGACTGAGCTACCATGCTGCACAACGTCATTAACATTCATTGCTTTCTACAATATACATACACTATAATAGTTTATACATACATTATACTATATAATAATTATTAACTATTTAATCGTGTCAGCATGATAATTGCACCATGTGGTATGACTGGACACAATATACTGGTCATTTTAGATTATACTGATGTCTATTTAAAATATTATACAATAAAATTGTTTGTCATGTTTTCCTGGGAGCACAGCTACTAATATCATATGTTAGCTGACCATGATCAAAACTCTGTTACAATCAAAACCATCTCCACAAGATAAAAAGTCTTTATCTCCTCATTTCTACAGGAAGAGGACAGAGCTGATGGAGAAAATTAAAACCCACAAACCCACGGACAGGTCGGTGACCCAGGTTCGAGTTTTGCTCGTTGGACCAGTTGGAGCTGGAAAGTCCAGCTTCTTTAACTCTGTCAACTCTGTATTCAGAGGACATGTCAGCAACCAGGCCATGTCTGGCAGCTCTGCCACCAGCCTCACCACACAGGTTAGTGCCATCATGCTAATGATTTCTATTTATGGTGATCTTAAAATGAATATCTGTCACTCCATGACTTTGTATCCGGTAGTTTCGCACCTACACTCTGAAAGATGGGCGGGACGGCAAAGCTCTGCCAATCATCTTATGTGATACCATGGGACTGGAGGAAAGTGATGGAGCGGGGCTTAATACAGATTGCGTCAGAAACATTGTTAAAGGTTATCTGCCAGACCGTCATCAGGTACAGTATTTAATCAAGAAAGATGTTTGACACGTTGATTTAACTTTAGTTAATTCCAACTGTCCCCTCCTTTCTCCTCTATTGTTTGACTCAGTTCAACTCCTATGCTGATAAGTATCCGGTAGTCTATGGCTATCTGACGGCTCCAGAGCTCAAGGACGAAATCCACTGTGTAACCTATGTCATTGATGCTTGCAAGATCTCCATCATGCCTGCAAAGCTGGAGGAGAAGCTGAAAGACATCCGCAGTCAGATCAACTCAATGGGTCAGTACAGGTTTAATTTCAGTTGCAAGAAAAATATGAAATGTTAAGTGAGATCTCAAAACTTTACAGCTCAGTTTATAAAAACTGACCTAATTCTGTAAATGTTCGTTCTGTTCTGGTGTCTCCAGGGATTCCTCAGCTGGTCCTGCTCACTAAAGTGGACGAAGCCTGCCCTCTGGTGAAACAGGACTTGAGAAACATTTATACCAGTGCCTATATTAAAGAGATGGTAAGGATTTTAGGATTTAACAGAGAAAAAGAAAATGTGTTTTTTAGTTAGAAAGTATTTATTATGTCGTCTTTTGTGATCTAGGTGGAGAAGGTCAGCGCTCAGCTCGGTGTTCCACTGTCCTGTGTCCTTCCTGTCAAGAACTACAGCAAAGAGTTGGAGTTGGACATGAACTGTGACATCCTGCTCCTCAGCACCGTCATGCAGATGCTTCGCATCGCTGATGACTACTTTGATGACCTTAGCCACAGATTGAACGATATGTCATGTACACTTATATAATATCATGTACACATACATTATATGTGCAATAGTACTACACCATAAGTGTAAAAACATTTTACATTTCAACCCATATATATTACAACTCAATCTGTGCAATATTTCTACCTGATTCTGTTCCACTATTTATCTTTTATAGTTACCCTTTTTGCTCTTGCTATTTTTTTATTCTGCATCTTTCTGTAAGCTGTTGTGAACTGCAATTTCCCCATTGCAGGACTAACAAAGGTTTTTCTTATTCTTATAATGAAATGTTCCTCAAAATGTCCTGCAGCGATATATATATATATATATATATATATATAGATATATATATATATATATATATAGTAGCTTTGGTAACTTTTTCTATCACAAGTCTGGGACTTTCCACAACAAGCAGCTCTGTATGCGCTGTTGCGTTTAAACTATACACAAGTGCCTTTTTATCTGGATTGTTGGAAAATCTACTTGGAGGCTTCCTTGTTTTTTTTTGAGCTTGGAGTTGACTGGTTGTTGAGGATCTTGTGAAAGAGAATTGACTTCAGATGTGAATCTCTTTTCTCTGACCTGCATCACTGAGTAGGTTGACATGGACGATACTTCTGATTATAAGACTATAGCCTCACTGTTTACATGGATGCTAGATAAATACTTCCGTGTATACATGCTCCAAATCATAAATTAGAATAATCATTCATTCATTTTCTGTAACTACTTGTCCTCTGGAGGGTCGCAGGGGTGCTAGAGAAATCAGAATTCTACATTTTTGAAAACAAAATCTTCCACCAAGTCTAGTGTTGAATCCAGCAGAAGTCTAACAGAAGACGTTTGTGGCGTTCATCCTCTCTATCGATTGCTTGTTTTATTGGACTGTAATCATATCTTTTAATATGATGTTTACTATATGTTTACTATATTCCTTTTTGCTATGAGATACTTTCTGATTGTTGCTACAGTTGCTCGCCCCCTCCAAATTTGGCTAGTCACTGCTGTCAATTGATATATGGATATATATAATATTTAATCTTGTTTCATTGCATGATAGACTATGTTAATGCACATTTATTTTTTTTCTAAATATAACTTTGTTTTTTATTTTTTAATATTTACACGAGTGGCGAAATATGCTTGATTTGTTCAAATGTACATTGTTATTATTGCAATTATCCAAATAAATGAGAATCACTGTCCAGAATATTCTTCAGAATAAACTCATATAGATCCTTTTACGTCCTATGTCAAGACTACATCATGGCAGTTAGCTGGAGGCAGAAACCACAGTCGCTGATGCTCAAAATGTCATCTTGCTGTGTTGTAGGGTGCCAGAATCTGAGAAGTGGGGTTAACAGCTCCAAACTGAAACTTAATCATATACCACTGAGTCAAAAAGATGATAGAAACCTTTGATTTAACGCGATAAAAATGAGAGGAGTGGACCGAGGCGATCATCAAAAATGCTTGTTTCTGCCTCCGCATTAGCAATAGCATTTGATAGCTCATATATAGAATCTTTTTATTCTATATATAGAATATATAGGTCATAGGTCCATTTTAGTTGATGGAGATACGCACGGTGCCTCGGGTGACTTTGGAGCCAGTTTATTTGGGAAAATAGCGGTAATTTTGCCAATACAAGGAAGTGGAGACACGCTGTCCATATTTATATACAGTCTATGCTCCCACTAGAAAGTTAGCTAATGTTAGAATAATGAGCTATGCTGATACTTTGCTTCATTAATTTCATATTTTGCTAAACACAACACAGCTACCATCATTTTGCTTTTACATTAGCATCTTAGCCATTGGCTTATGTAATAGCCTCCGTTTACATACTGATTAGCCTCTGTAACTATCGCATATAGGTATAACCAGCAGGTAGTTAACTCTTTGGTTGACAATTACTAGATGTAGGTTACTTAACCAGCCATGCCGTCGGTTTTGTTCACAATAACCCAAGCCTGATGCAGGTTTGTTGTCAGGCCATGCCGCTAGCTAACTTCGGCTCATGTAACAAAAAACTCCTCTGTTAAATTTTTGTACATTAAGTCTTGTTCATGACCATCCAGGACACAATAATAGGCATCTAAGGATTTATATACCCCCATTTTCTTTTTAGTGCTTGGTTTCCTGTCACATCCTCCATCCATTGTGTTATTGCGTACGGTTCGGCCAGTATGGTCCCGTCTATTAATGTTAACTTTTTCAAATAACACTCGCGGTCATGTGGAGTGAGTGATCGTACATATTTTGACAAAAAAACAAAAAAACAACCATGTTTTCTTCCACCATTGTCAAAAACAAAGTCGACAGAAGCTGCAAGTCCATGTTAGTATTCCTGTGGGTTGTTTTGCCTCCAATTAAGCCCCGCCCATTAGAAAAGTCATCATGTTTACTAACACAAAAGGGGTCTATTGCAGGGTTGTTATATTCAGTTTAGTTCACGGGCCACATACAGCCCAATTTGATCTCAAGCAGGACGCTCCAGTAAGATAATAACCTATAAGTAACGACAACTCCAGATGTTTACCATTTGTTTTAGTGCAAAGTAGAACAAGTAAATTAGGAGAATGTTTGAGTTTAATAAGCTATCCTTCAAATTCCTTAAGAAAAATACGTGCAATTTTGGCACATTGCTGTCTGCTGTTTAGTCCTGGGTCTCAGTGTTGTGTTCTGTCCACTTCTCTTACTAAAACAGTTGACAAATGTGGGACAGAAGTTATTTTCACTGACAAATTGCAGTGTTCAGTGTCATTTTCGCACTTTGCAAACTCTGGCCAGATTAGACCCTCTGGCGGGTCGCATGTTTGACATGTGCGGCCTATGGGAAGCTCTGACAATATGCCGTCTCTTTTAAACTATTCAGAGTAGCCTTGTATTGTATAAAATGTATTAATGTTGAGTTGAAATGAATCTCCTCCAATCCATTCCTTTGCTCTTCATTGTTATTGGATATTACTGTATTGTTTGAACCAGGGTTGTCAAACTAATTTTAGTTCAGGGGCCACGTAACTTAACAGCATAATAACCTGTAAATAACAAAAACAATAAGATTTTTATTTTTATTTTAGTGAAAAGAAGCAAAAGTACTTCATGATAATGCTTACATTTAATGAACTACCCTTTTAAGAAACATTTTATGAACAACCTAGAAAAGCTGCATTTTCAATGCATTGCCGCCATCTACTGTTTAGTTCTGGTCTCAGTGTTGTGTTATGTCTGCGACTCTGACTAAAACCGTGTGGCCACTAGTGGAAAAACTGCAGTGAATGTTTTCTATGTAGTTTTCACACTTTGCAAATTCATCCCGTGGGCCAGATTGGACCCTCTGGCCAGAGTGGACCCTCTGGTGGGTCGGTTTTTGATCCCGGGCCGTATGTTTGACACCCCTGGCTTAAATGTTTGGAGCAAAAGAACAATAAATGAGGAGCATGTGAATGTACCATTTGTCCTCCCACTCTTGGAGAGCTCCAAGTACCCCAAGTACTGCTGGGAGATGTAGTAATTTTGACTGCTTCTTCGCTTTTAAGTGTAACTGTTGTTAGAGGGGCATTACATGTGATGCTTGTTCTTTAGTTTCTTACAATATATGCCTAAAACATTTCTTTTACTGTCTGTTGATTAAAATATAAGTTCTGCTACATTATCATTATTGTTACAGTATCACTAGCAATTAAGTCAAAGTGTTTGTGCTGTAAAACGTTATTATTAGTCAATGCTATAATTATAATTATTCATCCTGTGTATAGGCACTCATTTCGTTTGTCCAGATGAAACGAGTTTTAGTCAAAAGTAGAAATGTTCCCCGGCTTTATTTGCAGGCTAACTCCTTTGAAACAATTAAAAAAAAATGTCTGGTGTCATTTGTAGTTCATTAAAAGACAATAAACAGATCTGAATTTATCTTTGTCAACAAAAGCTCAAAGCGAATGAACATAAAAACTGTAATTTATTAATGTAGCTCAGACAGTAACTGTACAGCAAACAGTGATGGGAGTCCCTCCCCGTGGTGTTACAACAAACTGTAAACTACACAACGCACACGTTACAGCTGTAATCCGACTCACCGCCTGCTTTTGCATCGTTGAAGTCAACTGGATTAGAGTGGATTATAAATTGGCAGCTGGCCTCTCAGCGACAATTAAAAAAAAAAAATAAAAAATAATACAAAAAAAAATAAAATAATAAAAACGTCTAAAGGAACACATCTCGAAATAGTGTTTAAAATATCAACGCTGTGGTTAGTGCACATAATAGACAAGGGGGCGCTGTCTTTGACTTGGCCACAGTTAACATTGAACTGGTTGTACAGCTTTCACACACTGACCAACAAGAACGATGCACGACGGTGAAGGAGGAATGTCCTGGAAACGCAAAACACACCTGGAACTCAGTGACACTCGGTCCGTCAACTTCTGCATGCATGTCCTCCGGTCGAGTTGGCCACGGCCAGAGGTTTCCGCGCGGGGCTGACCTTTCACAACGAGGTTCAGTGCGGACTGTTGGGAGCTCAGAGGAAGACCAGCGGAAAGAGAGGGAGCAGAGGTGAGGCTCTTATGGCACAGCTGATGCTCTCAAACAGCCCCGAAGCAGTCGGATTGGCTTTTCTCCGGTCAAGGCGACTGCTTCAGTCATCGACAGAGAAGGCAGCCACGTGAAGAGGAAACAGTTCGACTTCGACCGCTCCGATTGCAGTGCAGAACACACATGTACTCACACACATCCACACACACAAAAAAACAAATCAAGGGATTGGTCCGAGTCCAAAGGCCGAGCTCAGTGTCAACCAGGCTTGGGGGGTAAAGGAGGGATATTGGCACCTACGCTGCAGCTTTTTTACCTGTTAACACAGCTGACTAACACGCTTTAACGCCACACAAAGACCTTTATGGCTTAATGTCAACAAAAATCAAACCTCCTTTATATTCATCAAGCAGCAGACTAATAAGCATTAAATATCAGAAGTTTCTTTTGAATGTGGAATCATCAGCCATCAGCTAAAAATAAAGTGACTACAAGTGAGATAAAAAAAAGTGTTTAAGACTGTGTGTAGCTCTGTATAGATTCTGCTGTTCATTGTGTAAAGTGTTAATTAAAAAAGTAAATAGTTTTCATGCAACAAAGCTCAAGGAGGGCGTTGGCACGGTTGCTCAAATGCCTGTTTTGGACCGTTTGGCAATGCGGTATTACAACTTATTTTCCTTCTTAATGAAAACGATGTTGATTTAAGGGATGACTTGTGCTCTGTGTCAAGTTTAATGCACTGACTCTGGCATCTAGGGTCCTCCTCTCAGTCTGTCTGTGTTTACTGGGACTGTTTTACGGCTCTGTGTCATTTATTGAATGAGCAAACTAAAATGCTAGCCTAAAACGAGATCAACAGATTTGACAAATTAAAAATAAAAAATAAAAAATGAAACGCAGCCAGTTAAATCTACTTTGAATGCCTGAAGCCGTCGCCACAGCTTACTTTAAATCAACTATGAATTACACAGAATCGTTAAAAGTATTAAAAGGAAGGACTAGACTCAGCTAAACAAACGTTTCACATGATAATAGCTTCATAATCTGACTCCAGCTGCATGAAAAACAAAAAAAGAAAAAACAGTTAAAACATTACTTACAGGCAGGAGCTGGGGTCGGGATTATTAAAAAAAAAAAGTGTGAAGTTAACAAAAACTCTTCGGCAGGTTGTCACTTTGGCTCTTCAGCGTTTGGACTGGACGCGATCGATCACACACTGTGCTTACGTTAACATCTAGAGAGATGACATTCAAATTTCCAAACAGTAGAAAAGAAATTAAAGAACTTTTCCTTGTGTTTTTTTTTTCTTCTTCTTCTTCTCTTAAAGAACTGTACAAGATTATTTAAAAAAAACAAACAAAAAAAAATGAATCAATAATTAGTTATACATATTTATATGACAACATGGTTTACGTTATATTACTATAAAGAATACCACTTTGTTTTGTTCTCATTTAAGACTCTTCCTATGCAGTATTCCTTTTTCAGAGAGCTGGAGCGTCGCTGCGCTGAGATATTTTTATATGGTAACGTTAAAATACCTCTGTGATGTAGCTGTACTAGTATCAATAAAAGTATTGTCCTAATAGTGAGACTGAATTCAGATTTAGTTCTAATTTCACGCAGATCAAATGGCAGCATCCCTGCAGCTGCAGCGTCTGACCACAGGGTGGCGCTAACCGACCTAGAAGACAGATCGTCAGCATGAACCTGAACTTAAAACCCACATCAGGCCTCACTGATGCTTCACCCTCACCTGTCTCATCACCTGTGAAGCAGAGAAAGTCAAAAGACTCTTTATGGTTCACTCAGAGACAGGAGGCTGGTCAGGGGCCCGCCTTCTTCTTCTACTTCTTCTTCTGTCCTTATCCTTTCAGATATTTGCAGTCCAGGAAGCCAGAGAGCCCCGCTAAAGCCACCTGCAGGAAAAAGGAATACTGCATTCTTCGGCTGCTCGTTTCTTCAGCGTGTGTTGTTCAGCTCTAGTGTGCATCCTGCAAGGGAAAGAAAGGGGAATGGAGGGTTGAGGGTAGGGGGATCATCTAAGCAGCCCCTTCCTTTGGAGAGGATGGGGTCTGGGACGTAGAGCTGGAGGACGAGGAGGAGGACGCGGAGCTCTTCAGAGACCCCAGGGTCTTGCTGAACCAGGAGTTCTTGGCGGCCTGGATCTCGTTCATCAGGACTCCCCGCTGATGCTCGAGCTCCTGCAGAGCGACAATAAAGGAGCAGGATTCAGTCAGAGGGAGGAGCGGGGAGGAGGAGGAGGAGGGGGAAGACGATTTTCTCTTTAAAGCTCATCTTAAAACACACTCTCCTGTGTCACACGGCTCTGCAGTTTGATGCAGGCCATGTTGCAAAACACATCTGCAGTCATGCAGTACATGATTCACAGTTCAAACAGACGAAGGTCTCCGTCAATGCTCCTGTCTATTCTGATATAATAAAATATATGACCCCTGCAGAGTAAATATGTATGAAGAGTCACCTAGGCGCACATACTTTTTTTTATGTCATGGGCTCAGGTTCATTTGTATGCTCTGTATCTTTTCATCTGGCCAACATTTTAATTTATTCAATCCCTCCAGTCTCACCTGTGCCTTGTGTTTAGCATTAATTAATAAATATTAGCATGCTAACGGGCTATAAACTAATATTTGATAAGATGCAGACATTTCTCCTAAATCTGCTCCTCCGCGCTCGGTGCAACGCCCCGGGAGAAGTCACTGATGATGATAATCATCAGCCCACGCTGCTGCTGACCTGGATGCGACACTTGGCCTCCACCAGCTGTAGTTTCGTCTGCGCCAGCTCCAGCTCCATCTGTCTCAGCTGCTCCTTCAGCCCGTCCTTCTCCTCGTCCAGCGGTTCGTTGGAGGTCTTGTCGCTGCCGGGGGACGAAGCCTGGAGGGACCCCAGGGTGCCGAACAGGTCCCTGCAGTGGTCGCAGCCCATCACTTTATTCTGCACCGGGACAGGAGAGGATGCAGTTTGTTTAGCAGACTTAGGAGGAGAATAATATAAGCATTAGATCACCAGTAAACATACATGTTTTCTGTCTCTGCTACAAACACTAGAGCAGTAGAAACATTATTCATTTAGTGTTTCATCTTTGTGAGGGAACTTCAGGAGATTCAGACTCTCTGTGGGGTAACTTATCCACTGGGTAGCTTCCCAGTGTGACATCCAACAATGTTGTAGGCTCGCTAAAGCCTGGAAATCACCAAATTTCTCTGTGTTTTGTCCAATTTCATTCATTCATTGATTCATATTCTGTAACTGCTTGTCCTCTGGAGGGTCGTGGGGAGGCTGGAGCCTGTCTCAGCGGTCATTGGGCGAGAGGCGGGGTACACCCTGGATGGGTCTCCAGTCTATCACAGGGCTAACACAGAGAGACAGACAACCATTCACACTCACACCTACGGCCAACTTCTTCTCATGACTCTAAATCCAGCATAGAAATGATTTCTCTCTTAAATCCTTCTGAATTGTTGTGTGCTTTGTCTGCTCTTGCGACACAAAGTATATTGAGAAAGAAATCAGAGCTGTCTTGGCCCGAGGTGTTGCTCTGCCACACCCACAGAAAAACAACAACATCGCATGTTTGACGAGGGCTAAACGCCTCGTGTGGGATTATTTGTGCAATAAGTTTCCTCATGGATATGATAAGGTGGGCGTGCCCGTCTGCCTAATGTCAGAATCAGGCTTTGTTCTCTAACGCGACGTCTCCTGACTTGCTTGACTGGGCATTAGCGGCGTGATCTCACCCTGACGATGTCCAGCTCCTCTTTTGTCGCCGCCTGCTGTTTTTCCAGCCTGGTGCTCAGCTGGGAGCAGATCTGAAACGCAGAGAGGAAGCTGGGTAAGAGACGACGGATTCTCCCAACTCAAGCCGAGGGGCAAAACAAACGGTACCTGTTTGTACTCGGCTATGATCGCCGTGGTTTTCTTGATCTCCAGCTCGGCTTTTTCCAGCTCCCTCCTGAACACCTCCTTCAGCTGGTGGAGAAAGAACAAGACGACAAAATAATTAAATATTAAGGGTATGAGGTGGATGAGCTTGATAATATGTTCACGCAGCTAATGCTATGCTGCATTTGTACACAGAAACTTTATCTGTAATGGCCAAGTTTGCAATCAATGGTAACCACGATTATATTTTGACAATATAAACTTGAACAGTTATGGTGAATTTACTCACTTATGGCTGGCTTTTCTGCAGTGTTTAGTTCAGTTTCTTTCTCTTTAAAGACGTATTATGTTATAATGAAATATGAGTCTTCAGGATGTAATTATTTTCCTGCTTAAACAGCGCAGTGTGCGTCTTACAGCCTTTATAAGCCAGCTGCTCCTTTGCCTTTAAGGCTGTTACATACTCCGCGAGAAGCAAGAAGTTTGTTCTCGCTCCTCGGGCTGCGAGAACAAAGTGACGTCATTTTGTTCTCGCAGCTTGCATCAACTAGGCAGAACTTTTTTCTCGTGTGGCGTCCAGTTACTATTCTGTGATTGGTCAGAAATTGGAAGTGGTTAATGCTAGTGGCCACTCTGTTAGCTCCCAGATGCCAATATTCCCAGTGCAACCGCTAATCTCTCCTGGGCAGAGATTAGCATACTGTGTGTGGGTGCATGCTGAATGAGCTGTGTGATCCGACAGACACGGTCGTCAAAGCGACTGTCCAACATCCTTAAATAATAAGAAAAGTGCAGTGGGAGGACACTATGAGGACTTCCCCGGAGTTCGGCACTAGATTTTCTCGTGAAGTATAAGACTTTTTTCTTGAGAACAAATTTCTCGCTTCTCGTGGAGTATGTAACAAGCTTCAGTCACAGACAGAAGCTGATTAAAGCAACTGGCTGCCAACTGTGAAGAACTGATCGGAATTTAAAATAAAAAAAGTAAATATAACCAAACACGGCAAGGTCCATTAAATGTTCCAGTCTTGTCTTGGCAGCTCGTTAAGGCTGATCATAACGAGGGCCGACGTTACCTGAGCCGTCTCTTCCTCCTGTCGTCTCTTTTCCTCCTCGGTCTCCACCAGACGCTGCTTGGTGGTCAGCAGCTCTTTGTTCAGAACATCAGCTTTGTCTTCTGCCTGAGTGCATGCACAGACAAACACACAAACACACAAACACAGACACACATTCGTTTAATTAAAAATCGACAAGTTCAGCTCAGAAACATATTCAGCACAGACACCACGCTGCACGAATATTCACAGGCTAAGATGTGTTACTCTGTCACAGGCTACAGTTATCTGTTTGGAACATGTTAAGCTTTGTTGTGTTCTATGCAAATACAAACTAAATCCACATAAATCCAACATTCATCTATTTAATTATTATATATCTTCTTAATCAGTCTAAGTCTGAGACTCCTATGGGTTTCAAAACGTCTTCATCTCGGTGCTGGATTACCTGGTCAAGGTCGTTCCGAAGCGCGATCTTGCTGGTGACCAGTTCATGCGCCAGGTCGTCATTTTCCTGTTCCAGTCTCATGCTGGCCTCCTGGAGACGGCGGTTCTCCCTCTGCACACGACACAACGAGCAAAGTTGAGGAATCAAGTAGTGTTTCTGACGGGCGTCCACACTTCTTTGTATCACCGTCACGTGTCCAGAAACTTTCTCAAACATATGAAATTAATATTTAATGAGCCTTATCCATGCCTCTACTCCAGCCTACACACACACACCATCTTAAGGTTTCGTTTACACACCATCGGCGCAGTCTCATGACTTTTAGTCCGCCCACACTCACATGACGGCCATTCCTCAATGGGACGAAACAGTTGTCGCGTTTGTGAGACGTCACCTGACCCTGATATCCTGTCACTTCATGACCCCTCTTGTAATTATGTCTCCACACACACAAACACATAGAGCATACACACTGACCATCTTGTGACAATTCAGTGTTCTGCTGGGAAACTTTTGGACCTGGCATTCATTCGTTGGTGTGGATATTACTTAGACATGTAGCACCCAACTACACCAGACCAGACACCCCCACCCCATAGCAATGACACTCCTTGATGGCAGCAGCCATCCCCAGCAGGATGCAGCCTGACACAGACACACACACAAAAACGCTTTAGGAACAACTAAAAAAAAAACATGAAGAACAGCACAAGGTGTTGACCTGGCCTCCAAATTTACTAGATCCCAAACTGATCATGTATCTGTGGGATGATCCACAGAGGCCCCTCCCCTCAAACCCCCCCGCCCTCCACTAACAACATTGTGTTGCCAGACACCACAGTACACCCTCAGAAGGCTTCTCTGATGAGTCACAACTGTTTTGGAGGCACAAGGGAGACCTACACAATATTAGGAGATATGCATATATGGTGCATATACACACACATGTGAGCATCGTTTGAACGCTGCCTATTTAATATATTTTTTTACAAACGTAAGGAGGTGAGCCATTAAAAAACAAAACATAAAAGTTGAGACCCTGGACAAAACCCTCCCTTGTTGCTTTCCTGGAGTTTGTAGGCAAGTAATCAGATTACATGTATCACTTCCTCAGAGCAGAGAAATTAAAAGAGCTACACCATCTCTATTCGTGTCACGGTCACCTCTGTTTCAGCCGTCTCAAGAGTTTACATGAAAACCTTCAGCTACTTCAGGCAACCAATCTGAAAAAAGTTTAATATCCAGGATCGATCATTTAAGAACAGAATTGAAACACGAGAAGAAATGAAAGTCTTTTTCTGGAGCAGAGGCAGCTTACCGAGCTCCTGTCCACGGTCACAACGACGTCTTGATACACAGCCTCTGGCAGCGCAGACTAAACTTTAACGCATGATCCTGACAAGAGTTTCCTTTTTCCCTTTCTGTGTCCGGCACTTCCCAGCACTCCCTCTCACTCCCTCTCACTCCCTCTCACTCCCTCTCACTCCCTCTCTCCCCCCTCTCTCTCGCTCTCGTTTCTTTCCCTTCACTCACAGTTTTACTTTGTGTAGCTAGTCATATCAAAATAATGCGTGGAAAAGTACGCCGGGAAAAGTCGCACATAAATTTCACGCATACAAAGAAAACGAGAGAAGAAACACATGCTACAAACTATACAGCACAAAGAGCACATGAGCCTAAACCTGGGGCACAAAAACATACGCAACTATTATATTTAATTGTAAAATATCTAAAATCAAAATGTATACATGGTGCCAGTTGACGAGCAGCAACACTCCTGTATTTTTCTGCTCAACAAATTCCTCCCACTGTTTACAGAAGAGCTGGCTCTAGTCCAGAATCTTATCTACAAGAAAACTCTTCCTTCCTTTCCTCCAGAAGCAGCAGCTTAAATGTCATTCTGCCTCTGGGGAAAAACAACGACAGTATTTCATTTCTTATCCATCACGTAATACCATCAGGGAGCTCCCATTTTTATTTATTTTTTTTCTGCATCGTGACGAACACAGCGAGCGTCATTAAGAGCTATCTTCAGGAACATCATGGAGTCAGTTTCAGAGACGCAAAAAATAACCATGGCAAGATGCTTCGGAAAAACAGTCCGTCTGGTTGTCTTATACTAAATTGTCATTTTTGTGATATTAGGGTTCTTGTCTTGTTGGTTTTCTAGCCATGCATTAACCAACCATATACACCAAACAGGCATAACATTATGACCACCTTCCTAATATTGTGTAGGTCTCCCTTGTGCCTCCAAAACAGTTGTGACTCATCAGAGAATGGACATGGGCCTTCTGAGGGTGTCCTGTGGTGTCTGGCAACAGAATGTTTTTAGTGGGGGGGCCTTTGAGGATCATCCCACAAATACTTGATCAGTTTGGGATCTAGTGAATTCGGAGGCCAGGTCAACACCTTGTGCAGTTCGTAATGTATTTTTTTTTTTTAAAGCGTTTTTGTGTGTGTGTCTGTGTCAGGCTGCATCCTGCTGGGGATGGCTGCTGCCATCAAGGAGTGTCATTGCTATGGGGTGAGGGTGCCTGGTCTGGTCTAGGTGGGCGCTACATGTCTAAGTAACATCCACACCAATGAATGCCAGGTCCAAAAGTTTCCCAGCAGAACACTGAATTGTCGCAAGATGCTCAATGTTATTTACTTCTCCTTTCAGTGGTCATAATGTTGTGGCTGATCGGTGTATATACAGTATATATCTAGGGCAGGGGTGGCCACTCTTTTTTGGCTTGTGAGCTACTTTTACAATGACTAAGTCAAAGGGCAGTAGTATTGAGTTGTGCAAATGTGTGTCGCCGAACTGAGAGCATGTTGCCATAAAAAGTAAAAAAAAAAAAAAAGATAAACGTTTGGAGGCGCAACAGATAAATGATCAGACTAACATCTAAAACATTTTTATTTATTTTTTTTAGGGCCGGGACTTTAACGCGTTAATTAAGATTAATTAATTACACAAAAATAACGCGTTAATTTTTTTTAACGCATTTTAATCACTTATTTTTGCACCGCGGAACGTTTTGTCACTGGATGAGTTTCGGCGGACCGATTATACTGGTTCTCTGCCAGTGTCCTCAACAAGCAGCGGGTGCTGCCGTGAGCCCCTCTCCCGTCCCAAAGCACTCACAGGCGGTCAGTCTCACAGTAGCCCCGCCCCCGCGCAGCAGCGGTCAGAGCAGAGAGGGAGAACCACGCCACCGCGTCCAGACTACAAACGAATGACGCATGCGCAAAGCTGCCGCTGATCGCGCCCTGGTTTACAGAGCGGGATGTAAATGTTTCTTCACTGTCGCACTAAAATAAATAATAAAATAATAATCCATTTAGATTGTTAATTTTGTCAAGTAAAAACCGTTTGTACAAAAAATGTTAAAAATATTCTAGTTATGGCAAAAAATGCTCATGTTCTTCTGTGCCTGTGACTTGTAGGCTAGAAACTAAACCAAACTTAAGAAAACTAAAAAAAAAAAAAACTTAAGTTACTGTGCCAGAGTGTCTCTTTAGAGTCATTTTGCCAATACCAAGCCCGGATAAAGGAGGCGCGTTAATAATACAGCGTCCATCACAATTACATCCAAAAGGTAAATTATGCAAATTAGCCGATGACGTCATTTAGCGACTTCTAGCGACTTTTAGGACAGCCAATAGCTACTTTCCTTTCCTGAGGAGTTGGCAACACTGTTCATTACTTCAGACAACAACAAACCACAGTGAACATGAAAGAAGAAGCTGATGAGACCGCTTTGGTTGGCCCCGTGGATGGGAAATTTAGTCATTATTCAATGGTATACTAAAAATCCATATGAAAAAAATTACTTCTCACTGTTCTCAGGTCAAATATTTATATGCGATTAAAATGCGATTAATTTCGATTAATTAATTACAAAGCCTCTAATTAATTAGATTAATTTTTTTAATCGAGTCCCGGCCCTAATTTTTTTTCCAATGACACGCGATTAACCCACAGTGCCTTTACGATCTACCGGTCGATCGTGATAGATGTACTGGGCAGACCTGATCTAGGGTTTGGCTTAAATGTGGACGGAAAAAATAAATAAATAATGAAACATCTGTGCTTTATGAGCAACAGATTGCCTTCAACAACCATTGCCATATAACCTCTGATTGCTCTGGACTGCTCTTTTTTTTAAAATCTACACTATGACAGGAGAAGTCACTATTCACATGTTGGTATCAGATATAAAGCATACTCAGGGGAATCGTACAGCGATGACGTTCCTGCTAAAAGAGGCGGTGGGCAGCGCTGGGAGCCGTCACAGGTATAAACTTAATAAGAAGAATGCAAAATGTTTATGTGGAGACTGTTCGTGTAGATTTAATAAAATGACTGCAGACGGAGAAGCGATTTTGAAAAATAAGGAGGAGAAAGAAAACTAGTAAAACTGGAGCGGATGAAGTGTTTGAATCTTTAAATATCCGCCTCACATCTCCTGTTTTTATCTCGAGAAGAAAAGATAAGATCGAGTCAGCGGCTATACCTCTCCACATCAACACCCTGACAGCTACGGCACAAAAAAAATAAAAAAATAAAAATCTGCAGATGTTTGAATCAAGAATGATAAAAGTCAAGAGCTGTGAGAGACGTCACATTTCAAGCCGGGACAGTTCTGCTGGCGATAAGGCAGAGTGTTAGATAACAGAGCTTCTAATCTTAGTATCACGATTCATACGAACAAAAAAAAGATGCTTCAGTTTTGTGTCCTTGCTAAAAAACCTTCAGCTTCAAAAAGAATCAAATGCTTCAGTTCTTAATTTTAAAACCTACAACAGACATGTCATCACTTTCACACCAACATTACACTGTATGTGATTGCAAAACAAACCAGGACCACACCAGGAAGGGTGAATAAAATGATAGTGAAGATACTCTACTGTCAGTCTTTTTGCGTGTGACGTACCTGGTATCGGTCGATGGGGTCCTCTTGTTGCAGCTGGCTCTCTCTCAGCGTCTGGTACTCCTTCTCGAACTTCTTCAGCTTCTTGGTCGGGACCTGAAAAACAAGCAGCAGAGTTGTTGACGCCGTTATTAAGCTGTAATCTTCGTGCCGCGTGCTCGATAATAATCTCAGCCCATCCCAGTTGTTTGTGACTGAGAGAAAAATAAAAAAATAAGGAACAGGGAATCAAGCAGTCCTCGTCGAGATCCAGCGGGACCTATCAAACATCTGACCTGCGTCCTAATTAACACCTCATCAGAGGCGTGGGGGGTTGGCTGCAGGTGTCAGAAACACTCCATCACACATCCATCCCTCACCAGCGTTATCACGTCTCACACAGACGATGTAAAAGTCAAAACGTAACTACAACAGCTGTGAATATTAACGCTGAGGCTCTGCGTTGTTGTGGTTGTGCTGCACAGTTTCTTTTATCTGCATCAACGTCCAGTATGTGCTGATCTCAACAAGTGCTACAGTGTTATCGCACTGAACATGACGACCATGCTAGACACCTGCAAGTGCACATGCAACTCTTTACAGCACATATGACGGCGACTCGTCAGCAGTCATCAGATATTAGAGGGCTACACGTCCAATGAGTCACTGTGAGTTGTTGATTTCCCCTGGTGATTAAAGCCAGCAGAGGCTGAGATGACGCATAGACACGGCTGGCCTGATCTCTGATGTGGACACGAGTTAATGAACGAGATGACTAATGTCATTCTATAAACAACACGCAGCCCAGCATGAGAACAACATACTGTTAAAGTCGTTTATCTAGTTCTTCTTGAGAAAAAACACAGACACGATTTGTAATCTGTACCTTCCTTGTGTAATTAGTTAAGGTATTTACCAAAAAAACATACACCAATCAGCCACAACATTATGACCATTATAACAGGAGAAGTAAATAACATTAAGCGTCTTGTGACTGTTCAGTGTTCTGCTGGGAAACTTTTAAACCTGGCATTCATTCATGTGGATGTTACTTAGACATGTAGCACCCACCTAGACCAGACCAGGCACCCCCACCCCATAGCAATGACCCCCCCTTGCAGCCTGACACAGGCACACACACAAAAACACTTTAGGAACAACTAAAAAAAACATGAAGAACAGCACAAGGTGTGGACCTGGCCTCCAAATTCACTCCATTAAGTATCTGTGGGATGTTCCACAGAGGCCCCTCCCCTCAAAACCCCCCCCCCCCCCCCCCCCCCCCCCACCACCCCCACTAACAACATTGTGTTGCCAGACACTACAGGACACCCTCGGAAGGCCCATGTCAAGTCTCTGATGAGTCCCAACTGTTCTGGAGGCACAAGAGAGACCTACACAATAATTAGGAAGGTGGTCGTAATGTTATGCCTGATCGGTGCAGAAAAGCACTTTCCTGTTTAGTGTTTTTCACTTTTAACATGAGCACATTCTGTGTGCTATATGAAGCAGCTTCGATATCTTTCACCGCTCCCGTGTGTGTGTGTGTGTGCGTGTCTGCCTCAGGTGTGCGGTCACGTTATCTCCCCTGTGTGGAAACAGCGTTGCCATGGCGCCCACCATCAGGGATGGGGATTCCAGGTCAGTCTCAGTCACATGACCCCTCCTCTGAGACTGGCGTGTGTTTGTGTTACACGTTTGGGTGCCAGATGAAGTGACTCAAAGAACAGTCATTTCATAAAATACTGATTTAACAGGTTGATTCTTCTCTCAACTCCCAACAAACCAGAAACACAACAAAACAATAACTCTTGTGTGGCAGGAAAAGCGCAACAAGACAAACCCTGTTCCGTACAGTGAGTACAAAAGCCTTCACAGTTCATTTATCTGACGGAATAAATGATTATTTGAAGCTTCCTTTAAGCATTTAGTCGTATCTCTTTCTGCAGCGTAAATAATGCTGCTACGACAAACTGATTCTTCCTTTTGCTAAAACGTCAATAGATATTCTTCCTTCCTGTTTAACTTTAAATGAAGCTCATCTGCCTCTTCAGTGTGTCCCAGTCTGGTGTCTGCAGATGTGTCACATTAATGATAAATGATACCTCCTGTTCACACGTTACTATCACAATCATAATTCATAATCTGTGTTGGGCGTGTTTTGATTGCGTTCTTCTCTTCCTCTTCTCTGTATAACATGACACTAGAATACGAGTCTGCGTGACAGAAATGAAATACACCCAGGACAAAAATAAATAAATAAATCAGTAAATAAATAGTCCCAGCAAACAAACTAAAACCCAGAGCACCGTGCAGCAGATTTCCTTCATGAATAAATAAACAGATGAGGGGGGAAAAAGCACCGACTAATTGTTCAGGAGAAAAAAACTTCGACTTTTACGACCTCGGGAACCGCTGAGGTGAATCAACGTCATCGCTGTAATCTATCTGACACACTAAACCCCAGCAGATAACAGGACTCGGATCCATTCTGTTGTTATCTGTGTGGGAAGAAAGAGCAGCTTGGTCTCTGCCGGCTGGTTAATAATCGCTTTGTTGTAACAAAACGACGCAGACGAACTGAACGCGGTGTTCCCCTGCAGGCAGCGCGGCTGGAAGACTGATTTCAAATACAAACTCAAAGTGTGTGTTTTGAGCATTGCCAGACTAAAATTTAAATCCAATCATTGTCATAATTGAGTTGTACACTGATCAGCCACAACATTATGACCACTGACAGGAGAAGTGAATAACATTGACCATCTTGTGACGATTCAATGTTCTGCTGGGAAATTTTTGGACCTGGCATTCATTGGTGTGGATGTTACTTAGACATGTAGCACCCACCTAGACCAGACCAGACACCCCCACCCCAAAGCAATGACACTCCTTGATGGCAGCAGCCATCCCCAGCAGGATGCATCCTGATACAAGCACACACACAAAAACGCTTTAGGAAAAACTTAAAAAAACTTGAAGAACAGCACAAGGTGTTGACCTGGCCTCCAAATTCACTAGATCCCAAACTGATCAAGTATCTGTGGGTTGATCCACAGAGACCCCTCCCCCAAAGGCCCCTACTAACAACATCCTGTCTCCAGACACCACAGGACACCCTCAGAAGGCCCATGTCCATTCTCTGATGAGTCACAACTATTTTGGAGGCACAAGGGAGACCTCGACAATATTAGGAAGGTGGTCATAATGTTATGCCTGATGGGTGTAGTATTAAGCTCTATAGAGGCATACAGGCAACTGAAATGTTCTGTTTTGCAGAGGGAGTAGTTTAAACCTTTTCAAAACCTGATCAAACGAAAAACTGAACCAGGCGATTAAACCAGATTAGTTTCTGGCTGCGTTCCTGCACACATCTCCCATCTCGGTAGCTTCTAGAGAGTTTGTTTTTATCGACGTATTCATCACTTATGCGGATGACACACAGCCGTTCTGATTAAACGTGACGCCGCATGTCTACATAAACACCAGACACATATCCATTACCATAGTTCAGGTGTATGCAACACACATGTGTTTTTAAATGTTGCTTACTTTGACCGTTTTAATGTTTGGGCCTGTGTGTAAAAAAAAGCAAAAACTGTTCAGCCGATAACTGCACACCTAATCTCTGTTCAGAGATGAAGCCGATAGATTGTTTTTGTCATTTGTCACCAAAGATTACGCAGCTTGTGTTTCACACGGTGAAACTGGACCTCACTGGCCCGCCTGTGAATATCTGATTAAGTAGATGTGGCTTCTTTTTGAACGCTTAACTAACACTCAGCATGACAACACAATATTTAAAAAGAAACAACTTCCCTCTTCGCCCACTTGTTTGCACACTGAAACTTCTGTGCATGGAACAGGCCTGAATGAGCGTCCTCAACATCAGCTGAAGGAGTGAGAGGGAGTTTACACCTCCAGATTTAGCCATTTTAAACTAAACTCTTTCATTCTGTTGGTTTCTCACCTTCTGTTATAAACTCATTTCATTCATTCAAGCAGTTTCCCACAGTCTACCGAAACAACTACACATACAGTTCATATTTTCCAAGCTTCCTGTATGTGATACAATGGCTTTACATTGATTTCTGCAGATTAGCAAAACTGCCACAAAGTTTCCCCTCCTTGTTTGATTCTGTTTAATTCTCCACTTACACACGTGGGTTTAAGTCTTTGACATTTAGCAGAAGTGACAGGGTCATAGCTCGGTTGCCTTTTCATATTAAAGCGACTCAGTTCCACAAACAAAAATGACAAAACTCAAAAACAACGCTACCGTATCTCTCCCTAAAGAGTTACAGTAGGCGAGCTGAGAGGTTTTGCTGCTGATTAATCAAGCCCGCCGCTCTCCAACACCCATAAAACACACAAACATTACAGCGTGACCGTGCAATGACATGCAACCCAAAACTGGGCTGGCTCACCTGTGAGAGGCGAGGCCTTTTATTCAAACATACAGTTCTGGTAAAGCTACAATCAGACACGATCTCCAGCTCTACGACCTTTGTTCCCTTTTCTTTAACACATTTTTTGAAGTCGTTTAAATTAAAACGACAAAATTCCCTGATATTCCCTCTTTTTTCTTTAATTTACCTGATATTTATTAAGTTCCTAAATTCCAGGGGCAACACGAAGCCTGCTTAAGAAGCATGCTCAAGGCTCCAACGTTTTTGCTTCAGGCCCACTCAGTAGCACATGGTTACTACACACACACACACACACACACACATCATCAAACTTCATGCTTGCTTCCTAAAGCTTCCAGCGTGAACATCAGAGGCCAGTTTAAGGACGGAGGGTCCGAGCTCCAAGTCAGGAAAATGCTATTAAAGAGGCCTGGTGCTGCAGGAAAATGGCACCAGGTCCACTTTTAGATTCCTGACCTGAATCCCTTGCAGCAGAAAATGGAATTGGGTCCCAAACCTCCAAGCTAAAATGACAAACTGTACTGTCACATCAAGAGAGAAGAGTAACCAGCATGTGTGTGCATGCATGGACGAGGGTGATGTGCTGAGTTTGAACACTGAAACAAGGACACCCAACACCAACTGGACATTAGAGGGAAAAACTAGGTCATAGAATTCAATTACCCTTGTGAGGGACACACACAAACAAGACACACAAGGTCTCCATTGATTCCAACTTTATGTGAGTAATTGAAACAAACTGACGGCAGCAAACGAGCTCCGCGTGGACTGACTGACACAGCTCGGTAACCTCAAACATCGGACGGGCTTTCAGATGGAACACAACGCGCACCCCCACGCATTCATACATGACTGTGCACCAGCTACCTCATGGAGAGAAGCATGCAGTTGCTCTAAATCTGCATGTTCTGCCTCTTAATTATGAGTCAAAAGAGAATATAAAGACGAGAAAAACAACCGACAGAGAGAAGACATCAGAGGGTAAAAGAGAAAGGAGCAGGTGAATTCCTCTTTCCATTATTTTTTTTTTCAATCTAGAAATTGCAAAACACAACAGCCAGTGGTATCAGGAGTGGATGAAGGAAGCAGGAAAAGACGCTGAAGGTGAGAAAGGAAACAAAAAGACCTAGAGAACAGACCTACCACCGGTCTCGGGGTCCGCAGGGGTCTGGAGTGAGCGACCAAGCGAGCCAAGGTGTCCTCCTCACCCGGCCGATCGACTACATGAGCGTCGTACGCCACCATGATGGACACCTCCTGCATCATCTTGGCCCCCCCTTCCTCGCTTCCAGCAGCAAAGAGGAGGGCAGGATGGAGGCGGCGGAGGGAAAGCAGTGGACAAGGAGAGGAGAGGAGAGGAGTGCAGCTGACAGGTTTTTGTTTCTGACTGAGAGCGGAGGAGGCGACCGGCTGCCTTCAAGAGTCCCTCAGGAGCTGAGCCCCACCCACCGAGAGGAGGAGGAGGAGGAAAGACAGAGGAGGGGGGAGCCACAGGGCAGCACAACACACCTGTTTGTCTCTCCTTCTCTCTCTCTGTAACGCTAGAAGTGTGTGACAAGGGAGGATGAGTTTGCTTTTTCTTCCTTTCCAGTGAGTGAGTACTCCCCCCTCTCCCTCTCTCTCTCTCTCTCTCTCTCTCATTAGTACCTCCCTCTCTTAATCTCTTTTTTTCTTTTTTCTTTTTAGCTTGCAGTCTCTAGGTTTTCTTTTTGTTTCCTGCTGCTGGTAGTAAAAATAAAGATAAAGGCATGTTTACACATCAGTCCTGAGTGTGTATTTGTGTGCGTGTCTGCGCACGAGGTTAACGGAGATAGGAAGGAAGTTGTTAGATCAACCACAGTGGCTTGTCGTTGCACATTGTTCCAACGGCAAAACTCTGAAAGTGAAGTGAAAGCAGCTTGAAGGGTGTCCTGGAGGATGCCTGAATGCTGTATTGTCCCCCCCCCCCAAGTTAACCTCTACCTGACAGCCGCTTCAGTGGGACGACAACAGATTCCTTTCACATTAATCTCTTCATATCTTTCTTACTATATGTATTTTGCTGCGGCTGCCACGAGGATCCATTAGGGGAATTGGATTTTTGAAGAACTGGAAATGTAGGGCTACTTTCCCTGCCAGCATGTCTCTAAATTTAGTATATTTTCAGCAGCATGCCACCGCTTTACAGCAGCTTAGTTAAGGTAAACTGTTTGCTAGTTAAACAGACAGTTTCACAAATAGATTTTAGACTGGTCTGTCAAGTTTACATCTTAATTTTACATTTATTAGATTAGTTTAATACGAACGGAGCAACTCCAGAAAAATAAAGAACGACTTATTTAAGGCTCATAAAGTTAGCAAGGCTAACTCTGACTAGAGCCACGTTTCCAAGGTAACGATCAGCAACACCAGCCATACCAAATGATAAAAAGACAACAAACATGACTCACATTTTCTGCTATGCTAACAATTCTTTGGAGCAAATAGCAAGAAACGAAAGTTTTTTTGTTTTTTTTTGCAAACTGTGGTAACCGTCTGGAAACACGCAGACAGTGCAGACGTTTCCATCGAGGTTTACCCAAGGAAACTATCTCGAGCCTTTCTGATAACAGAAGCACTGACTTCTAATGAGTAAAGGAATCACAGACTTTCAGCTTTACTGCAGAGAAATGTTCATGTAAGTCGTCAAGTCTTCCAGCAGACAACGATGTTTTTTGCGGGAATGAAGGAGAATAGAGAGATTTTGATGCTTCGTCTGTCGTGGTTTATGAAGAAAAACAAATTTTACCAAGAATCCATGCGAGTTCAACTAAGGGGCAGAACAACAGCTCACCTGGTTGAGCCTAATGAACCGAGGCCAGAGAGTAATCTGGCCTAATCACTCGGTTAAATTTTATCGTTTGATCAGGTTATGAAAAGGTTTAAACTACCCCCCCCCCTTGTGCAACACAAAAAAACCTCAGTTGCCTGTAAGCCACCCCCCAACTCATAGTGCTTGATAATACACCGATCAGGCATAACATTATGACCACCTTCCTAATATTGTGCAGGTCTCCCTTGTGGTGACTCATCAGAGAATTGACATGGGCCTTCTGAGGGTGTCCTGTGGTGTCTGGAAACAGAATGTTGTTAGTGGGGGGCCTTTGAGGGGAGGGGCCTCTGTGGATCATCCCACAGATACTTGATCGTTTGGGATCTAGTGAATTTGGAGGCCAGGTCAACACCTTGTGCTGTTCTTCATGTTTTTTTGAGTTGTTCCTAAAGTGTTTTTGTGTGTGTGCCTGTGTCAGGCTGCATCCTGCTGGGGATGGCTGCTGCCATCAAGGAGTGTCATTGATATGGGGTGGGGGTGCCTGGTCTGGTCTAGGTGGGTACTACATGTCTAAGTAACATCCACACCAATGAATGCCAGGTTTAAAAGTTCCCAGAAGAACACTGAACTGTCACAAGATGGTTAATGTCATTTGCTTCTCCCGTCAGTGGTCATAATGTTATGCCTGATCGGTGTATAGTCAAGAAGTGGACAGATAAACATTCATCTGACGCCTGGCTGTTGTATCTAAGCTACAGTCGCGGCTAACTGACAAGCCAGACATCTAAAAACCAGATTAGATGAATCAATAATTAAGTTTCCAGTCAAGCTAAGATGACCTCCGACTTATGTTACGCTGCTAATTTCCCTCTCTAATTGAAGATCTTTGTGAAAGTGTTTTCGCAGCGTCTGAGTCTTCATCCCTCGCTGCAAGTCTTTCTTTCCTCTTAGTTTGTTAAAGTTCATCTCTTCTGTTGGAGGGATTTGGCAAACACTGGATTAATCAGTCGACCCCTGAGCAGCAAATGAATATATGACATTTTTTCTCCTTTTTTTTTTTTTTTTTCCCATAAAGTCCCGAAAAGTCATCACTCCAGCTGCGGTCCGGTGGACGTCTTAAGAAGGCTGAGAAATTCAAACTCTTCGCATAATCCCCAGAAAGGCTAAGCCACCCAACTTCCCGTTGTGTTCATCAAGCCAAGGTGCCAGTGAATTCTTTCGCCGCTTTAAGCAGCTTAGGGAGTTCAGCTGATCCGGTTTATACGTTGACAGAGAAAAATATGTAAAGAAGGGGGGGGGAGAAAGCAGCGTAGCTTGGAGCACTAAGTTTACCCCGTTCCTTCTACACTCCTTGGAGGAAAGTAAAAGTGAGGCTGCCTTAATCTATTTTCCTGTCATGTCGCTAAGTGAACAGTAGATGTTCAGGAGCTGCGGTGTGAGAATCAGTTTTTTTGCCAACGATATAATTTAGTTTTACTTCAACCAAAGAAGCTTTTAGTCACTTAAACGAGAGAGAAATAAAGAGGCAGGCTGGAGAGTAAAACCCACTGACCTGGGAACAGCGCTGAGTTACGTTAAGTTAATGATCAATTAGCTGATCGTCTCTATCCAACATTTAATATTTCCTCCACTCCTTGAATATTTTAGTCAAAGATTTACAAGCTTTCCTCAGTTTTCCCTCAGTATTTTCTGACTATTTTGTGAATTCGCTGCAGCCCTGACACGGTGCGGTTGGAAAGCTGTGGCTGTGGCAGGTGCTGAAGCGAAACATGGTGGCTAGGGCAACATGTCAAGTTGTGGTGGGTGCGATGCGCTGAGGTGTACAACATGGTGCGACGTGGCAAACTGTCCTGTGAGACTCTGTGACACGATGTGGTTTAACTAGATGGATGAGCAGTGTGATATAGCACACAAGGTTTATATTGGCTGAATGGTCTGTGGTAATAATGTTTTTTTTTTTTTTAAATTAGTATCAACCTATTTTTTTGTCTTAATCTCCGTCTGACAAGGTCCATATCCGCAGGAAATGTTCTATTTAAAAACTTAAAAGATAGACTGGTTTAAAAATAGTGGTGGGGGGAGGGGATGTTTGAGAACAAACCTCAGACAAACACATTGTTTTGAAGTGTGAATCACAGATATCATACACTGATCAGCCACAACATTAAAACTGCTGACAGGAGAAGTGAATAACCATCTTGTGACAATTCATTGTTCTGCTGGGAAACTTTTGGACCTGGCATTCATTCATGTGGATGTTACTTAGACATGTAGCACCCACCTAGACCAGACCAGGCACCCCCACCCCATAGCAATGACACTCCCTGATGGCAGCAGCCATCCCCAGCAGGATGCAAACGGCTTAGGAACAACCCAAAAACTAAAAAAAAACATGAAGAACAGCACAAGGTGTTGACCTGGCCTCCAAATTCACTAGATCCCAAACTCATCAAGTATCTGTGGGATGATCCACAGAGGCCCCTCCCCTCAAAGGCCCCCCCACTAACAACATCCTGTTACCAGACACCACAGGACACCCTCAGAAGGCCCATGTCCATATGCCTGATTGGTGTATGTGTGCATGTGCGTTTGAGACAGGTGCTAAATAAAGACATTCCTCGTTTCAGAGAACACAGAGAAAAAAAAAGTGCGAAAAATAAATGCGCCAACAAGAGAGGAAACAGAGGAACGGCAGGGGAGAGAAACACCAGTGAGGGATTATGAACGAGACATAAAAAGTGTTTGTCCTGAGGCCAAGTCATCCTTTGAGACGGACTACTTTGTTATTTTTAGCTCACCTGCCTGCACACTCTCTTTCCATGTGCTTCATTTTCACTGTCCACTGAATATTTTTTGTGAGAAACACCAGAATAAAACAGTGGAGAAGTTCAATGTGTATGAGTGTTTTGATGTGTATGAGAACGATGTCAATAATATATTTGCTTTGACAGTTTGACAATGCTCGACACATTTAAAAAGGGAATATGCTGAGGAATTATTCTGTTCACGCCTCAAGTTGAGTTCAAGAGAAGCTGTTCTGGTTGAGGCTTACACAAACTTGTGTGTTTACACCGACAAAAAAGTGTGTTTTCATGTTAGTAGGTTGTACCGCTGCAGGATTGTGCAAAATAACCAAAGAACCACCAGAGATAAACAGTAAGTCACGCTGCAGGATATCCTGTATGTAGAAAAACACAGAAATACACTGAACATGGGGTAAAGCACACGGAGCCACGTGTCTTGTTGACAAGGCCTCAAGCACACGACTATTTTGCAGTCTGCTCACTCACTCCAGGCCTTTCCTGGATGAAACATGCAGAAACTGCCCAAAATGTAAAAATATTAACTGCATGTAGATAGAGAGTGACTGAAAGCCCACAGGGGAGAGAAAAGAGAAGGGTGGAGGGAGGATGATTATCTCTGCCATCTTTCTCTGTCAACTCTTTCCTTCCTCTATCACAACACATACTGCTGACACACACACACACACACACACCCACACACACAATATCATATACACTGTGTTGTGCTTTCGGTCTCCTCAGCAAATTCCCAAAATGCCAGCAGCCTCTTTAAGGTCAGCAGGAGGATGGTAACGCGTGTGTCTAGAACACAGGCTGGTAAGGTTTGAAGGAAACTATGACTGAAATTCATGGAAGTCATCGCTATCTGATATTTTCTCACTGATGTTCAGACTAAATAAAGAGCAAATGTGTTAAACTGATTGTTACAAGTAGAGCAAAAGTGATGTGCTAAATTATGATACAACACAAACTGAAAGAAACACATACACACATCAGAGATAACGCTGCCACAATCTCAGAGGCAGGATTGTTAAATCTGTATTTACTACTGAAGAGCTCTGGGTGCCTCACACCACAACCAGAAGGTCAGTCATTACAATACATACACCGATCAGCCACAACATTAAAACCACTGACCAGGAGAAGTAAATAACATCGACCATCTTGTGACAAGTCAATGTTCTGCTGGGAAACTTTTGGACCTGGCATTCATTCATGTGGATGTTACTTAGACATGTAGCACCCACCTAGACCAGACCAGGCACCCACACCCCATAGCAATGACACTCCTTGATGGCAGCAGCCATCCCCAGCAGGATGCAGCCTGATACAGACACACATACACAAAAACACTTTAGGAACAACTAAAAAAAAAAAAACATGAAGAACAGCACAAGGTGGCCTCCAAATTCACTAGATCCCAAACTGATCAAGAATCTGTGGGATGATCTACAGAGGTCCCTCCCCTCAACCCACTAACTATAGGACACCCTCAGAAGGTCCATGTCCATTCTCTGATGAGTCCCAACTGATATGCCTGATCAGGGCCAACGGTCTGTGGCTCTACCAAGCTTCACAGTGTCCCAAATAATCATAGCTCTACTGTTTTTCCATTTTGAATGATGGAAACAGACTACTGCCACCTGCTGGTAGGAACACACAGGCACATATCATACATGCTAGCTGTCCTATTGGCTGTAGGCGAGTTAAAGTGGAACTTTTTGGTCTAGAGACACAAAAAATTTACTGTTTATATTACTACACAAGCAAAGTCATGGAATAAAATGCTTAGACTGGAGCCGAATACACGTGTTGGTTTGAGAGCTCCTTTCTTACCTTGATGTTACAGGCCTGCTCCATAAGCCTCCTGGCATTCTCTGCAGCTCTGTATCGCTTAGGGAGCTGCACTCTGAAGAACTTGAGAGCCCCTTCAAAGTCTGCCTGCAAGAGGTCCTCCTTAGACGTCTGCGCGGAGACATGAAGACGTGGGAGGGGAGGGGGAGGCGGTGGGGGTGACAGGCACACAAGGCATGGGTCAGTAAAGGTCAGACACACAGTGCATAAACTCCAACAGACTGTTCTGTCAAGGGTTGGCTGTCATTATACTTCTATATTCAGGAGGACAGACACAAGGCTTTAGACAACTTGATGAATGTTGATCTGTGTCGGACATTATTGATTTTATAAACCTAAAGCATATTTTACTTTAACACCATAGTTTCTCCACTGATAAATACCAGAGAGGAAAGTTGACGACCAAACCCATTTAGTTTTGTGTCTAGCTGCATGACACACATGATTAGAACAATTTCATATTTATTTTTTCCTGTCAGATTCATCACTGTAAGACTATATCTATGTTATAGCTTCCAGAAAAGATATCGTCATTTCTCTGTAAGTGAAGGCCAGAAGCTTCCTCTTCCTGTTCACACTTCAACCTCCTGTTCTGTTCCATTTCATAATGGGTCTAATTTCATTTAGCTTGAAGGAGTATCTTCAACTCTAACTGGATGTGGGGAGAGCACGGAGAGGAGTCAATACCACCATCTTGTGGGCGTAAAGACGCACAAACACAAGGAACAATCACGAGTATGTGTCACCAATAATTAAGGTTCTGTACGAAATTCTAGGGTCTTTTCTGTCAGCCTGGTTCTTGGTTGGATGGACCGTGTTTCATATCCAGTTATAAATTAAAAAACAAAGCAACTGCCATTAAATTATTATTTGAATAGGTTCTTCTGAAGGAGTTTCTTGAGTAACGTTCATGCAAGTTTTGGGACTTTTGTCCGACAGCAGAAGCTATCCACTGTAAATAAAAATTCTAGCCGTCCGGTGCTACTTAAAAGTTTTTGCACCCATTGGAAAATGACTCAAAACTTTCTTGAAAGTAGACACAGAGAACCGAACTAAACAAACGAAACTAAAATATCAAACTCGTTGTTGCTCGTCAGACTGGAAAAGGTCACAAAACCATCTCTACAGAGTTTGGGTCCAACAAATCCACAGTTCAGAAAGATTTGGAACAAATGGAGGATTTTCAAGACGACTGTTACCCTCCACAGGAGTGGTCGACCAACAAAGATCAATCCAATAGTCTGAGAGGTAACTAAGGAATCCAGGATAACTTCTAAGCAGCTAAAGGCCTCGCTCACATTGACTCATGTTGAACGACCATGGTGGACAAAGAGTGGCAAGGACAAAGACACAAGACAAAATGTGGACAAACCAGAAGACTATTGGGAAAATGTTTAGTTGATGGATGAGACCAAAGTAGAATAGTTTGGTTTAAATGAGAGGCGTCATTTCTGGAGATGAAACAACACCGCATCCCAGCATCTGAACCTCATTCCATCCATGAAACATAGGGGTGGTAATGTACTTGTTAGGGCCAGTTTTGCTGCACCCGGACCAGGACGGCTTCTTCTTGAATAAATAAATGCACAATAGCAAGAGAGAATGGGTTGTGCAGCAAGACAACGAGAACCAAGAACACTAATCCAATAGAAATGTTGTAGAAGGTCCTGAAGCAAACATTTCCTGTGAGGAAACCCACCAACATCTCATAACTCAAGTGGTTCTGTTGCGAGGAATGGACTAAAATTCCTTCAAGGTCCTGTAAACGTTTAGTTTATGGCTGCAGAAGGAGGTCACAGCAGATACTGGATGCAAGAGTTCACATACAACTCAAAGATGTGAACAAATGACTAATCTTCTTGAATAAATAAAAGCATAATAGCAAAATATTTCTGTTCCATGCGTTTGATTGGGTTCTCTTTGTCCACTTTCAGGACTTGCGTGAAAATCCGCAGAAGTTTTGAGTCATTTTTATGCAGAAATGTTGAATATTCTTTTAAACAGCACGATACAGTTTACAATATTGATATATATGATGAGAGATGAGCAGCATTTGCAAGCTGTACCCAACAGCTGTCGCCACAACGAAAGTAGACAGGGACCACTTTTCTGAGAAAAGGCTGGCTGACTTTTTCCTCTACCCACAGCAGTTGCTCTTTCCATTATCAACCCTAGTCAAACTTTCACCCCATCATTAACCGTTTCGTTTATTCATTTATCCCTGTCCCTCGTCTCTCACCGCCAGCAGCCTGGGGACGAAGAGCCGGTGTCCCATCCCAAGGAGACCCATTACCCTGCAGAAAGAGTCTTCTGAGGCTTGGCTGCTGTGGGCTCTGTCTTCCGCCGTTCCCTCTCCATCCTCCACCGCCCTGCGCACCGATGGAAGGGGCAGATGGGGCGACAGGGCCGGTACAGGGGGAGGAGAGGGCGGAGGGGAGTGTGGAGGAGATGCAGGTGGGGTGGGACAGGGTGAAGGAGAGGGGCGGTCCCGCTCCGGGGCCAGGGTGGCGGAAGACTCCAGCGTGACGTCTGAACGTCCCAGTGGGTTTCTCAGTTGTTGGAGGAGAGCTGGAGGAAGGTGGAGTGGGGTCAACTTCAGCGAGTTGAGATTTGTTTTGAGGGTTAACGACCTGGTGAGCCAAGTGTCCGACCTCTGCCAATAGAAGCTGATATTTCCACAATCCGGATGTTCGGCGGGACAGCTGGGGAAGAGAACCTCAGCAGCTACACAGAGCATTAGCTTCCACGGCCCGCAACGCTAGAATCGATCCAGTTCATTTGGCCGCCACAAGACGTCGACAAGTGGACAAGACGTTGGTGGAGGCCACTCAGCTTGTACCACTGTCAGAGGCCGGCAACGGCTCCTGGTTGCGACAAAATCACAGTCAGAGAGCTATGTAGCGACGCTGCTTTCGGCATAATGCTGAGTCCTCCAGCTACCTGCCAAACTCTCTGTGAAATCCAGTCACACTACCCACTCTCATCTTCCCTTGGCAAACTCCCCCAACCAATTCCGATCCAGTATGCCGTTGCCCGGCAACAAAGCTGCTCAGCACGTGGGCCGCTGCTCCGTCGAAGAGCGGCGATGGATAAGTACTCCACCTTTTTTTTTTTTTATTTTCTCCTTCGTTGTCAGACTTCAAAGGCGCTGAGAAAATCCCCCTCAGTCTCCACGGCGGAGTGGCCCTAATGCTCGAGGCTCAGTGAGCGTTAGATGACACATCAAAGCGGCCGACACGTCCTGTGCCTTCTCTACCTCCAAAGCTGACAAGATTTTTAGCTTCTTTTGTAAATATAAAATGGTCTGAGATAACAGTAAGGACCTTTTACTTTTTTTATCTGCTCTCTAAAGACTGGGCATGTGGTTCTGGCGACATGTCAGACGCAGACAAGATGAGGTCAGTTAGCCTTTGGGGAAAAAAATGGTACTTTTGTTGTCTTCAGGAGATGACGCACAGCATGTTTGTGTTGGCTCAGTGGACGCTGAACTCGCTGTGGTCGCACGCAAACGAGCGATGCACAAAAACCAAAATGAGAAGAGGTAGTTGAACAGATAAAAAGTCAATCGCCACAGCCTCTCCACATCTTTGCTCGTCCTCTTCACTGATATAAATTCTGTGCAGACCCAAACCACGTTAAGCAGTGAGAGCACAGTCCAGTCAGCGGCTCCAGCATGGACCCCAGCGACTATCCCTCCGGCAGATTTCCATTAGCGGGAGCAGCCAGGCATCCGCTCTGTATCGGTCGGCAGATCTTTCCGATGAGAAGTCAGCTCCTTCAGATGGGAAGTCGCTTCTGCCGCTGAACAGCACAGACTAATCGGATGAGTGCCTGCATGAGTGAGTGTTGTACTACTAGCAGTGCTGGTCCAGGCCAGCAGCTGGGGCGAGGCACAGCAAAAGAAACCACCACCTCTCTCTCTCTCTCTTTCTCTTGCTCTCTCTTTGTGATGCTAACAGCTAACGGCTAACAGCCAGCAGGGGCGTCTCCGTTGCAGAGGTCTGGGTGGTGGGTAGAGGTAGCGTGTTGGAGAAACACATATCCAGCCAGCAGAGAAGAGGAAAGGGCAGAGGTAGAGGAGCAGGAGGTAAATAAGAGATTGAATGAGGAACTGAGGGATAGAAGGAAGTCCAAGCAGGCATCCATGAAAGGTAAATGATGAAGAGAGTGGAAAAAATAAAACACAAGAAAGAAAAACAGAGCTTTTCTCCTTTAGGTCCAGAATGCTAACGTTATAGCTTATGCTCCTGTTGTGATGTGGATGGCGACTGCTAGGCAGGGGAGGCAGGGAGGGAGGGAGGGAGGGAGGTGAACACAGATGGAGGGAGGGGTGAGATGAGAGCGGAGAGGAGTGCAGGATGGATGAAGAAGGGAGGAGGGAGCCTCGGGGGAGAATGCCGTCATGCCCGGCCAATGGGAAGCAGGCAGTGGAAGCCCCTTCCACGCTCCTCCCCCCTCACATCCTCATTTGTTCTCCATTTCCGACCATCGCACCCACCGCATCCTCCTCTCCCCGACACACAGAATACATTATTGGTACAAGAACGGGAGGGCTTTTTAAAACCAACGATTAAATCAGAGAGCAAAGCTTGAATGTAGCTGCTGCATTAACTACCATTTATTAGTGGCGTCTGTGCTTGTGTGTACGTACGCGGTGAAGTCGTTTTATGTAAAATAATATCAACACTGGACGATTTTTTTATAATATTAAAAGAATGGTTTGGAAGCAAAACTTAGTATTTGACACAAATAAATTTCTAGGATCTATTTATTATTTATGGGATGTATTTTCACCGTGAACATCAGATGACATGCTTTTTAAAGAAGTAGATCTTTCTAATCTCTAAAACCTTTCTTTGTCACGATAGGTTTCTTATGTATTAGCAATATCTATAAATATCATCTAATAACTAGTGGATGAAGGTTTTATAGTTAAAATAAATCATGATGCTTCTTCTAGGATAATGAAAAGAGTCGAAAACACTGAAATAGACCACTAAGTGTAATGGAAATGGCTCTATTATACTTATTAAAAATGATTATTAATCTAAAATAAAAACAACAACTAAATCTGTCAATAATGATAAATATAAAAATAAATGAAATTCTATGTGATTTGTTTAATTTCCTCCAGCACGGAGACAAAACCAGCCTGTTCTCAATCACAGATTATTATCCACAAAGACTGTCCCATCAAATTAATGCCCGAACCGAACGACCAAACACAGACATGCAGTATGATAGAGTACCAGCCAAAATTCATCCCATTGCAAAGAGATTTGCTACGACGGCAAACAACATATGCAGAGGTTTTAAGAAAAAAAAAAAAACTTAAGCCGAATCCTATTTTCCATTTCTTTAGGAACACCTAAGAGTTTGTACGATGCGTTACGTTTGTCTATTTTCTTCATAATTGTCATTCATCTCTCTCCCGCTTTCCTGAACAATAGACTAGTTTGGATAAAATGCTCGATTTAAGTGAGGTGTAATGCCTCGCTTTCCATTAACGATGCTAAATAATGTTCCAAACTGTGTGCGGCAGGACAGTTAAACCCACAGGACTAATAATAATAAAATTGTAATCATTTAAAAGTTTGAGCATAGGGGAGTGTGAACGGAAAACATTTTTTAACTTCATCCAGTTCAAATTCTGTCCAAAACTTGGAAAATAATAGCATATTAGCACAATATAACCTTAAGTCTTTAAGGATTTTGTCTGAAAGGTTATTAGCCCGCCCATTTCCAGGTGCCGTTTCTGATTTGAGCACTAGGGGGAGACAAAGGTCAACCAACGCTAGGACACAGCTCCTCACTCTTTTGCACAATCATGCTTCTGAAAAAATGTTGTTTGGCGCTTTGTGATGACTCTCTCACTACTAACCAACTATAAAATATATAATTAACACAACAACTGATCTCAAACTAACCAGGATTTGCTGCTGGTTTAAATCAATGACATGAGCACTAACCTTGAGCAGGGCCAGGGCCACGTTGAAGATGATGTTCAGTCCCTGGAAGAGACAGAAGAATAATATGTGATAACAGAAACATTAATCTCTGAAAACCTGTAATTGTTAGTTTGCCACAGTGCAGCAAGGAAATGAGAATGAATATAAGATGTCTGCGAGTCCAGATTTCCTCATGTTAAGATGAAGTTTTCTTATTTTCTAAACTGGATTCTACTTTTACTTTTGGTGCCAAAACTTTCCAAACACCACCTTTGCTTTTGCCGTGTGCCTTCATGGCAGGGGGATGCAGTGTATACATGTTCTGATTGAAGAAAAAAATAAATAAATGAATGGACTTATTTGATTACAATTGCTGAAATAAATGTAATAATAATTAAAGTAAGGGTTGAGATTGGAAAAATACAGAGTTCTAAAAGAGGAGCTACAGAAAAAAATAACATCAGACACAAAACAGAGCAGAATCAGTGAACATTTAAAATATCTGCAGTAGACTCAAAGACAATGCAAAGAGAAAGAAATATGAAAGAAGAATAACGTCCTTCGAAAACAAGCAAAATCATAGCATCAATTCATTCCACGTTTGTAACATCTTAAAAAAAGTTCAACTTATTGAGCCTCGAGAATTTTAAAAATTTTGAATTTGCTTATTTGATGTACAAGGTGTTGCATGGACTTGCTGAACCTCCCACGTCAGACTTAAAAAAAAAAAAAAAAAGGGGCTCTAAGCCGTCTCAGGACCAGGGCCTCCTCGAGAGGGGACTGGGAGGTCCCACACAGAAAAACAGCCTTTGGACAAAATGCTCTTTCTGTAAAGGCAAGTAAGATCTGGAACAGTCTTCCACTCTCCATAAGGGAGTGTCCCACATTACAAACCTTCAAAAGCAAACCAGTCTTGTACCCATTGACTTTTATTTTCTTAATAACGTACTGTCTTGTGATGTGCTCTTATTGTGATCTATAGTCCTGTCCTGTGTCGTATCATGTTTTTGTATTGCCTGCCTAGGGACTACGGATGCAAATTAGCATTGTTGCTATAATCTGTCATATTTATGTCGATTGCTGTCTGAATAGATGTTGAGTAATGTGCACTGTCCCTATCAAATAAATAAATAAGTAAATAAAGAGAGGATATTTTAAAAGAGAAGTAGATATTGCCCCGGAAAATATTTGTAGTTTAACAGGTGTTCACAATTATCTAACATGAATATATCATTATTTATTAACCATACTACCTCTGGAATATAAATAAAATTATAGTTAAATACATAAACCTTGTAACTCGTGCTAACACTTACCCTGTCTGCACTTTATCCACTTTATTCATACAGCCACGTTTAGATCCTCCATGGACGGTTTGGAAAGTTTAAAACATTTACAGAATAGTTTTTCTATATATTGTGAATTGTTCTAAGTGTCTTGTTTTTGCAAGTTACACTGCTCACAAATAAAGTTTTCTGAATCTGAACAGTGATGTTAAAATAGTTCACACATATCTAAGTTTAGTACTGTCAATCATCTGAGGCACGTGTTAAGTTCATCGGTACTGAAAACAAATGTAAAGGTCTTGCAGATGCAAATACATAAACCAAACATGCCACTTTTCAGTTATTTTATGCAACATGTGCTGATATGAATCTAACGTCATTGTCTAATATTCACCGATGCATATGTGCATGGACACTCAGACAACTCGTCTTCCCTTGCTCCTGTATTTATACCGTGTTTGTAATTTTTGACACAGACGAGACCAGAAAGAAAATGCATTGCTGATGCCAGCCCTGCATGGGAACACCCGTCTCCGTGGTCTCCGTGACAACCAGTTCACATGGCAACACAGTGCTAAAAATATCTGGACAGCTCTAAAAATAACTGGAGATAGAAGGAGAAGGGAAAAAAAAAAAAGGTGGGGAGCTCTGCCTCCACACACCTATCTTTGCAGGCCTCAAGATGGTGCCACAGTGCCGAGGTATGATCAAAGGTGAGAGAGGGAAAGATAATCTCAAAGTCTGAGGTAGACTGATTCATGGGGAGAAGAGAGGGAAACATGCAGAGAGGAGATACAGTATGATAGAGTTTACACTGGGGAGGTGAAGGTGACACCTCATATTAAGGTGCAAGTAAAAGTGTAAGGAATCCAGCAAAGGAGCTCTTTCTCGGAACTAATGTAGATATATTTATATATAATTTGCATATACTGGTAACGACAGTATAAATAACTCCTCTCATTCAAAATGGAAGCCATGTGACCTAACAACTCCACATGCAACCTGAAATCCTGCCCCGCCTGGTCAAAGCCTGGGACTCCCCACCTATCAGAGGAAATTCTTACGTTTATATAAGTGCAAACGAAAAACAGGACAGGAAAAGAGAGAAGCAATGATCAAAGTAAACTTTAAAAGAGAATTTATCGAGGAACAACAGCACGAGCTGAGCATGAAGAGAGCGATTAATAAAAGGGATGAGACCGAGGCTGACAAGGACGAGGAACAATGACAAAATAGAGATAAAGGAGAAAAAAAACAGGAAACAAGAAAGGGGTGGTCAGAGTAAATAAAAAATAAAAATAAATACAAGACCAAGCAACCTGGCCAAGAGAGTGAGCAATGACATGTCGCTGTAAAAAGAGAAAGAAGAGAAATAAAATAAACTACAGCGCAACTAATGTGTGAAAACGAAGGAGAAATGGATGGTAGAAGAACAAGAGGCAGTTAAGGAAACAGCAGATGGAGGGCGAGAAAGAAGGAAACGATGATTGAGAAGCCATAAAGGAGGGTGAAACGATGATGGAGAGTGTCAAGAAGAAAATGGCAGACAAACGAGCTTGCAAGACGCGGGAATTGCGATTTAACAGGCAGATTCTCATCATGCGGCTCATTGGGCGAGAAAGACCAGGAAAACTTTTAATTGTTCTGCCTCGGGGCCAACAGGACGGCTGAGAGGGGGAGGGAGGGAGGGAGGGAGGGAGGAATAATGGAAGAGAAAGGAAGAGAAGGAAACACACACACAGGACGAGTGACTTTGGTGTTTTTATGCAATGAATGTTATTAGAATAAGCCAAAGACTTAAAGGCATTAAATTACAACACACTTGTGCTTTAAGATCAGAGGATTATTCTATTTTGCTAAATCACCTGTAAAAAACAATATCAGAATAACCTCTCTTGATTTGTTAAGATTATTCTGATGGAACTCAAGCTGTTGTTATGAAAATCAGATAAGATGTCCCTCAAGGCTCTGTCCTTAGCCCCTTGTAACTTTGAGTTTATACATTCAATACTTTTATTTTTTCCAGGGATGACACAGCTGCATGTTCCACCTCCAGACAGACGTTCCCAGTGCAGCCTTATTACATAGTTGGCTTCACTGGGTCTGTCTGGCAGCTAGACCGACCACCTGATCCGACCCACCAGCAGGTGGTGTTCAGCTGGAAGCTCTGCTTCACCTGAGCCCCCGAAATCATTTGTCTACAGATCAGACTTTGATCATTGTGTTTCCCATGCAAGACCCAGAGGAAGTGACTGATTGTGACTTTAATTGTGTCAGCCGCTTCCACTGAGGCAAACCATTCAAAGTAGTTAAAGCTGCAGCAAGAGTTTTGTCACAAACGTGAAGCTAAGCAGAGTCCTGCCTTAAAGCGGACTTTTTCTGTTGGACTTATCTAATAATCTTTGTTCCAGTGTTTAGTATTCACTGCCACATCTTACATCTTCCAAGTCTATACACTTGAACCCACAAAGACCCGTGGAAGAAAACTATAACAGACTGAAAATATGGGAGCTGTAGTTGTACTAATATTACAGATGCAGAAATACGATAAAACCACTGACACCACTAATAACTTACTGGGTCGATGAGGCTTTAGCGCTGTTTGCACAGGACTAGTTTTATCTTGAGCTATTTTGTTATGATTTTGCACAAATAAAATTAAACTGCACTGAATCACACACCAATGAAGCATAACATTATGACCACCTTCCTGATATGGTGTAGGTCTCCCTTGTGCCTCCAAAACAGTGGTGACTCATCAGAGAATGGACATGGACCTCCTGAGGGTGTCCTGTGGTGTCTGGTAACAGAATGTTGTTGGTGGGGGGCCTTTGAGGGGAGGGGCCTCTGTGGATTATCCCACAGATACTTGATCAGTTTGGTTTCGGATCTAGTGAATTTGGAGGCCAGGTCAACACCTTGTGCTGTTCTTCATGTTTTTTTTTGTTTTTTTTTAGTTGTTCCTAAAGTGTTTTTGTGCGTGTGCCTGTGTCAGGCTGCATCCTGCTGCTATGTCATTGCTATGGGGTGGAGGTGCCTGGTCTGGTCTGGGTGGGTGCTACATGTCTAAGTAACATCCACATGAATGAATGCCAGGTCCAGAAGTTTCCCAGCAGAACATTGTCAGTGGTCATAATGTTATGCCTGATCGGTGTATAAGCCCCTCCGTGTTAGTCCAGGACAGATTTTGTAAGAGGAAAACAAGAGAGAAGCTCTGAGGTCAGAAGGACATGTTTCAAAAGCGCACAGATCTGTGATCTGTATTGGGTCAAGAGGTCCTAACGACATTAAGCCACTGATAACATCAACCCTAAGTGTCCTGAGCTGAATGCAGATGTATCAGTGTCTGTGTGTTACAGTTAAAGTGCTCTTTACGTGGTACCACCGCTGGTCAGTAAATTTCTCTCTTCACTTTTTCACATCTCCTTCCCCGGTGCATAGTTTCCATGGTTTCCATCCTCCTAACACACTAATTCCTCATAACCTTCTTCTCTGTCTCCTTTATACTAATTTCATATTTCCAGATGGTTGAACTCCCTTAACTGGACCCTACACAATCTGGACTAAATCCCACTCCCTGTACTGTCAGTACAATACAATGGACTAGACTTTACCTCACAGAGCAGCAGGTCAGTGATGTGGAAAACCATGCAGAGGGGGAACTTGGCAGTGAAGAGGGTGAGGAACCACTGGGAGGCATACATGTGTGCCTCCAGGTTCAGGTCCTGGAAGTGGGACCACAGGTCTGGAAGCTGCTCCTGTAGGAGGAGAAAGAGGAAGAGAATAAGAAGAAGGAGAAGGAGAAGGAACTTATGAGACAAAACAGCACTTGTCATTTCAATCTTAAATTATTCCATCTTTATTTGTGCTTTATTAAATCACGCTGTCTCACTGAGAGGATAATCTCTTTCTAGAGAGACTGAAGAATAAAAATATAAAGTTAAAAAAACAAAACATGACACAATTTAATGGCCTCACATCCCTACGCTGTAGGATAGCAAACACATAAACATGAAACTAAACATCCGGTTTCTAACTAGGAGCTACTCTTACTCCACAGAGGGGCTTTGCAGGTGGCGTGTTTCATGTAACGTGTGTAATGCTATATTATCATATTTACTTTAATAAACACTTGAATATCTAACGAAGTATTCGCTCTAGTCTCCTTTGTTCTTTTTTATTCTTCCGTTTTGACACACGGAGGAGTAAAGAATGGTGGAGTTTGTCTTAGCATCCATGCATGTACAGTGAATAAAGGATCCAGCTAGATCCAGAGCAAACCAGTATGCCTGTATGCCAATGATTAGCCCTCAATGCTAACATCCTTACTTGGAGGACATATGGTCAATGGAAACAAAGTTGAGTCGCACGCTAACAGGCGTCTGCTAACAGGCGACTTCTAACAGGGCTAGGATGGAAGTCAAGAGTGTGGATTTAGGCTTTGATACCAGCAATCATCAGAATCAGAAGAGACAAAACCTACAGAGACTGCAGGGTTCACACACACACACAGAGACTTGGAAGTCATTCTTATTATATTCAATTATATTTTGCCACCAGAAAAAAAAAAAAGGAGTCAACAAGGCAACATGTCAGAACTCACAGCTGATGCAATCCCTTGCAACACGCTCGACAATATGAATATGATTACACTGTCCTCACTTTTATGGAGAAGGCAAATACACCGGGAGGCCATTTTCACTGCCTGCTAGTTTTTTTTTGTTTTTGTTTTTTTTGCATTTAATCAGTAATCACGTTAAACTCCTCAAGGGACGTCTGTTTTCAAGAAAGCAAAAATACTGGAAAATCAAATCTTGTGCAAATTAAAGGTCTTCAGGACGACTCCATACAACGACCACAGCTGGATGTATGGAGGGAATTTCATGGTGTTTAAATTTATGGAGTAGACAAAGTAACTGGATAATGAGCAGTGATTTTAGTGGACCCCCCCGCCCCCCCCGAGGCTGAATCATTTACATTTCTGCCACTAAGTGGTGAGATTAATCTTTTCTTCTGCTATAGCCAGAGGAGTCTATGATTGAACAAACTGGGAGCAACTTGTAGCTAAATCCTTTCAGAGCTGTAAGACTGTGATTCAGCTGTTTCTGTTCATTTTCCCACAAATCATTAGTGACTCTGTGGCTTTGAAGGACACGAGTCTCTTCTGGTTAACGCGTAAGCAAACTGGGATGATATCTAGTAATTTGATCAAGAATTGAACAAGCGCACACACACCTGCAGTCTGTAAGGGCACAAAACATACAATCACAGGGCATAAAATACTTTACGCCACTAAAGGCATGAGAAAGCCAGAGATATTTTTGATATGGATATTGAGAAAACATTCCTAATCTGCACCTTTTAGGCTTTTTAGAAATAAAATTGGATGAGTTCAGTTACTGTGCTGTGGATTCTTCTCAATGACAAATGACAAGAGAAATCCTAAAGCTGGTGTCCCTTAAGGTAAACCTGTGCGATCCAGTTTATTCTTCTACTCAGGTTCAAACCCTCAATATGTTATTTTCAATTACACCGATCAGGCATAACATTATGACCACCTTCCTAATATTGTATAGGTCTCCCTTGTGCCTCCAAAACAGTTGTGACTCATCAGAGAATGGACATGGGCCTTCTGAGGGTGTTCTATGGTGTCTGGCAACAGTTGTTAGTGGGGGGGCCTTTGAGGGGAGGGTCCTCTGTGGATCATCCCACAGATCCTTGATCAGTTTGGGTTCTAGTGAATTTGGAGGCCAGGTCAACACCTTGTGCTGTTCTTCATGTTTTGTTTTAGTTGTTCCTAAAGTGTTTTTGTGTGTGTGTGCCTGTGTCAGGCTGCATCCTGCTGGGGATGGCTGCTGCCATCAAGAAGTGTCATTGCTATGGGGTGGGGGTGCCCGGTCTGGTCTAGGTGGGTGCTACATGTCTAAGTAACATCCACATGAATGAATGCCAGGTCCAAAAGTTTCCCAGCAGAACACTGAATTGTCACAAGATGGTCAATGTTATTCACTTCTCTTATCAGGTGTTTTAATGTTGTGGCTGATCGGTGTAAATTGCAACATGCTCTGTTTTAATTTTTTTGTTAAATTTTATAAAATGCTGCATCACCAACCTGCATCAGCCTCTCCAGCTGGTAGAACTTGCAGTGAAGATCTTCAAAGTTGTTCTTGTACAGGGCTCTGAGGCCGTACTCGTACATGATTTTCACCAGCACACAGAAGGCCTGCTCCTCGGGCATCTGAAACCAAACGGAAAAAACCTTAAACAAAAACTTTCTTTTCTCAAACCTTTATCAGACAGATGTGTTTTTTGTTCACGGTTAGGACCTTCACATGCTGACTGTTCATCATTCGGCCTTCGAAGAAGAAACAAACCTTATTTTTTTTATTCACATTTCAGCTACAGTAAGACACAAACTTTTATTATTATTTTAGTAAAAACGCATTTAAACATTTTTAAACAAGTTTCATTTTCTGACATCCTTCCACTGGCTTTGAATAAACACTTGAAGATGCAGGGAGAATGTGTGAAGGACATGAAGGGACAAACTTTAAGGCATTTGCATGTACAATGCTTTTATGTGTGAGTGTTGCTCTGTGTGTTTCAGTGTGTGTGTGCTGTTAGGATGGATGAAGATAAGAGGTATGAGAGGAAGCTTAACGCTGCGTCTGTGCGTGTCTGTGCGTGCACACGGTTTATTTTTCCTCACAAACACACACACACACACACACACACACAGACGGCGAGGTGATATTTAATCAGAGTGACAGTATGTGTTTGGGGCTGAATGGGCTCCTGCAGGTAAACCTGAACCCCTATTAATATTCCTGACATCTCCTCTATAACCTCTCCCTCCTTCCTCTTCCTCCTCTATAACACGTCTGCCTCCTCCTCCTGTGTAACCTCTCTTTCTTTTACTGCTGCCGTCCCCTTTATTTCTCCTTCTTCCCTTTCGGCGTTCCTCCTCTTGTCCTCCTATGCACTCCTTCTCCCCCTTCATGTCTCCCAAGTGAAAACCCACGGCTCTTTTCTGCGACTTTTACCCCACCTCCTCCTGACCTCTCCCCTCCCCTCCTCTTCCTCGCAGTCTCAGCCCTCTTTAACCTCTGCTGCCCTTGTCATTTGGACTTCAACCAAACTTCCACCACTCCCTCTCCTCCACTTGGGACTCCCGCCTCCATGTGTCAACTCCTCCGTCTCTCCTCCATCTGTCTTTTAGTAATTCCCTCAAAATAATATTTTACTGCAGCGACACGCTAGGCAAACAAGAAACATCAAACACGGAACAGAGGAGAGCTGGCAGTACATAAATATGTATGTGAGAGGGGAGAACATACTGAAGCTACGTCTGCCGGTGACCTTGAAGTGACTGACTCTCTCGCTCCCTCTATTCAATCACATGATTTTATTATGATTGCTTTCATTTGAGCAGTCAGCAACTTTCTTTTCAGCCAGACACATTCTTTCCGTGCGCCTGCTTCTCTTAGCCTCCGTTCACTCTGTTTTATTGCTTTGGTTCAGGCTTTATTGCACCTTGTACAAGTGTACAGACTACAGGTTTGTGTAGCTGCAGCAGCACGATGCTGGCAACGTTGCCCTCAAAGTCTGCAAGGTAAGTATCAAGGTAACATTTGAGCAGCGTCAGAGAACTTTCATTTTTAAGCAATGGCTTTCATTATGACCACCTTCCTAATATTGTGTAGGTCTCCCTTGTGCCTCCAAAACAGTTGTGACTCATCAGAGAATGGACATGGGTCTTCTGAGGGTGTCCTGTGGTGTCTGGTAACAGAATGCTGTTAGTGGGCGGGGGGGCTTTGCGTCCTATGTGTTGAGGGGAGGGGCCTCTGTGGATCATCCCACAGATACTTGATCAGTGCGGGATCTAGTGAATTTGGAGGCCAGGCCTTCATGTTTTTTTGAGTTGTTCCTAAACCGTGTCAGGCTGCATCCTGCTGGGGATGGCTGCTGCCATCAAGGAGTGTCATTGCTATGGGGTGGGGGTGCCTAGTCTGGTCTAGGTGGGTGCTACATGTCTAAGTAACAGCCAGACGAATGAATGCCAGGTCCAAAAGTTTCCCAGCAGAACATTGAAATGTCACAAGATTCAGATATTACTCGATGGTCTGGTTCTGACGCTCGCATGCCCTCTGTAGGCGCTTTCAGAAGCGGATAGGGGTCAACGTGGACGCTCTGACCGGTCTGCAGCAGCACAGCCTCATATGCAGCAAGCAGCAGTGCTCTGACATACCGTATCTCTGTATGATCTTTCTGCAATCTGTGACGCAGTAATTATTCAGGGTGGACGGACCATCCTTCTCTCCATATGCTGCTTCAGTGGTTGTTCTTCCCTGGACCATACTGGGAATACCCCATAGTTTGCTCTGACCCAGTCGTCTTGCCTTCACAATTTGGCCCCTGTCAAAGTCACTCAAATCCTTCCGCCTGGCCATTTTTCCTGCTTCCAACACATCAAGTTCAGAACTGACAGTTCCCTTGATGACTAATACATCCAACCCCGTGACAGGTGCCATTGTAACGAGATAATCAGTGTCATTCACTTCACCTGTCAGTGTCAGTTTAAATGTTGTGACTCATCGGTGTGTAATTGTATGCACGCCAATGGAAAATTGTCAGAATAACAAAACGTGTCAAAAACCACCCTCCTAATAACAATTACCGAGTCTGTGCTTTGTGTTGTATCAGATTCCATCGTTTTAAAATGCCGTAGCAGTTTGCATAGGTCGGCTTAGTTAAACGCTGGATGGACGGATGAAAGGTTAACTCACGTGCAGCAGGAGGACGGCAGCGAGGAATGACTGACCCTGACAGTAACCAATTTCCTCATCATAGACGGAGTAGGCCTGCAAGAGAGAAAGAAAACAAGACAAAGGAAACATTTAGTTTGATTATTTGATCAGGTACAAACCCACCGATATCAGTGAAGGTGTTTATAATATATAAACGTTCATGTCAACACCATATATTCACATCACTTAAACATTACAGCAGTGAGTAGCTATGTGACATTATCAGACACAAGAAACCTAATTAATTTAGATGAAGCATCAAAAAGATCATGATTGTGAAAGATTATGTTTTTTATTATTACTCCAGATGTTCTACTGTCTTGTTAACCACCTGGTGCCTGCATTACCCAGAATGCAACTCTACCACTGACGGTTCAATCAGAGATTTATGATAGTAGCAGCTAATATGAGGCCTTGAGCCGCTGGTTTCAAGCAGAAATGCAGAGTGGACTGCAAAAGTTTAATAAACTCTCACTTTTTAACTAAAAAACTCCAAATATCCATGTCTGCTTTTGTAAAACAAACTCTTCATGACATATGGCTAGGGGATTGAAACTGACACAGATCGAGCATAACATTATGACCACTGACACGCGAAGTAAATAACGCCGACCATCTTGTGACAATTCAATGTGCTGCTGGGAAACTTCTGGACCTGGCATTCATTAGTCTGGATGTTACTTAGACATGTAGCACCCACCTAGACCAGACCAGGCACCTCCACCCCATAGAAATGACACTCCTTGATGGCAGCAGCCATCCCTAGCAAGATGCAGCTTGACACAGATGCGCACACACACAAAAAAAACACAAAGTGATCCCAAAGTGATCAAGTATCTGTTTGATGATCCACATCTCGGTTGGACTATTGCAACTCCCTTCTCTTTGGTCTTCCCCACAAGTACATCCATAAACTCCAATTGGTTCAGAATTCTGCTGCCCGCATCATCACCAGGATCCCATCCATCAATCACATCACACCTGTTCTGCAACAGCTTCACTGGCTTCCGGTCAAATTTAGTGTGGACTTCAAGATTCTGCTCCACACCTTCAAGGCCATTCATAACCTCTCTCCCCCATACATATCTGACCTTCTCCACATCAACACTCCTTCCCGGACACTCAGATCTGCCTCATCTATCAGCCTCATTGTGCCTCCTGCCCGTCTGACCACCATGGGGGCCAGAGCCTTCAGCCGCTCTGCCCCCGGTCTCTGGAATTCTCTCCCACCAAGCATCAGGAACATTGACACACTCTCCACCTTCAAATCACATCTGAAAACCCACCTTTTTAAACAGGCGTACTCCCTTTAACATTCTTTTAGTGATTTAGTATTTTATTATTTTATCTGTTGTTGTTATTGTTTGTTGCTGTAAGGTGTCCTTGAGTGCCATGAAAGGCGCCCCAAATAAAATGTATTATTATTATTATTATTATTAGAGGCCCCTCCCCTCAAAGCCCCCCCACTAACAACATTCTGTTGCCAGACACCACAGGACACCCTCAGAAGGCCCATGTCCATTCTCTGATGAGTCACAACTGTTTTGGAGGCACAAGGGAGACCTATACAATATTAGGAAGGTGGTCATAATGTTAGGTCTGATCAGTGATGATCGGCCTGATGCTTGAGCATTATCAAGACGAATAAAACAATCAAACTAAGTACATTTGGCTGAAAGTTCAGGTGAACTTTAAAATGATGAATGTTAAAGTCTCACAATCAAAACAAATTCGCTGCAGAGACAACCCAAAATAACACAAGTGACCCACCAACCCAACTTTTTGTGTTGCTCAGAAACATCTTTTTTGTTTTTTCTGCCTTTACACTTTCACATATTTACCCAGCGGGTAGGTTTCTGAATGCTTTTCTTCCATTCATCGTCTTACACAGTTGCACGGAGGCTACACAGTTCACCAGTTAATGAACAACTCCACCGCAGCAGCTCAGTGAATTAGTGCCACCAGTGAGGGGGAGGTCAACGCCAGCCGTTGGTTCAATACTCAGTTTAACGGCTACATAAAGCATCGTCAATAAAGCTGTAGTAACTCTCAGTCTAATATAGGTTATGGTAGTACAAGCAGTCATGCGCTTTGCATTAGATGTCCTGAAAGCGTGTTTCTTGTGGCTACATGTTGTTCTCAGGACATTCTCATTTTTTAGCAAACATCTTTGAATCAGCAACAAGTCACGTCTGCAGCATTTGATCTTAACAGCTTAGTGTCTCGCTGATCTTCCAGTTACTTTTATCGCCGCAATGTAAATGCTGTCAGAACACGAACGAGCACAGAAGACATTTCCTAAGAGACGGTGTCTTTGGAGCGCCAACATTTTCCCTCGTTTCCCAGAGGAATTCGCCTGAAGACTCGGTGTCTTTGGTTTTGTCTTTGTCAGAGTCAGCCTCGCTCGCTGTGAGACTTCAATTCTCTAAATGCTGAGCTGAGCCCCCGAATCTAATGACAACAACAAAATTCTACGGCAGCTTTAAGAAACATTATTTAAAATCTACAAAACTGTGCTTGACCTCTGCTTATATTGTTCTATGAAAGGCACAACGTAACCTGCTAAGCATCAAGTTCTTAGCGTAGCAGTACGGTGACAAGAGAGCTGGCTGTTCAGAGTACTAGGGCTGCAGTGTACTGCATGTGGTTGATCATTTTAAACCAAATCTACAACCTTAGGATACGATTATGTCTTAACTACTACAGTGATCTGCCACAATATTAAAACCACTGACAGGAGAAGTAAATAACATTGACCATCTTGTGACAATTCAATGTTCTGCTGGGAAACTTTTGGACCTGGCATTCATTCTTGTGGATGTTACTAAGACATGTAGCACCCACCTAGACCAGGCACCCCACCCCATAGCAATGACACTCCTTGATGGCAGCAGCCATCCCCAGCAGGATGCAAACGCTTTAGGAACAACTAAAAAAAAAAAAACATGAAGATCAGCACAAGGTGTTGACCTGGCCTCCAAATTCACTAGATCCCAAACTGATTAAGTATCTGTGGGATGATCCACAGATGCCCCTCCCCTCAAAGACCCCCCCACTAACAACATTGTGTTGCCAGACACCACAGGACACCCTCAGAAGGCCCATGTCCATTCTCTGATGACTCACAACTGCTTTGGAGGCACAAGGGAGACCTACACAATATTAGGAAGGTGGTCATAATGTTATGCCTGATCAGTGTACGTACAAAATGTTGTGCAAACTCGCCAGCAATCTAAAGTTTTAATATCCCCTCCACAGGAAACACTAGAGTGAAAAACCAGTCGTCACAGAAAGAGGGGAAGTCACGATATAATCTAAATATGGGTGTAACAGAATGACGAGTTCTTAACGTAAATAGGGAGAAATACTTCTGGTGAGACAAGCTCAAATTCAAGCTCCTTTCTCATCTCCGCACAGCTGGCCAATTAAACTGTGATGTGGGTGTGAAACCCCCTAATCTGACGTCAAGAAGATGTGTGGTGAGGGGTTTCTGAAGCTATTCAAATGACTGACAAGCACTTCTGAAGAACAACTCTGGCAGCTGCCAGTACTCACGTCCTCATGGCACCAATGGAACATGGAAATGTGCCTCACTGTGGAGGAGGAAGGCTGAATCCACCACCCATTTATTAATCTTAGACAGTACTGCATTCCCCAACACAAAACGTCTCGGTACTGCGGCAGTTAGAGACGAGGCACTCCTGGCCGACGTGAGAAACCTGCCTACTTCAGCCACCGAAGTGTGGATCTGGGAGGATAACCTTCAGGTGACCATTCAGGAGAGGCACTGTTTCATAACATCCCGTCGCTGACACACCCCACCAATCACGCTAATGATCAGACAGGTCTTTTCACAGTGGACACAAGGATCCGGGGACGTGAAAAAGTGTCCCTGTTTTGTTTTAATGAGTAGGACATGAAGATTAGATCACACACAGAGCAACGACTCTTCTATCTGCAAACATCCTTGAAAAGCACAGGAGCTAACACCTAATGTTTGAGAGCTGAGAACGGACTCCTGGACTAGGTAGATGCACTCCTGGCACAGAGTAAGAGACATATCTTTTTTTTTTTTTTTTTTTTCCTCCAGTCATCTCATCTAGAACCACTTGAAATGACTAAGCTGGTAACGCGTCAATATCTTCCTCACAGATATTTTGGCAGGACGCTCACTCTGATGGACACACTGACCGCAAACCGGGTTAAAAAGACCGTCTCCCCCCCGTTTTTCCACGCCTGAAAAATGAGCGTGGACGTCCGGAGCGCCGCCGCTAATTTGGGGTTTGATGTGCAGGTAATGGAGAAGTCTTGCGGAGCCGTCGGGAGTGTAATCTACAAGCTGACATGCTTGATGGAGTGTGGCATTCACACGTCCCCAACTCGGCTGGGAGAAGTGCATGCTGACAGATGGATGGGGGAGGTCCTGGTGGGTGAAATCTAAATTTGTTAGCCTGAGGAGATAATAGGCTCAGAGGGGTGGATTATTGCGGTGTATGCCTACTTTCTCATAACCTACAAGCAAACAGACTTTCTCTTATTCTTGTGTGCACCGTATACAACTTAGGAGAAGTCAAAGAGTACAAATGAAGTAGAAATCTTTGTGTTAAGACATAGAATATGGGTTCCAGAGGTCATATTAGCCTGCAACAGAGAGCCAGCGTAGACGTTACTTGGTGGTTACGTTTTAAGTGTATGGTTTATAAGAGGAGAATCTGCAAGGCTGGGCTGAACGTGGCATCACAACCTTGAGCAAAACAGAGCAAAACAACAAAAACCTGAACACCTCACTGCACGGACGTGCTGCACAGAATTTATTATGTAGAAACTGGCTGAAAAGCATATTTGTCACTTCAGTGTTATTGGACAAAACGGCCACGGTCAAGGAAAAGTCACTGGTTGGATGAGGAGTACTTATTTGCTCGGTGTAGGAATACCCTTTCTCTCTTTTGGACGGAGCTCAGAGGCAGCTTCAGAGTAGGCAGCAGGAAAAATATTCAGTCTAACAAACTGTGGCTGGCATTGTGCTTTCATGTATACAGAAATGTGATCGGGATACGAAGCAGTGCCCTGAATTATGCGTGCATGCATACAAAACATTAGCCTGGCTGATGAGGCATATTGTTTAAATCTGGTGAAGATATTTCCTTTAATCCATTTTTCTGAGACTATCAGGTTTTCAATCCCCACTCCTTCTGGTCCCGCTGTCCAACTGCACCATAGGAGCATCTCATAGTAGATGCTTGAGACTGTATATCTTAGTCAGAAGTGTGACTGAATAAATCAAATCACTGGGAAAAAAAACCCCACAAAGCTCAGGTGACGTTCCCAAGAGACTAAAGGTTAGAAAATAAAAGACTCCCGGCTTATTACTGAGTAGGTTATAAAGATGAATACAAACTTTGTCCTGGATCCTCTGTGCCTGTAACTCATCCACGCCTCAAGATCCAACCAACCTTATCAGCAGTAAATCTACATGGATTTGCATACAAATGAAGAATGGCTCGCCACTGACCTAGTTGGGTCCAGACTGGATGCTAAACCTTCCTGACAGGTTCTCCCACAGCACTGACCAGCCAGACTCTACTTCAGCAGCACCAGGAAAACACAACGAGCTATAGTTCCTCTTCGTAAATATGCTTGAACGCTCCTACAGTGTCCGTATTTACGTGTAGTTACGTTTACGTTTAGTGTATGCAATTCATACGTATTTATTTATGACTGAATTTTAGCATCCAATTTAAAATAAAATAAAAAGATACTATAATGATTTTACAGTTTCCTAAAACCAAATTTCCTTCTTCTGAATCTGAATATCCTCCGAACACAGGCGATAGCGTGACTAGCCACGTACAGGTGCGGCTGTATATGAATATATCATCAGGCGATGCAAAGTCATCTGTGCATAAAAGCTGCTTTTGGTTGAGTTCACGGCCGCAGTCAGGCTGAAAGGAGGACAGCGACAGAGATTAAGACGGGCTTTAATACATTTCAGTAACGCTGACCTTGGCTTTTGTTTGAATAAAATGCACTGTGTGTCTTCAGATAATTACCTCGGGATGTGAGTCCACGGGGGGACCCCTCCACTTACGGCACCTATTTTCCTCATTTTAATGGGAAGAAGACGCTGCTGCATGTCTTTTATTGTAACGGGATTGCGGCTGATCCACGAAAAAAAGTCGAGGCTGCTTCATACTGATAATGTGTAGAATGCTGCGTATTTCCACTGTTCGCTTATTGTTCTATCTTTAAGAGAATATATAGAGAGAGGCATGTAATACAAATAGCCAAAGGAGCATTCCTCTTCTAATATTATTTCAGTATTCATATAAAACTGTGCCGTTGTTGTGACCTAAATCACGATTTCTCCAATTCATTTGCCTAAAACCACCTCTGAAACCTGTAAACACAAACTAAAGCTGCATTTTAATGGAGCGCTGGATGAATTTGCTCACTGCAATGGACTAATGCAGACTAATTCATTACCTCAACAATCTACATCTCACAACCTCACTGTTAAATTTCAGTCTCAAGGACAGCTACTTGGAATTAATGTGACAACGGGACTAATCTTTGAATTACTGAGTCGTTAGAACGATGACTTTTACCTTCAAGACGTTCTAATATTTTTAAACTAGGCCTTAAGAGATTTACACTGATAAGCCAAAACATGGCCTCCAATGCCTAATTTCTGTTAGACCTCGATGTGGTGCACAAAACACGTCTGAACCATCGAGGCTTGACCTCCGCAAAGACTTCTGAAGATGCCCTGTGTCGTATATCTGCAACCAAGAACTTAGCAGCAGATCCGGTAAGTCCTCTAAATTAAACTTGTTCGATCATGTCGCCCCCACTGTCCTCAGACTACTGTCGCTTGGTCCTCACCACTGCTTGACCACCTGGACCAGGTATCAGCCTCTTTCTGCGCTTTAAACCAGCCAACATCTTGACTAGTGATCGTTTTTCATCTATTGTATCCCAGACCTTGATATTACATGCACATTATTCACTTCATCTGTGAGCGGTCACAATGATTTGGCTCGTTGGTGTACAGTAAAAGCAATTTAAAACTGCACTACACAAAAAGAAAATAAAGAAAAAACGAAAAAAAGAAATCATGCTGGATATCGATACTGATATGGACTGGGTAAAATGTTTGCAGCAACTCAGAATGGTACTCAGTCGTTTGTATGGCCGGACAACGTCTGGTGGGTGTGCTCCCAATGAAACGACGGATGGGCTCCAGATCTCTTGCCAGATCTGGAGCCCAGGTCATCACTGAGCTCCCGGACAGTCTGAGGTGCAACCTGGCAGCATTGGGCGGCCCAAAACATTATGTCCCAGAGGTGTTTTATTGGATTTAGGTCAGGGAGCGTGGGGGCCAGTCAATGGTATTGATTCCTTCATCCACCAGGAGCTGCCAGCATACTCTCGCCACATGAGGCCGGGCATTTAATTGTTGTCCACCAGAAGCAACTGCACCAGTGTAGGATCTGACAACGGGTCCAAGGATTTTATCCCGATACCTAATGGCAGTCAGGGTGCCGTTGTCCAGCCTGTAAAGCTCTGTGGGTCCCTCCATGGATATGCCTCCCCAGACCAGCACAGACTCACCACCACCCACTTCCTTTTAATTTTTTTTTTAAGCAGTGTACATGGCCTACTTCTTGCCTTAAATTTGATATTCAGAACCCACCTACATAACAACCGGACTGGGAGAAAAGATTGTCCACTGAGTGGTGCGTATGTCCGGCGGGTCACGTGTAGGAAGGGTTTATGCCGATGTCTCAGTAAATCATATATTGTGGAGCCAACTTAAAATGCCAAGCACATTCCCAATGAGCCGTGCCAGACCACAAAGAGGGGGGGGGGGAAATAAAACGAATGGCTGGCTTCGCAGAGATAGGCACGGCTTATCACACGTTTGAGAATTAGCTTATCGAGCAGGGACGTCTTCAAAAGCATTTAAAGAATTAAAGAGGGTGTAAAGAGGTTTGCTTTCTTTTCCACGATTCCATAAAGAAAGTGAGGTACGACGCAGTATAACGAGACAGTTTCGTTGCTAAATGAACGGCCTCGACGTTGCACCTCGGGCTCACCTTGCAGATCTTGTACAGCGAATCCTGTCCGTCGCCGTCAGAGTCCTTGAAGTAGTCGTGGGCGGGAAACGTGCGGTGGATGTCGCGGGTGATGACGCCTTCCTGAGGCGAGTCCTGCAACACAGACACAGGTTACACGGTTTACAAATGTGACAAAGCCGGAGTTCATTCATTCATCTTGTGTAACCACTTGTCCTGTGAAGGGTCACGGGGGGGGAGCCTATCACAGCACAGCTAACACAGAGACACAACCATTCGCACTCACAACTACAGCCAATATAGAATCACTAATTAACCTAACCAGCATGTCTTTGGACGGTGGGAGGAAGCTGGAGAACCTGGAGAGAACCCACGCACATACAGAGAGAACATGCAAACTCCAAACAGAAAGGCCCAGTCGGCTCATGGATTAGAACCCAGAACCTTCTTGCTGTGAGGCATCAGCGCTAACCACCGTCCCACTGTGCCGCCCCAAAGCCAGAGTTCATATTTCAGATTTTATTTGTAGGTTAAATTGGAATATCAAAGCAAGCAAATGCATTCCACTCAACTCATAACTGACAGTATCAGTTCACCGCTAGATATAAACTTAAAACGCGCTGCTGGGTCATTGCGTTTGTGTGTGTTTTAGTGTTTGTCCCTTTTTCAGCTGCAACAACAGTCCCCAGGCCTCAGTCACTTAGTCTGCGCTGTCTAATCCACAGCCACCGTAGTGTACTCACACATCCAACATAGTTGCTTGCTTTGCAATGTGCTTTTCACTCATGAACACACATACATACAGACACTCTGCTATTTCCCTGTCACTTTTTTTTTTTTTTTTTTTATATGCACATTGTCTCTCTCACACATCCACACATCCACACATCCACACACAGTGCAAACACTACAAGAGAGAGGACTGGGAGCACAGCATTCTCCAGCAGCTCACTGTAAGCTGCAGATAAACCAACCCTGAGCCTGACTGGCCTTGATGTGTGTTTGTGTATATCAGAGATAGAACGGGAGAATATGTGCGAGTGAGAGAAAGTCGGCGAAAGAAAAACATTTTTTTCTTGCTTCTTTTCTCTTCTGGTTTCTTGGCAGTGGAGAGAGACGGAGAAAAAAGGGAAGGAGTTTAAGTTAAAGTAACTTAACAGGGAGTGGGCCTCATGTTTGTGGTAAACAGGTGGTGAAAGGTTGTGGTCTGGAAGTCAGCGACTCGATGAAGAAATGAAAGCCCAGCAAAGATCTCTAAATAGGCTTGAATGGCCATAATACTGATTCAATATACAGATTGTATGACAGAGAAGATAAAGACAGAAGACTTTTAAAAGTCTTTTTGGGATGTCCAAGCAGCCGAGGTGTTAAGATGTATTACCATCTAACTCCAAATGCCCTAAAACATGAAATAAGAGATTGAGGCATACGCAGATCAGCCAGAACATTAAAACCACTGACAGGAGAAGTGAATAACATTGACCATCTTGAGATAATTCAATTTTCTGCTGGGAAACTTTTGGACTTGACATTCATGTAGCACCCACCTAGACCAGACCAAGCACCCCCAACTCAAAGCAATGACACCCCTTGATAGCAGCAACCATCCCCAGCAGGATGCAGCCTGACACAGGCACACACACAAACATTTTAGGAACATCTCAAGGTATTGACCTGGCCTCAAAATTCACGAGATCCCAAACTGATCAAGTATCTGTGGGATGATCCACAGAGGCCCCTCCCCTCAACCCATAGGACCAAATGTCCCCCACTAACAACATTCTGTTGCCAGACATCACAGGACACCCCTATGTCCATTCTCTGATAACTCCCAACTGTTTTGGAGGCACAAGGGAGACTTACACAATTGTAGGCAGGTGGTCATAACGTTATGCCTGATCGGTGTAAGTAAGTGACTAATGCTATACCCTTTTAATGACTTTGGGAAGCCCATTTTTTGTGCCCGTTTGCAGCAGGGTACACAACTTGCCTAACTGTACAGTCGTATCCAAACCTTTGCACACAACTGTATATTTGTTTTAAGTTAAACTCATAAACTTTTCTAGTTTTCAGTTTATAATTTAGACTTTAAAAACACATTTTAAATCTCTAAACAGCCACGACCAACAGCTTAACACAGAATACTAATTGTTCCTAATAAGTGATGCGTGTCAAAAAATAAGATGGTTCCCGAACGCATGTGAAATCACCGCAAACACAATTATGCACACATTATATTTACCACTACTGTACTACTGCTGACGATCAGCTAAATATAATTCCTCGTTTACCACGCTGCCAGAATCCCACAATACCCTTATTTTACAAATGCATACATATGGTTTAAGTGCTTCGTATATACATATCCACCGCACGCATACGCATCAAAAGGGTTTGATAGGAGCTGCTGTCACAACTGTGTGTAATGCTTTAATGAGATTTGTAGTGTGGAGGAGGTGTGTCGTTCTGTGTATTATGTGTTGGAAATGGAACTAACGGTTTTACATTATGCTCTTGCTGCAGCAACAACAACGGAATAAAAAAAAAAAAAATGCAGCTCTGCTGGATTGACAGTAGCGTTGTAATTTATATATTTATTTATTTTATTCACCTTTTTCTTACATGTTGACAGTTTTGCTCAAACCTGAACACAAAACTATCTAAATGAGAGATCACTTACATTTTAAACTTCATACACAATTCACAAAACGACTTCACTGCTGTGCCATGACATCTGAAATACAACAGAAGTACGACTGCAATGCACACTCATCTGAAAAGGCATCCGCTAAAGCTAGCAGAGGAACGGTCTAAATCCTCTGGAAAAAAAAATTAACAATTTCACCAAACGTCCTGCGGTAACAGAGAGAAGGAGGCTGTACATCAACTATTTACTGGTGAATTTTATTGTCTAAGTTATTAGACTTATAGCTGCTAAGAAAAGATAAATGCTACCGATGGTGGTGAGCTGCTGCCTGTTTTTATACAGGCTATACATACAGTATCTGCAGCGCACAGTATGTAGCACATGAGCTGTCTGTTCTCAGTGTCATGGTTATATGAGCATAAAAAATTTTTTTTCAGATGCTTAGATGGCAATTCATAAGAGTGATAAAAAAAAAGTTCATAAGAGTGTTAAAAAGGGATAACAGTTAATTTGTTCTATGTCAAAAATGTTAAAACGACAATCGATCAGTTGTTCTGTGTTCGTTTGTTTTGGCCTTCCAGTCAGTGGCGAATGTGCAAGACGGCAGAAGGCTGTTTTTTCGCGGTATTGTGATTAAAGTTGATGGCGAACGAAAATACACATTGAAAGAAGGATAACGTGTCGTGTTGGAGTCGTTTCTTCACATTTTTCTTTACCCTTTTCCCCGGTATCGGGGTGTAACATCAGCGTATGTATTCAGGTCAAGAATATAGATTTTACTGATGCAAAGCACTACTTTCTACTGTGTTTGTATCAGCGAGTAGTCGATGTCAACTTTAACCACATAACATTCGACTTTAAAACATCTGAAGTTGCGCGACCCTTACTGTCAACAACACACACAGCAAACTATTTGTTAAGAACTATTTGACCGGCCCTGCACACATCCGTGGAGCATGATCAATTCCCAGCGGAGTGACTCCAGACTGCAATTCCCCAGATAAAAGTTTGCCGGTGGGCGAACGTGGGCCGGCATCCAGGTTACTTCGGCATGTGAACTGTTGATTGAACAAACCAAGAAATCTGAAACACCAAACTGGGTTTTATTAAACTGTGATGCACCCCTACTTACATCAAACCTCGACACTAATAAACTAAAACCCCATGCCCTTCCTATATTCAGACCTGATTTAATCGAATGCCAATGACAAGGTGAGAAAGTGTGGAAATGTCCCCTGCAGTTAGTGGACGCTGTCCCCACTGCAGGGAGCACACCACACTTCTATTGTGTGCGTGCGTGCGTGCGCGTGGTTTTTATTTTATTTTAGAAAGACAACTGCTTAATTAATTGCGCCGTGAGTAAAAACATTACTTTTAAAGTGTTTATAGACCATTGATTAATGGATTACTTTTTCATTACTTATTCCTCCTTATTAACGGACACATTTATGAGGCTGTAATTACCATGGCAACATCAGCGAGGACCAGCAATAATCTGGCTGGCAGTGAAAGTTGTAAACACTTTGATTTAATAAACCATGCGTGCCTCTGCTAATTAACAGCCTCATTACTCAAAAAAACACCAAAAAAAAAAAAAAAAGAGGAGAGGACGTCCTCTATGCTGCCTAATCTCTCTTCCTTCTCGTCTTCTATCCCTTCTTCCTCCACAGTTTTCTTCCTGCGTAGTTTCTTTTCTCTTTGAATTCCTTATTCCTAGCTCATTTGTTCCATTTTCCCTCAACTCCTCCTCTTCCCTACTTTCACATTCTCCTCTATTTTCTACTCCATTTCTCCTGCAACTTCATTCTTAACCGTTTTCCCCGTGTCATTCTCCTTCCATGATCTACTTCATTTTCCTCTTTTGTACCTCCACGTGTCCCCCTCACATACGCTTTCCCTCATCTTGTGTTCGATTCAAAAATCAAACACTCGAGAGACATTTAAGCCCCGTGGCGTCAAGCGCGCAGCCTCACTAGACGAGCAATTCTTCTGACAGTGATAGATCTCATATTTCATGCACCGGTGTGTTTTCCTTTCTGTGAAATTAAAATTATCCCCGTCTTATCTGTGATACTGTAGTTACGGCAGGAAAGCAGAGACAGGCGATCACTCTCTTCGACCACTCAAGCATGTGCGAAGTTTAATTCCACAGAGCAGCAAGCGACAACAACGTGACAACAACAAAAGATCACACTGAGCTTTCTACTCAAAACTGCCATTGTTGGAGTAATTAAGAAACTGGAAACTGTATTATTGTAATATCTAGTATGATGTTTCATGTATAACAAAGCTACAGCTGCAGTTGTCTCCCTCCCTAACTGCCTCCAAAGGTGGTTTTGCTTTATAGAGGACAGTTGCCTGAATCTTCTCTTGACCTGAGGAGACCTGTGTATACCTTTTACTGCTAAATGCCAGTCGGAGCTCGCAGCTCTTTGATCTCTGCAGGGAGGATAAAGCATTCAGGCAAAAACTACGACCTCATCAGCAGAATGAGTTCTCCGTCACAGCGCCCCAGTTCAGCTTTACTGATGTGTACCATTGCATGAATATGAAACAAAGTCGTGTTCATCAACCTATAACCTCAGTTCTATGAGCACAGGTGTGGAGCCCTCTAATAGGTTCCCCTCTAATCACTGCACTGAAAGGAACATGTCCTGGATCAGTACTGACAGCACCAACTGCATCGACGTCTGTCAATCCCTAAGAAATAGTCAGTGGACAGTGTCTTCACATTTATATTTATACACCAATCAGCCACAACATTAAAACCACTGACAGGAGAAGTAAATAACATCGACCATCTTGTGACAATTCAATTTTCTGCTGGGAAACTTTTGGACCTGGCATTCATTGGTGTGGATGTTACTTAGACATGTAGCACCCACCTAGACCAGACCAGACACCCCCACCCCATAGCAATGACACTCCTTGATGGCAGCAACCATCCACAGACACACACACACAAGATTAACAACTCAAAAAAACATGAAGAACAGCACAAGGTGTTGACCTGGCCTCCAAATTCACTAGATCCCAAACTGATCAAGTATCTGTGGGATGATCCACAGAGGCCCCTCCCCCCAAAGGCCCACCCACTAACAACATTTTGTTTCCAGACACCACAGGACACCCTCAGAAGGCCCATGTCCATTCTCTGATGAGTCACAACTGTTTTCGAGGCACAGAGGAGACCTACACAATATTAGTCATAATGTTATGCCTGATCGGTCTATATATTATGTATTTTGCAAACAGGCTCTTTAGGCTTAATGGGGCAAATCTAAATGTGTTCGCCCACATTGCTATGGTTTGGGCAGAGAGCCCAACACATTATGACACCTCCAGGTTATCATCCTCTGAAACTAGAGAGCGCGTTCGCAGAGTGTGACACAGATAGAAGCAGTGAGCTCAGCAACATCACCGCTATCACCATCACCCAAAGGATCTTCAGCCCGACTATCTCCCCACAACTGCCACAGGTGAATCGATAGAAAAGACAGCCAGGAGGATCCTCAGGCTGTTAGGGATTGTTAGCTTCCAGACAGAAGATCTGAGGCTACGATAACACCGAGGCGGGAGAGGCGGCATCTGAAGAGAAGACAGGGCTCCCGAAAAACTCCACGAAACCGGTACATGCAAATGTCTGGGAGCTGCTGCACCAGAAAGAAGCGACGAGGTTAAAAAGGCCTGTTCGACGGTAAAATAGAAATATATTTACACATATTCATGAGGGTGAGTCAGAAGACATGAACGCAAATATACATAAAAGCAGACATCTGCGCACACAAACACACATGCAATCAACTTTTACTGAAACATAAAAATATCAAAAGAATATACAATATGCTAATACAAAGATGTGAAATACTGTTTCTCCTAGTATCACTGTGCTACATATATGCGGACAAGGCACACACAATAACTTACTATAAATGCTGCAAAACTTTAGATACACAAAAGGTTTGGAACTTTTAACTACGCAGTGGATGCACACTGCTTTTGATATATACAACTGTTATTAATATTTACAGCTACACAAGATAAGTTTAAGAGCTATACAGTGAATGAATATTGTTACAGGTAGATGCATATGCTGACTGGAGTTGACGTGCCCTGTTGTCATGTATACAGAATGAGCATTATTTCCACCAGACTGGCACTGATGACAGTGCAAAGGAGTTCAGACCGCCACAGATGCATGCAGTGCCAACTATCATAAATATATTTATAAAAACTGTGAGGATGTTTCATATCAGCTCGGGAAGTCTCTGCATTTTGCAGATGACATGTTAAATATGGAGGGATTAAAAAAGCATTAGCACAGGCAGGGGGGATTACAGCCGCGCTGTCCACCATCAGTCTGAATCAAACAAACTGTATGTGTGTGTGTGTGTGTGTGTGTGTGTGTGTGTGTGTGTGTGTGTGTGTGTGTGTGTGTTCTTCAGGATGGTGCGTACCCATCAGACTTATCCCCTGGTGGCTTTTACACTGACTGACTGACTGACTGACTGACTGGAGGTGGAAAACAAGACAGAAAAAGAAGAGGGGAGAAGGAGTGGGAGCAGCAAAGAGCAAAGGAAGAAAGGGAAAGAGACACAGAGAGATCACAACAGATAAAAAAAAAAGGAAGTGATAGATGGAAGAAAGAAGCTGAAAAAAAAAAAAACAGAGATAAAGTGAGGGCAGTGAGATATGTACACAGAGGGGAACAAGAGGCTTCCTCTAATTGTAGCCTGGGGGCTTGTTGGGCAGACAGTCCATTACTCAGACCTCACCAACAGGTTACCTACTTAACACAGGCAGCTAAAAATAAAAACTGCTGATGCATCCGAACCTGCACTCCACCTCCACATCTCTCCACATCCAACAGCATCTCATTAAGCACACAGGCCTGACTGGTGGAAGCTGCCACAGGTTCAGAAAGTCAAGAGGCTTTCCTCTGCAGAGAGGGACTGTCTGGAGACACGCCATGCTGCCACGCTGGAGCAACACTCCCGTGGCCATGCAGTCAAACTTTATTTATATATAAATCATATTCTCCAATCCCAGTTTTACTCCATTTATGATGCGCAACGTGCAGCGAGTGGGTTGGCAACAGAAAATGAATCTTTCTAATTTATTTGCATATCAGTTGCGCACAAAATTGCAATTCTAGGCAAGGCGTGTGTGTAATAAGACACGAGAAAAAGAAAGAGCAGAGGCAATAAAACGCCACAGAGATGATAAAATGACACAATTAAAGCACTAAGCTTGCCTTTGAATTAACAGCGTCAGTGAGAGTCTCAGAGCGTCAAGTAAATATTTGTTTTAAAGTAAAGATTTTTCTTTGGTTTAAGACAGAACAGGCTCCGACGGCTGACACTAAGCTGCTTCCGCTGCAGAGACGTAAAAGGGCAGATGCTTAATGTGGGGATGTTTTAAATGTTAATCACTGCCATGGGAGCCGTGCCTTAATTTATATTGTACTTGAAGCCAATGCGAGCAAACACCTGTCATTTTATGATAAAAACAATTCATTCAGAAGCTGGGACAACTGAGCTGACACCAGACTTGTTCCATGTCAAGTGTGCTACTGCAGCTGACAGGTTAGGTACCCTGTCCACTTATTGTTTGTCTTGCTGGCTATTAGGCCTCCACCGGCTTCCTGTCTCTGCAGGGAGGAAAGATGAAACCGGAGGGGAGGGGGCGGGAGGGTCTCCAGGGCCACTGGTCACACAGCTGAGGCTAGCTGATATTCGTGACCACGGACCAAGCTGAAGTCTGCTCATGCTGCAAGCTTCACAGTATCAGGTGGAGAGGTCAAGCTTTTCCACGGTGAAAGAACACCCTACTGTACCGACTCTGGGTGTACTACAGTACCTACGAAGGTGTCCTTAAAAATGAGACAGTGGTGCAGACATGTGCAGCTTAACATAATTCAGTTCAATTCAATTTTATTTATATAGCGTCAATAACAATACAAATTGTCTCAAGACACACAGCAGTATACATTCTATACAGTAGTAGCACAGAATTGCATGACTAGTAGTAGATAGGAAATTAGAGGGCAAGAGCTCTGTGCCAGAGAAAAGAAAGTGGAGGATGCGAGAGAGGAGAGAGAAGAAAGAAGGAGGACATGTGTTTGGTGCCTAGGCCTATAGCAGCATAACTAAGGGATGGTTTAGTCCAGCCCTAACTATAAGCTTGATCAAAAAGGAAAGTCTTAAGTCTGACCTTAAAAATAGAGAGAGTGTCTGCCTCCCAAACCATAACAGTTCAACAGATTTGGGAGGTTGTAAATAAAGATCAGCTCGCAGCAACAACGGTGCTAGGATTTCCAAAATGCTCTTTGTTTATTACTAACCCAACATAGACATTATTATTCTTAACAAGTCTGATAGAAGAAGAAGAATCAGTCCTTTACTCATCCTTCTTGGGGAAATTGTTTGGGCTGCCATTTGTGTAGTGTGTTAGGTGCTTAGGTGTTTGCTCTGGCCACATCACCAGTGGGCAATGCCAACCTGCGACCCAAGATGCTTCTCTGAACACATAGCCCACCCCACGAGGACAAACTCACAGCTACAACAGCACTAGGATTTCTAAAATGCTCGTTATTTATGACTAACCCAACACAGGCGTCAATCTTTTCAAGTCTGATAGCACTACTTCATACTCGTCGTAGGTTCATTAGCAAAATACGTCAAGAAATACAAGGCGCTGTCTGATGACAGTATTCCTCTCGTATCTAGGCAACACAGGTTATGAGATTGTGTTTCCGTGAACTCGAACAACCACATATTTTGCCTTTTGGGTTGTATTCGAACTTATTCCGGGAGGCAACGAGTGCAGATGCCAGTGACCACTGAGACGTTTGACATAAACAGATAAATTGATTTGGTGGGTTTTTGCGGCTCATTTTTAAAACATGAGACATGCTGGGAACAAAGTACAGCGAGGTCAGGAAAAAAAGACTTATGTGTGCTTCACAGCACAAGGTCAACATTTAGCTTTAGAGGAATGAGTCACTCTGTCCATCAGCACCACTGAATCCTGTCAAAATGTCCTTGAGCAAGATAATGAACCACCTACCTGCTCTCACATTCTCGGGCTCTTTGGATAAAAGTGGTAGTTAAATGCTCTGAATGTAAAAAATGTAAATGCGGAATCTTAGAAGCAGCTCAGTCCTTCTTCTCATTATACCATTCTAGAGAGAGCAGCAGGCTCTCCTGTTACCCTTCTCTTCTGACAGTGTTATGTAACTCCCGGGTGTGGAAGGGGCCCACGGGTGCTGGCTGGTGAGCCCCTCAACAGAAAGGCAGCCACGCTTTGCTAAACCGATGAGGCAGGAGGGAAATATGCCGGGTTTAGGCAGCTGAACACTCAGAGCCCACTAAGTCTTAAAGTGACAGCCCAGCCAATCAGAGATGATGTCGCTAGTGCTAAACCGCTGGAGGCAGCCACCAAGACAGATTGCTGAGAATGAAGCCAAACTGTGTGTAACGAATAATTACAGAAGGACCACAGCTAGAGAGAAAACCTGAATGTTCAACTCAACAACTCCGGAAACTGTCACAAGTGGATAAGACAAACAAACCTATATCTGGAGAGCAACGGCTTCGTTCACTGCGTTTACTTTGCGTGAGGACGCTTCCAAAATTTGTCTTACAAAATGTCACTGCACTCTACAAGTGGGGTTTAGGCTGTTGCGAGATGTTCTCGCACCCTGTTCTCGACACATCAACCAGGCAGAACTTTTTTCTCGTGTGGTGTGCGGCAACTATTCTGTGACTGGTCAGAAATTGGAAGTGGGCGCGGTTGATGCGGGAAAAACGGGAATGCTAGCGGCCACGCTGTGAGCTCCCAGAGGCTAATATTCTCTCCTGGGCAGAGGCCGGCATACTGTGTGTGGGTGCATGCTCAAGGAATGGCGTGATCCGACGGATACGGTCGCCCAAACGACTGGCCGACATCCGGAAATATTAAGAAAAAGAAAAGTGCCTCTCCCACAATGCTTAGCGCATGTGATGTATGCTGCAATGGGTCGGCCTCATGAGGACTTCGGTACTTCAGTTTCTTGTGAAGTATCAATTGGACAAAACAAACTTTTTTCTTGTTCTCGCATCCCTAAGAGTGAGAACACATTTCTTGCTTCTCGCGAGTACTAACAAGCTTCCATATCAAGGCACACAACAGTTTATGGGGAGATTCAAGGTACCGACGCACCAAACAAAACATCAAGAGAAATACAAGCAACAAACGCCGACACTGACGTCGCCTTATGACTCGCCCAAAAAGCTGTACTCGAACACAACGCGACCAAGACTACAGCCAACGGTTCTGCTCATGCATGAAAATAAACATGCATTCACCCCAGCAGGTGGCAGTAGTCTGTATTTGTCAATCAAATGGGGAAACCTGGAAGAGCTACTATTAGCTAGGAGGCTAACACATCTACAAGCCCTCGTACAGAGCTGGCATCTTCTGAATCTGATGCTGATGAGTTGGCGTACGGTTTATTCATTCTAGACGATCATGTCATGAAAATATTAATGGACTTGAATGTTCAGATGAGATGAGGAGGAAAAATGTGCAGTGCCAACGGTGCGGGACAGGTGCTCACTCACGGCCCAACAACGGAAACTGGCCGTCATTGGACTATGTGTCTCACAGTCTTTAGATTCTTATATCTCTAATCTCTCATCAGATTTTGCAGGAAATACAAGATATGAAGCCTTGATTATTTGGGACATGACAAACAAGGGTTAGGGTTAGGGTTAAGGGTCCAGAGTGTGTAAAATTATTGATATAAATGAATCTTGAGACATAAGACTGCATTGCAGAGTTGTATTCATACGCTTTGATGGGGGAAGGGGGTGCTGGAGCCTATCCCAACTGTCATTGGGCGAGAGGTGGGGTACACCCTGGACAGGTTGCCTGTCTATCGCAGGGCTAACAGCTAACCTAACGAGCATGTCTTTGGACGGTGCAAGGAAGCCGGAGAATCGGAAGAGAACCCACACAGACACAGGGAGAACATGCAAACTCCACACAGAAAGCCCCCAGACGGCCGATGGATTCAAACTCAGAACCTTCTTGCTGTGAGGCAATTTAAATAAAAATTTAAAAGTAAGGTTAGCCAAGTTTAGGGCTAAGCATGGCGAGTTCCAACCAAAATGCCACTCCAGCAAAGGATCTTTTTGTCCACTGTATCTCAGCACAACCACAAACAAACAGCACAAAATCTATCTACAAAGGTTGGACACCAGCTTAATGACTCTATCTAGCTGCCGTTCTTAACAAAAGCAGCCTGCAGCATTCAGCTGGTGTGTGAAGTGTGCGAGGTGAAAAAGCAGGGATGAGAGGGTTGCAACAGCTTTAAACCCACACAGGTTTTTGGACTGTAGCAACTAAAGGATAACAGATAAACATGAAGACAAACGCTCTTATTGTTGTCAGGGTAGAGAAATGTGCAACAGTAATTAGCATCATGCCAGTAAAATTCTCAATTAACACCAAGAGTAAATCCTCTGAGGCGGGTGATTGGCTTCCAGTAGGTTTCACAGTACGATTCAGAGCAAAACACACCCCTGAACCTGATGAGAAATCATTACAGTACTGTTTATGTGTTACCCATCTCCATATACTGTCAAACCTAGTTATTGATCCCATTCTCAGGCTCCTTTCTTCGCCTCTTCTCACACCAGCAGAGAGGTGGATCAATTGGATAAATTCAATGCACTTGGACAGCACCGTCTCTGATGGGAATGGAGAAACAAAAGTAAGTGCTGCCCCGCCTGGGCCTGGCTACAGCAGGAGAGGGGACTGGTGCATTATGGACTGTGTGAGAGAACAGTCGCTATGGTGAACCAGCATAATGGTGTGTTAAAGAGCACGTCTGTTGCAGGGCTGCACCCTGGAACTCAAGGAGGCGAGAGCCGACGCGAAGTCAGAAGATTCTCAATGCCGTTTCCAGAAAATGTCTGCTCCCATTATTTGTTCAGTTTAACAATGTATGGAAACGGAGGAGGCAACTTACAGAGCGTGTTATTACAGCTGAGAGACAGAGAGGGAAAATGAGAAGAGAGGGAGCAATGACTTAAACGGCCCGACAGAAAAGGGAAGAGGTAGAGCAGAGTGTCTAAATGAATGACAGCCAGAATATTAGCTGGCTTTTTTATCTTTTGGATAGACGGCAGCTCTTTCAACGGAAGGCCAGGATTGAAAGTGACAAAAAGGCTGCGTTTCGATTACGGAAAGAAAATGCAGAAAAGGGAAAGAGGGAGGGTTGTTGTGTTGTCTCTTAAAAAAAGATGCCGTAAGAGAGAGGATTTCAGCACACGTACACACAACAATATACACAGATCAGGCATAATATTAGGACCACTGTCTGGCAACAGAATGTTGTTAGTGGGGGCCTTTGGGTCCTATGTGTTGAGGGGAGGGGCCTCTGTGGATCATCCCACAGATATTTGATCAGTTTGGGATCTAGTGAATTGGAGGCCAGGTCTTGTCATGTTTTTTGGAGTTGTTCTTAAACCATTTTGTGGCTGCATCCTGCTGGGGATGGCTGCTGCCATTAAGGAGTGTCATTGCTATGGGGTGGGGGTGCCTGGTCTGGTCTAGGTGGGCGCTACATGTCTAAGTAAAATCCACACCAATGAATGAATGCCAGGTCCAGAAGTTTCCCAGCAGAACATTGAATTGTCAAAAGATGGTCATTCATTCATCTTCTGTACCCGCTTATTCCTGTTAAGGGTCGCGGGAGCCTATCCCAGCCGTCATCGGGCGAGAGGTGGGGTACACCCTGGACAGGTCGCCAGTCTATCGCAGAGAGACAGACAACCATTCACAGTCACATGCACACCTACGCCCAATTTAGAATCACCAATGAACCTAACCAGCATGTCTTTGGACGGTGGGAGGAAACTGGAGTACCTGGAGAGAACCCACGCAGACACAGGGAGAACATGCAAACTCCACACAGAAAGGCCCAGTCGGCCCATGGATTCAAACCCGGGACCTTCTCGCTGTGAGGCATCAGTGCTAACCACCTCTCCACTGTGCCGCCCACAAGATGGTCAATGTTATTAAAAAGAGTAAACACAGACTATGGGAACTTCAAGTTTAAGTTATATTACGTCACACTTCTTCTTTTTATTTTTAATATCCTTCTCTCTTCTCCTGTAATCGGTCTGACATTTAAACACACGTTCTTTGTGCGTTGATTTCATTTAGAGAGCTGCCTCTTCCTCCGTTAATATCATTATGGCAGGAACCACTAAGAAGAAGACACGAAGGAAGCACGGAACAAACGTCAACCTTGGCCACTGAGCTCATGAGCAAGGCATTTAAGCACCCTTCCATTCAGTGGAGTGCGGTTTCCTTTTGTTGATCGCTGAGATTGTGCAGCTCAGTAGAAAAATGTGCGTTCAGCAAACCTTTCCTTTCCTCGTCGAGGTGAACACAAAAATGCTTTCTAGGCAATTCAAAGGTTTGCCATTAATTTCCACCGAGGCACCCAATGGATTCTTAAAAAAAAATAATAATAATGGTTTTGAGGAAATCCCATGGGCCAGAATGAGGTATACTGTAAATCCTGCTTGTCAGAAGGTCAGCTCAATTAGCTGCTAATAATAATCTTTTTTTTATATTATTATTATTTTAAATATCAGATTAAACTATAAACTTCCACCCTGAGAAATAAACTCCCAAAATGAGAGATTAATTGAAAGTACTTGTTTCGCGTGTAAAACCGAGAGCGAAAACATTCCACAGAAAGGTGCTAATTCTAAAAGTATGTCAGGCAGAAAACACAGACTGTATTATAACTTCAAAGTCTCGCCTCCAGTCATAACACATCGGGATGCAATAATGACTCTACCTCTCCGCGGACACACCTGGCTCGCACAAAACCCTGCTCGTCTCTCTTCATTTCTGGGGGACGCAGCGAGATAATCTATTGGTGTGATATTCAGAGGACGCAACCCGGTAATTAAAAACCAGCACTCCCCCGTTCCCCCCTCCGCTCCCCCTTGAGGCCTTTGTCCTTGGTTGCTGGCGAGGAAGTTTCTGGAGGCTTCCCTGGAGGGTTGATGGTGGGTGGTGTGTAGAAGAGAGGAGGGGAGAGGAGAGGAGAGGAGGAGAGGAGAGGAGAGGAGAGGAGAGGAGGAGGTGGGGGGGCAACAGCTGGCCCGCCTGGCAGATTGCAAATTCATCTGTCTCTGTATCGCTGCCGTGGCATTTTAATGGTCCGGCTCATTCTGCATTTCAATAAGCCGAGTTGGGAGTGCAGACACATTGCTCAGACAGAAAGCGAAAAAGCTAAATTTCTCATTTCGCTTGCAGTGAAAGTGGTGACAAGCTCGCGGGTTAGTAAAAAAAGACCTGACACAAGAGTAAGCTACATGGTAACAGAGCTGTTATTAGATTAGTAGCTGAGAGGGGGGGGTAACGTCTTTCTAGACTTCTCTTTTTAAAGGACCCGTGTGAGGGATTTGTGGAAAACAATTAGCAATAATGATTAATAATGATGTTTTTTTAAAAGTGTATAATCACCCATGAGTACGAATTATTATCCGAAATAAGCATTTCATACTTACATTTAGAGTCTGCTATGTTTTATTGTGATGTTTCTACAGTTTCCCACAGCAAACACTGGCCCTAGATTGCTTTTCACATTCAGAGCTAGCACCGGGCGAGAGGCGGGCACACCGTGGACAGATCGCCACACCTACAGTCAGTTTAGAGTCGCCCATTAACCTAAGGAGCATGTCTTTGGACTGCGGGAGGAAGCTGGAGCACCCAGAGGAAACCCAGAGGCACAGGGAGAACATGCAAACTCCCAACTCCAAACAGAACCTTCTTGCTCTGAAGCCAGCTCTAAAGTGAGTTCGTCTTCGAACGCTCGACTGTACGCAGACATATAAAGACGTTCACAGGTTATGCGTATATAAAGGCCACTCCGAAACTTTCTGCCAAGGCGTCATCCGTCCTCATCTCCGGTCATGTTACGCCTCTTTGCCCATTTTCCAATTAGCCAGAAATTAGATGGTGTCAAGCACTGAGCTTAAAAAACTGTTTTTATAAATCCTACAGCGAGTTTTTCAATCTCAGGAGCTGTTGGCTTCCTTTGTGCAAACACGTACAAGAGTCCTTCCGTGAACTGGCTGAAGAAGCTCGGGGGTTTGGTTGAATTTTGGGATGCATCATCGGTAGTGCTCCTCTGGCTCACGGGGTGTTTCGGCCTTTCCCACTATCGTCAGAGGTGGCCGCGGCTACAGGGTGATCAGTCCTGAGCCTGCATCCCATGCCCAATTGTTCATGAGAGTCGCCTTGTTGAAATGTTGCTGACATCTCATGGGACTATGCGGGGCAGGGGCGTCCTGTTCCCTGAGTCAAACCTGACTGCAAACCTTTTGGTCTGAAATGTGTGACAATTAGTTTTCTGCAAGTTTCAGTTGGACGAGAAAAGAAATTAGAAGACATTAATTTATAATGTAGGGGATTCTTACGATATTAAGGCATCTATTTTATTGGAGAAAGCTATATTACTCGACAATAATGGATTGACGATTCGTCTGTAAAGGAAGAGACTACAAAGAAAGTCTCTTTTCCAATTCAGAAAACAAGATAACAACAAACCTTTTCTTTGCAATACAATCTAGTTGACAAACTGCAACACCATCCTGTCTTACTCGTCACTGTCCGCCTCGCTGCATTTCCCAAAAACCTCTACAGAGCTGATGCCACTTTCTCTTGCTTACTGGATATTCATTTACGCAGTTACAGTTAATTCATCGCAAAAGGAGTCCCGCGCTTTACCCAAAGTGAACTATGCACGGAAACTCATCCAATGTGCAAAACATGTTGTCCTGTTCCGGCTTGCATTTGGGAGCGAACACTTTGGTGAACTCGGGAGAGGTCAGTAGATAAAGTGCAGCCCCCCAGGTATCTGACATTTTCTGTGTTGTGTTTATTTTTTTTTTTTTTTGACTGGAGGATATGAGTTTGGATCTCTGTTATGTGGGGACAGGAGACCCAGGGGATGACGGCGGCGGCGGAGAGGAGGGGTCAGACGCTTCGTGGCTTCACGAGAGAAAAGACAAAGCGACTTGTGTATGGATTTGTATAAAGCTGTGTTACTTGTTGTGCCTCACATGTCTTCAATACTTGTGTGAAGTACCAAGATTCAAACATGAACGGTTGAGGCCTTCCTTTTTCTTCCTCTTCATGGAAGGGTTGTTATTTTGGAGCTAATGTTAACATCCATTTTAATTGCACCCTATTTATAAACTTCAAATAAACTCTCCGAAACCTTGTTGCTTCTTCAGACTCGGATGAAGGTTTCCATAGCGACACAGCGCCTCTAGAGAGACAATGGAAACGCTCTAACGGCACCGAGGGATAAAGAGCTGGATAGCTGACAGTTTATTGACATACAGATTACACACACAGAATATACAGGGGTACAGTACTGCTAACTCAAATATAAAACACTGTGTGGACGACGTCCACAGAGCGACTGAATTTCAACTGTACAATCTCTGTTTCAACTTCGTACATCACTGTTAAGAATGAGTCAGCCTTTATATACACATATATATAAAAAAAAATGGCCCGAAAAATGTACCATTTCTTTCCTTTTTGAAAACAAAAGCGACACTGAAGTAGTTTCAGATTTAACAGTTGTCACAAGCTCCATTGCCATTTCGAGGAAAACTGTCTTGAAGTGTAATAACATGCTTCAAGCCACAAACACACACAAGATAACAGAGAGAATGCCAGTCGCAGGGAGCTGTAATGACTGTAGGAGAAAATAACTGTTTTAACGCACAAGTATGAGAGAGAACTGCTTGGATGCAACCTGTGACGGCAAACTACACGGACATTAAGTTTCAGTCTGCAATGGGTAATACCAATTATTTCACTCCTGTGCCATCCATCTTTAAGCATCACGTCGACTGGCCATTGAAGACGTGACAATAACAACATGTCGCGTTAGCGGAGGAACGGTCCAAATCCTCTCTACGGCAGTCAGTTAACAACTTCACCAAACAGAGAGAAGGAGGCTGCACATCAACTGTTTGATAAAGTTATTAGACCTTTAGCTGCAGAACAAGGAGAAGGCTTCAGAGAAATTAACCTGGCTGCACTATCCCATCTAACAAGACGCTATGGAGTACTAATAAATGCTACCGATGGTGCTGAGCTGCAGCCTATTTTTATACAGGCTATACATATATGCAGCTCACAGTATGCAGCATGTAGAATATAGATTTTATTGTTGCAAACCATTACTTTCTACTGTGTTTTATTAGTGGCTAGTCTGTGTCGACCTGAGTTTGACCACATAAGAGTCGACCTTAAAAAGTAGTCTTGCCACCCCTATTGCCTACAGGTTGAACATTACAGGTGTAACTCCACATTGCTTGGACATTAAAAGGGTTACAAAAATTTTTTAGAGAAACTTGAATGACTTGGGGGTCGAGGTCAAATAACACACAGCTAATCTAAGCCAGGCGGCATAGTGGTGTGGTGCCTCACAGCAAGAAGGTTTCGGGTTCGAATCCAGGCCGACTGGGGCCTTGCGGTGTGGACATGTTCTCCCTGTGTCTGCGTGGGTTCTCTCCTGGTACTCCAGCTTCCTCCCACCGTCCAAAGACATGCTCATTAGGTTCATTGGTGATTCTAAATTGGTCGTAGGTGTGAGTGTGAATGGTTGTCTGTCTCTCTGTGTTAGCCCTGTGATAGACTACAGACCTGTCCAGGGTGTACCCCGCCTCTTGCCCAATGACACCTGGGATAGACTCCCCCTGCGTCCCTCCAGAGGACAAGCAGTTACAGAAAATGAATGACTGACTGAGACAGACACCAAGGAGACACACAACACTACACACTTTACTTTGTTAAATTCTTCTTTCACTCCTATGCTACGACCCCAACGGGAGAACCAATGCTAAACGCCACTGAGGAGAACTGGCCATATTAGGGATGGCCCCAAGTGAGCTAGTGGACCATTTCTACTAAATAACTGCCTAGCACACAACCTGGCCTGGTGTGCATATATATGGGAAACACTGCCTTAGGATAGAAAGTCAGAAAGCAAGAGAGAGGAAGCAGGAGGAGGAATGAGATACGCTAAGGAGCCAAGGGGGTAATTTGACTGTCTTATGGTATTTAATTCAGCCAGAATGGCCTGAGAGAGAATTAGAGAAGCTGGCGGTACATCTGCTGGCAGCGCTTCAGTACCTGAGGTCTGCGGGGAGGTTAACAATAAAAAAACAGCCTCGTCCTCTGCTGTCCATCAAGGTGTTTGTCTTTGTCCTCTGCGTGTGAACAGCCAGAACAGGAATACTGGTGCAAATTACACCAAATCGAATTACAACGGATGAAAGGAAAGATTTAGAAGATGAAAGATTCAGATGTTCCTCCGGTGGCACCGTTAGAAAAGTGGACTGAAGCTTTTCCAAAGCCGATACTTTATTGAGCTCCTCTCTGTTACAATAAAAAATCCTTTTGTTATGCAGACGGAAGAATGTCTGCAGTGGCGAGCTCAGTTGTCTCACATTGTTTAGAAGACAGGAGGATTTATCACGGTCTGGGACATTGTAAAAATCAGAATCTATTCATACAGAAACTATTTAAAACACGGCAACAGCTTAATTCAACAGATACTACTTGTTGTTTATATATTACAATATCACCAAGTGAATAAGCACAAAAAATGACCAACTTATCTGTGATTTTCTTTAACATATTTGTTTTAATGCAGCTGATAAAAAGCTACGTTTAAGTTTTTAAGCTTTTTTAAATTCAATACATATCGATTGAAATGATTTGGACAAAAATGGTTATTATGACAAATATTCAGCCGCATCTAGAGCTGTTAAAATATTCAGTGCTTCTGATCATGAGGCCTGGGGGGATTGGAAATGCAGGTGGGGAGGGGGCAGGGTGCATTGGCAGGTAATCAGGTTTAATAATCATTGTAGTGGTTCAAGTGAATCGATAAGTCGCTGCTCAGGTCAGGTCCTGGCGTGGCTGCTGTCAATCCTTTATTCTGTCACAGTGTCTTGTCAACTATTTTATTTCTATCCCTTATTCTGTTTCTTGTTTTTTTAACCCTCTACGATTATCAAAACAAAATGTCTAACCACTGAGATTTAAAGTACTTAGCACATTTGTTAGAGGACCTGCCAGTGCTCAATTTTTTTCATATTATCAGCTAAAAATTAAGATATTTTAAATGAGGGGTGTCAAACCCACTTCATACCTACATTTGGAGTCTGAATTTAGAATTTAGAAATGACAGTGAGGACATTAGCTGTCCTTTAAAAAATAATTGCTGTACTTAATTTGTTCTCTAGGGGTTCACGTTGTTTTAGTAAGAGTTGCGGACATCATGTTCATAAAATGTTTTGTAAAAGGATAGTTCATTAAATATTATATATATATATAACATTTTCATAACGTACTTTTTCTTTTGCACTAAATCAAAGGGAAAAATCTGCAGTTGCAGTTATTTATCAGTTATTGAACTAATATATTACTAGTGAGTTATCGCTTCAGATCATTCTCATTCAGATTTTCAGCATTTCAAGTATAATTTTTCCTTTCCTTACGCGTACAAGTATTACAACCACACAACGATCATGTTCTCTCAAAGTTTCTACTGCGTATTTCATTGCAAATGTTCCACAGTGTGTATAGCGTGCCAGCCTCAGCCAGGGCACAGGAGGCTGGCAGCTGGGTCCTGTTAACTCACACACACAGTTTTAGATTACCACATTTATGAGGATCTGTATTATTTATGATGTATTGTATTCCCCCAGCCCACACACCGAAGCCTCGCGGCAACACGGCCACCGTTAACGTTTACCTGAATTTTGACCCGAAAATCAAACATCAAGCGCTGATATTGAACGTAAAACCAAGCCACGGTTATGTAAAACGACCTCGCTTGACAAAAGCAGGCCGTCTCTCTCGCAGTTCATGACAGAGTTTTGCGAAAGAAGAAGATGAGCAGCTTGAAGGTGTTTCTAGGTGTCCTAAATGGTCAGACTTGGAGGGCAGGGTGAAAAACAGGATGTTAGATGTCATAATTATTTAATTGCAGGGATAATAGACTTCAACACAGCTAGCCAGTCCCTGGGTTAAGTAGATACACAAATGTTTTTGCAACTTCCAAATTACAATATCAAAAAGGTGTTAAGTGATGGGAAGAATATGGGCACAGAATGTCCTAACCAAACGGCAAACACCATTAAGAAATAAATATTCCTCATTGGATGTAAAATAACCCCATGCGACCTTAAAAGTTTTGCCAATCCAGGCAGACAGAAGCAACACAGCCAATCTGGTGCCATCACAGGCCAAGGAGACAAATAACAGCCCTGACCTAGATTGGTTTTCACAGCCACTGCTAGCGACAGAAAGGCTACGATGCTCAAGGGTAAGGTGGGATTTCGTAACGCTGTTTTTGAGACATAGCCACCGTTAGTTCAAGACGAAAAATACAGGGCAATGATGCAACAGAGACTAAAAGAACTCCACAGTCCGACTTATCAAAGAGAAAGTGGGATGCTGAGCATTACTTGCAACCAGTGAAACCACTGAGCACTTTTGGGAAAGTCAAAGCACTTAAAAGAAATGGAAGAGAAAGCTCTTAGTGAAGTGGCCGCTGATGGATAAAAAGTCTACCTATGGCAATCATCAGGTCCAGAGGTGAAATGAAAGTAGTGAACTCAGAAGCAGCTCATGAAGGCTGCCAGTTGTTTCACATTTTAGACATTTTCCAATGTTCCTATCCCCGGTACTCTGCGGCGAGTGGGCAGGTAAGTGTTCTGTTTATTGGGCTGGAGCGCTCTGACAAGTTTCAGGTGCTCCACGGAGATTGAACCCACAACTGTTTTTGTCACCATGGCAATTAGAGACAAAATGACATTCATAAAATAAAAGACGCCGCCGTGATTGTAATGTCAAGTCCCCACTGTGTGCTGCGCTGAGAGGCCCTCGGCAGGTACTTTCTGCAGCATCACAACGTGCTTTAAGGATCGATAGCTGCATTAATACAATTGTGCAGCTGTGCAGCTAACTCACGTTACACAGTCAGACGGCAGACATCCTTATCCGCGACGTTGACTGAAACCTAAGTACTGAATCAAATTAAGGAAGTACTGTAGATGGAGGAATAAAAGGAATAATGCAGATCATTCTTCATTCTCGACAGAAGCAGCAGCAGCAGCAGCGTGGGGGAGCAAAGTTAGGACTGTGTGCCTCCAAACCAAAAGGGGAGAAAAACTAATTTCAAACTAAGGCAGGAAATTCTGATGAAGATTCTCATTCTGGAAACTGACATCAAACACTGGGCTTGCCACTCTTTTACAATTTTCTGCAAATACCGGGGAAAATTAGACAAAAATAAGAAAATATTCTTGTGTACTCTCCACAACCACTGCTACTTTCCCTGTGTTTTGGCAAAACACAACATCCCCATCACAGAGGACTTTGGAGGGGTGATAATGCACACTTTTCAGCCATGACTGAAATATCTCAACTCCTACTGGACGGATTTCCATTAACATTATTACAGATGCAGTCAGTAGTCCCCAGAGGATGAATCATGCAGACGTTTGTAGTCCACTGAACTTTCAATTTACCACCATGAGGCTGACATTTAAGTTTGGTTTTAGCAAAATGTCTTGGCAGCTATTGAATGGGTTGAAATTTACTCAGATATATTCACATGAGAATGGGGCCTCTGTCTATCAATCCATCCATTCATTCATACGTCTATTACCGCCTACTCTCTGGAGCAGGGGTGTCAAATTCATTTTACTTCAGCGGCCACATACGGCCCGATTTGATCTCAAGCGCGCCAGACCGTAATGACAGCACAAGAACCTATAAATAACTCCAAATATTTCCCTTCGTTTAAGTGCAATGAGCTATCCTTTTACAAAACACTGTGCTTGTGCAATTCTGGGTCCCAGTGTTGTGTTATGTTCACAGCTCTTAAGTGCGGCTTATCTGCAGGACTAGACACCGCAGCCTACGCCGGTGCGAGCCATTTATACTTGTGTGTTCGTCAGTCTGGCTCGCTCTGTAAAAACTCCACCCAAACGCTAGTCGGTGCTGTGTCTCTTTTGCCAGTTGGGTTAATTTCTGTTTCTACTTCCTGCTTCACTTTCAACAACGGCGACTGAAAATTTCGTCGAAATTTCGCCGAAGACGAGTCGTACAAACGTTTGTATCTCCGAACCTCCTCAGTTAACCTCTCCTCGTCGTTATCTTACATCTTTATTGATCCAAAACGATCAATTTGTAAAATTGCGGAGATGGAGAAGCAGCCAGAAACACTACACGCTACTACCAAGCGGACCAATCACAGCTCTTGCGGGCTGCGTCGCCGCGATGCATAGTTACATTTCTGGGGAGGTGCACGTCAGGCTAAGGCGTTAGGGTCTGCGTAAGGTTTGGGCTGTTGCCTTAGCTATGGTGTCAAATTGACGCAGAAGCATAAATTGCCTATTGCAGTGTGACAAATTAGGAATAGCAGTTATTTTTACTAAAAAGCTGCAGTTAATGTTTTCTAAGTTTTTGCACAGGTCGCCAGTCTATCACAGGGCTGACACAGAAAAACAATCAACTTTTCACACCTACAGCCAGTTAATAATGACCAATTAACCTAACAAGTATGTCTTTGGACTGAGCACCTGCGAAATAAACCCCATGCAGGCTCAGGGAGAGCATGCAAACTCCACAAAGAAAGTGGGCAACGTCCGTCTACTTAACTGATAAACAAATGTTTAAAAATAGTTGCACATTACACACTGTAAGGATCCACACTTGGCTGTGACTAGATGAACACCTGTCAGCTATAAGATCACAATCTGCAGCCCAAGTTTCCAAAGAGTAACAGAGGCCACGATGCAAGATGTATGAGAGAGTGCCGGTGCGGGGGCGTACGAGTGTGTCCTCCTTATGCCATCAAAGGCTTCTCGGTGGCTGCCGCGAGGCTCCACCATTAGCACACAGAGACAGGAACTGGTTTCCCCTCCAATTACGACTTCCCCACCTCACAAGAGGGTCAGGTGGTCCTTTCTCAACCGGGACCGTACGAGGAGGAGGCGGAGGAGGAGGAGAGCGGCAGGATGGAAGGGGAAAGAGGAAGCGGGGCGAGCGCTGCCGTTTGTGGAAATAAAGGGAATTCCTGATGAATGCTGAGCGAGTCTGGACTGGTTTGCCCGAATGCAGTGCCTTCTGGATGCAGCAGTGAAAATAAAGCACAGCAGATCTGCGCAAACACAATAAAAAATATATCAAATAGTTCTTAAACTTTATGTCATCGTGGAACATTTTTGGCGCCGTGAGCATTTGTCACGGTGCTGTGTTTGAGTAGCTTGAGACGAAAAGCTTTTGGTGCCATGAATAATTTCAGAAGGGTTCTTTTCAGCTGACATTCAGCGGTTATATTACGCAAACTTTCTAGTAAATTATTAAGCAACGAAAATGTACTAAGATTTTTTAATATGTCTTATGTAAAGCCATAGGAATAGGTTCTTCATTGAGTAGTTTTTAATAAAATTGCACAAAAGAGCAGAACAGTGTAATATTTCACTGAACTAGAACAATGTTCCTGCCGGTGATTATCTTTATCCTCAAGCTGACTCCTTAAGTTCCCAAAAGCTCGTCCTCCTCCAACCTTTCTCTCTCCTTTACCGTCTTCTCTTCTACTCCATATTACTTTCGTCCTTTCAGTTCCGCACCTTTTCCGTAACCTTGCTCGTCTCATTCTGCTTCACCTACTCCAACCGGGTTCCTTACCAAGATTTCAAATCGTCTTCTAAAGCCTCTTCCTATTTCCTTCTCGCTCCACTCTCCACTGAACAACTGGGTTCAGGAGACAGTGGGGATACGGCGATTTTGTAGACGGCCTGCAGTCCAAAGGTTGAGTGTGTGAATGTCAGAGGCCAATTTAAGATCAAGAGCAGGGGATCAGGCTCCATAATGCGTACACTCTTCATACCTTCATACTGTGAAAGTGTGAAACTGCACTAAAGCTATATTTCCGTCTCTGCTTCTAAATAATCAGTGTCTAGAATCTGGGATGAATATACTGTATGGTACTAACCATGACTATGGAAAAAGAATTTATCATGACGGAGATGCAGCAACTCAGAGAAATAGAGGTTTAAGCAGATATACACTGATCAGGCATAACATTATGACCACCTTCCCAATATTGTGTCCGTTTCCCTTGTGACTCCAATATGGCTATGACTGATCAGAGAATGGACATGGGCCTTCTGAGGGTGTACCGGGAGGCCTTTGAGGGGAGGGGCCTCTGTGGATCATCCCACAGATACTTGATCAGTTTGGGATCTAGTGAATTTGGAGGCCAGGTCAACACCTTGTGCTGTTCTTCATGTTTTTTTTTTTTTAGTTGTTCCTAAAGTGTTTCTGTGTGTGTGCCTGTGTCAGGCTGCATCCTGCTGGGGATGGCTGCTGCCATCAAGGAGTGTCATTGCTATGGGGTGGGGGTGCCTGGTCTGGTCTAGGTGGGTGCTACATGTCTAAGTAACATCCACATAAATGAATGCCAGGTCCAAAAGTTTCCCAGCAGAACACTGTATTGTCACAAGATGGTCGACGCTATTCACTTCTCCTGTCAGCGGTTTTAATGTTGCGGCTGATCGGTGTATCATCGTTATGGAAACGGTGAGAATCTCTTGTATAGGCGCCATTCTCTGCTAAAATTACTGGGCTGCAATTTTCATTCCATTCCTTTCTATAAAAGGAGGAGCCGCATGCCTCACACATCTGACCAGCTCATTAGAAAGAGGATAATAGAAAAGATATTTCACCCCGTCTCTAGATTTGTTATTCATATATGCACATATGATTATCTTAATAATGACCAGCAAACATTCAGTATATTTTAAAAATAACTTGTATATCAAACGGCCTTGCTTAAGAGCAACGTGTGAAGGCAGTAGTTTGCCAATCGCGCAGATCAAGCCCAAATCACGCCCAAATCCCACATCACAATCATACTCATCATTCCTTTAAATTGGTGCCAAGCAGAGGAAATATTAATGCGACTCAGGAGAGTTCAACCGACCATGAATGAAAACTGGTCGAGCAATGAATGTTGGTACAGAAACACACACATTTCAGATGTGAATGTCTACTATTTTCACTTTTATTGGGTTGGCAGCAACAGCAAAACCATAGCCTTTGACAAAATTTTTTAAAATAAAAAAATAGATACTGTGAAAATTAACACACTCGCCTCCTACTCAACACATCAGCAGCCTAGTTGATTTAACACAAAATGGGTGCACAATATCTGTCAGAATTCGTCTGATCTTTTTGGCTGTACAGCAGACTAGAGACAGATACACACACTTTACATATACAGTATACTCCAATGCAGTATATTGTGTAAAGATTTGAACATAACTTAAATAAATAAATATATATTATCCTGTAATTAAACTCTTTCACTAGAAGCTCCTATCAAAGCGCTTGAAAGTAAGAGGACTCGTTTGAAAACAGTTGATTTTCTACCACTTCAGTTTGGTCAGTGTAATACAGACACGTATGAACAATTTATTCATTTATATTTTTTATATAATATTCATTCAGTGGCTCTTGGATTTATTTAAAACCCTGTGCCAAGACAAGCATTTTTAAATAACCTTCTACGAAAACCTACCGACCAAAGAAAATCATATTTGTGCAACTTCAGACCAATGACGGTAATCTCCACTTTAATGGAATAGTCCAACTTTTACATTATATGGTAACAACGGAGCTATTTTATTTTTACGCTATTACAGAATTTTGCTTTCTCCTGTCCTATGTGTTAATTGGTCACCACATTGTGAAGATTATACAGCACTAATTCAGATCCTATACATCCTACCACCCCACTGCACTATCCTCCAAAGGAGTACAAAAAACACAAGCTATTAAAATAAAAAATATATATAATTGTAGGTATAGTATTTGACACGGCTATGCTGTTATTCCCCATAGATGCCAAGACATATGGCTATTGAGGGAAATTCACACAAGTCCCATCTGGTGTCTCCTGTTAGGAAACGGATAGTAGAACATGTACCCACATGAAGGCAGAAGTCAAGTCAGTGACTGACTGTGATAAATGAATGACTCGATCTGTTCTTGGTTCAAATGGAAATCCCTCTGTAGTCGTCACAAAAATAAACCCAATGACACCGTAACCTTGGATGTGTACAATGTCACGTGGTGTGTTTACAGAGCTGGAGAAGTGATTTGGAAAAGAGCAGCATGTCCATGTAATGGTAAGTACTTCTCAGCATCTTTTTTTTTTTTTCACTTTCCCTACGAAATACATCTTTAGGCACATATACAGAACAATCTGTAACGCATTAAAGCTGCATAAAGCAATAATTTTTGTACCAGTATAACCAAATCTTGATTCTTGATCCCATTGATGGTCATTGCTTACTTCTGTAGAATTTTAACCGTTGCTTATATGTCTCGATTGTACCCAAAAAAATAAAAAAATGAATAAAACCAACCACGCCAGCACTTACAGTACAAACCATGGGCAGCCCCTAACAGGGCATGATAACATCAAACCCATTAGGCTGCTTTCCCCATGCAAAATCTGCAGAAAGCTGACGTAAAAACTGAACAGAAATACAGATAAACCAAGTAAAGAGACATATTTTGGCTGTGTTGGTTTTCCAAATTTGGGCTTTTGAAAACAATATTGTACTAACATTCATTGGGTGGCCAGAAAGACTTAAATGGGACGCTCATACAGTTCTGTTTTTACTGGAAGCTGGAAATTCTTTAGCCAACATGTCACAAAACATAAAAATAAGCAAAAGGCTCAAAGTCCTCCAGCTCTGAGAAAGGTCAAAAATCACTTAATGCAGCTTTAAAATGAGGAATGACTGGGTATTGTTAAGCAGCAATAGAATGGAACAGCAGTTACAATATCGAGGGGGTCGGGTTTGCTGTGTCACTCGGTTTCTTGCAGGGACGAATACACACTACAAGCAAGAGGCCTAAACCACAAATGACCAACACGACTACATGAGCAACGAGGGAAACTGGAATCAGCTACGGGACGTGGCTGTTTTAATGCTGATATTGTTTTCCTTTGACACTGATCAAAACGATCAGCGGAACGTACGCCGTTAAAGGTAAATCGACTGGAATGACCGCGCGTCTGTGCCGTAGCAACGGGTGACAACCGCAGCCGAGGACAGTCTGCAGGTTGCTTTAAAGACACGCATCATCTGCATTTATACAGCAAATTTCCAAGATTGGGGAACAGTCAGCAAGTTGGGAGGGCATAGTAAAAATACATTTATTACCCATTTGCAATAAAAACCCCACAAACAAGACAATTTCTAATACCTATGCTTTGCACTCCCTGGAACAGTCATCTGCTGCTTGGCATACTGATTTACCATTTAGGTTTTTGTTTTATTTTTTACTTTACAGGTTTACCATGTGAGAAATGCAAATTAAGCACTGTGTCCATTCGCAAAAGCAATCGAGAAGTCAGTTTTCAAGTTATCACGAGTTAATAAAATGAAAGAAATGGGAGGAATTAAAAGAGCATTGTCCGACCAGTAGTTCAACAAATGAGGACAAGATAAGCCACTGATAGCCTTAAACGCTTACACAACCAAGCATGTAATTTCAGATGTTAAATTCTAACCTCTCAGCAACCTCTCAGACGGATCAGATCACATTAATCTGAGCCCTCGTCCACTGCTGCTGGGTAATAAAACCCGCTATCATCTTCAACGCAGATAACTGTGTCACCTGAAGTACCTGAAACTTGGTGACATCTTCAGGTCTACAGTGCTCTCACTTTCCATACCTATACACACACACACGAGTGGGCGGGCTAAAAGAAATGTCCAGGAAATAGAGTTAAGGAAAAATCCTCAAATCTGCATATTTAGAAAACTGTGTTGCTAATTAAATTTCAGTCTGCAGTACGGATCATTATGCTCAATTTATAATACGGCAGCGGCGTTTTAGTTCAGCAGATGTTGCGTGTTCACGATCCCGTAATCACTGGCCTCCATATTCAGGAAGAGAATGATGTAATATTTATTTGCAAGTAAGAAATGGCTGTCATGCAGCACCCGTGCAGCAAAATATGAGCTACACATTTTGCACAGGAATGCCAAACCAGGGGTGGAAACCCTGGTGCTGCTGACGGGCTATATTTTAAGTGCAAAAGGGGGACCTTGGGGATAAAAAATAAATAAATAAAAAAACAGGGTAGTTATCTGCTGACAGCATCAGTTCACTGCCCTCAGATCAAACCAGGTTGAGCCAAACACATCCTCGGTCTGAATAAGGTGGTTTTTCGGTAGAGGTAAACCCATCGACTGGTCACCAGCTATATTTAGATGATATTTAAATTGGTGAACGATGGAAGGAGCACGTCATCGGTTACTGAAGCTCACTGTACTGCAGCAGACAATGGGTTGGATATGAAAATTTGACTGTGCACTGCATTAAATATTAGTCACCATTTTAAGGCAAGCAAATGGTTGACTTAACACGGTTGATGTTTTGAGGATTTTAACTTTAGTTTGACTTTCCTTGGCTCAATGATGCGAATAAGTAGTATATTTTACATAATATGTCTACACAGCAATATATTGTTTTTACTTTTTAAGGTTGCTGCTCACTATTCATTTTCTAGCAGAGGGTCTGACTAAGTAACTTCATTCAAATTTGAACCAGTACGTCGATACAAAAAGACTAAGGTCACCTAACATCACGATTACGCTTCTCCCTCCTATAATAGAAGAAGAGCAGAAAAGGAGCGCTCTCGTTCCTCTGGAAAAAACAGTCAAGGCCGTATACCATCTGTTATTTATCAGCAGCATAACGTGGGTTGTCATTGTCACTGCCTGTATGTTTACATAGATCAAATTCTACCGTGGACTTATATAACCTTCGCGAGCAAAGAAGTAGTGCGTGTAGATCGCGTTGTACCGACTAATGGCAGTCATAGAAAGAATGAAGAAGACATCTAGAAAAAGACTGATCCGATCCACAATCACAAACTAAATTTATCAGGCATGAAATAGCGTGGTCACATCTGATGCAGAAGTATTTGAGAATCTTTTGGCATTTACAGTGTTTTGTTTTCTCGCCAGGTCTGACCTGGCTGCTGACATACGGTGAGATGTAAAGGCTGAGAAGACCTCCACTGTCCCAGAGAGCCCCCAGATTCCTCATTTAATCCCTTTTTTTTTTTTTTTAGATACGACCCCCATCTCCTTGAAAAGCTTACAATACGGTAAACAGTTTATTTTGACCAAGGCAATGTCATGTGGGTCAGCAGAAAAGCTGATACAACAGAAGCTCATTTCCGTTTGGTTACGCTCTGCGTATTCAACTGCAAGTTAGCCTGCTGCTAATCTCGTTAAAATTAGTGTCTCCGGTTGATAGGTTCCATCCTCATCCAGTGTAAACGTTATCCATTTAGATGGAGCACGAGTTTGCCCTCTTTCTTGGTTTAGGCTCCCCAAAGTCCCGGTCATCTGCAGCGCAGTGACTGAAGGAGCACATAGTCTGCGACAGCCTACGCATGCCTAGGCGGAACACACTATTAGACAGGCTATAGATGACACAGTTGCAAAAGCTGTTGCTAATGGCCAGCCAAGTGGTGATGAAGGAGAGGGCAGGGCTATCTAGAACATGGGAGCTTTCTAGCAAAAAGTAAATTATGTAGGGCAACCAAAGCATGTAGAAAACACTGGTGATGCGGAAGAGCACCATCGCGTAGCGCCGGTCCGGCCCATGTCCTCCCTGCTGTCCACCACCGCTCCCCTCACCGGTTTCCATCTCCTGGCTGGGGAAACGCGCCCGCCGTTCGCTTATCTCCCTGTTGTGTTGCTGGCAAATGCGAAAAATATGGTAATAGGTGAAACACACTACAAGTGCAGCAGGCGCGTAGAGCAAGCACACCACAAACCCTGTAAAGAGGGCAGAGGTGGGCCAAGAATGAGCGCACCACTCAAAAATGTCCCCGTGATATCCTGGCTTACCCCAGCCGAAAAACGAAGGCAAGAAAACCAGGCTGGAGTAGACCCAGATGAGGGTGATGCAACCTCGTAGCCGGCACGGCGTCACCAGCTGGTTGTAGGACAGTGGTTTAGTTATGGCCAGGTAGCGGTCCACGCTGATGCAGGCCAAGCACGCCATTGAGACGCTCTTCAGAACGGAGATGACATAGCTGAAAACCTGGCATGTGATTGGCTCCTGTACACCGGCTGGGTAGTGGAGCAGAGAGAGGGTGGGCACCAGGCAACTCAGACCGACCAGCAGGTCGGCATAGGCCATGGTCTGGATGAAGTAGCTGGTGGTGTAGTGGTGCAGCAGCGGGGCGCAGTGGAACACAAAGATCACCGTCAGGTTCCCTGCAATAATGAGCACGGTCAGAAGGACAATGACGGCAGTCTCCAGGACGCAAGCCTCTATGCCTTCGTTCAGCCCCCAGCCCAAGGGACAGGAGTGGTTGGACGCCCTGCCAGGAAAGAAGTCTCCGTGGCTGCTGTTGGCAGTGAGCATCAGGTCTGTTGTCAGTTCAGACTGGTTCATTGTTCTGGGTGCTGTCCAGGTGGGTCAGATTTGTGTTGTGCCACCCATAAGGCAGCTGGACTGAAACCGGAGAACTGTCCGTCTGCCTGCCGTTGTTCACCAGGCGTCTGCAGCCTCCCTCAGTCAAAGCTCAATACTCTCTCTAGCAGACTCATACTCTTTTTCACCTTACTCTCGCATAGCTGGGTCTCAATCAAATGAACACTGACCGGAGGAAAATCAATACAGCCTCTGGGAGAGTAGGACAACCCGTTCAGCTCTCCTTTCCAATCGCACATGGTTAGTGAAAGTAGTGGGTGGGTAACAGTCAGGAGCAGAGAGGAGAGAAAAAAGAAAAAAGCTGTATTCCTTCAGTAAAACTAAAGCAGGGTAGCATCAGTGTTGTAGCCAGCATCTGTCCCAAAGGCGAGTTTCCCTGCTGCTTCGCCTCCAGTCTGTGGCCTCATCGCCTGATTCTAATGAGAGCTGCCACCAGGAGGCCCGGGGCATATGTTGTCCTCACAAGGGCAGAGAGCACAGAAGATGTGCGAGAGGAAAACCGCACAAGGTCGAAGCGTGAAGCGAAGTAAAACGCTCCTCTCACCTGGAAAAATCCTCCGAGAAGATCAAACAAGTCAGCAGCGTGTGGCTGCTACCTCACAGCTAGAGAAGAGATGGAATTTACCGGGTGAAGTTACTGTACCTCTCCAAAAATACATTTTAGGTGACCATTGCGTGGAGTAAAAAAAGCGTCTCAAAAGGGAGTCTTTCTTGGTGTATAGTTACATCCATGTCTGCGAATCAATCCTTCGAAATGATCCAAAGTTTCACTCTTCCATGGGTGCTCGTGCGTTTACTGTGCAACGGCGGGCTTCCCTTATTTTGGTGGTCCTCTGCTCAGTGTCTGGAGCCCATGTATGCCCAGCTATTGTCTGAATCAAAACACAGACACAGGCTAGAACAACACGGGGATCTCCGCAGGAGATAATGTCACAGCTCTCTCAGCACACATGGCGGTGGGGGGAAAATGTGTTTACAAGGCATCCCTCGACAGTATGAAGTGTAAAAATCAAGTCGCGTTAAAACGAAAACGTCTGTGCATGAGTTTTGCCGAATAAAGTTGAAATCCAAAAGTGCACGCTTGCCTCTCAGTATTCTGGACTGCAAGTTGCAAAAAGACAAGACGTATAAAGTCCAGTAGCTGATGTAAGGTGGTGGATGTCAGACTCCCATGCAGGCACGTGAAAGGACTCTCCAGGAGCAACGAGAGGCCAGCTGAATAACTCAGTGCTCCACTCACTTTCGACTCCTCAGCAATCCTGTGGCAGACACTTGCAGAGAGGGGTTTGGGGATCAATCAGAAATCCACTTATTTATCCCTTGAACTTGTTACTCGCATTTTCATTGTGACATTTTGAAGCAGCGGCAGCGCTCGGCAAGGGCTCAGCATCTCCTCCTCCTCCTCCTCCACCATAGATTTTCTAACTTGCCTTATCCTTTCAAGTATGCCTTCTGTGAAGTTGCAGCCGTACGGGGGGTCCTGCAGCCTCGCCTTTAACTCCTCTCTCAGCGTTGACTGTCGCCCTGATCGAAACACTGGCGGCGCAACAAAAGGGGGGAATCCACACGCAGCACACGGAAAAGACCAAGTCCCAGACGGAGCCCCGGTTCTAAGCACTCTCCTCCGCGACTGGCCCCTTTCACTTCAGATAAACGGGACAACCCACGTTTTTAACAGATACATCCTTAGATCCTGGCGCACAGATAGAGATGAAAGCGATGTGTCTGTCCGAAGCGGCAAGTAAAGCGCAAGAAAAGAAGGGGAAAAAAAAAAGATGACTGCGCTGATGGAAATGAGTTAAATCTGCAGCGAGGGAAACGAGGGGATGAAGAGTCCCTCAGCCCTGGTGCAGTGAGGAGAGATGCTGTGACTGGCTTACACTTCCCTCCCTCCCTCGCCACACAATCCCTCCAGCTTGCACACTCAAGTCTCTCTCTCTCTCTCTCTCTCTCTTTCCACACACACACACACACACACACACACACACACACACAAAACCCTCCCTCTTTTCTCGTTCCCTCTCGCTCAGCTTCTCGCTCATCGCCCTGCCTCCTCCCCTCCCAGCTGCACCTGAGGCTCCCTGCCACATTATCCTGTCTCTCACACTGGCTTTCTCCCAGAGGTAAATTTGGATACATTTCCTATTTACATATCACTTATCTCTCTCAGTCTATTTTCTATTAACTAAAGCCCCCACCTCCCCAACACACACACACTTCCTCTTCCCTCTTTTTCCCCTCCCCTTTTTCCTTCACCGTTTCAGTCCCACTTCTTCTCTCAGTTTCTTTGAGAGCTTGTATATGTACTAAAAAAAAGCCACCAACAGCAATTAAATCAACTAAATAAATAATAAATATATAAGAAAAAAGTTTTATTTTATTTTAACATGAGATTTACTCCTTTTATTATCTTTACTTTGGAGGAAAAAGTGAATACCTCCTATTAATGTTTCCATTTTTTTAATTGCTATATTAACTAATAATCATTCACCGGCTTTGATTGTCTTTAGCGACATTTTGGACGACTAATCCTTGTAAAACTGCATCCTCCTCCCTTCTTCAACGTGGCATCGGGTTCTTTCGGTTACTTTATTTATTCTTTATTTATCCGGCAGCTTAGCGCAGCTATGTCTGTCCCTTAGCTACAGTTGCCAGGCATTTCGGCCAGTTGGGAGCATCCTCTGGCCCGGCAGATGATAAAAAGGATCAAGTGACGGCAAATTGGCTAAGCAGAAGGGCGGATGGAAAGAAACTGTCAAGCATCATGGACGGGCAGCAGGAGCTAGCAAAATAAATAAAAAAAGCGCTCATGCAACTTTTCTTAACCATTATTGTTTTTCTTTTTTTAAACCATCAGGGCCGATCAGAGACAATGAAGAGTCGCTGGGTAGTTGTCAGATGCAAAATCTTTTAAATAAAAGCAAGTATATCTGAGTCATTGAAGGAGTAGTATTTGCTTTAGCATACATATTCTCCACATAAGTTTGCATATGGATCCTCTGCAAAAAAACTCCAAAGCAAACAAACAAAAAAAACCCCAGATATATATGTTTTATCTGAACAAATTCACGGGGTTGCGTCTTCCAGAGGAGAAGCATTTCACTTTAAACAACTGAACCTGACTTGAGCGTTTAGGCTCCCCAAACGAAAGTCTAACAAGTCGCAAAAATAATGATAAATAGGAAACGGCGGATCCTGCAATTGCATTTCTTTTTTCTTTTTTTTGACACACCACTTGTTAATAGCATGTGGCATTAAAGACACAGCAAATGCTTACACAGACTCGCTGCTGGATTTAAAGGGGAAATGAAGCAGTCGATCAAATAAACAGCATTTCATAAATGGAGTCCTGCTGTTATCAACAATACATAACACTCATGACAAATATAAGCATATAAAGAGAAAGGGTTATCAAGGGTTCTCTGCTGCATCGCAGTTTAAAAACTTCAATATTTATAAGCAAATCTATATACATAAATGTGGACTATTAAAGCTGTGGATTTTTATTTTTCTAATTTGTCGACAATATGATTTAGCATGTCCAAATTATATTATTGCAGTTCATTTACTTATTTTACTGTCTATTAACTATTTTACTACATTTCAGACAGTGATTCACACTCTTACTAAAAGTTTAATACAAGATAAAACACATAAGTTATTAAAAGCCCAAAACTTACTTTGTGTTAAAAGATGTAAAAGCGTTTAGCAGGTGTTTGAAATTTACCGATTGCTTTAAGATAAAGGCAGAAAAGCAGCGATGTACCTCAAAAGAAAGTCAACATGCTTCATATTTATTGTGAGATGTTAGTTAACATCTAAGACGATACTCTAGGGGCCATCCAGAGGGGGAAAAAAAAAAACACCAAAAAACCACAAGAGTAATAAGGAGGAGGAGAAAACTAAAAATAAAAAGTTCAGCAGACAGTTGCGCCGTCACTATGGAAGGGGCCAGTCAATGGAGATCTCTCAGCACAGTGCTCTTTACCTTTGGATGTGGACACTGATGAAAAACACGACCAGAAGGCCACCGTTAATAATTCATTCTGCTCCAAAACAAAGCCAGCGGGGCCACTTGGAAACAAAGGTGGAGGCTAATTCACCTTTCACTGCTTCGCAGCATCCCACCCTCCTCCACCCCTGGGCTCCAGCTGATTTCAGTCTCAACAGCAACGTGTCAGCATAAACAGGGAGTTTACATCTACATTAAAAGCTTTTGGCTTAGGGATTCATCCAGAGCGTAGTGAATAATGAGGCAGGGCTGTTCACCACCTTGGTGAAAGACAAAGACAAGATGACTGATTAATTAAGGGAGTAAAGATCACACACTGCCTGGCCAAAAAAAAAGTCGCCACCTGGATTTAACTAAGAAAATAGGTACGAGCCTCCTGTTGGATAATTACTGCATGGGTGATTATCTTTCAGCTACCAACAAGTTATTTAACCCCAACTGATGCAATGAGTAGCTTCTCATTTCTTAAACAACCATGTCTAAAGACACATCCCGTGGTAATGGAAAAGATGTTAGTCTGTTTGAGAAGGGTCAAATCATTGGCATGCATCAAGCAGAGAAAACATCTAAAGAGATTGAAGAAACTACTAAAACTGGGTTAAGAACTGTCCAACGCATTATTAAAAACTGGAAGGATAGTGGAGAACCATCAGGGTAAGAAGAGAGGCAGATGAAGTGATGCACCCATCATGCCTAGTGTCTACTGTACAAGCCTGTGGGGGCAGTGCTATGATCTGGGGTTGCTGCAGTTGCTCAGGTCTAGGTTCAGCAACATTATGTGTCCAAAGAATGAGGTCAGCTGACTACCTGAATATACTGAATGACCAGGTTATTCCATCAATGGATTTTTTCTTCCCTGATGTTCACGGGCATATTCCAAGATGACAATGTCAGGATTCATGGGGCTCAAATTGTGAAAGAGTGGTTCAGGGAGCATGAGACATCATTTTCACAAGTCCAGACCTTAACCCCATTGAGAATCTTTGGGATGTGCTGGAGAAGGCCGACAAGCTCCACAACAAACGAGCAAACAGGAGACAAGAAAACACCAAAATGCCATTTCTTCTTTCAGGGCAAGTAGCTACTGCGTCGTTTTTGACAATAGATGACTGGAAGTTCTGTATGTAAAACTGTGGAATGATGCTGAAGTGTCACTGCACACAGATACTACATCAAGAAGCCCTTGTTCAATAATCCAGTCGGTCAGTGGACATCTGACACCAAACCTGTTAACTCACAACTTTGGCTTCATGGTCCCAGACTACAGTGACAAGTAGCAAAGACACAAATATTCTCTGTGTTTCAAGGACCGAGCTGCAAATCTCAGTTTCTTCTCAGTTTTTTCTCGTGTTTCATAGTCCACTAAGACCTAATGGATGATGATTAAATATAATAAAGTAATCAGTTCTTCATCCAATTTGATTCTTGCTAAAAATTAGTGATTCATATTTGTTTTTACATCAAATTTGGAGGCCAATTTACTGTTAATTAAATATGAAAGACTGTTAATTTCTTCAATGATGTTTCGGTGTTGACTGGCTAACCGGTTTACAGATTGTTGTCGTAACCCAAGGAAGGAAGGTAATGGAGGAATTTCAGGTCATTTAATTTGCCTGAAGGGTAAAATGGTTCAAGAGTCCAGGGGTTGAGATGTGGAGGGATAGGTGTTTAGTGGGACAGATTAGTGCCGGTTCACTGCCTCCATAAAAGACCTTTAGCTAGCACCATCAATAGGCCAACACTAAACCAGCTTAGCAAACAGAAACCAGTATTTATATTTATCCAGAGTGGGCCATGCTTTGTCTTGATTCAGTTGCCAATGAAAAAAATAATTTGAAGCACTGACAACATTAGAAATCACTGGCCTGCTTGCTTAGCACTCGAAATTGAGTTGTCACAGACTGGCGCCTATTGTCTCTCTTGGCTTTTTGGGGATTTTGGAGTAAAATAAAGCATCACACAGTAGTTTATTCCATGCACTTTACTAGAAAGGGCCATAAAGCATAAAGCTGGACTAAAAAATCCTTGATTTTCTGTCTGCATCACACACTTCAAGAGAATCCTCAGAGATGTTCTTCTATCTGATCTCAAACTCACACACACACTACTCGATTTGAATAGCACAGCACACACAAACACAACAGGATTGGATTATCCTTAGTGAGAAGTGAATGCAACACCTCATCTGTTACCGTTGCCTGACAACACCATCAGCTGCTCTGTGTCGTTGTCAGCTTGTTTCTCTCTCGTTGGCTATTGTGAAGGCACAGATGCAATCTTTCAGATACAAAAGCCTAAATATCAATTATCAAACATGGTTAATAATTGATTAGGGTGGACAGTTGGGTCTGTAAAGGCGATTTGGGAGTTTAATAGCTGATCTGCATGATTAGATAAGGTGCGGCTCAAAGTTCTAGTCCAATTGTTGGGGTAGGTTTTAATGTTGTGATTACAGTTTTTAGATTTAACAGATTTGATGTATTATCACAGGACGGTATAACAATAGGAAATAGGAATAGGAAAACGTCAAATTCAAAAACAAGAGATAGCTTTCTAGTTGAAAGCCAACTAATGGCCAGTAATGTTGTCTACAGTTTATACTGAATATCCTGACACACCATTTTCACCTCCAGGTCAATGTCACCGGGTATGCTGCCAACGGTGGGACTGCAGCGGCTGAATGGTAAAAAGGAGCTAAAGGTCAAAGACAGGCTGCCTACTGAAATCACCATCTATCATCTTCATTTAATCTCACACCACATGGCGGTGAAGACCTGTCTGACCGCTTAGGTGGAGGCATTTATATTCATGACCCTGTAGCTCCTATTTTCCTTGTACCATGTAGGTCAGGGTGTAATGTGCATCTCTTAGTCATCGGTAAAGACTGGACGTAAACAGTAAGTCGGTTTAGATTCACAAGATATGGATTTTTAAAAAAATTTTGTGACAGATATAGATATAGCTATGATATATCAGGATTTGTTGAATAATTGACAATAAAATACAGGCTAGGGGCTGTATTTTGCACTAACCCATTGTGTTTTAATGGAGAACATTAAATGCCTAGTAGGTAGCAGCATGTATTATCTAACAAAGGTAGCTTTAAAGGGTTTAAACTGCCAATAAACATCATTAAACCCTTCCTGGACACATCAACAACGAAAAAAAAAAAAGGAAATTAGTAAATACGAGCTGGTGCGTAAGGAAGAGAAAGAGTGCTACTCCAGCTTTGAGGCTACAGCCGGCGTGAGGACTGAGATACAGAAGTGTTGTGACCAGAGAAGATGCCGAAAGGCGGGATTCTCCTTAATGCGAGTGGTCATATCAGTGTCAGTATGGCTAGCAGGCTGTGCTAATTCACAAGCTGGTGAATGCACTGTATGACTGTACAGTTACAGTAACAATGGACATCGAATTAACTTGCTTTAGTTCATTTGTGTCTACACAATCATTTCTGCTTTAAACAAAATACTCACAAAGGTATTTATTTAATAAGAATCACTCATAACATAACGTTACTGACATATAGTTTAAGTTATATCAAAATTACAGAAACTATAGAAATGTTAGATCAAATTTTTATTTTTTTCCAGATATAGATTTTTCTGAAGCTGTGGGTGAAAGCCAGTGTCTTTTTATGGTGCCTACTGGTTTCCTGCTGTATATGAACGGGAGCTGGAGGGATGCGTTATGGAGACACACACAGACCAGAGAAGGAAGGGCTGCCATGAATAGACCTATATTGTATGGACGGGAGAATGGAAGTGGTGCTGCTTGGCTGTATTGTGGACACGCAGTGCAGCTGGTCCCTACAGATATTATGAAGCAGGCTGGGTTAGTGAGGAGTGTGTGTGTGTGTGTGTGTGTGTGTATTTGTATGAGAGGCTTTGAGTGACAAGTCTTTACACCCTCGAGGGAATTTATTTTTTCTTCCATGAATGATGGGAGACCTCAAACTAGTGACAGGGTCCAACTAAGCCAGATTAATTATGTTTATATATGTGCATAATGTGCATTTGAGCGTACAGGCGTACTGTAAGTAAAAATATAATCGAGAGCAGAAATGATTGGTTCATTGCCAGAAAATTATAACTATATAATCAGTTAACCCTTGAATGCATGCCTCAGGTAGGCATGCAGGTATTTAACATACAACCAATCTGACTTTTAAAAGATTTTGAGTAGGTGTAATAAGCAACGTCATAACTGGATGACAGTGTTCATTTGTTCGTTCATTATCTGTAGCCGCTTATTCTCTAAAGCAAGGCATGTCAAACATACGGCCCGCCAGAGGATCCAATCTGGCCTGCAGGATAAATTTGCAAAAACTGCATTGAAGACACTGACTGCAACTTTTCAATAAATTTGCCACCTATTTCTAATTTGTCCGCTAAGTGTCATGCTGTTATACTAAGCATTGCGGACATAACTCAACACTGAGACCCAGAACTAAACAGATGCACTGAAACAAAGAGAACAATGTTGAGTTGTTGTTGTGCTATAATGTTACGGGTCAGGCTCATTTGTGATCAAATTGGGCTGTATGTGGCCCCTGAACTAAAATGAGTTTGGCGCCCCTGGTCTAGAAGGCCATGGGGCTGGGGGGCTGGAGCCTATCCCAGTAGTCACTGATTGAAGGGCGGGGTACACCCTGGACAGGTCGCCAGTCTATCGCAGGGCTAACACAGAGAGAGAGACAACCATTCACACTCACATCACCAATTAACCTAACAAACATGTCTTTGGACTGTGGGAGGAAGCCGGGGGAACCGAATAAAACCCACTCATAGGGTGGATAACATACCGTAGTATGTTCATTTGGCTGTCAAGTCAAACGTCCAACTTTGGGAAGAGCTAGGGACCTTTGTAACCAATCGGACTTTCGCACTTTCAAATAAGTACTTGGACCTGATTGGACAAGCCACCCGTCTACCAGAGGTAACCTTAAACCAATCAGATCAACAGATGAAACACAAGAAGCTGCAGTCTGAGGAGATTTGAAATCCAGCAAAACTGTCTGTATATCTTATTGTTGTCGTTTACGACCACTGCTTCAGGTCACCGTGGACTGTTATTAATCCACTGCAGACTGGTTAAAAGCAAAGTCACTTTAATATGTGGCATAATTCATTTTGTACAAGTGCAGCTAGTGAATGGACATATGTACTAGTGTAAAAAATACTATTATACCCATACAGATTCAGAAGTAGCTGGCGAAACACCCAACGACAGACACATCAAGCATTTAATTAACCAAAGCAGAATATTGCGTCAGAGGCGAAAGGGGACACCAAGCAACAGCAAGCACAGAGGAGTCCACAGACCCTTGCAGTTACCATGGCAGCGCATCTTATGTACATTGTCCTCCGTGTATCTGTGTGTGGCGTATCAGGTGTGGGTGTAGTATTATTCCGGCCTGGCCGCCTGCCTGATGCTATCTTTGATTGTGCACAGTCTTTAAACGTCACCACTCTACCGGCGCCGGGGCTGAATATGATTCACAAATAAAATGCAAAGCACCTCGGAGTCCTTGGTATAATTTGCTCTTTGTTTTCATTACATGCTTTGTGAAGGATATGGGAGAAAACATCGGATGGAAGAGGCTAATACCTATACAGTGTGTACACTTCTAGCTGCTATTTATTACTTCACTGAGAGCCACAATTTCTCTGTGAGAAGATAGTCATAGCGGGGTCACAAAGTGCTCGGTAGCATTTAACGAGAAGACAACAGGGCAAAGTACTAAGGCAGGTGTATGACGCAATAGCAGTTCTCATCTAAAAGGGATGTGTATAGCGTGAAATTAGCCAGATAACAATTAAAACCTGATGATTAGTGCAGAAAATAGTATTTATATTTAAATATCTAATAGTGTTTATATCTTCTGGTGAATTAGGACATATTTTCTCACCTTGCTTACTGGTACAAATCTGTACAAATAGGACGGAATAGGAGATATATTGTGCAAAAGAACCGAAACGAAAAGTTATAAAGACTAAAAAAAAATCAAACCCTTCACAAAACAATCTCCTTGGAAGACCTTCAGTTTCATACAGTCTGAGGCCCCCGTACAGCCTGCTGTGGAGAAACCACTGTTCCAGGCTTCTGATTACAGCCGTCAAACCTGAGGAGAGATCCTGACCTCTGTTAACACACTGGCTGCGCTGTGAGTGAGATTGGTTTTTTGGAAAAAGGCAGGCCTGGAAATAGCTGGCCGGGCTTTTTTAAGCTGTGGGTTCAAGCGTGGCAGCAGACCTTGGGCTCGTTCGGCCCCGGGGACATGAAAAGGTTGTTGAAATGTCACTCGCGAGCCCCCCTCCCCAAAACCCCGACCCCCAAACACGGTGCAGCGCCAGCCGAGAAAAGAGTTATTTGTGAATGTCTCCGATGCCTTAAGGCCATGGTGTGTTTGACCGGGTGTGTGTTTGGGTACTCTGTGTGTGATGACTGTAAATGAGGGCGGTACAACGCTGAACATGACACTTGCACTATGATATCAAACTACCGGCCATGGGCCACATGCTGCTAAATGCTCACTAAGTTTAAGTCTAACCTGGTGGCCCTCACTTCCTCTCTGCGGGTTTCTAGCACAGGACTCCCGGTGATACACTGCACTTATTTACGACACTGATACCCGTTCCATAAGAACGACTATCCAATTACTTAAAATTCAATCAGCATTAACGTCACCACTGAGCACAGACAACAGACATTAATAAGCTCCGCATCACCCTCGCGGTTGCTGTCATTTGCCTCCTCTTCCCCCTCAACCACCCTCCTCCATCTTGCCTCGGTTCCATTCATTTGGTGTAGCTATTAATAGCTCAGCCAACCGCCTATCAATACCATCACTACTCGGGCAAGACAGAAGATGTAGGTGTGGCCCAGCCAGTGGAATGACAATAAACGAGCTGAAGTACAGAAGCTGGGACTTATGTAACGAGACATAAAGGACAGAAGAGAGAAAGAGGCACAGAAAACCATGATTTTTATATATATATATATATATATATATATATATATATAAAAAAAAAAGAAAGGAAGAGACGGCACTGAAGGCAAATATGTCAGGGACTGTGCAGAAAAGGAAAGTGGACAGAGGGAACAAGGTGGACAAATGAAAGGGTCCCAATATAACGGGATAAAATTGAGAGGAACAGAAAGAAAGAGGGACTTCACACAGCAGTAACAGACTAAACCTGAAGAGATGGGAAGGAGAGAAATCTGCCAGCTCTCTTGACGTTTACACACATTCCTTTTCTCCTTATCTCCCTTCAGTCACTACAACCTCATATTTATGGGTCCCCATTCTTCCCTCTCTCCATTTTTCTTCTTTCCATCTATCCACTTCTCTGTCTCTGCTTATTGATTAAGGCAGGTAGTTTCAACCCTGCTTCTGTGTGGCAAATTGACAGACTATTTTATTATCCGTAAAAGCGAGGACCTCCTCCTCCTCCTCCACCACCACAGCATCCGCCACCTCCGCCTCCTACTACTGCTGCTGCTGCTGCTGTCTGGTCCACTGGGGCTTTGTCACTTTATCTACTGGTTTACAAACGTCTTAGGATCAGACCTCGGTTACACAACTGCTTAGTCACATTTGGAGAGTTACTAAAATACAGTATATGCTAAATAATATAATAAAGATAAATAAATGAAACTAGTCCCAGAGTGATGCGTGATTGATATTTTCATAAATGTCCTGCAACACAATGTGAAGCTATTCACAGAGCCTTTGTGACATTATGGCTATTTTAATACCTAATATGTTTGGTTTAGTTCAAACTAACAGGTAGCCACAACATTATGACCACTGACAGTAGAAGTAAATAACACTGACCATCTTGTGACAATTCAGTGTTCTGCTGGGAAACTTTTGGACCTGGCATTCATTCATGTGGATGTTACCTAGATATGTAGCACCCACCTAGACCAGACCAGGCACCCCCACCCCATAGCAATGACACTCCTTGATGGCAGCAGCCATCCCCAGCAGGATGCAGCCTGACACAGGCACACACACAAAAACGCTTTAGGAACAACTTGAAAACATGAAGAACAGCACAAGGTGTTGACCTGGCCACAAATTCACTAGGTCCCAAACTGATCAAGTATCTGTGGGATGATCCACAGAGGCCCCTCCCCTCAAAGGCCCCCACCAACAACATCCTGTTGATCAGACACCACAGGACACCCTCAGAAGGCCCATGTCCATTCTCTGATGAGTCACAACTGATTTGGAGGCACAAGGGAGACCTGCACAATGTTAGGAAGGTGGTCATAATGTTATGCTCGATTGGTGTAGACTAGAGTCTTGTTGGCATGTAATGCTGAAGTAGATACACATGCTTGCAGCTCTTTGATTTGTGTATAAAAACTAACAGAACTAAAACACGATCTTTGAAACCGACTTTACTCACGCTCAGATGCAAGCAAATTTTGTTTTTATTTATTTTTTTATGCACTGTCACCACCTTACGCTCAAGCAACAAGCCTGAAGAACACCCAACGGTTAAATATTAAAAGGTCCAAGAATTCACTTTGAACTCTTGCAAGCTCCCCGGGGGGGCCAAAGGGGCCAGCACGAGCTGTAATAGTCCTGTGACAGCGCCGCGTGAATTTAAATGTCACCGCTAAATTAAAGTGTTCTCCGAGTCGACACACAGTTCAAAGGAGGCGCTCTAATGAACGGCGGCATCAGGGATGTTTGTTAGACATACTTTGGTGCACAATGAAGGAAACCTGTGTAGTAATTTATCTTCATTGCACTGGCGTGATCTCATAACAGCGCACACTTGTCATCTGGACTCAACCAAAACACAACAACGGTTTCAGTCTGGGCGCAAATAACATCCACACGCAAGTTAAATCCCAACAGTGTGCATGCTGCGTGCCGTCTAGAGACTAGACATGTGACATATTTATATATATATATTGCATATTTCACATATAAACATTGAAATTGACAGCTATACTGAACAGTCGGTAAACGATTGTATGCGCTTCTGTCATCATAGACGCAACTTCTTATAAGCGGCGGCGGTCAGTCCCTCCCTGGTCTGTGCGTGTGTGCATGTGTGTGCGTGCGTTTACCTTGGTGATGAGGATGCGGTACTGCTCAAGCAGGTCGTGGTTGTCGTGGCAACCGGCCAGCAGCTGCCAGACTTCAGCTCTGAGTGGCTCAGGAATGCCACTGCGGACCAATGAGGGCAAACCCTTCGGACGAGTGGACAGGTTCCCGTGCCTGACACACGCAGACAGACAGACAGACAAAAGCAATCCATTATTATACAATGTCACCGAATCCAATTCGACCACTTAAACTATTGTGCTGATGTGCAGCTGGACAGAGTTGATAACCACTTTCATTTATTTATTTATTTATTTTGTATTATGTGGGCAGCGGCAACAGGAGACCAGTTGAGTCGATCAGGTGCGGGGTTGTGCATGCTCACGTATTCATGTTGGATAAAAATGAATACCGTTTGGTCCGTTCTTACTCTTCTTAGCAGGAAGACTGATGCAACTATTCATACTAGCAACACCAGGAGCTGACCAATACAACAACAGGCTGCTCCAATTCAACGGTTCCACTACATTTGTGTTAGGCCAGCGGTCCACTGCCTCGCTCGAATGGACTAAAATTACCACATTAACTACACCGTGGTCGGTTAAGTATAGATTTATTGCTCATAGTAACACCTACCTCATTGAATACCACACTGAGTATTATTTTATTAACTACTTTACAGTGCAATATTGCAGTCTGGGATATTAACAGCAGCGCTCCGATTCCACATGAGGAGGGAAAAGAAAAAAGAAAAAATCCCTGCTTTTGAAAACACACTGTCAGCTCTTTTTAATGATGCTTGAAATCTCATCATTTGCATTTATTGAGGCCATATGAAAGCAATTTCCCAATAAACTTGACTTCATTGTGCTGATGCAACAGCAAGAAAAGAGGCAGTGAACTCGAATGAAAAGCCTGACACATCTTTTATTCGGCTAATAACGCCCGTGTCTGAAGCCGTATGCAAAAAGGCTGTTTTTTTTTTTGGGTAAATCAACCAAAGTAATAGGCTGTACGGTGTGGGATATACCAGATAAATGAACAGATACACAGTCCAGACTGCTGCATATTTTCTGATATGAATAACCTATACTTACAGTGCCCAGTCTCAGATTTGAGTTGGTAATTAATATAAACTGAGATGATAAAATCAAACTTCAATAATGGAGAGGACGGCGGCCATGTACTGTAAATCACACTTTGTATGTGGCAGGGTGGGTCTGATTCACTTACTCAGCATGAATGTGTCATGTCAGAGAGTTTTTGTACAACATGATAGGGGGCTTTATGATTCTTGAAGAGTACAGCTATGTTCCGTCCACATCTTATTCAGTCTCAATGTCAGTCTTAAGGTCCAGATTTCTGAACTCTCTGTCTCTTTTGAAGTCCTACCATCTGCTGAGGATTGCGCCCCAGGACTCCAGTATTTTCTCCGGACAGTCTTTGGAAACCTTTCCCGTCCCACTGTTGATTTCATTGTCGCTATCTGCAGGAAACACACAGACATCAATACGCATTTAGAGCATGAGCTGAAAAGAAGCAGATGGAGATAAATCAATAGGAATACTTTGAAAGAATCGCATGCGAGCCGCCCCGGATCCCCTGTAACTTCGGTCCACAGCAGCATCCAATTACTCAGACATAGTACTTAGTCAAAGACAGTGGGACATGTATGACTAATTCTGCTGACCGGTGAGGGGTCCCACGCCCTCATGAAACACTGATATAAATCACAGTTAGCTATGGAATAAGATATTTATTTTATCTAATGAATGGACGATATACACTGATCAGCCATAACATTATAGCAGGGGAAGTGAATAACATTGACCATCTTGTGACAATTCAGTGTTCTGCTGGGAAACTTCTGGACCTGGCATTCGTTTAGATGTTACTTAGACATGTAGCACCCACCTAGACCAGACCAGGCACCCCCACCCCATAGCAATGACACTCCTTGATGGCAGCAGCCATCCCCAGCAGGATGCAGCCTGACACAGCTACACACACAAAAACACTTGTGCAAAACGGCACAAGGTGTTGACCTGGCCTCCAAATTCCCTGGATCCCCAAGTATCTGTGGAATGATCCACAGAGGCCACTCCACTCAACCCATAGGACGCAAAGGCCCCCATTAACTAAAAGGACACCCTCAGAAGGCCCTTGTCCATTCTCTGATGAGTCACAACTGTTTTGGAGGCACAATAGAGACCTACACAATATTAGGAAGGTGGTCATAATGTTATGCCTGATTGCTGTATAGACTATATATGTATAAATAATGCAACATGAAGTTACTCTAATGCATACAGGAGATTTTTTAAAACGTCATCATATTGATACCAAACTGTTAAAAGGAGGCATGAGTGCCCGTCCTCTGCCTACACCTTCAATTACTGCTGTTCTTCTGTCTGGCAGATCGTGAGGCAGACAAGAGGCAATCAGCCCAACGAACCACTTGTGTTCAGATGCAGGAGCACTAATTGACTGTCTGGCCTGCTCTGCTGCTGGAGGGATGAACCGATCCCCGCACAGAGGCCTCCCACCAGAACGAACACACACCGTCCACACACAGATTCACACACACCCGTAACGATAACCTTCGTATTTTCTAATACTGCTATCGCACTACACGTGTTGGGTATTTACCCAGTAACGGATGCTGAAATGTGGTACCCATTTGGTCTGTGAGGAGCAGGGGTAGTAAATTAAAATCGAAAGAGATGAAGACAGAAAATTCCCTCAAGCAAAAGGTAGATCGTGTTTGATTGTCTTATGATTATATATAATTAACAACTGACTCGAATCAAATCAAGAAAGAGCACAAACAATACTTAAACAAAATTTCAATATTGACGCAGATTCGTGAATAATAAATAAAGAAAATTAAAATCAAGTAAAATAGGGGCTTTTAAAAATTGGAAAATGTGCATCTTCAATTTAAATAAGTTTCCTTTTTTTCTACTTTTTGTTAACACATCTCTGTGAGGATCAGTCAATTTTATATCATCTTAACAACTCACGTTTTCTTCCTTTCTCTCCTATATCACACTCCCCACTTTCTCTTGCTGAAGGGAAGAAGTGAAGATGTCCGACTGCTGACCCTCATCCCGTCGACTGACCCGAGCAGCTAAGCCACAGCTTTGGTCGGCTGAGTAGAGTAACATGAGAATATTCACAACTTGTGAAATTCATCCGGGTTTCCTGGGCCACCAAAGCTGTGCTGCGCCAGCTCAAAAAGAAAAGCTTAGTCAAAGTTTCTCTTTAAAAGTCCTATTCGCACGGGATTAGTTTTACCTGAGGATGTCATGTGATTCAGAAACGACCCCCCCCCCCCCCCCCCCATCTGTGTTTCATGTGGTGCATTCACACGGGATAATCAAACGATGTGTTTTACTCTAATTTACAATCCATAGTTATGTCTCTACTACTTTGCGTTTCACTCCACTGCATGTCAGAGGACATTTTACACTTTTTGACAGCTGTAGTTACTTTGCAAATTCAATTTGATAATAAAAAATATATTTATAAAAATAAAACATGATGAGACTACTGCTCCCGGGGAAGAAATTACGACCCGGCAGTTTTTAAATCAGCCACACCTTTGCAGATGAACACATTAATGCTAGATTTAATCAGTGGTGGACAGTAACGAAGTAAATTTACTTGAGTACTGTACTTAAGTACAGTTTTTGAGTATTTGTACTTAACTTGAATATTATTTTTGGGGGATACTTTTACTTTCACTCCACTACATTTGAAGGACAAATATTGTACTTTTTACTCCACTACATTTCTGTTGATGCTCTCGTTACTCGCTACTTTTGAGCTTACGTCAGCTGATTTATTTATTTATTTTTTTTTGTCAAAATTCTGAGAAAATAAACTGTTTCTGGTGATTCGCTACGTCATGCCATACAACCCATACAATGCAGGAAGAAACTGGAAAAACACCTGGAGAAACTCCCACCGAGCACCTGTGGCCTTATCTCAAACCCATGTTTGAGATTTTTGCCACAAAAAGTGATTCGTTTCAGTTTAAATGTTTGTCGTGCTTACCGCGAACAAATTATATCACGGCCTACAAGAACTGCAGAGAAGCTGTCTGCAAGAGAAAGAGTGAGGCTGTGGATTGTATAATGACAATAAAGATTCACCCACTTTAGGTCTATTTAGGTTTTTATTTTATTTTATTTATTATTATGTGAGAAAGAGAGAGAAACGTTTTTTCGATTTTTCTGTATGTTGCAAACGTATTGAGAAACTGACAAAGAAAATCTTGAATCTTGAATCTAAAGCTACTTTCCTTTCCTGTATTTCCTGAGATACTTTTTAAAAACTTTTGCTTAAGTATTTTTTTAAGCAAATACTTTAGTACTTTACTTAAGTAATATTTTGACTAAGCTACTATTACTTGTATTGGAGTAATATTTGACAAGGAGTATCTGTACTTTTACTCAAGTAGCGAAGGTGTGTACTCTGTCCACCTCTGGATTCAATGATTTCACCCTAACATCTGTCCAAACTTTGATTTACAGCACATCCTTCATCATTCTTAGGTGACAAGAGGCAGAAAAAAGCCACAAATCAAACAAAAGTCTCCACCCCAAATCGCAGAGACGCTGATTCACACTAGATTAGTATTATTACTGTGTTACGTGCATTTTGTACTTTTCACATTACGGACGTGGTCGATTTACACGGGATTAAGATCACAGATGATCTCCACAGTTATTACACATTACCGGAGGTAACAGGGCAAATACTGTGGGACAAAAGGTTCTCTTCAGTTTACTGGTTATGGCCGAACGTAGACTGCAGTCCACCTATAAATTCCTGAATTAGTATTTCACACTACACCAATTGTGATCACACAACAAGTGGACACTGTATAGAATACAGTGGGCCAAAAGAAAAATCTGCAGCGCACATAATATCACGAGCCGGTGAATAATTTACATGATTTATACACCAAATTACGATTTGCATAGACTGAGAATAGATGAAAGTCTCTCTTCATGTTCAAAAGCAATTCACCAATACATGAAAAAGCCCCGGTCCAGCGTGGATCATCGTCATTATTAGTCTTTAAAGAATATGAGGTAACCTTTTCTCTGCTCCAAATACTATATTTTATCTTATAGATTCCAGTGAAACTGAAACGGGCATATCACAAATTATATACACATAAAAAAACATAATGGCGGTTATGAACTTCTCAGGGCTCAAACCTCGACAGGAAAAGGCTCACCTAAGTCTCCTGAAGGAATCATTAATTCCCACTGAAGACTTTACTAAGGCCTTGACATTAAATAATGAGTAAAGACATTTTCTCCATGAACATGCGACCACTACGCTCCATGCACCGCTGCTCCTATACATCCTCACGGCCTCAGCGGGAGCCGTCGAGGTCTTTATAAATGCTTGATGAGTCCTTTCAAATGGCTCAGACCCAGCACAAAGCTGCTGCTGCTGCTGCTGCTGCTGCCGCTGCCGCCTCTGTCCTCAGATTTGCTAAGGCCACGTGGCAGGGAAGCGTGAGTCCAATGCGGCTGCCAACGTGCCAGGTGATGAAAGAAACTGTGAAGACGAGGGCCATTACTGTTACCTTTTAATCTCCCCGTAGGATTACTTTCAAATAGGATCTCTGTGGTGTTGAAGCTACTAGTGGATTGGTTTTGTGGACGCTGGAGTGGATAGAAATTCATAGCATCATAATGATGTTGTTCTGTTTTACTCCACCTAATGAACCTATACTTCTTATTTGATAGCTGTGAACTGATTAAAATCCTTGTTTTCCTATTGTTTTGCAGAGATAAGTTGATGCAGTTATAACTGATAAAACAGAGGGACTGTATATAATACAAGATATATTTTTAAATATAATCACAGCCAGTGTGAATGTATATGAAACAGGAGCATAAAGTATTTGTCTGAGGTGCTGTGTGTGTGTGTACAAGAAACTATATTTAAAAAAAACATCAATCACAAAGCTTGCTGTGAAAGGAAAAGCAAACAAAAAAGAGAATGTCAGCTCCAGGCCTATTTTTCACATAGCAGCTTCCAAGGGAAAGAAAATGTCCACATGAATTGAATGCATGTGTGTGTGTGTTTGTGTGTGTGTGTGTGTGCAGCAGTGGCATCTACACTGGGAGTGTATTCATTTCTGGACACAATGAGACTGACCTCCAGCTCCACGGCCCTGAGCGCCTCCAATTTTCAGCTCTGAGGGAGGAGAGGGGCGTTATAGAAAAAGCCCTTTGAATGGCTCCCACAGCGCCTGTTGAAAGCCGTCAGCTCCAGCCTTGGCAGCTGACTTTAGGCGAGTCGGCAGATAGGAGCGCAGGAGAAACTATTTTATTTTTTTTGTCTCCTATTTTGTTAATAGATTTAATGCTTCAAGGTTAAGAAAAAAATAAGCAGAAAACTGTTTAGAGCGAAGACAGAGCGGCTACAAAGAGAGATGAAGCATTGAATTTAAGATGTTCATATGCTCCTGTATCACAAATCTAACAAAAATGTAGATTTTAACAAAAAGGTTTTTTATTTGATTTTAGATAAGGCCAGTATAGCACATTGATCGTCATACTATAAAACTAAAAAAAACATTAAAATGTGTTTGCTAAGAACTAATCATCCTGTGCACTGATCAGACATAACATTATGACCACCTTCCTAATATTGTGTAGGTCTCCCTTGTGCCTCCAAAACAGCTATGACTCATCAGAGAATGGACAGGGGGACTTCTGAGGGTGTCCTGTAGTTAGTGGGGGGGCCTTTGGGTCCTATGGGGTGAAGGGAGGGGCTTCTGTGGATCATCAAACAGATACTTGATCAGTTTGGGATCTAGTGAATTTGGAGGCCAGGTCAACACCTTGTGCTGTTCTTCATGGTTCTTTTGAGTTGTTCCTGAGTGTTTTTGTGTGTCAAGGAGTGTTATTGCTATGGGGTGGGGGGGCCTGGTCCGGTCTAGGTGGGTGCTACAGTACATGTCTAAGTAATATCCACATGAATGAATGCCAGGTCCAAAGGTTTCCCAGCAGAACTTTGAATCGTCACAAGATGGTCAGTCTTATCTATGTCTCCTGTCAGTGGTCATACTGTTATGCCTGATCAAGGCTCTCTCTTTCCATAACCAAAATAAATAATTGCTTAAATAAACTGAGTGACTGGGTTCTCATTACTCATATTTTGGTAATTAAAATATTTCAGGCGATGAGCTGATCTCCATTTGAGTCCGTTTAGCTGCAGAGAAGTAATTTTCCTCACACTGTGGAACTTGGACCGGGGAAAATCCTCTGAAGGGGCACAGGAACAAACACGCGCCAGCTAAACGAACACGGTATTATTATGAAGCATGTCGTCTGAATCGGGGCCAAGCCTAATCTGTGACACCTGCACTACCTAGCCAGTGGTCAGGTGGAAATGCCAGTGCTGTTTATATTAACTGAAACTGGGTCATGTTTGGAAACCACTGGAGTCTAACAGCCAGTGTTGGTGTTGTTAATGCTGCTGCTGTTTTGCTTCCGTCTCTCTGGCATTGCTGCTGCTACTTAAGTTAAAATCTGCTCAGGCTTGTCACCTACAGAAAACTGCTAATTTTTCAGATATATTAGATTTAGCAACTTAATCAAGACACAAGGCTGATAAGTTTTAGTTTGTGCCAAATAGCTTATTTGCACCTGATTTACTAAAAGTTCATTTCCTTTATTTCCATTTGAAAAACAGATTTAGTTACTAAGGAACACACTTAAAGGAAGGTGAAAAATAAATAAATAAATCTCCTATTGTTGGGCGTCCTTGACTAGAAGAAGGCTTCACCCAAAAGGAGCATATGAGTGGTGTTGATGGCGCTTGACACTGCAGGGCTGTAAGCCAACAAGCCCTAACAGGATTGGGCCGGGCTCCACACACTTGACACGCGAGCACACACACGAGCGTGCATAATCGCACATAAAACCCCAGAGATTGAGAACTGTAGCACGCCGGCGTACATACGCAAAATCAAAGTCATTCCACACACGTGCAAGCCACACGTACGCACACACATGCAAGTCAATGATTTTATGTGCCTGAACAAAATTAAACTTCACTATTGATGCATGTCTGCCAACAAATACGCGTGATTGTGGACAAGACTTTGCTACAGTGAATTTGTGTGTGTTGGTAAACCTCTATTTCAGACTCTATATCTTGACGTATGATCTCATTTAGATGAGGCTCACATGCAACATGGGAAAAAAAAAAAAAAAAACACTGTTGGGACATATATCGGTCCCACAAACAAGCTATTTGTGGTTAACCAATTCTTTTCTTATTCCTGCCTCTGCCGCGAAGGTGCACAGACCTGGCAGGTTTTCCTCCGATATTGAAGAGGCCGGGGATTTATACAGCTTTAAACATTTTTTCAATCAGGCTTTGGAGGAGAAATCACGCTGAGGTGTCGTGCACGTGTCTGTGTGTAATTGAGAAGAAAGCTTTCTGAGCATCTCATTACTGATGTATGGAGGCAGAGAATGACTTGTTTTGAATTATCCCGTAGTACAGAACGTATAATTAACAATATCAAGAGGGATTAAAAACTAAGCTACTGAGGGATCAAGAGATATAAAGAAAGAGCGAGAGGGAGAGAAACCTCCATACCTTCATCAGCCTCCTCTTCCTCAGTGGGTGAAGCCGGTTGTCCTCTTTCTTCATTGCTTCTTTCTGCCTCCCTCTGAAGACTCACCACCTCATACACAGCGTCGCTTTGACTCACCCTGTCTGGAGCCTGCTGCAAATACATGAACAGAATTATGTAATTAATAAAAAGTAGGAAGTCATCCACCGTTATAAAAAGTTCAGAAAGGTTTAATTAATGATAATAAATAGAGTGTATCCCAATGGGAAACTCGAGGTGCATCTATGTTGATATAACAGGTACCTGCAGGGAACAGTTCTGCAAATTAACAACTCCACGGAACACAAAGTGAAACATGAGAACGCAGACCGTTGTCTCTTCATAAACATTCATATCGTGTGATGGTTTAGTTAGCAGATACAAGGGTTTACCCTGCCTCACATGAGTAGCCACCAGTCACAAACTAAACAGTATAATTGATCAGCCACAACATTAAAACCACTGACAGTAGAAGTAAATAACATTGACCATCTTGTGACAATATCAGTGTTCTGCTGGGAAACTTTTGGACCTGGCATTCATTGGTGTAGATGTTACTTAGACATGTAGCACCCACCTAGACCAGACCAGGCACCCCCACCCCATAACAACGACACTCCTTGATGGCAGCAGCCATCCCCAGCAGGATGCAGCCTGACACAGGCACACACACAAAAACACTTTAGGAACAACTAAAAAAAAAACATGAAGATCAGCACAAGGTGTTGACCTGGCCTCCAAATTCACTAGATCCCAAACTGATCAAGTATCTGTGGGATGATCCACAGAGGCCCCTCCCCCCAAAGGCCTCCCGCTAACATCATTCTGTCACCAGACACCACAGGACACCCTCAGAAGGCCCATGTCCATTCTCTGATGAGTCACAACTGTTTTGGAGGCACAAGGGAGACCTACACAATATTAGGAAGGTGGTCATAATGTTATGCCTGATCAGTGTATTTTGTATTGGAATTACAACTGTTCTAATACTTTCAAACATCAAGGAAACCAAAGAGATATGGATATTTGATAAGTGATCATAAAACATGACTTTATATTAGATTTGCATTCAACAGATGAGGACATTTGGATACTGTAAACCACTTGTAATGCAGATCATGCCATTAGCTTAAAGCACACGGTGATATATAATACATCATTGATCCTCTTCAGTAAAATCTAAAATGTGCTCAACACGGCTTTAACTGCTCCTTAAACGCACCATAATAGTGTAAAGAAATGCACAAGAGAACAAAGCCACCGTCAGACTTGACCTTCAGAGTCATAAGAAACTGATGTTTTATTTCTGGTCTACTCAATTACTCCAGTGCCGTTGCCCCTCTCCTCCACCTGGTGGAATGGATCGATGAGCCGCATTGATCTGCCCACTCGTATGGCGTCTAATGACTAACTGAACTCAGTGATGAGAGCACAAATTGGCAAAGAATATCAAGCCCGGGCCTATTTTTAGAGAAAATCCGGGGAGGCTTAGGTAACATAATTTACTTGGCGATGGCCTACACAGGTGAATAGTTAACCCTAAAGGATGAATTGTTAACAGTGGCCAAACAAGCTCGATGTTGGATGATGGATTTATGAGAAGAAAAAGAAAAGAAGATATCTTTTGTTGATATATAAAGACAGAACACCTCTCAGGAAGACAATTTTTGCGTGACCATTTAGCAGCACAACACACTGTAATGGACTGCCTCAGCCTCTAATGGATCAACTGCTTTTACTCACTAATTTTCAACTCTTTATAGTCTCCAACTTCTGAATGGTCCCAGACGTATATATTCATTTTATAAGCAGACAACACAACAGAAGCAAAGTTTAAAACCTAAGATTTCAATGACTGCTGATCTCTGTTACCACATATCTTCATATCCACATTAATGCATTTATCTCTATATATATATTTTAGTATATATTTAGTATATAGTACATATTTTATATACACTGTTGACCATAACGTTGGAATATATATATATATATATATATATTTTTTTTACCTTTTCTCATAAAATGATTGTGACAATGTGATTTGTATAAATAGGAATAAAAAGAGGAGTGTCTGATAAATGTTTTTTCCAACTTCTATGTACTTTGTATATTTATTATTTTTATATATACTTTGTGTTTTGTACATATTGTTTGTATATTGCATTTATACACTTTTGCATACTTTATATATACTTGTATAATGTTTATATATACATTCTACCTCACTTTTATTTTATATTTTTACCTCTTTTGCTGACTGTATGTCCTCCTGTCTCTATGTTATTATCCTTCCTATGTATATAGTGTATATTTACTTTTTCTATCACTTGTCAATTTGTACAAATGCAAGTCTTGTACATTTTTTTGCCTTATACTATTATATTCAAGTGCATTTTACTGCATTGATTTCATTATTTTTATTCTAATTATATTTTAATTGTTATTTAAGTTAAGCAGTTTCCCTTGTGGATGAATAAAGTCTAAGTCTAATGACTAGATACCAATCTTTCTTATTGCCTTTGACATAACTTGTACACTTTCAATCCTACAGTTCAACCTTCTCTAAATCAGACCCTGACTTGAATAATAAACGCAGACTTGACACCAACGATGAAGCCTAAACCCTTGAAAGTTTGTTTCCAAGTAAAGCAGACGGTGAATACATTTACCAGCGAGCGGGAAAAATATAAATAAATAAAAATCTGGCTCAGATAATGACTCCCTGGTGCTTCGTATGGCGAACGACCCTTTTTGGCAAAGTAAGACAATAGGACTGCATATTTTATGTAACGTGTGTGTGTGTGTGTGTGTGTGCACGCGTTTCTCCTCTGATTGCCATCTTCTGCAAAAACCTCCACACAATATTATCTTTTAATTAGCTCCTAACCACAGCACCAGTCCAACACTCTTCCATTTACTGAGGAGATAACTAGAGAGACAATCAGGCGGACAAGTCAAACGGCTGCTGTTAATTACCCACACGCAAATAATGAGACAGAGCCTCTTATTAGCTCCCACAATCCAAAGCTTCCCCACACTCCACTGCTCTGCCAGCTCCCAACGGCCTACTAAAAGATATCTACTTTTTTTTTTTTTTTTTTTAAAACATCGGAGGGGAAGCTCACGGCTTAACTGTTTTTTTTTTTTTTTTTTTTTTTTTTAAAGCACCTACAGCAACTGCTCAGGGCGGGTGTGCTGGTGTTGGCGGGAGGTAAATGAACGGACACTTTCTCTAAGCACTTTTTAATCAAATAAGTTGTGGGGAAACTCGAAAGGGCAAACACTGTGTTTGCCATTCCACATTAACATCAAGAAACAAGTTTTGTTTTTATAACCGATACTGAGTTCAGAAGAGTTGCTGTTATTTTCGGAGAACATTTAAAATATTGATTGATGTAAAGGTGAGTGTACCCACACAAACACCCGTTGTTAAATTTTCTATTTTACAGTACAGGGAAGTGTGATGAACATCTATCCAGGTGCCTGATAATGAGAGGCAGGAAGTGGGACATGCACAGATGGAAGGAGAGAAATTGAAGTTTGCTGAAGAGACATGTGTATCTTTCAGAGCTTACAACAACCAAGTGTTTCAGTTCTCTTGGGTACATCATTTGACAGGTCACTGACACACCACATCGCCTCCAAGCTGCCTGCTCTGACCTACTCCCCCACTCCACTCATCCTCCAAGCTGCCCATCCACTCAGTCCACTCTTCACGGGTCTTTCTGTACAGCCTGAACTGGATGCTCACAACTGATCCAGTCTGGGCTGCGGAGCCCTTTAAGACATATGTGATGCTGGCTTATATCAATAAACGTAGCCTGACTTAAATAAACTTGTAAAGTCAGTAATAACAATACAGCTGACATCTATCATAGTCAAAGGTCTACAGATGATCCTAGGTTCATTACTTATAGATATATTTTACTTTTATCTTGGATAAATCATGATGGAAAGTGACCAAAATATCAATGTTGTCACTTTCATTAATAAATTATTATCTCTTTTAGACTGGCTAAAACTACTTTAAAGCAAACATTAAACCATCACCCTAATCATGCAAATGACCAGAGCAATGTGGATGATAATATAAACAAAACATGCATCCTTTTAGTTTCTGCATATATTTGCTGGGAAGTCAAATGAGATACGGCTAATGAATAAATAGCCAGAAAGGAATGTCTGTTTCTGGAAAATGCAGCTAATTAAATGCATGGAAAAACCAAGGTACTTCATCAGCGATGCAAAAATCCGATAATGAGCAGCAGCACCCGGCTTACTACAGCCAAAGGTATTAAAGGGATAGCAGTCGCACTATAATCTGTGTGCCAATATTTCTGATGGTTGACCAGCCCCAAAGTATCCAACAAATTAGAACCACTTCCACGTGTCAGCACTCATCCATTTTCCACTTAATAGGTTATAAACAGGCATTTATTTATTTTTTTTTCAGTCTGTGGGCCGTGAAGGTGTGTGCAGGTTCTGTAAGGTTACCTGTCTGAGTTTGAGGTAGAAAGTCTCGCTGAAGGTCTTGCGGCTGAAGTACCAGAAGCGTTCGGTTGATGGATAGACCCTGACAAGAGTTTCCAGCAGGAAGCGAACTGGCTCCACCACTTCGGTCACGACCAGGTCCACTGCCACGGTCATATAGACCTGCTTATCTGGAGCGAAGCAGGAAGCAAAGAAACAAAACAAGAAAAAAAAAAAAAAAGCAAGGTCATTGTGGGGTATTATGTGAGGCTCTTAAATGGATAGATGGATAGATAGAAACTGTATTTATCCCGTGGGAAATTCAGTATCCAGTAGCATCATTACATAGAGACAGGAGGAATTAAAGTCAGCAAAAAGGGTAAAAAATAAAAAATAAGAGTATAATGGTAGAAGGTATATACACCGATCAGGCACAACATTATGACCACTGACTGGAGAAGTAAATAACAATGACAATGACTTCAGGAATAACTAAAAAAAAACATGAAGAACAGCACAAGGCGTTGACCTGGCCTCCAAATTCACTAGATCCCAGACTGATCAAGTATCTGTGAGATGATCCACAGAGGCCCCAAAGGCCCCCAACTAACTACAAGACCCCCTCTGAAGGCCCATGTCCATTCAGGAATCACAACTATTTGAAGACACAAGGGAGACCTACACAATATTAGGAAAGTGGTCATAATGTTATGCCCGATCGGTGCATATATTGTGCACAATAAATCAGTTTAAAGACAGTATAAGAGTATATGTATGAAACTATACAAGATGCATAAATACTGTATAGCATATCTGACATATTTAGGAGATGTAATATGTAAGATATACAAGTTATTAAATATATATTACTGTATAAAAATATATAATGGAAGAGCAACCACAGGTTCACATGTTATGAATCAATATGTGAAACAGATTTTAGTAATTAAAATCCATGTTAGTATAAATCACAATCAGCTCTAGCTGCAGTGAAGCATTCAGAGTATTCAAGTATAACCAGGTTCTGAACTGTGTACCATCTCCACATCCTTCAGAGAAAGGTTTTTTATTACAACGGGAAGGTTTTAGTCTATGTAAATAAGAAAATATATGTAAACTCTAACCAGAGAATTAATTATGTGAGTCTCTAGTGAAAAGCAAAACATGCCCGCCATGAATCCTGTGGGGACGCCACACCCCCTAGTGGATACAGACACGACTCCAAGTCTCTAAAGTCAAGTGTATTAATTTATCAGTTTGGTGAAAAGTTTATTCTGCAGGATGAGCCAAACATATTGATGATGCTGCACAAAAAGTCAATGTGAGCCTCAAAGTAAACAATCACTTCATGCTGTGGACGGTCTCATTATAAAGGAGGAACAAACACAAGAAAGAAAAATCACGTTTGCTTCACAGCAGGTACATTTTAATATTTGGAGGGACATAAAACAAACGGCTATTTCCTGACAACGTGTCATTTGCATCTAAGCTACCTTTAAAAAATATAGATCTATTTTATAAATAACTGAATCAGACATAAAGTAAACAGGTAGAAGTTACTCAGGCTTTACACCACCCGACTTCAGTGAGGCAGACAGCTTTGACAGACTTGCTATCCGCCTTCAAGTCAAACTCTCTGAGCCTTCAAGTTGGCAAGTTGTCCAGCTTCTCAGCTGTAATGGATTCAGAAAGGCATGTTCTCTGCGTGGGAACACTCTGTATACAACTCTGCAGCATCTGGTCTGAGCATATGTACATAAAGACGTCTTCTGAGCTGCATGGCGATAAATCACCTCCAGTATGTTGCCCTTCAGAGTGCACTCCAATATATGAACACAGATAAAACTCCATTTTTTTTTTTTTCATATTTGCTCGGTTCGAGTTCTGGACATTAATAAATAAAAAATAAAATAAATCCTCCCTGATTCTCAAACTGTAAATTATATTATTAAACCATCATTAGCCAAGTTGCTGATTTTATTGTACATGCAGTGTGCACACTTCATTAAAAAAATAAATGAAAATCATACGGAGAACTCTTAACTCATGTCAAGTTCATGTTCTCAACTTGTGTTATAATGAGCCTCATCACGAAAAAAACGGGGAAAGTGCTGCTTGACGCAATGTGTTCACACTTCCATGTGCAAAAACATGCCAAGCTTTAACAAGCTGTGGGTGACGAAGCCTTTCATAAGAGTCTAGACTACACTTAGGCAAGAAAATGAATGAAGATAGTTATCACATCCAAGCTGCAGTAAAAGCACTGCATGACTCCCACGTTTTAAGCAGTGCCATGTGACAGTGACAATAATGTATGAGAATAAATGAACGAAACAAAAATGAACAAATACTTTGAAAGCATTTTACTGAACAACTGGCTGGTGTGTGTCCGTGTTAATGAATAAGTAAAAGGACAAGGGTGCAGATTGTAAAGTTCACAATTTTTATCTCATTATTGATGGAACTGTAGCTGTATGAACTTGTACTTTCAAAATATCACTCATACATGAAGAGGATTATAACTCCTGACCTTTGGGTGTGTCTTCATTCAGCAGCTGGAAGGCTGCCATGTTGGGGTTCCATGTTCCTGTGATGACGTAGGCCTTCCCATCCGAGCTCTTCCCCATTGACTCCTGAAAATATCATCCCACAGATACTTGATCAGTTTGTGATCTAGTGAATTTGGAGGCCAGGTCAACACCTTGTGCTGTTCTTCATGTTTTTTTGAGTTGTTCCTAAAGTGTTTTTGTGTGTGTGTCTGTGTCAAGCTGCATCCTGCTGGGGATGGCTGCTGCCATCAAGGAGTGTCATTGCTATGGGGTGGGGGTGCCTGGTCTGGTCTAGGTGGGTGCTACATGTCTAAGTAACATCCACATGAATGAATGCCAGGTCCAAAGGTTTCTCAGCAGAACACTGACACAAGATGCTTAATGTTATTCACTTCTCCTGTCAGGACAGCTGGGATAGGCTCCAGCAGACCCCTGCGACCCTTAACAGGAATAAGCGGGTACAGAAGATGAATGAATGGATGAATGAACTTCTCCTGTCAGTGGTTTTAATGTTGTGGCTGATTGGTGTAAATAAGCACAGTGAAGATCATGACCTATAATGATAGTGCTACTCTATTCAGTCCTAACTGACCAAACACAAAGGGTTCAAGTGTTTTATAATTCAGTGAGTCGTCCGTTTTCCATGTTGACCATTGTACAGTCACCTCTATGACACTATTAAGTTTTTTTCTGCTCACCATTTCTACAAGATGCATGTCACTGTTGCAGACTTTCTGTCCCGGACTCAGCAGCATCCCAAAACACCTAGAGAGAGGAAACAGGGGAAATCAATAACCACTAATTCCACTGCAGTGTCACAGTCTGCTTTCACCAGCACAGTCAGACAAGTTGGTCAAGAAGGAAACTACACTGATATTTTATTTTCTTAGCACTTGTATATGCAGGTTACCGTTTCCTTTTTTCTTCTGTATCTTATTTTAATGCTGCTGTGTCACACTGAATTTCACCTACTGGGGATCAATAAAGGTACATCTTTGTTTCTTTAATAATAATATTTTAGTTGATCCATTCAGATGGCACTGTGTTCCATCAATGCTACAAAAAGTGAGGTACAAACATTAGAAGGGATTTCAAATACTAGGATTAAGCAAGGGCCGAAAGTGGCCGTAATCGGGCCTTTAATATGTAAAATGTAGTATCTTGCAGCACAAATTTATTATTGTAAAACGGCCATTTTCTTTATTATTTAGCACCTTGGACAGGATCAAAACAAACTAAGCTGAGCAAACGATAATTACAGGAAGTCTACAATGCAGTTGTTTACAATGAAGTGATGTGTCATCTCAATTTCTGATTAAGAATACATTCACTGTTTTCTAAAGTGATATTACATTTTAAGCATGAACAGTAAAGTCTTCCAGGCTAAAATAAAATAAAAAATAAACAAGCATCTTTCTAACCAAAGAGCCATTAAGCTGCTCAGTGATAAATACAGAACTTCATGTTCTGCCTCTGCACAATAAATGGAGCAAAACCCGATTGCTTTTCAAACGAATTAGCCACAAAGACCAGGGCCTCTATTATATATAAAAAAATGAATATTAATAACAGTTCCGACAAAACACGTGCCGAGCTCCGCGGAAAAAGGATCCGTTCCGATCACAATAGGGGTTTCCACCGACTCTAAAAATAAAGGAGAGGGCAGGTGTCTGTCTCCCTCCGATAGCTACAGGAGGCAAGGGGCGAGGATGAAAAGGAGAAGTGACCTACTTTTACCAGCGCTGCACATAGAACGGGGAGGGACTGCAGGAAGTTGAAAGTGTTTTAGCGACGTCAGTTTTTCTCTATGTTTGGATTGACTATTGAGTGTCGGCACCTTTTTTTAAGACGGAGAACATATTTTATCTTAATAAAATCATTGAATAAATTAAGTTTATATCTGTGTGGAGTTTGTATGTTATCCCTGTGTCTGCGTGGGTTTGTCCAAAGACATTCTCGTTAGATTAATTGGTGATTCTAAATTGGCCGTAGGTGTGAGTGTGAATGGTTGTCCGTCTCTCTGTGTTAGCCCTGTGATAGACTGGAGACCGATGACAGCTGGGATAGGCTCCAGCCCCCCCCCCCTCGACCCTTTACAGGACAAGCGGTTACAGAAAATGAATGAATCAATCAATGAAATTAAGTTAATAAGGCTACACGCCAGTTCTGTTGCCAGTTTATTAGGTACACGAATGAAAACGAATGCATTCTGACATAACCGTCCTCCACTAAATCTAAACTTATGAAGGTGATGATATTCAGCATTTGCTTGTTTGTTTATAGCGCCACTGAATTGTATTGTGTTGTGTTGTAGCAAGCACTGATGCCTCACAGCGAGAAGGTCACCGGTTCGAATCCATGTGCCGGCTGGGCCTTTCTGTGTGGAGTTTGCATGTTCTCCCTGTGTCTGCGTGGGTTCTCTCTGGCTTCCTCCCACCGTCCAAAGACATGCTGGTTAGGTTAATTGGTGATTCTAAATTGGCCGTAGGTGTGAGTGTGAATGGTTGTCTGTCTCTCTGTGTTAGCCCTGCGATGGACTGGCGACCTGTCCAGGGTGTACCCCGCCTCTCGCCCGATGACAGCTGGGATAGGCTCCAGCAGACCCCCGCGACCCTTAACAGGACTAAGCGGGTACAGAAGATGAATGAATGAATGTGTTGTAGCAGCACATGTTTCTATTATTTTGACAACCCCATTTTAGTCAGTGGGCTAGCATAAATATCCAAAATGATCACACGGTTGAATAACCATCTTTCTTACACCGTTTCAACGTCAGCTGAACATTATAACAGTCGTGAAGCTAAGATTTAGAGCAGGACTGTTTTACTGGAATGCATTCATTTTCACTAGTGCTTCTAATGAACTAGAAAGTAGATTTAGTATGCTGTGTTCATCTGTACCTCCTTTACTTCATTTAATTTGCTCGGGCCGAGACAAATGTCTTCCTGACTCTGGTGGAGCAGCATCTCTTTCCTCTTCCAAGAAAATGTATAATACACTACGGTGTTAGCGTGTTGAGTTAATCATATTCAGAAAATAACCCCACAAAAAAAAAAAAAAAAAGGTCATAGCAGATGACAGGAAGTATAAAGATATATACCTGGAGTCTGCAACTAACTGGGACAAACCTGATTTATACGTTGAGAAGAAGAATTCCCTCCCGACTAAACACGGCAAGTAACACCTGCAAAAGGCGCACGGCAACAAAGACGCGCAGACACTCATATCTCCTCGCACATTAAAACACTTTGATGGGTGATCCCTTACCTCTCGATGCCGAGCTCGTTGTTGCACATTTGTTGAACTGAAACGACGACCTTCTTCTGGACGCCCTGTCGAAGCTTGAAGTAGAACTTATCTCTGTCTTTTGGGACCGGACTGAAGAAAGGAAGAGGGAGGATTTAATACATACGACCTGAGCGACTTGGAAATAATTGCATTTTAATTGTTCTCGTATTGTGCTTTGAAGAGTACTTTAGATTGTTCGGGTTTCTTCTTCTCTCTCTCTGTCTCTCTATCTATCTCAGTGCCAGCTTTATTTCTAGATCTTCTTTGAAACGAGATTACTATGACTAACCCAGATAGATAAAATATGACATGTCTTCCCTCAAGCCTGCTCCTGAGTGTATTACATGTAGAACAGATATCGGGCCTTTTTATTTCGGAGGAGAGCAGATAGGAGGCAAAAAATGAAACTAAGCTGAGTGACATCCGAAGGTGCCGGTAAGCTTTGTGCTCTTTACAAGCAGCCGCAAAACAGTATTGCAGCCGCACATATGAACACATCTGTCACACCAGCTACACTCACATCTGTCACGCCAACAGTTCTGTGCCGATAAGGAGATAATGTGTGTATGTGTCTGCACGTGTGGACCAAGTACTTGTAGTTGCCTTTGCCGTCATCCTCCCTGATCTCCAGCGAGACGGTGAAGGTGTAGAGGTCACCGTCGGGCGGGCTGGAGAGCGCCGCGTCCCTGATGTCTGCAGGGCGGGAAGAGCGCCGAAAGGCTGTCGAGAAGCTGTACAGGATGCGACTGACCTGGATGGGAAAGGACAAGAGAGGATGATGAATGGAGGGGAGAAGACAAAGAGGTGAAGTTGAGGTCATTAGGAGGAGGAGAGAAAGGATGCAGCATGGCAGATTGTTTTTAAAAGCAAGCAGGGAATGAAATATAAATAACTGCGTAACAAAATGCATAAAGTGAGGAGTATAGGTCATGTAGACAAAAAGAACAAACATTATAATAAAAAGTAAGCAATAAAAAAAAAGTTTATTTTAGAGAAAACAACAGACAAGACAACAGTGCCCCCAGCTGGTTTAATAGTGTCAGTAGTTTTTATAAAATTTCAGTCATCTTTACATCAGTATGTTATAATTGGATTGCTTCAGAAATCACCTCCTGCACAATGTAATGGGTTAAGGAGGAATTAAGGGGGAAAAAACATTTCTGCATTATTCTGAAAGTGCCAGTACAACACTCCCCTTTCTCTCTGCAGCTCTCTCTTTACAGTTTGTGTCACATTATACGTGTCCAACCAAGTGAAACGCTATGAATGTCTCGCCCGGATAGACTGTCTGGAAACGTGCACCGTTATTTTGGTTTTAAATAACGGAATTTAAGGCCGTCGAAATACAAAGCATGTCTTTTCTAAATCGGCCTTGTAGTAAAAAAAACAAAACAAAAACAACAGTGTATTTTATCTTTGTGGAGTTATTTTAGTCCTAAAAGCAGAACAAGACATGTTCATTCTAAATTTGATAAGACATTACTGCTTTATGCTAGATATGAGTAGACTCCACTTCCTGAGGAAGCTCGCTCGGGTCTTTTGATGCACGCAGCAAGCTTCTGGAGATGTTCTACACCCTGTACTTTGCTGTGGTTTGCTGGGGGAGCAGCACCAGCAAAAAAGGACATAAGTCGGATTGACAAATTGATCCGAAAAGGCTGGTCACGTTATTGGCAGAGAGTTGAGGACATTTGTGTCAGTGAGGGACAGGAGGACACTGGACAAACTGCCATCTCTGAGCTCCAATCCGTCACACCCACTACACCGTAGTGTAGAGGGACAGCGGAGCTCATTCTCCAACAGACTGATTCAGCTCAGCTCCCACAGTGAACGCTACAGGACGTCATTCATACCAAACTCTATCCAGCTGTACTTTCTGGAACATGTTAATGCACCTTATTAATTATGCACCTTACTATGTATATAATATACATTTACTTATGACTCTGTTTCTCGTACATTGGTCCATATGCAAATTTCGTACACTTTAACTATCTTCACCAATTTTTCTTTTTGCTAGTGGTTCTCAAGAGTGTTTTTTTATGTGCAACTGAGCTACTGTGACCAAGCAATTTCCCTTGTGGATCAATAAAGTCTAAGTCTCAGTCATATGATTGGCTGTATTTCAGAATCAGAATACTTTATCAGTCCTTCAAGGAAATTAAACTGTTCTGCTGCAGTTGCTCACATAAGCTGCACGGAGATGAAATAAAATACAAAATAGACTGTATTTAGAATAGAACTGTATTGAAACATGGCCTCCATCTACACAGACAAACAGAGGCACAGTGTTCCGTCAAATTAGTGCAAAACTATTGGGTTCAAATTTTCCATTTTGGTTTCAGATTTTATTTTTCTTCCAAAAAAAAATTAGAAAATGTGATATTAAGTGAATAAATATATGTCTGCTACTGCAAACCCTAAAAAAAATCTGTTGCACTCATGTCTGATGGATACGGGTTAAAAGTGCTCTCCAGCAGTGTGTAAAGTGGACTCTATTATGTAACTCACAGCCTCTTTGATCTGACAGGAGAAAACATGAATCTGGAAGTCCTCCGAGCTTCTGTAGCTCTCGGTGAAAGAGAAACAGTCGCTCTCCAACGAGCCGTCTTGGCCGCGAGCGCAGAACAGCACCTTGTAGAGAGGGAAGGAGGCGATCTCCGTGCCTGTGACCTGGTCCACAATCCTGGGGAAGGGTCGGACACGCAATCAGTGTAATAACAGTCGACGATTGTCATTTGTAAGGTAAAGCCACTATGCTTCAGAGCACTTTTATAGCAGAGGGAACGATACACAACCGATAAGCTCAACAACCAACACAGCATATCATCTAAAAAACGACAGCTTGTCTTGTCTGGGGTAGGATGACCAGACAACTTTCATATTTAACATTCGAGGCTTTGACGATTTCAGAGCAGAATAATGACGTGAAAAAATATTTAATATGCTGCAAATACTATCTGTTAATAAATACGTTTAAGCTAATACAGCTACCAGGTGGATTGAACAGTGAACCGCTGCAGTTTCTCCCTGTGACCAGTCGATTATTTTATGTAACCACAAGTTTCTGTGGTTGACTACAGCTCTATTGCTGCCAAACCCCTACAACCTGAAATCTCACAGCACATGAGAGAGCACAAGTGGTGCTGGATTATGTATATTAGTGTAAAGTTAAAGCTATATTCAACCAAACTTAAGTCAAGTCAAAAGGTAAAACATTTCTCCCTCCCCTAGCTATGAGATTTTTCAGTTTGAGCAATAAACTGAAGTCTCATTTCCTCTTTGAATATTTCATGTTCCCTTTTCATTTTATGACTCAGAATTGACATAGAAGTTTTTCTCAACATCTGTCATATCCACTTTGTTTGCCTTCTCATTTCTTCTTCTGGCAACTAGAAGCTAGAATGATTTACCAAAAACAAATTAGCAATCTCCCTCTGTTTGTTTGACGTCAACATACTAACGCTCCATGAGAACAGTGAGAGCCACACCCAGGGGTTGGTCACTCGTACACACACACACACACACACAGTGTCTCATTTGTCTGGCTGACCTGACGGAGCCATCCGGACCACAGGGGACGTGCAGGGTGATGGGGATGTGTTTGGCACTCTCGGCTCGCAGGGTGGCCATAGCCCTCTGCGCCTCGGGCTCGTTGCGGGGGGCTTTGACCCAGGTGCAGCCCAGGTAGGACAGCTTGTTGAACTGTACGCTGTCCTCCTCCAGGACCGTGGGGACGGATGGCGCTGGACATGGTTCTGCAGACAAACATAAAGGTTGTGATATAGCCACTATTTTTAGAGGCAAAAATGATCTTGATCTTCTCTCAGTCGAGTGCAATTTGAAACATGATTAAAAACTCTCTAGCATTCAGCAACATATTATTCTGTGAGTCTCGCACCGTCAGCGCTTCCTGTGAACCTGACATTAGAGTGTACTCAAGCAGAGGGGAAGGGAAAGAAGGTGAGATAAGAGTGACACAGGAAGCCGAGTGGGGTCTTCGCCGAAATGACCTCTGACCTGAAACTTGCACGCTCACAAACAGGAAGCAGAACAATGAGAGCAGCAGCTGGACTTCCACAGCTGACTGGGTCTCGCTTGACACCGTGCTAACCATTTCCTCTTAGTTCAGCCAGCAGCTGTGCAGCAGTGCTCGCTGCCACAAAAAAACACTAGTAGCGTGAGGAATGTGGAAAGTAGAAAGAAAAAGAACGTAATTGCAAATCAAGAAATAAGTGTGAAACCTTTTGTCTTGAATGTAAAATATATTTTATGGGGCTTAACATAGTAACAGCTGACTTTAATCATGTAGTGAGTGGTTATCATTATTACTCTCAAGCATTAAAAAAAGCATTTTAACTTTGTAAAGCAGTCACAAGGTTAAAATTAAAATGTCAGTTCTAATTTTCTACCTTTAACCTATTTTGTTTCCTGCATTGATCCTCTGCCAGAATAGCCTGACTGGTGTATTCAACACATCATGTAAGTTTAGAAAAATACTACACAAAAATGTGGACATACCTTTTCTTTTTGCAGTTTTTGGCGCTTTGCATTTCTTTCTTGACAACATTTCTAACGTCGCTACTTGCCAGAAGAGTGACAGACATGTGCTGTCCTCCTCTACGACACATGGTTTCACTAGACCGTTTTCATTTCACCTGAAAGTGAGGAGCTTCACCAGAAGGGCGTGACGCACGCCTACATCACCCAAAAATATGTACAGAGCTATTTTTTGCGCAGGAATTTGTCTGTTCTAATTCTGAGTCAGACAGTCAGTATGTTTACATGAGCACCAAATATGACAATATTCAGAACATGACACAGGTGATTTATGGAGCATATTACTGTTGGATTCTCCGCATGTAGCCTTTTCCAATTAAGACATGTGAGATTAGATATTTGTCTTTGAATGTTAACTGCATGTTTGGAATATATACTAATCAGCCACAACATTATGACCAAGAACAGTAAATAACATTGACCATCTTGTGACAACTCAATGTTTTGCTGGGAAACTTCTCGAGCTGGCAATTCATTCATGTGGATGTTACTTAGACATTTAACACCCACCTAGACCAGACCAGGCACCCCCACCCCATAGCAATGACACTCCTTGATGGCAGCAGCCATCCCCAGCAGGATGCAGTCTGACACAGGCACACACACAAAAACACTTTAGGAACAACTAAAAAAAAAACATGAAGAACAGCACAAGGTGTTGACCTGGCCTCCAAATTCACCAGATCCCAAACTGATCAAGTATCTGTGGGATGATCCATAGAGACCCCTCCCCTCAAAGGCCCCCTCTAACAACATTCTGTTGCCAGACACCACAGGACACCTCTTACAACTGTTTTGGAGGCACAAGAGAGACCTACACAATATTAGGAAGGTGGTCATAATGTTATGCCTGATTCGACAACAGGTTTTTGGATATGTGCAAATATTATAACAGAGCCAGCATTTTCCAGAAGTTGATGAGGTTGAACAAGTGTGCCACCGGCAAGATAAACAAAATCCCGCTGCATGCAAACAGGAATAATAATAATAATAGAACAATCACTTTTTAGTCATTAGCCGTGTAAACAACTTAGTGGCAGCTGTGGTCTAGTGATTTTGAGAAGCAAGCCTGAGACTGGAGGGTCACAGATTCCAAGGACTGTAAGGAAATGTACAAGGGTGGAGCAAACTGTCCTCAAGGTCCATGGCTGAAGTGCCCTTAAACAAGGTGTTTAGCCCACCTGAGCTCCCAGGTTGCAGCATTTGGCTGCTCACTGCTCTGACAGTGATCACGACTATGTGTGTCAGTGGAGGGGTCAAATGCAGATAATAAAGTATTTTTTTCTTCTACTAATATTTCAGAATAAGAGACATTTTGCTTAAGTAAATGTGGTGATTTATGTTTTTTCTGTACTGTTTAAGGAGGTACAGTTCTGGTCTGGTTAAGATCACACTTCAGGCAGGAATGTTTGACTGTAACACAGAATTACTGCACATGCTAGAAAAACACTTGAAAAACAGAACCTGAGGACCGTATTAATGCCACGGTAAAGTTAAGCCAGTTCAGAAATAACTGAATGGATATGTGGTTGGTTGGGTGTCTCAATAAAATAGCTCATTAATTAAATATAATGAATTATAGAGTGCACTTTTAATCATAAGAGGCCTGAGAGGGGCAAGAACCTGTCAGCTGAAACATGCAGTGCATTGACCCCTGTTAGAGAGTTGTTTTTGAACTGATGTTTGTTGAACTGTCTGGATTTCAACAAACTTGTCCTTGTTAATATACAACACACTTCAGCCAGTGTAGGAGAGTTCATATCAGCTGATCTGATAAGGCAAAGCTGGATTCTGGTATTTCAGTGTCATGCACACAAAATGTTTTTCTTACGAGAAGGTTAAACATTTCCATTGCCACGTTCAGGTTCAGTAAAATACTAATAAAAATACTGTTTATTTAGACACCTAGGACATATATACATATAGGCTTCTGTTTGTGATATCCTGAAACACACACACTAAACTTAAATAAAATTAAGTGAGGGTTGTGGGCATTATTTATCTATCTATCTATTTATCTAGTCACACTGCAATGCGGTATTGGAAATATCTCACTGTGCAAGTGTCCTAATCGCAGCAAACAATTTAATTAAATAAACTGCTAAACTGAGAGTAATATCTTGCTGAAAATGAAACTGAAAAGGAACCATATACTGTAAACTGAAGTTGATATTATTATTTCTTGTTTTAGGTTGACTCAAAGTCCGTACCTGCAGGTTGGGCCTCCGGGACTCGGCCCTCTGGCTCCCTGTGCTTCTCCATCTTCTCCACGCTGCTCTTCTCTATCTTCTCCTCGTCGTCATCATCCAACACCTCCTCCATAGCTTTCTCCAGCTGCTCGCTCCCATTCCAAGACATCTGAAAGAGAGAATAAGAGGACGAGAGAATAAGAGGAGAACGGTGGGCAAACAGAAACAAGGAGAGATAAAACAGAGGACAGGTAATAAATTCACTTTGCCACTTCAAAAACCAGATTACTGGATGAATTTGTGCGACGTGGGCTTGACTACTCTACACCGATTAGACGTGGAACTGTGTGGTTCTGACCTTGAGCCTCGGTTTGCCCTCAGAGCCCTGTGGTGACCCGGCAGAGCTGGTCTGTACCAGAACAAACTCCTCACTGGTGACGGTGGCTACGGACTCGGTGGAGCTGCTGACTTTGCCCAGCGAGGAGGTGTCATCCATGGCTGGCCGGTTTACTCAGGGTCGGCTTTGGGGGAGACGAGGGGTTGAAGCTCTCCCCTTCCCTCCTGTCGGCGCAGATTTGTAGAGGGGCAGCCTGAAGGTACAACAAACGGAGGAGCGTTAGATTATTCAGGCGTTATTCTCAGTGCATAGTGTTTTATAACAAACTCTTGTGAGTTATAAGAGCCATTTTCCCGTTCAACAAATACGTCAAGTAAAAGACAAGCCACACCCAAGCCAGACAACATCCCGGTTTGTAATCTGAGCATCCTGTCATCTTTAATGACACTTGCTGTGAAGAAATAACAATTTGTAAACCTAACCACAAGTCTGCAGGTTGCACAATTCCCTAAATTGTCTCCAGCATTTTAGTTGTGTGATTAAGAGTCTTAAAGATCACATGTCCTTGCTGCCTTTTACAGTCTACGGTAGGCAAGGCTGACAGCTTTAACGGGGTCACTGAGTCTCCTTTAATCACAGCTCAGGATCTTTCTATTTTCAACACTGCTTCTGATGTAGAACTTTACAGCATTTAATGATTAGATGCTCGCGCTTCGCTTAGCAGTCAGTCAGGACTGTGATATGTAAGAGGAAATATTAATAGATGGTCTCAGAGTATCATGTGGAGCAAAGCCTACTGTTTTGTTGCTTATATTGCCAAAAGCATTCGCTCATCTGCCTTTACACGCATATGAACTTAAGTGACATCCCACTCTTAATCCAAAGGGTTTAATATGACGTCAGCCCACCCTTTGCAGCTACAACAGCTTTAACTCTTCTGGGAAGGCTTTCCACAAGGTTTAGGAGTGTGTGTTTATGGGAATTTTTTCTTCCAGAAGTGTATTTGTGAGGTCAGACGCTGATGTTGGACGAGAAGGCCTGGCTCACAGTCTCTCACTCTAATTCATCCCGAAGGCGTTCTATCAGGTTGAGGTCAGGACTCTGTGCAGGACGGTCAAGTTCTTCCACACACCAAACTCGCTCATCCACGCCTATGGTGCACACAGTCGTGTTAGAACAGGAAGGGGCCCATCCCCGAACTGTTCCCACAAAGTTTGGAGGATGGAGTTGTCCAAAGTCTCTTGGTATGCTGAACCCAAGCCTAGCTCCTGAAAAACTACCCCACAACATAATCCCCCTTCCACCAAACTTCATACTTGGCACAATGCAGTCAGACGATTACTGTTCTCCTAACAACCGCCAAACCCAGATTGGTCCATCAGATTGCCAGATGGAGAAGGAGAAATTCACTAGATCCCAAACTGATCAAGTATCTGTGGGATGATCCACAGAGGCTCCTCCCCTTTACCCATAGGACCCAAAGGCACCACAGGACACCCTCAGAAGGCCCATGTCCATTCTATGATGAGTCACAACTGTTTTGGAGGCACAAGGGAGACCTACACAATATTAGGAAGGTGGTCATAATGTTATGCCTGATGGGTGTATGCCCAGTAACTCGGCATCGTGCTGGCTCAGTCACTTTTTCTGGGTGTTGGTCTTCTTCTGTGCACCACAAACAAACATGCTTTAGTGCTGAGCTGGTTTATAGACTTAGACTTTAGTCGTGCACAAATATAATTATAGTCAGAGCTGCTCTTAATTACTTCTAAAACAAATAAATGTCTGCATTAGCAAATAAAATCAACAGCCTGTTTTCTCTAATTATATTTACCTCTAACAAAGGTACTATACAAAGATACTACTGACAAGCAAATCAAGACTTTTTAAAATGAAGAAATTACAATATGGTTTTGTTTTTACAATTATTTTGGTATTTTATTCTCCAAACATTAATGACCAAGAAATGAATCATCATCAAAACATGCTGACTGAGTTGCTTCTTTTTCTTTTTAAGGCTTTATTCCCTGACTTACTATGTTTTGGCAGCAACCAAACATCTGTTTTTTGAGCTTTGCAGTGTTTTATGATGATCCTCTGGAGCAGAGCACACACACACATTCACAAGAAGAAACACATGAAGGGGGCATTGATTCACACACAGTGACATGACTACACACGCACACAGAGGACATTCATTCACACACATAACCCAGGCAAATTATATTCAAACACACACACACACAAGCATACACAGGGAAAGCCACAGGGTCATGTGCTCCATTCACATTATTCAATTACACAAAGCACAGCGTGAAGCAGAAAAGCGAAGGCTCCCACAAGTTCACTTAGAAACACAGATAGGGACGAGGCATGCTGGGAAACTACTACTACTACGCTATATATGAAACTGTATAATACTGTATGATACTATAATATACATATGCATGTATGTATACACCAATTTGGCATAACATTATGACCACCTTAATAATATATCCCCCTCTCTGTGACGACTGGTTTTCACTCCAGTGGAGGGGATATTAAAACGTGGGATTGCTGGTGAGTTTGCGCAACACTTCGTACATACACTGATCAGGCATAACATTATGACCACCTTCCGAATATTGTGTAGGTCTCCCTTGTGCCTCCAAAACAGCTGTGACTCATCCCAGAGAATGGACATGGACCTTCTGTGGGTTTCCTGTGGGTTGAGGGGAGGGGCCTCTGTGGATCATCCCACAGATACTTGATCAGTTTGGGATCTAGTGAATTTGGAGGTCAGGTCAACACCTTCATGTTTTTTTTTTTAGTTGTTTCTTAAGTGTTTTTTGTGTGTGTGCCTGTGTCAGGCTGCATCCTGCTGGGGATGGCTGCTGCCATCAAGGAGTGTCATTGCTATGGGGTGGGGGTACCTGGTCTGGTCTAGGTGGGTGCTACATGTCTAAGTAACATCCACATGAATGAATGCCAGGTCTAAAAGTTTCACAGCAGAACATTGATTTGTCACAAGATGGTCAGTGTTATTTAATTCTCCTGTCAGTGGTCATAATGTTGTGGCGGATTGGTGTATGTATATATGTGTGGGTACACCGAATGCCTATACTAAATATACCAATCTATATGTTAATCTTACATCTTTTTATAAAACACTTACTTAATACAATAGTCATAGCGGTTTAGTAATTTTACTTCTGGTTAGATGCCAAACTGCATTTTGTTGTGTATGTACTCGTACTATATGCAACAATAATAAAGTTAAATCTAATCTAATCTACCAGAGACTGGTTTGCTTCTCTTAGACCTCATCTCTCTTCTTCTTCTTCTCAGAGTCAGACCTGATCTGAAGAGTGCGGTAAACACACACTCAAGCGACTATTAATTATAGTTGCCTAATGTTGACTGTGCAAGTACAGAACATCCCATAATACCCCTGTGACACGCACATTGCTACAGACCATTGACTGCATTTGCACAGACGTAACACAACGCTGCATATCTTGTAATAAAGTGTAAACTACTGCGTTGTGAAAGTCCTTCAGACCTGCACGAGTGGTGAAAGAAACGTTCTGTCAACAACCGATTTCACTGGCGTTTTTGAGTCGTCGAGTGTTCACTTCAGACCCGATTATTACACACATACAACTGTATTTATCCCCTTTTTACGGTTCCTCTTGCTTTTAACTGAAACCATAAACACGGCAGCACGAGTGCACCCGGTCATTATCAGCCTGTTCCTCCGGTGCCGTCCCAGTTGGCAGCCTCGCTACACAGCCACCGCCTGCATGGAAACTGTGAGCGGCCCGCTGTGGAGCAGAGAGACTGCACCCACGGGAGCCGGGCTGACCGACCGGCCACGTTACATCGAGCGTTTTTCTACGGGTGGACTTGATCTGCTGACTTCCCACATATAAATAAATATGTTTAACAGCAAATACAGTCAAGCATGATTTGAAACTCCCTGTCTGATGCGAGTTTTATCGTGTCTCACACCGGGTGCAAGATACACGAGAGGTGACCCCTGGAGAGACGAGTGAAGGGGCAAACCCATGCACATCGTGGTACAGCGTAGCTTCTAGTTGGCTCAAACTAACTCCGTCTCCTTTAAACTTCACTGGCCTTCCTGTGGAGAACACCGTTTCTCACACACAGAAGGATTACGGATCCAAAGCCGAGTAAACGGACCAGTTCAGTGGGTATAATATACAATATAATACTGTTGGGGTTAGGCTGGGCTATTTACAGAAGTATTTACAAGTCATTCTGCCCCCGTCTCTGACTATGAGATTCATTTCAGTTTATTAAGTGGGCTAATAACAGGCAATCTGTTACAATGGTGTATTTGTACGGTTGAACGGTTAATTCATTTCGAGGATTGCGGTGTGACATTAACACTCTAGAAACCCCTTCTGTGGAAGATAATCCACAAAACAAACAATCCCAGGCTCAAATCAGAACGAGAGCGAGACAGGAGACTCCACACTGCGGCACAGAGACGCAGTTTATCCTCCTGAGACTGGGGCTGAAACTACGTCCGAAGTCACAAAAGAGCGTCCGCCTCGCAGTGACACCTAACACCTCATCGTTGAATCACTTCCCGTTAGATGTAAAGCTATTCAAAGCCATTACTTATCGTCTATTGTGTTTGTTTATAGGTGCATGCCCACCACGATGAAGGAAGTACACTTCTTTTTTTTGAGAACAAGTGTTGCACACGACACGCTAGCAACAGGACACAGTATACATGGCTAGAAACAGAACGTGCATGTCAGCAAGACTGATGAATCGGCGTGAAGTGTAGGCGCATTGTTTTCCCTAATGTACGGGTTAGTATTCTGGTCAGCTTAGGCCCTTGGTGCCAGAGAAACACCCCTTCGTCAAGATGCCATAACAAAAGACCGCTTGGGTTTCATGCCAGCGCTGAAGCTGCTTGGCCTACTTTGGACGAGTACCTGTTTGTTGATACAACCACAGTCTGCTGCGAGTTGAGTGCTCAGCAATCTGCTAAGACACACGCAAGAAACTAATAGCGTCGTCTCCTAATACATCGTCACTGGCATTCATTTTCATCATCAGTTCGGCTGCCAGTTTTCTCAATTGACTCCTTATTCATTTAGTGCATAAAAAGTGTTACAGTGATTTAAAACAGAGAAAGTGTGAGTATGTTTATTTCTGACCTGCAGAAAATGACATGTTTTTGCATTTTTATTGTTCAAAAATCAGAATAGTTGCCAAATCTTTTTGTTGCATGTCTATATTAATGACTTTATTTTAAAATATCACTAATATCGACTGTAATTTATTGATAATTGCACGCAAAAGGGCTAAATGTGACCTTGTCGACTCCAATATACTGCTAGAGGATGCACAAATACACGCAACAGAAAATATTTGTAGGCAATGAGCTGGCTGAAATGTTCAAATTGCCTGTCATGGTGATGTGAACTTTGTTCTTCATGTGCGGTCAATGTATTTTAAGCGGCAGGTGGCCACAGTTCATCCTGTTGACACATCATCATCAGCCAGTGTCACATATATGAAACTAACCTAACCGAAGGGTAAAACCAATATGTGACACAGACGGTAACAGCGCATCCGTCCTCATTCGTAGTACAGTGACGCTGCTGTTAATGTAAACAGCTAATAAATACACAAACAAACCTTAAAACAATGTCCTATTTAAATGTGTGTCTCACTTTGTCTTCCTGTGGACCATGCAACTTTTTTATCCTCTGTTTGACTACTTATAAAGCCTAAATAAAACACATTTTCTCAACTACTACATATTGTACACTTCTTTTTGGAAACCACAGGCAGTAGACCACATTTATATAAACTGATGTGATATAGAAACGTTCGAGACGGGGCAAAATAAAGACAACTTCAACATTATTTACTTACAGTACATTAACGTGCATTCTGTGCTATCACATGTACACACTGTGCTACGAGCACCAGGCGTCCTGCCCAGAATCTTTTCACATATTCAGCTTCATCTTGGAGATGTCTAAGGCGCGAGTGTCTCCGCGAGCTGAACAGCAGCAAGAGACACACAGCAGAGAGTGTGTGGTCGTGACGCCATCCTGAGACAAACTGGGGAACGAATGCTGTAACGCTATGACAACAGCTGCAGTCGTGTTAATGGGGGCAAAGTGTTGTGAATCAGACACTGACACAGGTTAAACGGCCCCCAATACAGAAAGTGTCACTGGATGGGATCATTAATTCAAGATGATGCTGTGAAATCCACCTGACCAGACAGGTGTTACTGCTTGTAGACGGTGGCTCTGGGGTCCAAAGCACATCAGAATATTGCCTTATTCTCTGCTAATGTTAATTCTCCCATTAACTGCTGCAGTTAACAGTTGCTGCTACTCTGACTGATGTACTCAGGCCTGGATGGGGTCTTCCACAGCATCTGCAGCAGGCTAGCTCTGTGTGGCAGCTTTTCTCTTCTAAACAGCAGCATATCAGACATTTAGCAGGTTCAATGACACTGACAGGAGTTTCCGTCTATTTGTAATTGTTAAGCACACACACACACACACACACACAAAGGTGACTTTTGAAGCGAGCAGAGTCCTCAAGCAGCAGCTAACCACACGCAAACACACAAACAGAAGAGAAGGCAGGGCAAAGATTAGCTAGCACCATGCTAACTTAAGCGTACAGCCACAACAGTCATCTGTGGCCGGGGTGTAAACGACGCAGGTTTGCCACACAAGACGCTGGCTGTCAGGTCAGGTGAGTGCGGAATATACAGGAAGTATATGTGACTGCCAGGCTGGACCTGCGAGCTGTAAAAGCTAAGTTGTGCTAACGCTAAGCAGCTCGAAGTCCAAAACAGTTGGAGCACTATTTAGCAGGGGCGCCGTCACTCAGCAACACCCCTGCCTGGCTCCGCAAGGAAAATAACGGGAGAGAAAATTAGGGAAACAACACTTCGTTTCTCACTGCGTGTAAACGTGACAGTGGAGTTAACACAGGTGGCGATAGGAGAGCTGTCAACTTACTTGTTCGGAGCGTTGTTCAGTAGCTTGCTAGGTGTCAGAAGAGTTGCGCCGAAGATCGTGTGTTATTTGAGAAGATGGATCACTCGGAAGAATAGTGACACGTCTTCCGGTTTGGAATGTTGGAACTGTTTTACGCATGCGCCGTTTTCCCATACATTTGTCTTGCTCAGAAATGTTTATATTTATTCATAGTTACAAATAAATCATATAATATCTATTTTTTTATAAATAAATAAAATAAAAAATAATAAAAATAATTCGTCAGTCTTTTCTTTGGTTAAAAAAAAAAACTAAAGGAATGCTTTGTTCTGAAAATTAATCTTGACTGAAATTGATGTTTGCCTCATGACAACCATTAGCCAGGGGTCAAAGGTCATGCTGCCTCTAGGACTCATGGTTAAAATGTGGTTTATTTTTTGTCTCTCTCCTTTAAAACTTGACTCTGAGTTGAGTATATTGAAGAAAAAGGAGAAGAAGAAGTAGTTTTATTGTCAGCTCTCTAGTTCCGCAGCATAAAAAAATTAAATAAAAGCTATTACAGCAACACACAAGAGAATATGTAATATACACAAGACACATGTAGGCTGTGTGTGTCAATAATCGCACAAAAAGTCAATTCAAGCAGTTACAAATCTTTAATTGTCAAAAGGTAACACCATCAAATATTACTGTTTCTGTATTTATCATGTACAATTTCTGATTTAACCACATTTCTAAAAATCATTTATCATTATTTTTTTCTTTATGTTTTCAAAGTTAACTGGTTAAGTAAGTAGTAAAATAGATAGTTAATACAATGCCTGAATAAATGGATGACGACAATCAATCTGTGGTAGTGGACGGCGACATGAACAAACGCGTGGTTTTATTTCACTGAATCCAGCCGGGGACATTTCCTGGCCTGTTGAGTGATAAGTTTTTATTTTGCTGGTCTTCTGTACATTTATTCGCTCTCGTTAGTTGGTACGGACGAAACCGGTCCTGATGTAAAATGATCTGGAGACGTTTTAACGCGGACAGAGTAGTGGCACTGCAGCTGGAACCTATTTAAAGATTTATTAATGAAAAACAATAATAGATAAATAAATAAAAATGCTAACAAATGGATTCTGAGTGTGTTAAATGCTTGAATGTCCCCAAAGGTTCCTTGCGCTGCTTATTCAGCTTCACTTAATATAAAGACAAATATCACAAGAAATATTATTGTGTGTGGCAAGCAATGCTGGGTAAGTGTCCTGTAAAGGAAAATTTAAAAAAATAAATAAATAAAGGAGCACGGTGAAACAGTTTTCAAACACATACAGTAAATGTGTACACTGACTTTCTCATCACGATATGAAAAAAAAGGAGGAGGAAATACATGAATATTTGCACTTCAAAGATTCAATATGAGTAGTAAGTAGTACAGGTGTATAGAACGAGTGTAGACAAAATAGCACAAACCAGTAAATCACACTTCCTCATTCAAAATGTATGACCCTCAAATCCCAGCGTGCATCTCTCTCTCTCTCTCTCTCTCTCTCCGTCAAGAACACATGGGATAAAGAGATGCATTTCTTCCCGGTTAATATTTACAATTCAAACTTTTTGCATTTCTGTCAGTAAAGAGGAATTCACTCTCAAGCTTTTCTGCTGTTGCGTTCAAGGACTCAGGCGTCCTTGCTTGTTCACAGGCCTCAACGTCGGGGGGGGGGGGAGAAACTACAGGTCCCACGGTGCTTTGAACATATTCATGACATTTTTTTTTTTTTTAAATGCTCACGAGTCTAAGCTGTCATCTCGTTTTGTGTGCACGGTGCTCCCCCCTTCTCCCCACATTGCAGTTGGTGAGGCGAGAACTGCTGAACGGAGATGGCTGGAGATGAAGAGCGGCGGTAGTTTGCTCGACAGCTTGCATAGAGAAGAAGTCTCCAGTCGTCCGGCCTCTTTGACTCCCGCTGTAACTCGAGCACGCCGCCACGGATCCACAAAACTGCACACGAGGCGAAGACTTTTTCTGTGCCGCTCTTTTCGATTGCTTCATACTTGCTACACACTTCGTCTTATTACTTTTTGGCAGCCAGTGGGAAGATATGTAGCATGGAAAAAACTTATCTAATATAGCCCTCAGTCTGTAAAAGACACGGTAACAGTCAACAAATAGTTCATAAGTGTGTAACCGTCTTGTGGGAGCATAAACACAATTCATCTACCATCAAATACAGAATTATTTCTATCTTTGTGAACAGGAAAACGTTTAAATTTAAGGGTATAAAGTCAGGAACTCGGTGTTCCTTAAGTCTTCAGTAACTAGTTAAATGCCTCAAAACCCCAAACCTTAAATAAATAGAATAATGTACCCCCCACAACTGGACGCCTTGATCCTGGCAGCCGCAGTAGGTGTGAAAACAAAAAAGATTTTTGTTGTGTTAGTGGTGGTGCTGGTGTGTGTAAGTGCAGATGTGTGTAAAGGGAGATGGGGTGCTCTGGGTGGTGGTCACACCTCGGTGCTGATGGCTCGGGTGTTGGTGTAGAAATCAGGAGGCCGGCCCCGCAGCGTCTCCCTCAGCAGGGAGCCTCGGACGGCGGGCAGCGGCATGGCCAGAGCCTGGTTGTCGTAGTGTGTGGGCATGTAGGTGACGCGCTCGCCGCCGTTGCGCATCTCGTCGGTGGTGCGGATGTAGAAGGGCGAGTCGTAGGGCGAGCAGCTGGGACAGTAGCTGCGACGCCCCCCGGCGGCTTTGGTGGGGTTGGAGGACTTGGGCGGCTCCGGTGGCGACAGGGACAGTGGGGTGACGATCGGTCCGTCCAGGCCGGAGACACTGCAGGCGTTGCAGGCAAAGTGTTGCTGAGAGATAGAGCCGCTGTCAGACCCATTCTTCTTACAGCAGTAGTACTACAGAGAGAGAGAGAGAGAGCTGGGATTCACTGATGGAAACTAGCATTCGTTGATTTGATCAGCAGATTTAAACATCTAAAGTGTCAAACACATATGGTGTAGTCCTACCTGGAGTCTACAGTAACAGAGCACGGCTATGATACACAGAAGTATCACTGTGGCCAGTATTCCTCCGGTTATGACAACAGTTCCAGCTGTCATCCGACCAGCTCTCCATCAAACTCTGACACACAGACAGGAAGTGACAGCATCAGCAGGAGACTCCCCGCCGCTCAACGGGTTTAATCAACGTTACAGTGAAAACATGTGGGATGTGTAGATACTCACGTTCAGCAAAGTTGCTTAACACCTGAAAGAAGACAAATAGAAAAGACAGTTACACAAATGACAGACAGATAGATAGATAGATAGATAGATAGATAGATAGACTTACATCAGAAGAGTGTTTCAAGAATGGATGGGTAAGGTGAGTTCAAATTTGTCTTCAAAGGTCAGAGGTCACACCGCCGGATAGCAACTTCACATGAACATCTCTGTGGAGAGAGAAGGAAGGAAGGAGGGTTGGGAGGAAGGAAGGAAGGTAGGACCAAAGCAAAGAAGGAAGAACAAAAGGAAGGAAGGAAGCAGGAGGTAGAAAGGACGGAATGATGAAAGGAAGGAAGGAAGGAAGGAAGAAATAAGGGATTAAAGGAAGGGAGGAAGGTAGGACCAAAGGAAGGAAGCACAGTAGGACGTAGAAAGGAAGGAAGGATGAAAGAAAGGATGAAAGAAAGGAAGGAAGGACGAAAGAAAGGTAGGAATAAAAGAAGGAAGGTAAGATGAAAGAAAGGAAATACGAAAGACAGAAAGAAGAAAGGAAGTTAGGATGAAAGAAAATTGGATGAAAGGAAAGCAGGAAGTTAGAAAGAAAGAAAGAAAGAAAGAAGAGACACAAGTTGAATTGAAGCTCAAACCATTTTTGTCCACAAGGAGGCAGCAGGTGAACAGGAACCTATTCCCCACTGGCTCCATGAACAAACAACAACTACATGTTTAAACTATGAATAATCAATGACACAAAAAGAAAGAAGAAATACAACAGAACTGAGAATCATCAGATTAAGACAAAATCTTTGACATTTACTGTTCATATAAATCATCAGACACATATATGATTCAGCAACATCTCTAACATCTACGCTGAAACACACACACATACACACACATATGCAGCGTTACGGGACAGCAGCAGTAAAAGTGAATTAGCAGCGAGGGGCTCGGCCGCTGAGGGGGTTTTAGTCTGCAGGCTGAGACTTGTTCACGTGAAGTGAGGTCTATTCCTGCTGATATGAACATTTGAAACCTATTACCAGTAAAAACACTGCCTCAGAAATGTGTCCGGTAAACACACACACCTTTCCCGCACGAACACACAAAGCTCATTTCTCAGCCTGCCACTTTTGATTTCTGGTATTTGACATGTGAATGGACAGATATGTACTGTATGTGTGTGTTTCCATGCAAGCAGTTTGTCCTGTAAATTTAGAGTGATAGATGGGAGAGGAGAGAAGAATGAACGACCGCCTCACACACCTGCAGACAGGGCTGAAGAAATGTAACGGAGTGATTAGGGCTACAACCTGCACAGCAACTCAACATCTGCGCCAAAATATCCCAGGTGTAGAGTCGGCCCTGCGTTGGTATGAAGTTAGTGTTTCAAGCAGATATTAAGAACAAACTACAGGAGTCTGGAAGGCAAATAGCAACCCACCAAAGTCAGACATAAAGGGATTTTTATCTAACACATACAATAACAGAGTTTGGGTGTCTCTGTTGCCTCTGAATATTGTCCAATCAGCGTCAAGTACGGCTGGTCCGTAATTAGGTAATCTGCCAGATAGCTATTTAATCTGGATTTAGCTGCACCTAAAACACGTCATGTACTGCCTTAACGTCTAAGCCATCTAGTGGTCAGTGGCGATAGTGCAACATGAGTCAATTGTTTAGTGCAATGTTACAGTATCTAGTTATTCCGCTCACTTTGGACAGCATCCACTATTCATTCATGTTTTGATAATGTACACCGATCAGGCATAACATTATGACCACCTTCCTAATATTGTGTAGGTCTCCCTTGTGCCTCCAAAACAGTTGCGACTCATCAGAGAATGGACATGGGTCTTCTGAGGGTGTCCTGTGGTGTCTGATAACAGAATGCTGTTAGTGGGGGGCCTTTGCTTTGAGGGGAGGGGCCTCTGTGGATCATCCCACAGATACTTTATCAATTTGGAGGCCAGGTCAACACCTTGTGCTGTTCTTCAAGTTTTTTTTAGTTGTTCCTAAACTATTTATGTGTGTCTGTCTGTGTCAGGCTGCATCCTGCTGGAGATGGCTGCTGCCATTGCTATGGGGTGGGGGTGTCTGGTCTGGTCTAGGTGGGTGCTACATGTCTGAGTAACATCCACACCAATGAATGCCAGGTCCAAAAGTTTCCCAGCAGAACACTGAATTGTCACAAAATGGTCAATGTTACTTCCTTCTCCTGTCAGTGGTCATAATGTTGTGGCTGATCGGTGTAGTCTTCCTGACTGAGTTTACGACAAGCATTTCCAGTTATTTATAATTCTTGAAAATGTGCATATATAATACTTTGAGATTATGAATATGATAAATATGTTTCGTTTAATTCTCGTGTGAATGAGCCGGGTGGCTCTGCCGGATGTTTGTTTATTCCTGATTTCTTCACAGCACGTTAACCTCCAGTTGCTAATGGCGGTGCAATTAAAAACAACTTAGAACTCAATCACGTCTGTCACGAGGTCAAGTGAAAATAGCAACTGCCAAATGCAAATAAGACAGATCGACTGAGTGAACCCGAGATCAGCCTAAAACTAAAGCAGAACGCTGCATTACACGACAGATGCTGAAGCTTTGTCTGATCATCTGCGCCGGTGTTAAGTGAATTAGTTTCTCCATTAAAATCACAACGAGCTGGAAGTGCTGTCAGACTCTCCGCCGTGGAGACGAAAAGCAGACGGTGCTGCTCCCACAGGCCTCCATCTGAGCCGCTACGCTGGCGGCGAGCTCATAAACCATGTTTCTGTCAGAAAGTACACTAGCCTTCAATTATTTCCGGAGACCAAACGGGATGGCAGCTGACAGATTCCTCTCAACGTCATTCATCACGACTCTCCCTCTCTCTCGGAGCGTGCAATCTCGGACTGAACTATTTTTCATAATTAATGCCAGCGCGGTGACTTGTTCGGCGGGGAGGAAATGGAAATAGAGTCGCTGCTGTCGCCACATCACCCTTTACACACAAAAATAATACACAGATTTGTTTTTATCTCCTGCTTACATGTTGCTCTGCAAGCACTTTGAGACAAACTCGGTTAGATTAATTCGACTTGGTTTGACAAACTATCTGCATCAGCACCCACTTGTACACACAGTGAGTGCAGACAGAAGGAAAGCTGGATCAGTCACTACGGGGCCCAGATTAGAGTGGCCCTCGCTGCCTGAAGAGCCCTGCACGCTGATAAGACTCTTTCACACACACTGCTCATATATAGCACACACACACACAGGCCGACATCTACTTATGCATTAGCGAATAAATCAGAGCATCCTAATAAAACATCCATTAGCCTGCAGAGTCCTCGTTGCACTTAACAGCTGCTAGTCCACAATGAGCTCTAGCAGTTCATTTACAAAATAACTCACCACAGAAATCTAATCAAATTAAAGATGTATAATACAGAGCAAAGGCTGATTAATTCCACTACATTTGAGGCGGCGCATCTCATGTCATTTGCTGTAGTTTGCAGTAATGTGCGTCCATTATTTTAGCGGGAGAGACAGCGAGCCTGGGTCGTCAAGGAATCACAGATTTAAGTGGAGCTTTTAGTTTCTTTCAGGACATTTTTTAAGCTCCTGTGACACATCTCATCTCTCGGAAATGCATCGAAACAGGCGGCAGTTCAAGCGGGAAGACCTTCTGTATAGTAGCTCTATATCTACCCTGTATGAGAACCTATTTTTACTGAGATATTGATATGAAAATACAGTGGGACTCTATCAGGTATATGAACGGATGATGAAATCCATTCAGCGGGTCACCTTGGTGGTATATTGGAGATGCACTGCTTTCTGGGCTCAGCGCATTCGACAATAGATTAGTTTTGGACATGCCATTATTTTTCTTAAAGCTTGAAACTGAAACATTTCAGCTTGAGGCAAAAGAAATACATGTTTATTCCTACCACTCTGACACCTGTCACACATCTTGACGCCTTTAAGAAATGCTGATGTCAGTGCAAGTTAACTGAATCAGTTTTGACTTACTGACTTATTACATGGGTGGTTTAGTGGCTCGCCTCACAGGAAGAAGGTTCTGGGTTTGAACCATAGACTGTATATAAATATGGACGACGCGTCCCCACTTCCTTACGTGACGTTATTTTCTTGGGGATATGGGCGGCGCCATCTTGCGAGTTTGGAGCCAGAGTCTGATCATTACGGTCCGAGAGTGGAGCCAAACTGAGCCGCGACAACGATGACCCGCCCACACTTCCTCCAGACTCACTCACGCTTTCGTTTAATTAATACTACGCTCTGCTCTACATCCACCAGTTACAAGGAAATGTTGGATTATACACTGTATTTGTTTTTTTTCAAAAAAATTATGTCACATCCTGTTTCTATGGCGTCAAATAACTAAACTAAAACGAAACGTATCCCAAAACACTATATTAAATGAATGAAATCACAGAAACCACCCTTGAAAAACTTTTTTTGACGTGTATTTTAGCATTTTAGTTTGGCCCAAGTCCCACCCACTAACATGAAGGGGGTGGAGCTTGTGACTTATACTGCAGCCAGACACCAGGGGGAGCTCTACTTGCTTTGGCTTCACTTTTGAGGAGCAGTTCCGCCATCCATATTTATATACAGTCCATGGTTTGAACCCACCGGACGGGGCGGGCCCTTCTATGCAGGAATTTGCATGCTCGGTTTGAGTTTTCTCCTCCCACCGTCCAAAGACACGCTTGTTAGGTTAATGTCTGTCTCTCTGTGTTAGCCCTGTGATAGACTGGTGACCCGTCCAGGGTGTACCCCTCTTCTCCAGCTCGCAGTAACAGATAATGAACTTATTTCACTTGAAAGTAGAGGTTAAAAACAGTGTAGACATTTGATTCAGGTAGTCTGTCTCCAGATTTTGATTTGTTCTGGTCCTGATGCACGGCTTTCTGTAAGCAGTTTGACTGAGGATGTCAAGAAAGCAGGTCAAAGTAGAAAATATCACAGGCAGTTTCTAGATTGAGGTAATTTTCCAATGCCTGGGCAGCCAAAAAGGCAGCGTGGAGAGGGAACTAGTCAAGACTAGAGGGTAACTTATCACTTTGCTCCTTTGAAAGAGAGACGAGCAAAATTCCAAATTAAGTACAAATCTATGGCGCTGCCCTTACTGCATATTAAGTGCAAAGGGTGAAGGGAACACATTTTAATTTATTGCACATTATCAACCCCAGTGCCACTGAATCTGAACTGATCGATGCCAGTCATGTGGTGGTTACTGGTGATACTATTACCTGAACTGATCAAGCCCCCCGGCTCATTTGCATAATATCACAGTTCTTTGATTGTGGTAAAGAGAACATTAGCCTGAGTTTCACATGTAACTTGACATTGTTCTTGTCACTGACTGGCTGGGACAAGACATCAAGCTCCCTTATGAACAGAAACAGAGCCGGATGTCAAGCTGCACGAGTGAAGTGCAGATAAATGGCAGTTCAGTCAGACTGTCAGAGATTATAAAGAGCACTCACACATATTATGACGTCGTCCTTGTCACTGTGTTTACTGCGAGTAACAGCGCAGAGCAGCTTCTGACAGCTAGGAAAGAGATGTTTTGATGGAAGCACAAACTTCTGTTTAAACTGATGTGGAGTAATTTTGTGTTATGTTACATATCGGTTAGACTATAGATTATACATTGTTTTATGCTACATATAATGCTATGCAAGCCCTGCAATAGACTGGAGACCTGTCCAGGATGTACCCCGCCTCTCGCCTGATGACAACTGGGATAGGCTCCAGCCCCCCTGCGACACTTCACTAACACAGAGTAGATGCTACATGCTGTTAAACTCGACACAATGCATTGGACTACAGCACGCTGTGATGTTTAAAAGGTGTAATCACTGGTCTTTAACTTTTCATCCTTAGACTTTGTAAACAGGTACTATCAGCTGCTTTATTAGCTTGTTGAAATTCCATTGTACCCACTTCATAAACTGCTTTTCCTTTCTCTCTTCCCTGCCAGGTATTGTGCTCGTCAAATAAAAACCCTTAAAGGTACAGGTTTCCCAGATGCCGTCTTTTGCAAATCAGAGTAATGAGATCATCTAACAAGCTCCCTACGCCTCTGATGGAGTGCTGTTCCCTCTGTATTCTCGGACCATCTGTCTTCAGAGGAAAGACCTTGGCTGCGCCGGAAGGTTTTTTTTACAAGATTGATTTTTTTGAATCTTAAATTGCTCAGACTTCAAGTTGCTAAATGTCCGTTTTTGCGCCTCAGAACACACTACGAACACCAGCACCGCTTGTAGGTTTGATCCCTACACCTGCATGCTCATCTCTCAAATGCCTGCGAAGGCAACACTGTCTCTTTGTTACATGTTCATCTGTGACTTCTTTTGAAATATCTGTAAGGTCCACTGAGGGGTAATTAAATTAACTTTCATTATGTATTCAAAAACTCACCAGATCCTAAAATGGTAAATGGTTTTTAATAAAGCTCAACATCCCAAACCTGTAATATACTGTAAGATTTTAAACTTCCAGATATACCATTTTTACAGGAGCAGTATGATCACAAGTTGTGCCCAGCAACTTGTAAAACCACTATTACAAGCACAACTGCCTACACTTCGACAGTGTTGATGGTTTTGCCATTACTAATTGCAGCCCTAACTCCAACCTACATATTCAGAGTAAGAATTTATAAAAATCAATGAAAACCAGCTAAATTATTTCCTCTGTGTGAATGGTTGTTGAATAAACACAGACTGGTGTCCCTCAGGGCTCTGTCTTAGGCCCAGTTGTTTATTAGTTATTTCGTTATTAGACACCATAACGTCAATTTCCTTAACTATGTAGATGATAACCACATTAATATTTTCTGTCCAAATGATTCCAGTTGTACCACTAAGCTATTTGTGAGTTAAAGACCAAAGGGAACACAGCAGCACATTTTCCAACATTTTTAAATTCATATTTTTACCATTGCTTTCCCCTGATGTGTTATCTAATGGTATATTCCATCTTATTTTATTGAAATTATTTCTGTTTTATGTGATAGTTTGCCTTAATGGCGACACATAATGTGTTGCATTATATAAATGTCATTAGCGGGACATTTTCATTGATTGATATCCAAAAGAAGGGGATAACTTTTAATCATCACATACAGAAATGCACTTTCAACACTCGCCTGTTCATTTAAACTTCCTGAAAGTTCCTGTCAAACTCTTTTCTCTTCCTGACAGCTTCAGGTTTCTTAGCAGCAGCTGCTCAGTCCCAAATCAGATCCATCCAGGCAATAAATCACGCACAATTTCAGCACATATTATTCCGGAGAACCACCATTTTGTCCTCCAAACTCCGCGGAGAGAGAAAACAAGTCACACAGCCAAACAGGATTCATGGTCACGGTTGAAATGTAATTTGTCTAATCCTGTTATCAGGCGTTCCAAAAGCTTTCCTCTATCTGTTTCCCTTCTCTATCGACTGTGTTGCCACTGCTGCTGCTGCTTCTGCCCGGCGTGGGCGTTTGTTGGCGTGCGTGGATGTGAAGCTAACGTTAGAAATGTCTTAATTGTGAAGATTTTGCGCTTTAAAACTCGAATTATGATCATGGGAAAGAATATAATCTGTTGAAGCTGCACTGGAAGACTTGACAGAGTGACAGCTCCAAATGAAGTCTGTTTGGATTATTGGATTTTTTGTAGACTTTACAGTGATCGCTCGTATTTGGTAGTTGATACACTAGGAAAATACACATGTAACTTGAGCTTGAGCGACACTGCACTCAAGTTACACTCATTGGCACCGATGTTTTGTTGTATTTCACTGAGAATCAGGTAGAAAACACCGGGTGACCTACACAGCACATGTTGGAAGGAGCGCTGTCCCTGGTGCTGAAGTTACAGGAAGCACAAGCTGGATATTCGTCTTGTCCATGTTCATTCATTCATCTTCTGTAACCGCTTGTTCCTGTGAAGGGTCGCGGGGCGGGCTGGAGCCTATCCCAGCTGTCATCGGGCGAGAGGCGGGGTACGCCCTGGACAGGTCGCCAGTCTATCACAGGGCTAACACAGAGAGACAGACAACCATTCACACTCACACCTACGGCCAATTTAGAATCACCAATGAACCTAACGAGCGTGTCTTTGGACGGTGGGAGGAAGCTGGAGTACCTGGAGAGAACCCGGGAGCTTCTCGCTGTGAGGCATCAGTGCTAACCACCTCCCCACTGTGCCGCCCCTTGTCCATGTTGTTAGATGACAGCTGTGTGGATGATGGCTTTAGTTTGGTTTTAAAATCAAGAACTATGACTAGTCTCCAGCTATACTTTATATAAAAATAAAAGCATTATTTGGGGCATTTTGGCTACAGAGAAAAGAAATATGTGAAAAGAGAGCAGGTTCAGGACAGGAATCAAATTGAGGACTTGCTGCTGACTCTCTGTCCATGCAGTATGCATGCTGATAACTCAGCTGGTACTTCAAGCCACTGACAGTTAAACACGGTGCAAAAAATTTGCAACTTGGAAGTTACAAATTTTGCAGCTGTTTGATTGCAAAACTTCTGCACCTTAACTTAATGCCACAACGTTAAACTATTTCCAACTCCAATGCATAATTTGATCAACGTCCTGAATGCTAACACATCACATGTGACCTTGACAACCTTCTTTATGTACCGAGGAGCTCAACCAACCGTTTGCCCGTCTTCCGTCTCCGGCTGTCGCAGCAGTCGCGGCCCAAGCAGGCAGAGATTGATGACACCGAGCATTTTAGTTCAATTACTTGATTTTGCTCGAGGTCATTTGGGGCAAAGAACGCAATGAATGTGAAGAACCACTCTCCAGAATGATCCTCTTGGCCCTATAAAAGCACATGATCAATACAGACGGTAAAACGGGCTTGGGTCCGCGTGAAGATGGAGAGAGATAGGACAACAGAGAGCCGGAGCGCGGCTCGAGTCTTTTTCTCCGTCCAATCTGGACCATGAGCTGATGGAGTGTACGCCGCTGGCAGATTTATAACTGGTGTACATTATGCAGCTCTCCTGGCTACTGTACTCCAGCTCTGCCAGCTCCTGATTCAGCCTTTCTACACACGCGCCGTGACTCAAGATGCGGTGAATACCTTTACTCACATGGACGGTGAAAGATTTATGACTCACGGCCTCTCTGTAATTTTTACACACAACGTTCAATTTCCACCGCTTTTGTAAAACAACATCACCAGATATATACAGACCAGCGTGACGTCTGGCTCTCACAGCCGACTTTGACATTCTGCTACGCTTTCGACACTATTACAACCGCAACTGCCCTCCTAATGCTACCATTATTGTGATTAATACGTCTTTGAGAACTACTATTAGTACATTTTAAATCCCTCGGCTCGTTCGATAAAGAGAAAAACTCAAGCGTTCCTGTTCGTTGCCTTTCACGGATACGAATGGGCTCGGGGAGCACACATGACACAAAACCCATAACTGTTTAAGATTTTCTCAAAATGCATCAGCTAAAATCACATCAGTGACAAAGCTGCTGATCTCTACGGGGCCGTTTGGGCAAGTCCATTAAAAACCACAATGGGTGCACAGCCTGCAGCGGAGAGTTCATCAGCTACCTCAGACGCATTTCACTTAAAAACAAGAACTGGATGGAGAAACAGGAGCACAGAAGCAGGAGGCGAGGCACAGAGAGGTGAAAAAAAAAATTAAGAATGCAATGCAAGCTTCACTTACAAGCTTATATAAAGAAAAAGGGCAATCCATAAACACTACAAAGAGCAGGCAAGAGGTAAAAAATCATTAATAAAGAGTCGAATACAAGAAACTTCAACAGGAGTGGCTTAACCACTACGAGTGCAAAGAAAATCATGCACATGAGTGGTGAACAGCAAGGCTATATGAATAAACAGGCAGGTAATAGGCTGATGAAACACAGGGGTGCAGAAATACAAAACAGGAAATAGTAGTGAGTGAAAAACAAAGAGGCAACTATTTCCAAAGTGCAACCAAAAATGATGAGACCTGCAAACCAACTGGTATAAATTGTACACCGACTAGTATAGTATCCTTCATCTAAAGCAGGGGTGTCAAACATACAGGCCGTGGGCCGCAACCGGTGCGCCAGAGGATCCAGTCTGGCCCGCGGAATGAATTTGAGAACTGCAAATTTTCAGTCATTTTGGAAGCTATTGCTAATTTGTCGACTATGAGTCGCGCTGTTTTAGTTGCAGACATTAACAACCCAGATCTAAAGAGCAGCTGGCAGCAATGCACCCAAATCGTACTTATTTATCTTAAGAAATTTGGGGTTTGTTCATAAAATGTTTTGCAAAATGATAGTTCATTAAATCGAAGCGTTTTCATAATGTACTTTTTTTGCACGAAAACAAAGGGAAACATTTGGAGTTGTTGTTATTTATAGGTTATTATGCTGTTATGTTCGGCCCCCTTGAGATCAAATTGGGACGTCAGATTTAGATGTGTGGATTTGTACAAACTTAGATTTAGATGTTAAACACATGCAGAGACAACAGCCTGCAGCCTTGCTTGGCTAATGCCTGTTTGTTCAGATCAAATAGAGCCCATATCTGATAACCACACGATAAAATCATATCAGGAAAACTTTTCTGAAATTCCTAAGGGGGGAGTTAAAACATATCCAGTGTTATTTCTGACCAGAGATTGGACACAGAAAGAAAACAAGAACCTACTAAACTGAAAGAAGAAGCAACACAATACAAGGGGAGCTGCACGATCATATCGAACTCCAGCTGAAGAAACGTCGCCGAACGCTTTTATCCAGTATCATCGACTGCTGCAGCTGAATCCACGTCGTTTACAAGACGACCGGCATTGAGAACAATACAGCAGATTGAGGCCAGAGGTCAAACTCACAAAGACACTCAATCTGATCTGTAGCAGACAACATCAAGCAGAAAACAAAAACCCACAATATGTAGAAATTACAGACTGATGTCCACAGCAGTGACCCAGATCCACACTTCATACTGAATGCACAGTGTTTACTTTATACCAATCCTGATCACATAAGGCTTTAGGCTAGTATACAGTATCATAAACCAATCAGGCATAACATTATGACCACCTTCCTAATATTGTCTAAGCACAACAGTTGTGACTTATCAGAGAATGGACATGGGCCTTCTGAGGGTGTTCTGTAGTGTCTGGCAGCAGGATGTTGTTAGTGGGGGGGGGCATGTAAGGGGAGGGGCCTCTGTGGATCATCCCACAGATACTTGATCAGTTTGGGATCTAGTGAATTTGGAGGCCAAGTCAACACCTTGGCCAGGTCAAGTTTTTTTTTTTTTTTTTGTTATTCCTAAAGTGTTCTTGAGTGTATGTGTGTGTGTGTGTGTTTGTGTGGCTGCTTCCATCAAGGAGTGTCATTGCTATGGGGTGGGGGGTGGGGGGCTGGTCTGGTCTAGGTGGGTGCTACATGTCTAAGTAACATCCACATGAATGAATGCCATGTCCAAAAGTTTCCCAGCAGAACACTGGATTGTCACCAGATGGTCGACGTTATTCACTTCTCCTGGCAGTGGTTTTAATGTTATGGCTGATCAGTGTACATTATCATTTTACTCATTTTTTCCTACTTTTTTGATAACAGTGAGCAGCTCCCCCATCTCCTCATAATGTGCTGCCTTCTGGGACCACAGTGTCCATCAATACAACTCTTTTTTGAGCAGTATTTCTATTTTTTGCAGCGTTCCAGTATTTCCTGCTCAGACCGGGGGTACGGTTCAGTAAACCGCTGCAGCTAACCTTGGGGGAACAGCTCTAACCAGAGCTCCTCCTGACTGACTCACACTTCAAACTGGAAGGCTTGAATTGATTTCCCGGTTAATTTATGTCCACCTCAGACAGATTCACAGTGAGGAACTTGAGCAGGAAAAGGACCTGACATTAAACGTGCAGGCTGCTTTGCGTTCCTCTACTTTACGAGGTTTACAGGGATTTCATTACGGCTGCTCAGCTCCTCCCCTGCCGCCCCGCGATATGCCAGCTCCTTCTCACACTTGGCAGGCGTGCAGCCTCGCTGTACGCAGACCCAGTATAGGGGCAGCGGGCAGCCAGGAGAGCTGTAATTACTGTACCTCCATTCTGCTGGTCAGCACGGGCCGTCTCATAAAAGGAAATGAAATGGTCCAGCTTCCATCTTTGAGGGGGTAATGTACCACGAATATTACATTAGCATACATTCACGTGAACATTTTATCTGTGACAGTCCACAAAGGGCCAGGAGGAGGCAGGGCTCCCGAGGGGACTCGCTCCAGAGAAGAAGAGCAGAAGTAGAAGTTGGGATGCGGTGATATCCTCGTTTTCAACTCTAACATTAGCAATTTGTCTCAGCATTATACAAAATATATGACAAATGATAAATAATGCGACATGTACCACAAGGTCGAAGGTCATTCAGTCCCTTCTCTCTTTTCAGCAACCACCAACAAGGAAAAGCCAACGCCTATTATAATAGATCTTCGTCCCTATTGTTGATTTATTTTCTGTTTTAATTCTTCCTCTCAAAGCTGAGTGATCGGGAACAATTCTTGGACACTTCCCGAATTGTATTTCACAGGAAATTAATTAAACCTGAGTTGCATTTGTAACTCCTGCAAACAACCATTGCTGGTTAACATAAAAAGCACCAACACAGGCCGCAGGAGTATGACCACAGACAACTGATTTAAACCTCCAGTACACTGATTAGCTTCATTAGCATTACGTGTTCGGTAAAAAGTTCCCGCCTGTAGTTTTTATCCACTGCACAAAGCTTTTTAGTTTTTGTCTAACTACAGTTGGACTCATTTGCATGAAAAGATGAAGACATGCTTGCAGGGGGTATTTCCTTCATGCACCTCGGAAGTAGGTGGCGTTGCTCCAGAAATATGACTTCTTCAAACGGCTCTTCCATGGGAATAATTCAACGAGGACATTTTACTTGGAGGGTAACGATACGAAACATTTCAGCATCTTCTCATGAGTCAGGACTCTGACTCTGCTAACTAAAGTTCCCCTTATGAAAGGCAACTGGACTTTCTTGAAGACATTTCATCCAAGTAGCTTCTTCAGTTCTAACGGACTGGTGGAGGAGTTGTGGCTTAAATAGGAACATCTGTGGGTGATACTCACGAGAAACTCACTTGACAATTGTCTGTCAGTGACCAGATACAGTACAGACTTGTACACTGGGGAAACAAAGCAACACAACCACAAACAGGGGAGCCAGCTCATCAGGAAACGATTCAGCTGAATCCACCTACACCTGAGGGACAAAGGACACTCCTTTGAAGACAACGTTGTCCACATTTTAGCCAGAGAGAACAGACGGTTTGAAAGAGGAGTAGAAGAAGACATCTATGTGAAATGGGGGAGGTGGAGTGAGATCTACAATATAGTCATAGTCAACATAACATCTGTCCCCAACAAGTTTCAACCCTGTTCACACCTTGAGACTGGAGCCTCTGACTGGTAATGGGACAAACAGTCTCGTCTAGCCGTTAACAGACACTAGTCATGTGAGTTTCCAGTGGGTAAAGGCTCATTTAAAGTACTACGTACGTAGCCTACGCCTTTGAAAGCCATCTGGCTCGCCCTGTAAAAACACCAGCCAAACACTCGTCGGCGCTGTGTCTTATTTGCCAGTCGGATTAATTTTTATTTCTACTTCCTGCTTCACTTTCAACAATGGTGATTGAAACTGACCGAAGACGAGTCATACAAATGTTTGCATCTCTGAACCTCCTCAGTTAACCCTTCCTGGATGTGTTCCATCTTTACTGATCCAAAACAATCAATTCGAACACTGCAGAGATGGAGAGGCAGGCGGAAATACTAAAGCGGAAACACGCTACAGCCAAGCGGACCAATCACAGCACTTGCGGCACAATTCTGTGGAGGTGCACGTCAGTTACGGCGCTGGGGTCTGTGCAGGGTCTGCGCCGTCAACGTACCGGCTCATAGATGTTGCTGTTTAAACCCCAACTCCTCCACCAGTCCTTTAAAACTGAAGAAGCTACTCGGATGAAATGTCTTCAATAAACTCTACAAGTCCTTTCGTCAGGTGTCACAGATTGTTATAACGGTACGGTTTGCCTAAAGGTGGACTGGCTACCTTTTCAGACTTAAAATAATTCAGTCTGTTCCAATGCAAACAAAAGACAGGCCCAGGCCGAGCTAAAACATCTTCCTGAAACCGGCCCTTAATCGATCTGGCAACATTTAGCAAAGTCTCTGCCAACCGTTCAGCCTTTCCCCACAACTGTCAAAATAGATACCGAACGTGACAGTCTCTGAGTTAGAATGAATTTCACTGTGTTGACAAAAGCTATTTCAACACACGGCACTGAATAAAAGCGAACGGATGACCTTCGGGTTGCAGGACGGAAACTGAATCCACTGTCTCATCCTGCAAACAATCACAGAAGAGGAAACACCTCCAGGATAAACAGCCGCTCTCGTCTGTCTGCGTTCGTTAGGTTGTGCCTATCAGTTTTCCCATCTGAAAGTGTCATTATGAATTCCCCAAAGGTCACCGCAATAAGCCGGCGTTTTCATCAGAAACAAACACCATTAAGGCTAAGGAGGTTACAGCCACAGTCAAAATATGTTCTATGTGAAATACTGAGCCGTCTCAGATTCTCCCGCCTGCGTCTGAAAGAAAGATTCAAGTGCAAAGCTGCTGATCTCATCCCATCCTGTGTTTGCGTCTAGAGACAGAGACACAGCTTGCGACAGGGTTTTAAATCCCGAGCATAAGAAGCGCAGGTGGATATAAATAATAGAAAATGTAGGAAGCCAACAACTTTACGAAATACCCACTGGATCTTTGGAAACATCCGCATCTGAACATGCACAGCGATGGGACTAATCAGCTTAAAGCAACACTCGGATTCAGAGATTTATATGGTTTGATTAATGGGATTTATTTTGTTTGTTTTATTGTGCATGGATTCATTTAAATATCGGCTTGTGTGCACAACCTCACGTTGCATCTGCATAAAACCCCTTGAGTTTATTGTGTCTGGTGAGATCTGACATACAGTAGAGTAACTTATTATACATTTATTATGCCCTAGGAAACTAAAACTTGACCACGAGCACTGCATTTAAAGTGATCGTTGAGATATTCTGCTGGATTCAAGGTTTTTTAAAAGCTAACCTATGAATTAATTTGCAAATGAAGCCCTTATATACATATATTTTGCAATAAAAGTAATCCAAAATTTGCATTAACTACAAAAACTAAAAGGAAGAACAATAGAAGACTGGACTAGATATCAAAAAAAAAAAAAAAAAAAAAAAAAGATTTCCAGCTGGAGGTCTGGATGTCAGCAGGAATGCAGTTATATCTCACTTGTGGCACATGTTTTATTCATGTTGAACATCCGTGTTCACCTCAGGTCACAAGAATATTATCTGGCTGTGCGTTCACATCGTCCTCAGATGGTCCCGCTTGCCGATGTGAAAAATAATTTTTACCTCCGTGTACTCCTGCACCTTTGAATCAGAAAGTGAAAACAATGTTGTGTTTTTCTTTCTCCAAGGATTTAGACCAGTGGTTCTCAAATAGGGGTACGCGTACGTGAGATTTTTAAAAAATATCAATCAATATCAATATCAAATAAATAGTTATTTAATACATATTCCAATTGTAAGTTATTAAATATACCAAGTGTAAGTTCATAAAATTTAATTTATTTGCTGTAGGCTATTAAATGTCATTACTGACCCAACTTGGCCATGTGGCACGTGCCAAGTTGGCTAAAACAATGGAGTCGTGGTTGAAGCGTATTTTGCTAATGAAATCACCAACGCCAAGGAAGGCGAAGCCAGAGCCGGCAAAATTCCTGCAGTGTTCAGAGGAATATGTTTTGATGGGATTTACGTTTACGAGTTGCAACCAACCCACAGCATTGTGTGTGTGGGGAGAAATTAGCCAACAGTGCACATCTTTAGCACATGTTTAGCACATCTTTAGCGCCACCTCAGCTCAAAACATACACGTCATATCTGAGCTTTTTTTCCAAGAGGAAACATTCGGAATTCAGGTAATCTCAAGGCACGATGGAGAAAACCCTGGACGCCTTTTATGTGGTGTCTTTTTTGCTAGCAGATAAAACCAAGAAACCTTTCACCATATCTGAAGACCTGCTCCTTCCTGACGCCGCTGTTGAGCTAGCTGCGACCATGCTGGACAAAAATGGAGTGGAGAAATGAAAGACTGCGCCTTTGTCAGAGTTGATAAAATGGGAACAGATATTGTCAAGAAAGTTGTGGAAGTTGTGCTACAGTGCTTCGTTTCACATCTTTTATTGCTTTTCTCTGGTTAAGGCGTACTATTGCTTGCACAGGGAGTACATCACTGAAAAAAAGTTCTTTGATTTAGACGATATGTTGATGGCTATTTCCGGTATTGCATCCCAGCAGTCCAATAGTGCCAATGTTGAACACTTTACACAAACCAAGGCTAGATTTATTTTCTTTCCCTCTGTATATGTCTCTGCTGATATCAATCCATTTGTGTCCCAAATATTGATGCTATCCTTGTGAAACTGAGCTGTTAGACAGAAAAACCTCTATGGTCAGAACCACAGACTCTACGGTTAGAACAGATTGAATATTCCCTCCAATCAAGCCAGTCTGATTAACTCTTGCACATTAATTATGGAAACCTCTATATTCAGAGCATGGCGTTACACGTGCAGCTTTAAGACGATGTCCGCCGCGTTTCTCAATCAACAAATGCAATCCGTGCACACCGGCAGAAGTTACGCCGACTTTCCGAGCCGCTGTCCGAACTTCGTGTAAGTCGGGAGCCCGTGTTTCTGATTATTGCGACATCACATGCACACGCACGATCCTTCTGAGTGAGAGAATCAGAAAAAAAAATAATAAAACTGCTGAGAGAGAATCGTTACTGGATCAGCTTTGAGTAATGATGAAAGACGGGGAGACGAGGGGTAATGATGAGGAAGGTCAGAGATGTCATAAAAGAAGACGTTTAAAGATTAAAAAAAATGAGATGGTCGGCTCATGAGCACTGAGAAAAATGGTTTTGTCCAGAAACGGGGTATATTAAATATTAAATGGAAGATAAAAGTAAGATTTGACAGTCAGGTATTTTTTCATTATGTGCTTTTTGTCCTTTTACAAGGACAAAAAGAGCCCTGTTAGTTTTTGTCACATGTCCAAGCTGGAAGACAAGTTTTTTCATACACAGCACATTTGATGAAGGATTACAACTTTATCATTAGTATTGTTTAAAATAGTAAATCTGTGATTTTATGAAGATTTTATGCAGTTGTTGATCTGGAGCACGTTTATGGTTAACGCAAGAGCTCAGGGGATTATATCTGTCTGCACCTGAGTCTCAAGGAGAGTAGCACAACGTGTCAGAGAGCGTTGTGTAGTTTTAGCGTCTGATTATGTCTAGAAGTGTGACTTTAAGAAGTGTGCACGTCTGTGTGTGTTTATGTGTGTGTGTTTTTGATGAGTCACCACGGACACAGCGGCCAGCAGCAGCAGCAGCAGCAGCAGCAGCAGCAGCAGTACAGCTACGTTAGCAGATAACAGCGTTTCTCTTCCAGAGGCCTCCGGCTCTGCCAGCGACACTTCCTCTCGCCGGCCTCCTCCTCACCCGCTACGGTGCGTTCACATCCACGAGGTGAGCGCAGTGAGAGACACGAATTAGGATCCCAAAAGGATTTTTAAAAAAAAGAAAAAAAGAAACGGTGGATGTCTTAATTCAATTTTATGCTTTGTTAATTGATCCGCTGGGTTCAACGGATTCTTTTTGATGACAGAAGTCTGTTACGTCGGTGACTCACGGAGGATCAAAGCTAAAGTGGAAAATTCATGTAACCACTTGTTCCTGTGAAGGGTCGCGGGGCGGGCTGGAGCTTAACCCGGCCACAATCGGACGTTAGTCTATCGCAGGGCTAACACAGAGAGACAGACAACCATTCACACTCACACCTACGGCCAATTTAGAATCACGTGTTAACCTAACGAGCATTTTCTTTGGACGGTGGGAGGAAGCTGGAGAACCTGGAGAGAACCCACACAGACACAGGGAGAACTAGAGTGTAAAATGTAAAAAATAATGTGTATATTAGTGTAAATGAATGTCAGGATGTGAACAGGAGAGAACCTACGTGATTAACCTACAACGCTGTGGACATTTATACGTGTTATTCTTTAATTACGCTGATAAAACTAACCAGTCAGCTGTAATGAGTTTCTCCGTGTACTTCAAACAATGGTGACTGTAGCTGAGCAGCTCATGTTGGAGTTTGAGTTAATAAATGTTAAATGTGCTTGTCTGGAGCAGCCCCAGATGTTGTGACCCCTGTATTGTTCTCTGTCTCTAGTTTGCTTGGGTGAATCCAAATCGACCTGTTCTAACCTCTGCATTCAGCCGCGCTCTCCTTAAACATGCAGTGCAACTACCACCTGTCTACAGCTGCCCAGTTTCCGCCATCTCTGACCATTTTCCACCTCTCGTGTTTTTTTTCCTTTAATTAAACCATTAAATCGCCTAGCTGTGTGTCACTGTCTCCATTTGGGCCCAGTTTTTAGTTTAAAGGGAACCTGACGCTGTTTAAAGCTGCTGCTGGATGCTAATTGAGTCTAATTGGATAGTTTTATTTAAGTGAGGTTATATGAGGTCATTATCACCTTCCTAACATTGTGCAGGTCTCCCTTGTGCCGCCAAAACAGTTGGGACTCATCAGAGAATGGACATGGGCCTGTTGTTGGGGGGGGGGGGGCTTTGAGGGGAGGGGCCTCTGTGGATCATCCCACAGATACTTGATTAGTTTTTAATCTAGTGAATTTGGAGGCCAGGTCAACACCTTGTGCTGTTCTTCATGTTTTTTTGAGTTGTTCCTAAAGTGTTTGTGTGTGTGTGCCTGTGTCAGGCTGCAAGGAGTGTCATTGCTATGGGGTGGGGGTGCCTGGTCTGGTCTAGGTGGGTGCTACATGTCTAAGTAACATCCACACGAATGAATGGATGCCAGAGTCCAAAAGTTTCCCAGCAGAACATTGAAATGCCTCGAGACGGTTAATGTTATTCACTTCTCCTGTCAGTGGTTCTAATGTTGTGGCGGACTGGTGCATTTCCTGACTGGAGTTCTGATGAGTTCACTGATACAGCCAGTGGCCAAGACTCTGGAGGAGAACACAGGAGCACCAGCACGGAAGCTGAGTAATGGACTGCTCGATGGGGTCGGCATCAAATCGAACACCTAAAACAAGCTCCACCTGAGGCTCAAATTAAATGTCGGTCCAGGCTTCATTCAGAAGACCATCAGCACTGTACCTCGCCGTCAGACAGTCTTTCTATCGGGGAACTGAAGCAGATAAATCTCTCTCTTCAAACCCCATCAATCAAGTCTCCCGGCTTTGAAGAGATCACTCCAAAAGGTTGTGTGACTGCAAAGTAAAGCGATAGTGATAAAACTCTAAATGTAGCGTACTCTTAAGCGGTGATGGATTGTTTTTTGGGTTGCTGAAAGTCTGCAGACCCCATCTACATCACTTCACGGCTCGGCTTCTGTACCCCATCTCTGCTACTCCAGTGTTTTGACGTGCCCGCTACCATCTCCCGCAGATAAGTGCCTCATATAACCCTTCTTCAGAGAAAACAAATGTTACCCTTCAATGCTGCAGTGCAATTTGGACATAGCTCGTCTCACCTTTACCGTTTGACTACAGTAGACTGGACTTGCAACTGTATGGCAAGGAATACCAATCCAGCAGCCACAAAAACCATGAGGGCTTATGAATAATTCACCCACCACTCCTGAAACACTGAAACACTCTCCCGTTCTCTGGGAAGTCCCACCCGCCCCGACTTCAACCCAACAAACACACACAGATATGCACGCCACTACCACAACTGAAAAACACTCTCCCATGCATGTTGTCCCAGAAAAGACACTGAGTGGAGTGTCGGGAGGAGGAGGAGGAAACCAGACAAGACGTTACAACCGAAGCCAGGCTGAGTATAGTAGTCTGCCCTCAGACAAGCTCACATCCTCGGGACACACGGGCCTTCCTTTGGGTGCTTTGATTAAAAAAATGGCTCATTGAAATTCCGCGCAAGTTCGAGACTGTCGAGATGATGGGACTTATTTTAATTAGACTATGCATTGTGTCACACGCATAGCGGGCTAACCTTCAGATGTTCATCTTATGTGGACATGATGCAAGACTGTGGGGCCTGCCTCGCGCTATAATTTAAAGTTTTTTAAAATGTTAATTTAAGTTCCCGAACAAGATCTGAATACTTAAAAAAAATAATAACTTTAAAGGAACATTCATCCATGAAGACGATTTTATGATACAAATGTTTTTTTACAAAGTATGTCCAGTTAGTTTCAGTTTAAAAGGGAACTACTGTTTTTTACAACCTGGACCTTATTTCTGGCATAAAATACGATCGTTTACTCACCCATATAACTTTGTCATTAGGAGTCGTTCGGACGATATTTAGATCTGCGTACATCCATATAGTGGGAGTGAATGGGGCACCGAAACGCAGCCTCTAAATAACGCATTATCTGCCACGATACTCGTTCATTTCACCAATATTTTGTTATGATACACTAGTGCTATTCCCCGTTGAGTCCGGAGTAACCTGTTGTCTATTTGCGGAAGTGCAGCGGTTTGTTGTTCTTTGGCCAGCTGTTCCTCTCTCTGCCTCCGCATCCTCCTTTCAACGAGCTCCTCATCCGTATACTCTGCCTCAAAAAGGTAAGGACGTCCATCATAAACAAAGTCGTCGTCCACAACCTCAGAATCGGAAAAATATTCAGCCATGTTGCAAAAAACTAGCAGTAGCAAATTACAGGTAAGCAAGCCGCGTGGCGCTCAGAGATGACATCATCCAGGTCAGAGGTTAGTAGGCCAATTTACAGACCCCGGATGATGATAACAGGTAACTCCGGACTCAACGGGGAATAGTGTATCATAACAAAATATTGGTGAAAGGAACGAGTTTCACAGCAGATAATGCGTTATTTAGAGGCTGCGTTTAGGTGCCCCAGTCACTCCCACTATATGGATATACGCGGATCTAAATATCGTTTCAAATGACAAAAAATAACACCAAAGTTATATGGGCGAGTAAACGATAGTATTTTATGCCAGAAATAAGGTCCAAGTTGTAAAAAACAGTAGTTCCCCTTTAACCGTTTAACATAGAAGCGTCAAAATGTCAGCTCGTTGCTTATTTTGACTATAACAAATCCCATTCCATCAGAATACCTGGAACTTTCAATATCTGGAGGTTATTTACAATTAACTGTACATTATGAGAGGTGCAAATGAAATTACCGTAATGACACCACAATAGCTGTAAAGGGCAACGTTTTCAGGAACCAGTGGAATTTTTCCGATAGCGCAATCCGTGACATTATTACGGTAATCCAAAGTGGGCTAGCGCAAACTTGTAGCCATCTGCACATTTCTGTTTTAAAAGGTTAATACCACACAACGCCTCTTGTCTGTGTCTAATACGACCAAGCAAGCTCAAATCATCTCAGCGTTCTTAACTAAAGCAAATACATGATCATAAACTAAAAGGTTGACTAATTGAGGTTTATCAAACATTTAGTTTCCCATCCAGAGAGGCCGCTGCAGAACAGCTCACAAGCTGACAAGCCAAACCCCGCTAGCAGCTACTTGTAGTGTTTTGAACTGTTGGCACAGCGCACCATTACACAACCTGTGTATTAAATACATTTTGTCTGTTGCTGCTGTGTTCTCCGTGACAGCCCTGACTGCAGACTCCTCTGGGAAATCAGCCCACTTCCTGTTGTACCGCAGCCACTGGAGGTGGAGGAATTAAGACGTGTATGTGTGTGTGTGTGTGCGTGTGTGTGTGTTTGAGGCGGGTGGAGACGGGAGGATACAGAGAAGCTGTGCTCCACAATTATTTAGTGGAGCTGTATTTTCCAGCTTCCTTCTGTGAGAAATGGGTCACAGAAACATGGAATGAATGTGGATGCGGGAGATCAGTGCACTTCACGACAGCCGCCTGCTGCACAATGTTAAAGAACATCTAACTCAGGCCTGTTTAACTTGGACTGACAATCTGTCCTGGATGTATCTCAAACAATGCCACCTGGGATGGGCCCCAGCCGTCATCGACCCTCTACAAATAAAAAGGGATTATAGATTATGGATGAATGGATGGATGAACATATTTGCACATGAAAACCCTTCTTATACAGGAGGAGAAGTCACCAGCCTCTTCTGTCCTACAAGGCTGGGGAGCAGCATTACTTTCATAGCAGTTCTCAGCATCATACACAGCTTCTCAACAGAGAGCACAGAGGTTTTGGTTCTGTCTCGTCTAATTATCTGATAATCTATTCATCTAAATTGACTTAGAAGGTCATAAAAGGCAGGTTTAGAGGGAGAGTATGTCTTCAGCTGACTGCAGAGAGTCAATGAAAGGGGGTAACAGAAGCATATTTGCAGCATTTAAACTTGATCACAGCTGCAGTTTCGGTGGAGACATATGCATATTGTTTTTCTGTAGTTTGCATTAATTAATTTAAACCTGACAATGTGTCTTCTCACAGTTTGAAAGATTGCTCTACAGATGCTCTGTGTGTATGAACTTTTGCACAGTTTTTAACAATCCCCTGCTCTTATTATAAAGATGCATCCAGTATAAATTACAATGAAGGGAAATATACCTTTAATATCAGTGGGAATTTAACCTACAACCAAAGCAGTGTGTGTGTGTGCTTTACTCAGCCGCAAACATTCAACACCTTCTGTCCTTTTTCAGTTTTTCAAAACACTGCATGTCTGTTTAAACACAGACGAGTCGACCGGTCTACAACCTCCAGATGTGAGTGCTTACTGTGAGCAGGTGTCACTGCCTTAAATCTACACAATTTCAATTAGAAAAGATGCAGTCGCTTTTGTTTTATGAAGCAGCAGCAGAAGCAGCAGCATGTCACACATACCAGCCTGAACCAGTGTGAGAGTAGATCACAGCAGCAGCAAAAAAAACACAAAACTAAGACTCCTCCAGCGCCTGCTGAGCTGTTCCTCTGTCATTTCATCTTCTGTGGCAACCACACATCAGTGAAGGCACATTTTTACATTTCATTCAAAGTGAAAAGATAACTGTGACTGTATTGGGCCCCCTCATCAGCATGCATAGCAAACAAATCAGATATGTTAAACTAGGATCTGGAGGCTTTTGTGCAACGTTTTTCCTTTGGATTTGCAAAACAGAAGAAAACCCATCTCCATCCTTTCATCACTGCACATACCTGATCCAGTTACATTCTCCGTGAGTTCATCTCGGGCTAATCCTGTGGAGTCTGACCGTGAAAAGCCACAAGCATCCTTATCACAGCTGGGGGGGGGAGAGCGGAGGAGCGCTGTGCGTGGGAATGCGGCGGAACTTCTCCAAGGATGAGCCCAGGAGTCCAGGACGCACACCGCAGTCAGGGAAACCAGCTGCAGGAACCAGCGGACAAGAGGTCAGATGTGGAGACAGCCACAAGCGGAGGACGGCGAAAGGCGCAGCATAGTCACGGTGCAGCCACCGGAGCCAACAAACCGCTAGGGACGATGTCAGCGCTCCGGGGGATGGAGGGGGGAGCGCTTTTTACGCGCACTGAACCCGGGAACGTGTTTTCACCTTCGCACGCAGAAGCGGTTTTCTCGGGAGTCCAAGAGGGCAAACGACGGACGGGACGATTGAAATCACTGCAATTCAAGCGGACACATCCAACAAGTGCGGGACGCAGAGGCGAAATGACGGAGAACGCTGCTGGGCGGAGTGGGAGGAGGAGGAGGAGGGAGGAGGAGGAAGGAGAGGAGCCGCCCCGCATCACACAGAACCTCCCCTCAACAGATAGCGCTACATTTCAGAGAGATACTGGAAAAAATACAAGATAAGTAAAATGTGATCAGGTCCCACATACTTTACATATACATACACTGATCAGCCACAACATTATGACCACTGAAAGGAGAAGTAAATAACATTGACCATCTTGTGACAATTCAGTGTTCTGCTGGGAAACTTTTGGACCTGGCATTCATTCATGTGGATGTTACTTAGACATGTAGCACCCACCTAGACCAGACCAGGCACCCCCACCCCATATCAATGACACTCCTTGATGGCAGCAGCCATCCCCAGCAGGATGCAGCCTGACACAGATGCACACACACAAAAACGCTTTAGGAACAACTAAAAAAAAACATGAAGAACAGCACAAGGTGTTGACCTGGCCTCCAAATTCACTAGATCCCAAACTGATCAAGTATCTGTGGGATGATCCACAGAGGCCCCTCCCCTCAAAGGCCCCCCCACTAACAACATTCTGTTTCCAGACACCACAGGACACCCTCAGAAGGCCCATGTCCATTCTCTGATGAGTCACAACTGTTTTGGAGGCACAACGGAGACCTGGTCATAATGTTATGCCTGATCGGTGTGCATTGTATCACGCTCAGTAAGTTTGACATGATATGTACGGCCATCAGAGATAGGTTATAATAGGAGATACATACACATATTATGTGGATTATTAAGTCACTATTGACCACACAATATATCCTGTATTACATTGATGGTTTCTTTCAGGATATTCTTGCTTCAGGATGTGCCTAGCAAAAAAAAAAAAAAAAAAAGCTACTGTAAAACCCCTAAACACAGACCACTGAGCTACTGTAATTGATTTGCCCTCAATCACTGGTCTCTTAATCTACTTACTGTTGCAACAAAGTCCACGCAAATATCGACGGACAGAGAAGAAGGCCTGGCTGACTAAACAGGCTTGAGCTGAGATGATGGCTGCAGAGGCCTGAGGATCTCATATGAGGTTCCCACAGCAAAAAATACGGCAGTATGCTTAAAGAAAAGCTTCAATTTAAAAAAAAAAAAAGAGCTTTATGAGGGACCAGTGTAAACAAACCTCTTGTAAGACGTGCTGCAGCACACGGTTGCAGGACGTCTTACAAGAGGTTTGTGGTCTGCTGACGACCAGATCCTTTAGTGAGTTCATTTAAATGATGTTTACCCAATTAAGAGCGCTCCTTCCCACTTGTGACTGCTCTAAATATTGTCCGTTTAACGATCATAATCAAACGACAGATGTTCATGCTCCGCTGTAAACCCAGAGTAGTGCTGAATATCTGCTTAAACCTCCTGCTGACCAGATTTGGCTAAAAGCTCAATAGCTGTCTAAAGCTAGGGACACACTGCACAACTTTTCACAGTCTCTACAGATTTTGAAATGACTCGGAGAACAAACCAACAGATTGGCTTCAGTGGATTTTAGTACGACGCCTGAAAGACCGGGGATCACAAGCACTGATTTGTCAAACCAACTAAAGCCAACCAAAAGCATAAAACTCTTGTCCAAACTCTCACGAGGGGCGAGAGTTGTGGTGTAACCAACATTATATATGCACTCATGCTCCTGTCACAACTCGATTAATCTGTCCTCCATTCCTGTGGTCCAGGTTCACTTAGGTCACCACTCTCCTGCTCTCGCCGTTTGCCATCATTGTTTTGACATTTCTGGTACTTCCTGTTGTCTTCAGACACTATTTCCCATGTCCCACCCTCTTTTCAATTGGCTCTTGGCAACACGTGTTTGCAGTTGGGTTGCTAATCAGTTCACACTAAAGATTCAAACCATAGACTGTATATAAATATGGACAATATGTCCCTACTCTTGCGTCGGCCAAACTGAGGCTAGTTTTCGCGCATATGGGCGGCGCCATCTCGGAAGTTTGGAGCCAGAGAAATGTTGGATTATACACTGTACTTATTTTTTTTTTCCCCAACTCCCACAGTCCTATGGGAGTTTAGTTTAGTTAGGCCCAAGTCCGATTCACTAACATGGAGGAGGTGGAGCTTATGACCTATACTGCAGCCAGCCACCAGGGGGAGCTCTACTTGCTTTGGCTTCACTTTGAGGACGTCCACGTCCATCTTCATACTGTCTATGATTCAAACGTGTTTGACTGAGACTGAGGTTGGGTCAGGTCTGTTCCCCCTCTCACACTAGCAGATTCTTGTTCCAACTACCCATCCAGACTGTCTCCACCTGGGAATCATGGGTGAAATCAGGCTATCTTGTAGTGTGTCCTCAACTTTAAGCTGCTGCTGTCCCTCTGATTTTAAAAGGTGAAAGGCACGGACAGGACAAGGAGACAAAAAGTGGATCCTTAGCTGTCAATATTCAAAAGATAAAAAAACTTATCAGTGAGTCTTGAGCCTAAAGTTGCTGTTGCATGAACTAATGTTTGGTTAATGAGCCGTCAACGGTTCTGGGGCTTACACTGAGCACATTATCTGCTCACTGAGGCCGAGACAAAACTGCAGTAAATGCTTCAGAGAACCACAAAAAAAAATCACAAAGTTAACAGATCAGAAAATTGAGCTGTTTGATTTTATTTAAGATGCTATTTCTGGCTATGAAGTGTGGTGGTGAGCCATTAAATATCAAACACGAAGGTGAGAAAACTCTCCCTGAAACACCAGCTTCTGATCATGATAGTTATAGAGCAGAGATAAAAGTGCAGGACTGGTTGTACTGCTCTGTACTTCATCTGTGTTCAGTCAGCTAGAAAACCCGCTGCAGAAAGTGATTTTACCCTTAGCTGCCCAAAGTACAGATAAAGAACAGGGCTGATGAAAACAGGTAAACTTTTTTTTTTTTTTTTTTTATGAGAGTATAACTTGTGCAAATGTTGAATCAGCTGGAAATAATCTGGTAGGGAAAGTAAATACAACACAACCAAATGGTTTTAAGCAGATGTCAGAGACTAAAGGAATATTTGGGCAGTTATATGAGAAGACTAGTGCACTGGTACCACTCTCTATGCTACATGTAAACATGCAGGAAGCTGACAAGCTGTGCACCGAGTCCCCTGCTCTACAACCTCTAACCCCACGACTGCACCCCAGCCCACCGCAGCAACACCATCGTCAAATTTGCTGACGACACCATGGTGGTGGGGCTCATCTCTGGAGGGGACGAGTCTGTCTACAGGGCCGAGGTGGAGCAGAAGACAATGTGGTGTAGGGTCAACAACTTGCTGCTCAATACAGCAAAGGCTAAGGAGACTGTTGTGGACTACAGGAAGGAGAAAACTGTTCGACTATCAAGCTGCATTCAGAGATATTTTTTCTGTATCCTTTAAAACGAGCCAAAATGGCGTGTTACCAGACTCATGTTCTGACAGGAATTGAGTTTAGCTCTACTGGGCTAACAGGTTACAAGAGCCTGAGCAGAAATAATAATAAAAAAAGAAGAAGTAAGAGCCCGTACTATGAGCACTGACTCTACCTATTTCCTGGTTAATTCAAAAACGAAGCTGAGGTGGGTGGGTGATGTCAAGACGGATGTCTAGCAACCTGAGACAGCACAAACCTGCCACTCAAAGCGGCTAGGCCCTAGGGGTCGCGTTAACCGAATATTTTCCGTCATTGACCGTTTTTTTTTTTTTTTTAAATGCTTCAAATGTGTGAAAAATCTGAAGGCCGTCCGTCATTTTGACAGATTGCAATTCACACCCCTGACCACTTGGTGGCGAGTGACCTTATTAATTGTCTCGTCTCTCAACGCAGTTTGCGTTCCAAACATCGCGGAACTTTTGTCGGTGCACGATTTCCTGGTACACCGATTACACTGATGCACACGTCAGAGCTCGGCTAACCATAGACCATAGACATCTATGCAGCTAATGGCCAACAAAATGGAATTTGCATACCACCGAAGCACTTCAACCCTACGGTACCGTCTAAGAGCTGTTTACGCTAGCAGTCCCGTTCCGAGTACGGACAAGACGTGTCGGCAGCTGAAACCTTTTTTTTTCTTTTGTTACCATTTAAAGTCGATACTGTTCTGAAACAAGTACTTAAGGTTAATTAAACTTTAATGAAAATTAAATGCTACTGAATATGTCTTTATTATCATTTTAAAAAATTAAAGTGATGGGTAACAATAGACTAAGACGGGATTTTATGACCCTGTCAGTCAAAATGACAGACAACGAAAAAGTCTAGCGCAACCTCTGTTAGGCCCTTAATTATGTACTAACTTTAACAAACAAGTGACTTATATATAAATTCAACCCTGTACAGTTGTTATGAATAGATAAATTATTATTTGAAACTATTTTTTTGTACCAGGTGGTAAACATGTTTATGTCCGTGTACGTGGATTGACTCACTTTTTGATGCCATCCTCTAGTGGCCATTCCAGGAACTGCAAGTCGTGTCTTCACCAAGCGGAGTTACTATTGCAGAGAAAAAAAGTAGCCACCAACAACTTCATAAAGAAGCTTTTTTTAGGGTTTAAATTACACACCACACACACTTTCACACAAAACAAATCTGGCTCACCTGGACTGGAGAAGGAGAGCGTCCACGGCGGTGCAGTTATTTCCTGTATTTCAGGTGTGCTATTTGATTTAACCGGCGGTATTGACTCCGGGGGGGAGGAGCAGACACTGGATCTGAGCCTCAGATTGCTATATCAGTCAGCAGTGACCTTCCTCTCTGTATCCAGGGCCACTCGCAGTGTGACAGTATTACATTTTAGCCAGACTGGCAGGGCCGTACGGTTGAGACATTGGATCACAAAAAAAAAAAAAAAAAAAGTGCATACGGGTCAGAGATCAGTGTCGACACAATGCAGGTGACAAATCCAGCATCAAAGTCCCGGCGAATATAACAACAAAACGTTAGGTGAGACACTGAAAAAGCTGCAGGAAGCTGAAGCGGTGAATATATCGCGGTCTTTAACAGCATGCCAGGAGGAAGTCCATGAGTATTAATGAGGCTTATTTGAACCATTTATTTTAATAAGCGTCCCAGCAGGTTCCCCTTAACATTACCCTGTCCCAGCAGTTCCATCAGTCAGCCAGACAAGCTATCCATTACACTGATGAGTTGGAGCCAGAGGTTTGAGTCTCACAGTCAAGTTCAATATGGAGACAGATGAAGAGAAGCAGTGGGGGACTATGTGGCGTCCTTCTCTGGGTTTAAGTGATATATTTTACATTTGAACTTACCTAAAAACTACTTTGCATGACCACATAAAATAGAAAATCCCAAATACTGGATACATAAACAGGACAGCAGTCTGCGCATGGCCGACTGGGTGTAAAGAGGGAGCAGTATCTCTATGGCAACCTGGGGACTAAGAGGTCACTGTGTGTGTGTGTGACAACAAAGCTAATGCTATTTCCTGTGCTGGGAGGCAGCTCTGACTTGATGCTTATCTGGATCGGCCCATCCCCACAATATTAGAGATGTCTCTCAGGCCAGCTGTACTGATGCGAACAGAAAATGCGTTTGCATGTCATAGTTTTTCATCGAACGCAGCAGATTGAAGAGTGATGGAGTTCTCAAAGTTCCCAAATCACACAGAAAACGCGGCTTAAATCCATTTAAATGGACAGTTCATTACTTCCTTTGTACCGGTGAATAATGACTTATTCACAAATCAATTTAGAGCTGAATGATAATGAAACTGAGGTTGAATGGTTCGGGAGGAACACGTAGCAACCGGGGGACTGCATATTAAAGGATTATTATAAACGGGAGGTATACACCAATCAGGCATAACATTATGACTGATATTGTGTAGGTCTTCCTTGTGCCTCCAAAGCAGTTGTGACTCATCAGAGAATGGACATGGGTCTTCTGAGGGTGTCCTGTGGTGTCTGGCAGCAGAATGTTGTTATTGGGGGGGTCTTTGAGGGGAGGGGCCTCTGTGGATCATCCCACAGATACTTGATCAGTTTGGGATGTAGTGAATTTGGAGGCCTTGTGCTGTTCTTCATGTTTTTATTTTAGTTGTTCTTAAAGCATTTTTGTGTGTGTGTCTGTGTCAGGCTGCATCCTGCTGAGGATGGCTGCTGCCATCAAGGAGTGTCATTGCTATGGGGTGGGGGTGCCTGGTCTGGTCTAGGTGGGTGCTACATGTCTAAGTAACATCCACACCAATGAATGCCAGGTCCAAAAGTTTCCCAGCAGAACATTGAATTGTCACAAGATGGTCAATGTTATTTACTTCACCTGCCAGTGGTTTTAATGTTGTGGCTGAACTGTGTAGGCTGTCTTGCTGCCAGCTGGGCTTGGACAGCTCACATCTGAAAGCAAACTCCCAAACTTTCTTAATGTCAGAGTGTCTGTCCGCCAACTGAAGTTCAGTATAAGGTGAATGATGCAGCAGGACGATGTCTCTGAATGTAAAAGTCTGAGCTAAACTGGGAGATGTGGGCAGTGCAAGATAAAACCTAGAGGTCTGATTTTATCTATTACAAATGACTCACCTAAAACTTCAACAGCACCAGTTAGATTACTTCTGCCCTCACTATATCAATTGCTTACCATGCTGGGCTGCATACAGTGCTTTAATTTTAACCCTTTAAAACAGAAATTTGAAATGAAACTTAGGGTTAGAAGAAGAAGAAGGATTAGGGTACATGAGGAGAAAGAGCAGAGTACAGAGGAGGAGAGAGAAGTGGGCGACAATAGATCATGACTAAGCTTCACTCTGTTGGCTGCTAAGTGAAGCCATTCATCAGGTGACCTGCTGCTTTTGTCTGCTCTTCATTCAGTGCTGCTTCCTCTAAATGCAACGTTTCATCACTTAACCGGAGAGAGACGGGTTTGGTTTAAGATCAGTCACACGCAGCCGTTTAACATCAATATCTATCTGTACTAAGTGAAGTGCAGATACGCAACAAACAAATCACAATGAATGGCTTTACTGTATTACTATGATAAGTCACTGGAAGTTGTATTCAGAGACTAGAAGTGAAATGGGGCATATTTTCCATGAGTGACATTTTTGTCAGTCTTAGATTCTCACCAACTTGCCTTCACTCATGAACAAACATTCAGATACTATTAAGTCCTTCACTGGAGTTAGGCAACGTTGGATGAAGCCTACGGAAGCACGTCGTCAGGATAATTAAGCATGTAGTGATGCTCTAAATGGTGATAAAACTACAACCAGTTTTTGACACGCTTCCATACATGGGTCCAAACCGAACGGTCATCACAAAATCACAAGAGCACGTTGGAAGTTGGTCGCCACTGGCCATTACAGGCTCTGGTTGGCGAGGTAAACCTTTTGTATATCTTCCACCGCAAATGTTTCCAAGTGAAACAAGCAGAGCATAAAATATTGCTAGCGTACGGGAGGGGTCCTACAAACTAGTCGACTTGTCAAGTTAGCAGCTTTTAACGCTGTGTCATGACGCTTTAAGGATGCAATGACAACACGGACGCCTCCAAAAGACAGGTGAGGACGCGTTGCAGCAGCTGTTCATCAAGTGTGTGGAAATACTTCAGTAAAGATGAAGCCCATACTACCATGACATGTCAGTCCTGAAATACAACACCAGTACTACTGCAATGCACACTCAACTGAAAAGGCATCCGCTAACGCTAGCAGAGGAACGGTCCAAATCCGCTGGACAGCAGTCAATTAACAACTCCAATGATGATATTACTGCAGGACACGGAGAAGGCTTCAGATAAATACTGCACTAAGCTCAGCTACAGTATCCCATCTTACAGTACTATTAAATGCTATTTATGGTGCTGAGTTGCAGCCTGTTTTTATACAGGCTATACATATCTGCACCTCACAGTACGGAGCATATGAGCTGTCTGTTCTCAGCATATGTGTTCAAGTCAAGAATAGAGATTTCCTTGTTGCAAAGCATTACTTTCTACTGTGTTTTTATTACTGTCGACTTGAGTTTCATCAGAAAACAGTCCACTATAAAAAAAAACCTGAAGTAACGCAACCTCTAGCGTATGGACAACCCAAGCTCTTTGAAAAGAAAACTCTGCCAACAACGCTGCTGCTTTCCAGTGTTTTGCAGGTTCATCCAATTTTCCAATAAATACATCCCGTTTATTTTTTTCCACTTTCTTTACAGTGACGTTTCCTTCAACAGGAAATTATCTTTAACGGAAACGCTACAAACTTTGCAAAACAAATAAAATTGAAGGTTTAGGCATCTGCTGAGCTGCAGCTGTTTAAGACACAACACTTCTGGGACGTTCTTGACGCAGTCTATATGAATGGATCTGAGCCTGCTCACTGCAGATATGTTGTATAGCTGGCTGACTTTTGTTGTACAAATCCTGCCTAATGCACAAAAGGGACTGACTGTAGCGCGAGCGGGGCTTTAACCGGAGATGCACAGCCCTTACTGGAGGGCAAACAGCCCTTACAGAAAAACGTATACAAACTTTATATCGTTCTACCTCACCAGTTTAATGGGGATGTTTTATTATAAGGTTGGATGAGGAAGTAAAGTAAGAGAGGTCTGTAGGGACAAACAATACCCAGTGATGGTGCATATTGTCTCTGTTGTCACGGAGCACGGCAGTTTGATGCATTGTATGGCTGGACCAAAGACAATTCTGCGAATGCGAATAGCCTGACATATCTGCATATCAATTATTTGCGGCTGCCATAAATACGGTTTAATGGAACTGTCAGGGTGTGCCATCGCATATTAACGGAGCCCGGAGCTCAGCTGCAGCTGGCTGCTGCTGGCAAACGCTGCTGGCCACATCTGCATCCAGGTGGAGGACAGTGGGAAGTGTGGGCAGCTGAATTTAAGGGACCTGTTCTGGCTAGAACACAGATAATGGGCCGGCATTAACAAATGGTATTCTTAACACTTTCCAATAGCTTAATCACGTCGAAGCCATTTGGCGGCTTTTCAGCTGATTCAGCATGTTGAATTGTCAGTGGAACCGGTCGGTGAGAGATGTCTCTGGCTGTTGAGCTTAGCGAACCAGTGCACGATAAGTGGAAATGAGGAAAGTAAATAAACCAACAAAGGGACTACTCCTCCAGATTTACATCTTTTTTTTCCCCCCCCCCAATCTGAACATTTAAATACTGTAGTCTTGTCTTTGTGGTGTGTTCAAGTGCTCAGACAAAGGCTACGTCACAGTTAGCTGTTGCTGCCGGTAGCTGTTCGATAAGGTTTAGTGTGTCCGTGACCTAAGAGGCTACTCTTCTGTTGCTAAGGAGGCCTCTCTGTCCCAAGGACCACAATCGTTCAGCCTTCAAGTTAAAGGTACTGGAGTTTATATTGTTATTTTTTAGACCTGCTCACTGAGGCCTGAGAGCGGCTGACTCTACATGCATGTGTTTTGAACTTATCTAGCAGTGACAGAGTTTTTTAAAAATGTATTTACTTTAACTAAACCAGGGACAAATGCTTCTATTCACGGTTGTTGCTTTGCTGCAGTTTGTGTCGCCTTCATTTAGATTAGTTTCATTCTAGACTGCTCCCCCTGAAGACCAGACCGCCCAAGCATTAATACATTTTAAAGGAATATGAAGTCATTAGAGGTGCTATCAATGGCAAGACAAAAAAAAAAAGAAATGCAATGGAGCATTAGCCTTAATTCATCTCCTCTGGCTCCATCCGTCTGTCTTTGCAGCATGCAGCCGTCTTTCCTCCCCCCCAAGGGTCTCTTCAAGGCCCTCGTTATTTCACATAGCCATAAATCCTCACACTGAAACTGGCAGAGGTCAGGGCTGAGAGTTTAAGGAGGAGTGGAGGGTTTACTTCCTTTAAATGAAGGCGTAATGTAAAAAAAATACAACAAGTAACAGCTTCCACAGCAACAGACTTCAATCATGTTATAACATAGATCGGTGCAGTTATGGTTTAACTAATTAATTTAAAGAGAAAAAGGAATGACACCATCTGCAACTATTATTACGACTCTAAAAGCGGATAAAATAACCTTTCATTGAACCTAGCAACAGATTCTATTAAAATGTGAGACACAGCTTCATTTTAGCTGCAGGTTCGTCTTTGGTAAAAGCAGCAGACTTAGAGGCCTGAGGGATTGGCAGAAGAATGAAGCTCCTCTCCGCTCTTAAATTGTTCTACATTTAATACAAGAGATAAGAAATTTGATGCAAGAATAGTATTAAAAGGGGTGTCTCTTCCAGAAATGATCCTATACAGCATATAAGGGTGACTCAGTACGCCCTCATTTAAACACAGAATGTAGCTTCATCCCGGTTAAACTAAGAGAACTATGAACGGATCAATTCCTGATTACAATGTCGCCAAAAACAACGTCAAAAAAGATGCATCAATCATCAATAAAACGGTCAAAATACAAAAGTAAGCGTAAAAATGGCGAACCAAGCGCCCAGGTTATCTCTCGTCTGTTCAGCTAATCAGCCAACACGAAGGCCTGCAAAACAAAAGCCGTCTCCTCTCGACCGGTTTTTCGGGTCTCGGCTGTAAATCAGAGCCATCAGATCTTCATGCTTCACTCAGCACACAGATGCTCTGCCGCTGTCGGCTGCTAATTCAGCTGCAACCGCATTACATTCCACCTTAATAAGGTTTATGGAGCGTCTGTCTTACCAGGCCTCACCCTCCTCCACCCGCACAAACACGCTAATGGAGCTTGAAACAAGCGACGGCTTGCAGTTTGTATGTGTGCCTCTGCTTTCTGCGCCGAGATGGTGTTGGTAAATGAGTTGTTGTGTGCGATTATGTGCGTGAATGTTGAGGACTTCCATTTTGTGTGTGAATATATGAATAAGTGAAAGTTTACCGCATAAAATATAAATGTTAAATGTCCCATTTCAGAGGTGTGACAAGTGTATGTTTAAGGATTGTAATAATTTATAACAGATAGTGCCGGTTATAAGTCGCCTGTCTATTTTGTGGAAGAAGAAAATGTCACTGTGTGTATGTGTGTGTGTAGGTTAATGTTCCACATTGTGTTTGAGTGAGGGGAGGGGGACCTTTTCTCGTTAGGGGCCTTTTAAAAAGCTAATTGGCTGAGACAGGAAAAGGGTCAGGGAGCCCAGCAGGGAGCAAACAATGATCCAGGACTCCACTCCACTCTACTCCACTTTTGGTTTATTTACCACTCCTTACTGGAAAATGAAGCAAAGGGAGGTTTGGGCTGTGTGCACAGCTAAAGAGAGATATTATATCCTAGTAAATGTTGGCTCTCTCACAGGAACGAGTGCCACTGGGTTTAGAAGGATTTTGGTCGTTGGGTTTAAGGCGTGGCTGTTCACATGTAGTTTCAAAAGATGCGAGTCAGCAAAATGAGGCCAAGTACAGATTCAATGAAGGTCATGCTGGCATCCTGATGGAGTGAGGAGAGCCAGGATAAAATTAAGCAACACATCCTAACAATAAAGTAAGGGGGGGTATGGTGGTGCAGCATTAATGACAGCAAGAAGGTTCCGGATTTGACCCTTCAAGCTAGGTCCTCTCTGTGTGAAGTTTGCATGTTCTCACTGTGCCTGTTATGGGTTTTGTGTTTCCAGACACAATCTAAAGATACGCATGTTGGGTTAATTTGGTGATTACAAATAGGTCGTAGGTGCTAGTGTTCGTCTCAGGTGAAGATTGCAGGATAAACAGTAACAGGTACTGAATGGACAACGTTAAGTAGGATTCAACAAGAAAAACAAGACTATCGTACGGCTAAAGGCTCTATGAGGCTGTACCTGGGGCTGTGAGCAGTGATTTGTGCTTCCTGCAAATGCTTCTTAGCTTATTAATACGACCCCAGTGCCAACGCCTTACATGCTGATTATATCAGTACAATAATATAACGTCAGGTAATTAGCTGTAAGAAATTAGAATTCAACCTGAGAGGGACCTGAATAGCTTCACCAAGTGTGATCCAATAGTTATTGAAGTGTCTCAGTGATAAACATTTACCTACGAACCACAACAGGAAACATCATCAGTGTCGGACCGACATTACAATTTGTGGCTACTTAAAAAGGGACTAGAGACTAAATTTGAACAGCATGCTGTACGTATGAACACAGGAAGAAACTAGCAGCGATGAGGCGACAAGAGACCACGAAATGAAACCGAGGGAGTTGTAGAGATGACAGGTGAAAAACCCGAAGGTGTTGTTATTTTTCAAACAGAACGCGCGACAGCACCTTGCTCCATCCACACTATGCTTTTATGTTGTGCTTGTTTCTCTTAAGAAACTTTTGGGGTAAAATACACAAAGGGGTTACCTCGGCAACCAGAGCCGGATACAGAGGAGGCACAAGCATACCAAAGCAAGTGTTTGGTATCCCGTCAAAAAAATTACCCAAGATGGCTAACTTTTGGCATTTTTGCCTCTATACCACCTTAAATCAGTGAAAATCGTACATCGACAATACTGCAAACCCACCCTAGGGGCCACCTTCTATATACCTTATGCTAGATACTTCTAGTTTGCACACATACGTCTTTGCTTAAGGTCGCCAAGATCCAAGGATCACCACTGGCCAGAAATATCAGAACGTAAGCGTAATGTTTTGAATGTTAACCCTTAATGGGGCGAAGAACCGTGTACAATAACTTTAGCTCATATTTTAAATTGCATCCCTGTGCCACATAGTGAGGTTTAGAAGCATGTGGTTTTCACCGAAGCTATCTATCAGAGAAGATCAAGGCAACATTCTCCAACGCTGAGCGTAACTGCTTTATTAGGTACCACGAAGAAGAAGAGGCCTGATGCTGTCTAATGTGTCTGTTGACAAGTGCCTGAATCAGCACTTATGTTCTAATGGTCTAAAATACATGTTTACATTTGTTTACCAATTAAGGGCAATGAACCATATATGGTAACTTCATTGATCTTGATTATCTTCATGAAAGTTAAAAAATTATGGCTTAAGTCTCCTTACGTCCTACAAAAACACTCTAGGGAAGTTTAGATTTCCAAGTATTTCAATGAGGGCCCTATAAAGGGTTAAATAATTTCTTCATTATGCATCTAACTCACGTCAATGATTTATTTTATTCTTGTGTAATATTCATTCTGTCGTCCAGCATCAACATATAAAGAAAAAAGGTTTTGTCTCAATGTAAATAATTGTGTGTTCACAATGAATTCACTGATGTGTACCAACCAAGAATTAAAAACAGTAATACTAACAGATTCTATCAAATAAAAATTTATTTTCAAAAATAAAATTACATTTGTCATGACTTTTCTTTACTGTTCATTTTAATAGCCGTTTGAACTGCTCTAACCCAGTCTAAAAAAACAATATTGATATGAAATTAAACCATCACATTGGGCAGCTTAATGTCTTTTGAGAAAATGATGAAACACAAAATAGTTATTTTTTTTCAAACAATAAGTCGTTTGCAAGCACAATCACATTTATAAAAGAACAACAATCAATTTTCTGTATTTTGTCTTCCAAGGCTTAACTGTTAGAAATACAAGTACACCAGTATTAAACCATTAAACATAAGGTAACAGAGTTTAACTAATCTAGATTAAAATTATGTGACAATGAACTCTGAAGGAATATTTTTCAAGTCTGTACTTAACTCAAGTCCTTGGTGACAAATGATTTCAAAGATTGTCAAGATATTTTTTTAGGTCTTTATTCATCGATGAATGAATATTCCTTCTTCTCTGTCTCTGTCCTTTATTATTCTGAAGTTGTTTTTTGGGGGGAGAGAGGACGAACGACCTACCTGGCCCCAAACAGAGGAAACATGATGCCAGAGTTTCGCCTATGGATGGGAAAAACAGGAACACCTGGGAAACAGAATGAAACACACATTAAATATCTACCATTGCTATTCTGTAAAATATATCATGCAATCAATCAGCCACAACATTATGACCACTGACAGGAGAAGTAAACATTGACCATCTTGTGACAAGTCAATGTTCTGCTGGGAAACTTCTGGACCTGTCATTCATTCATGTGGATGTTACTTAGACATATAGCACCCACCTAGACCAGACCAGGTACCCCCCACCCCATAGCAATGACACCCCTTGATGGCAGCAGCCATCCCCAGCAGGATGCAGCCTGACACAGGTACACACACAAAAATGTTTTAGGAACAACTCAAAAACATAATTTGCATGTGTTATGTTGGATATGTTTTGTGATCAGAATGATCAGAACGTTGAAGACATAATAAACTATATAACGAGACAGTGATGCAAGGGCGTCCCAAGCACATCCTCAGCACGCATCAGTATCATAGCTTCATAGCTGGAGGTCATCATAAACACCAGTCTTATCCTGTGTGACTTTACTCTATAGCTTTCAAGATACTACCATAATTAAAAAAATAAATGAGCCCAGAATTGTCATTTTCAGTTCTTTCCACAGCGATTCCATACAGTGTTTACTCCAAGGAGCCGCACAACAACAAGCCGAGAACCGACTCTTTCATGTGAAACAAATCCGCTAAGCCGTCAGACTCAGCTGGAGGCGCAACGAGAGACAACAGGAGTGTGACACAAGTGCAGACTTTGCAACTGTAAGTGTTAGTGTGGATTTTCTGGAGTCAGGTTTTTTTTGCAATGTCAGGCTTCTGAGAAAAGTCAGTAGATAGGCCTCAGGGAATGCTGGAAAACAGAATACAGAGGATCAAGACTGAGAGGAAATAATTACTATGAAATTAAGAGAATATCACCAATATCAACAATTTGTCAGATTTGTGAAAAATTGGGAGTTGTCAACAGATTAAAATATTCAATTGTAATAAATCACATGATTTCCATAATTAATCCAAATGAATCACACTTCAATAAGAAAATAAGAAAGGGTATTTCACTTAGGAATATTACAGCTGCTCAGAAAGCTTCCTAGGCTCCTACGCTACAGGACGTATGACTCCTCTTTGCAGGGTAAAATTAACTACTTCAGGTTCTGCTTGCTTTCCACAGTGTTACTGATGCTTTGCTATGATTTCCCAAACTATGGGGCAGTGTCCATTAATCACAGAATCAAAAGCAATTGTGGCGTTAAAAAGAATTTGCATTTGACAAGACTTAGTTTTATCAATCTGTGATGCTACAATCTGCACAAAGTGATTCATACATAAATCCACCTCGATCCACTATATTTAATTTATTTTAATTTTTTACCGACATGGTTCAAGTGGAAGCATGGCGGAGCAGCAGTGTATCAATATCAGGACAAATGCAATGAAAGCAGCTTGTTGGGTCAAATAGCTCTGGTAACAGGTCTAATTGAATCTGTGTCGGGTTCTCGCTGCAGGTACATCCACCACTGAGAGCAGCGGGGTGGAAATCAATACGTCCTCTCTGCATCCATGGACACACTCTAATTTCATTGAAGGCTTTTCTCAGTGTGTATGTTACAGAGAGCGAGAGGGCTGGCGCAAATGCGTGTACATGGGCAGGTTAATGAAGGTCACTGTATAATCCTTTTTAGAAAATGAGCGCGTGCAAGAGAGACGACAAGCATCGTGTGTAAATGAGGTCTTTTGTTCCATGTCATCATTCTATGGCAAGAAGTAAAACTTAACAGCTCTTTCTGAAGGCTTTAAAAGCATCTAATGTTTATTTTTTTACTGCGAAACAAAGCGTAGCTACATACTTTTAGGAGTTCTAAATGTCTAAAATATGATTTAATGAATGTGTGAACTAAACGACTCCACTAAAGCAATATTCCCAAGGAACTGTGGTTATTAAGCAATAAGAGCAACAAAACTTATAAATCTCTTATAAAGAAGTGGTGAAAGATCATTCAGCAACAAATTGGGTAAATTACTTTTGTGAATGTAGCTTCACCCTAAAGTGGAGTTTATATCTCTGCGGGTATAGTCTACGTCGGTGCAAGCCATTTCTACTTGTGCGCTCATTGGTCTGGCTCGTTCTGTAAAAACACCACCCAAACTCTAGTCGGTACTGTGTCTTTTTTTGCCAGTCGGGTTCATTTTTGATTCTACTTCTTCACTTTCCACTTTATGGACTCCGCTTCAATTTCAACAATGGCAATTGAAACTTGCGCTGAAATTCGAAGACGAGTCATACAAACGTTTGTATCTCCAAACCTCCTCAGTTAACCTTTGTTCAATGCGCTCCATCTTTAGTAATCCAAAACAATCAATCGAAATTTGGTGCATAGTTACATTTCTAGGGAGGTGCACGTCAGGCTACGGTGCTAGGGTCTACGTAGGAATCTGCATTGTTGCCGTAGCCTCTGTGTCACCTTAACGCAGAAGTATAAACCGCCTGTAACTCAAACTGAATCTGCAAATTTCAACCTAAAGACCAAATGATTTATTCCTGCAAACCTGCTGCAGTTACTCATTTAGGATTTTAGTCACTTTAGTCCTTACTTAGAAACACATTCTGTACACCTTTCCAAAACAAACCAATATGAGCGTACCTGAACCCAAAGGGCTGTTCTGGATTTGGCCCTGGTCAGGAGAGTGGAGGCTCAGGGCGCTGAGGATCAGAGGTGGTCTAACCAATGAGGGGGTGGTGATCCTGGGATGGAACTGGACCTCTTCTGGTGTTGAACAGGAGGAGCTGGAGATAATGCTGGGAGAAGTTGGTGGAGGAGTGATGCTTGGTGTCTGAGGACAGAGTAAAAAGCTCCTGAAATAAACCCTAACTCACAGTGATTTATCGAAAAATTAAGCAAACACAAATGATGTCTCCTCACTTTAAGGTCACGTTTACAGTGAACTGAGGGTGTCTCGGTCTGGATCAGATCTGGAGGAGCCAGAGGGCTGGAGGTCGGACTTGAGGGGCTGACAGGAGGTGATTTGTTGGTCAAGACCCAGACCGGTTTATGACAGCAGAGGGTTTGGTTGTTTAGCAGAGCAATGGATTGGCTGGCCTCCTTCACCCGAACAAGATGTTAAAGAAACCAAGAAATAATTAATTTGTTACCTTCAATCTTTCATATAAATTAGGTTATCTTGCTGAAAAGAGTAAACAGTTATATTTTACAGCTAATTTAAGGTGCATTAGTTTAACCTTAACCAAAGGGTCATATATAAACTGCTTATTTTGATAAGGTAATTGCTGTACACACACACTGAAAGAAACCCAGCTCCATTTAACACCGCAATAATTCTGTCATGCTTTCAATCCATTAGTTCATTCTCAAGTTCCAGCTTTTTCAGCTGTTGCCGTTAATGCAATTACAAACAAAAATCATCAGCATAATGAAGTAGTAGTGCACAGAAGCTGAAGGATCAGTGGTGGCTGTGTTGCTGTGGATGCTGTCGGTGTCCGGTGGTCATACCTGGAGGATGGGGATGACTTCATTATCCTCAATAACCTCCAGGGCGGGCAGTTCGTCGTCTTCAACCTGAGACACCAAGAAAAATCCTGTAGCCTTTACATTTATGCTTCGCAAAGACATTTAATTGTGCAGGAGTTTATTAATATGACAACAATAATCATTTTTGCTTGCAACAACACTTTAATGAACATAAAAGTTCAACCAGAAGGTGTTTATTTATGGCAACAGATTTATAATCTGTGATAAAAATACACCGATGAGGCATAACATTATGACCACCTTCCTCCCTTGTGCCTCCAAAACAGTTGTAACTCATCAGAGAATGGACATGGGCTTTCTGAGGGTGTCCTGTGGTGTCTGGAGACAGAATGTTGTTGGCAGGGGGGGCCTTTGGGGCCTATGGGTTGAAGGGAGGGGCTCATCATCCCAACTATATTTGATCAGTTTGGGATCTCTGGCAGCAGCCATCAAGAAGTGTCATTGCTAAAGGAAGAGGGGATCTGGTCTGGTCTAGGTGGGTGCTACATGTCTAAGTAACATCCACAAGAATGCCAGGTCCAAACGATGGTCAATGTTATTTACTTCTCCTATCAGTGGTTTTAATGTTTTGGCTGGTCGGTATGTACTTCTAATAACACCATGATTTCCCAAAGCTGAGTATATGCAGTTGGCCCTCTCTAAATCACGAACTGACACTACTGTTAAAAGAAACATTAGCCTTGAGGGAAAGAGTCACCACAACACAATTTCAATTTAGAAACTTTCCAGACTTTCATATAATATATAAATAATCTAGATGAACAACAGGAAAGATACCGCTGTCAGACCTCGCCGGTGACAGTGATTAATGGCTCATGCAGATCCATTACATGTTCGCATCAAAGTAATTATTCAGAGCACCATGTTGCTGTGCTGTTGCAAAATATTATCCCCTTCATATAAAATGGCTCATGTTAGCGCCACGTTTGATATTTACCAGCTTGGATTTAATCTGAATGTCGTGCTGAAAGGATCTATTCCTCTAATCAGAGGTTTATTTTTGGAGAGAAGCAAAAGAACACACTCTGCAACTCCACCTGTTCTGTCTAACCTTTCTGATATCTAATTTCAGAGTAGTGTTCCTTCTATAGAGATATAAAACCACCATTGTCTTCCAGGCTTTAGGCTGAATTATGCTAAAACACTGCAAAGCAAAACTAATTATAAAGGTTGATTAAATGTGTTTGTCTTATTCATCTTGTTTCTTTTATCATTTCATTGTTCTTCCAATGCTGGTCAGTCTAGTTGGATTGTTTTGCTTCCAGCTTTTAATCAATGCGCGAATAAATTAAACAATAAACCAAAAAGGAATTGTTTTAATGTCATGAACGGTAAAACAGTAAAATCTCCTTTCCTGCATGTTCAGTTTAACAACCTGCCACTCATTAACATAAGAGAGAGACCATCTTGTAATCCAATATCCATTAAACAGCCCACTGATGGGCTGCCATCTTATTTACTGTCCAACAGCAAGCGGTGACCTTCCAACAGTGTGACTATACATTAAGCAGCATTGGACAGCAACTCCCCCTTCAGCGGGATGATTTGTGTGTTTGGTCTGACTGAGTGTGTATGCCTAGTGTGTTTGTGTGTGAGCGCATGTGCTGCAGTGGGCCTGCAGCATTGACAGTATGGCTGGCAAGATAAGAGCTACGGACAGTAGAGAATTGAAGCTTTACAGCAACATTAAAAGAACGGGTAAGAAAATGAAAATGAAGGGCGGAAGGGGGAGAAAAGAGAATGAGAATGTATTCATAGATAGGAAACAACTGTGACATAAAGCTGCAAATCCACTACAAACTGTCATGTTTTCTGTCATGGTTTAGTTTCTTGGGTTTTGTTTATTGTATTTTGTTAAGTTCTTGTTTTTTTTCATAGTCATGGTTAGGGTTTAGTTTTCTGTTTCCTGTTTTATTTTGCCAAGTTCTCGATTTCCTGTTTGTCTTACTACATGCCTTTTTTGTCCCTTTGATTAGGTCACTGGTTTCACCTTGTCTTGTCTCTTGATTTGCTTCACCTGTGTCTTGTCACCCCTGTTCCTCATGTTTGTATATATAGCCCCGCCTTCCCCTTTGTTCCCTGTCGCGTCATACTGTTTGTCCGCCATGTCCACGTTTCATGCCATAGGTTTTTTCATGTTTCATGCTTTTCCGGCATAAACCAGTTATTATGTGTCTGTGATACCTTCAGTGTGGACACCATGGACTGTTCAAGAGTGTCTTCTTGCTCGCCAGATGAAATCATCTCCTCTTCTACCTCAGGCAGATCAACCATTCCCTCCCCCAAGTAAAGACTCACTGGTGTGACCTGGATGCACAACTGAGAAAAGAAAACAGAACCAAATAACAAATCCATCTGAATTAAAGTAATTATGATTGCTGCTCTCAATTATGCAGCACATATCTCATACAATGTTACAGTACACTCAATAAACATAGCGGGTGAGCAGGTAGAGCTACATCATATTAAATGAGACACATATCAGCTCATGACAAACTGTTATTTATCACAATCATGGTGCAATCATGGTGTGTGTGCGGCTCACTGCTGCAGCGGTTGCAGTACTGCAACCAGTCCCATGGCCTTGGCTCATCAGGACAGTGTGGATGTAGACGTCGATGTCAGTGTGTGTGTCACACAAGTAGAGCAGCAGCACATCTCCAGTGTAACAATCCAGAGCTCCCACTAGGGTGCGACCGGAGCACAGTTTCTGGAAAGAAGCCGTGGCCTCAGCAGTCCACCTGCCCTATAGGAGACCAACAGGAATCATCTTATTCATAAAACTAAAGTATAAAAGAATCAAGCAGTAGGTGTACTGTTTACTCAGGGGCCTTATTTTATTAACACATTGCATATTAATAGTTGCTGAGGAGAGTTTAATGAATGCCCTGTTGTAACTGTGCTTTAAATAAAGTTTAGGCAAACGTTCAATAAGGATCTGACTCCTCGTGTTCTGTTTCTTTACTCTGTGGTGAATATATTCCTCCAGATGTATTTCCTAATCGCTTTACTCTTAATATCTACGTCACCACTCTTTTCCAATAACTTATTTGCTCGTGTTCTCTGAGCCAATCATCTTGTTCAACTGTCCAACATTTTCACTAGATCTCCATCAGCCACTTGCTAATTCCCTATACTGCACCACTTAGTCATCATCTGGCACTCCTCTGGCTCGCTCATGTTACGACAATAAATGGTGATTCGTCACCCACACTTGATCTCTCCTTACTGAACTGCATGCTTGTTTGTTGCTATGCTTTGGGCCAATCTACAAGAGAAATGTGTCACCCATCGAGCTTGCTCTCTGTAATTAACGAGAAGTAATTGTAAGACTGTGCAACTGTGAATGTATTGTTAGAAAAGCAACAGACTCACATCGGTGGGTTTAATTCCAGTGAGTGAAGAAGGAACAGCTTGTGCTGGAAGAACTGAATAACTTGACCTGGGGAACAAAGAGATGAACTCTACAGAAGACAGCAAAACACACACGTCTTTGAGCTTATTCACAGTACTCATTTAACTGTTTAGATATCTGAGAAGCACGTACTTGAGGAACTTGAGGCTGGCGCTCTGTACCACCGTTACATCGCCAAAGTCCACATAGTACACCTCAACCTGAGTGGGGCTGACAACCTGGTGGATCACCACCCGGTAGAACCACATTCCTTTGGGCGACACACAGCAGGCCTGACCTCGTCGGATAAATTGCTCGGTAAGACGGTACCGCTCCGACACCTCGGGACAGGTGTAACATCGTCTAGGAGACAAGAGGAGAGGAAAGGAGAAACAAATAGGAGAAATATCATGTCATTCCCGATGAGGCAGTAGGCAACATGAGATGGCAAATATATTACAGTTACAGAGAATCCCTTAGAATACAGGTTGTACAACAAATACAGCATATTTTGCATCACCTCATCTCGATCATCATGTCCTCCAGTGCTCGGGACTCCTCATTCTTGCTGTAACGGATGTAGAAATGTCCAGGCGACTCCACCTGTTCCACCAGGACTTCTACCAGCTCCCGAGAACCATGACGTGTTGGTGGACTGAGACGCTGACTCCGCAGGGCGTCCAAGGGCAAGGTGGTGTTGCAATGCGCCCGAATATTAGGGTAAATCTCGGATATCTACAGGCAGACGTCATGTTTCATCTAACTTGTGTACATCTATACAGCATATGGACAGACTCGATATATTGAGCTGTTTGTTAGATGCTGTAAAAATGAATAGTACGTCGTAATTTGGCCCAATTATTATGATGAAAAGATGCTGTCTTACCAATTCTTTGGAAATGTTACTCGTCTTGAACTCCACCTTCTCATCCTCTGCTGTGACTGCATCACCCTCTCCTTCCAGTTTACCCTCCCAGGGAGACTCTCCACCACTAAAGTAGTAACTCGTAGCAGGTGATTTCACACCGTCATTAAAACTCTCAGTCTCTTTTGAGTCTAGAAAAAGACACAAATACGAAGATAACTTTGTCACATGATGATTGCAGGGAGAAAAAAACAAAAACGACTGGTATCTAATCAAGACTGACACATGACTGAAACATTAACTGGTGATACGTTAAACAAATAATGCATTACTACTTTTTCACAAAGTTCAAGCTAACCTGATTCTAAGTGCTTGGTGGTTAAACATATGCATGTACACCTGATTGCATACCATCACTCTCCAGTATGTCCATGATTATCCAGTCATTTACGTTGTCACCCTCTGCTGGTTTCAAGTGGAAAATATCGCTCATGGCTCCAACAAGTTCAGTGACGCTGACGAAGCCGCTCTGTGAAAGAGGCAAGTCTTCACCAAAAAGCCTCTGAGGAGCAAAAAAGAAGCACCAAATGTGAGATTCCCAACAAGATCATCGTCTTTAAACTGAACAGACAGTAACTGTAAGAGAGTAAATAAATGAGTTTCTAGATCTATGAGGTGCTTGGTAAATAAAAACAGGGAACTCTTTTTTTTTTACCTTGAACTCAGCGGGCAAATCATGAACCGATAATCCACCAGCAGTCTGACCTACAACCTGTAGAAGATTGTCAACATGACATGACATTGAACTGTTTGTTAGGTGCAGGAAAAAACGAATAGTGTGTACTGTGGTCACTTAAGTTGTCTCTATCCTTCTCCTACAGATAATTTAGAATCTATTATGGTTTCAGTACAAAATCTTCAGAAAATTCTGGTCGTCACATGTCTTGGTCACAAAACAAGTCACCAAAATTATCACGTTACATACAAGAGGATAAAAACTGTTGGAATTAAAATTGTTATTGTAGACTAAATCAAACAACATTGGCTTCTGGCCACAGATATGTCGTGCTGTGTGTTTATGCCAAGATGCTCTGCAGCATACACATGACATGTGTATGATCTCCTGAAAAAGTGTTATTCCATTTGTTGAGCTGTTGTTTTACTCCATCACTGAGACTGACAGCTGCTCCAAAGAATGAGACCAGCTCACAGTAAATGTACTAAATCACCAAACATCTTTAATTATAGTCAAATCCATCCAGATCTTTTGCGCTTTGTACTGTTGCATTGATATGAACCATTAGCACACACTCTGAGAGACGTTCCAAGTCCACTCCGAGCTTTCAGTCTATTGTTGCCCTAAGACAGTTGCTTATAAACTAGTGTGAAGCCTGACCTTTCGCAGCTTGTCCTTCAGCTCCTGATTAATGATGCCAGCTACTCCATTCTCCAGGATTTGCTGACGAAACTCCTCCTCCAGCTGACGCAGAAGTAAAGAAAAAAAAACAGAAAGAAAAGAATAACTGTATTTAAAATGAGACAACTGTACACTGAATGTTTTTCCTCGCAGTTCTGGAAGGTGGCTAAATTATCCAAATGGATGCAGAGGTTTGTTTGTTTCTCTGTATTGGCTGAAACACGCCCCACAATGAAATCCAAACGGTGCATTACGCCAGGTTGCCATATTTCTCTTTTGGTCTGCCAAGTAATGCAGTGTGGAGGTTTGAGCTTCTGTAATAAAACTGAAGGGAAAGGATGTATTTGTTCAACTGCTGTTAAAATATCACCATTCTGAGAACAGGTGACTGCACCTTTAATGACGTAATTCAGTGAAAGAACTATGTGCTGTAGTTCTGTTGTGACATGCCACACTGAATCCTGACCAATCGTATTCTGAATGTTTATGAGGAGCACACACTATTTTACACATCTATATCTATATGTTTCCTGTAAGTTCTCATCTGATAAAGTTTTGTATATCCAATTTATGCTGAAGACCTGGCCTGACTATTAAAGGAACAGTATGTAAGAAATGTATTTCAATTAATCATAAAATGGCCCTGATATGTCACTAGACATGAAGAAATCATGTTAATTTCAAATACTTATATCACTGACAACAGTGGTCCGGCCAGGATATTGTCATTTAAAAGTGAAAGTTGCAGCCCTCAACTGATGTTGATGTTGTCATGTTGTGTTTTGGTCTGAGGCGCCACCCTCCACCTATCGACCAATCACGAAGTCAGTAGAGTTTCGTCTTCCGGGTTGCCAGCTCTGCTCTAGTTACCGCAGCTGCAGCTACGAACGTGTCGGATAAAACATGTATAACGTTACGAAACCTAAAAGACCTCGTTATGAATCCGAACTACGTCGTGACAAAGTCCGAAATAAAACAAGGATTTGTATAGGAGATGCCTTTGAACGATGGAGACGGCTGGAAACGGAGAAGAATTTGAAGACAGACGCCAACGTTGCTAATTTTCTCCTGGCTAACTTACTTGTACATAATGTAAATGGACATTTAAAATATTCACGACAGTCGAACAAAGTTATGCATGTTCGTGCAAAGTAACGTTACGTTAGCGCATACAGAGGAGGTGGCTCATCGAATTGAAAAGGTAAGGAATTGTTTGGGAAATAAAAACGGTGAGTCGTCATTGCTAACATTAGCAATGCATTATGAGCCCGTTTCTCTGTCATTATGCTGAAACGCTGAGGAAAACATTAGCACGTCGATTATGGCAATGTGAAACGTAATTGAGACGTATTGAGTAGCCTAACGTTACCTCGGTAACCTGGCAACCTCGAGTCAGGGGGAGGTTGGAGGGGATACACCGTTCTACAGTATTTTGAAAGTGATTGCAGTACCAGTTTTGGCCACAATCTTACATACTGTTCCTTTAAGTTTTCTTTTAAATGAAAACAAACCTTGAGGACACGTTGATGAAAGAGCTGACCATCTTGGCAGCCACTGACAGTTGTTGGCTCTTTAGTGACAGGGTCCATAGTGGCCTCAGTAGAGGGCTGGTTCAGAGGATTCGGTATTACTGGAACTTCTGTTGGAAAGCAAAGGTATCTGAAAATATTAAATTAGTGGCAAACATAACAGCATGTCTTCAGAAACTGAAGCATTTAATGCCTACATAAACCCAACTCTTTATTAACACACCTGGAGGTGTAGCTGGTGTCTGAACTTTCATGTCTGGTCGTTTGAAGGTTGTCTTGCCAGTCAAAGCCGGCCCCGGATTTATCCGTCTCATCTCCCTCTGTGAGCTGAACGGTCTGAGCAGCGGCCTCGGAATCATCTGTTCCCTCAGGGTCACAACGGAGCCAAGCCTGCCTTGCTGGATGATCACCATATCGGCCGCCGCCTCCAGCATTTCTCCAATGCAGTAGAAGCCGTAGCTGTGGACACGCAGCGGGTAGCCAAAGCAGCGCAGAAAGCTCACCTCGAGGTCAGACAACCTAAGTGGACCCTGGGAGAGCAGCCACACCATTACTCCGGTATAATGACAGAGAAGCGTGATCAAATGAGAGGAAAACGTGAACTGAAAAGCTATTTGGGTATCTCTTTTTTGGACTGGTGTCCTTGAATACTTTTAAACTATATTTCCAATAATAATGTGTGTTATGTGTTTTATGTCCTATTTCAGTGAGAAGGATGAAGGCTTAAGCCATTTAATTTAAGGCTCAAACAGTCAAGCTTGTTGCAGTGAACACGAGGGTGAGTAATTATTGCATATGAACTTCACAGAGTAGTCAAACCTGGGAAAGGAGGATGCGGAGTTGTGCCCTCAGCTGAAAAGGAATGGGCGGAGAAGCCCGACCTCTTCTAGGGAGGACCACAGAGGGAGACGCAGGTCGGTAGCGAGGGGAGAAATAGTTAACAACTCCCCTCTTGACTTTCTTGTCTTTCTTGGACTCACGCTGCCTGGCAATCAGCTCCTCGAGGTTTCGGGTGGATGCATCACTTACAGCTGTGACGGTGAGGGTATGAAATATTACAATTCATTTGAATGTTTGAAGGCACTTGGCTACTAATTGAAAATAAAGACTCTACCCTTTAAGTGTGGGCTACCATCCTCCCTGACGTTCACAGACACAACATCAGGCATCTCTTTCACCATGTCCATAATGTTTCTGAACCCCAGGAGCTTCAGGGGCATTGGATGTCCCAACATGGCCGAGTAGTCTCGCCTGAGCTGATCAGGGTCCAGCCCCACCTTGGATGAAATGAGCAAGGAGCGCACATCCTTCTTCAGCTTTGCCAAAACGTCTTCCTGGTTCATCTTGCCTGCTCAGGTTCGGAGGACACAGCAAAAAACATACTAAAAAATACACTCACTCAAATTTAGTCAGTGGACTATCCTAAATAATGAAAGTTATGGAATTCATGTGAAGGTCCTCAGTCATCCAAGTCATTGTGTATTCAAAAAAAACAACCTGAAACAAGAGCAGCTGGTCTTAAATGACTGGTGGGGAGTTGGTGGCTGAACACATTTGGCCAGAGGAGACAGGTGGGCTAAATAACAGAAACACTTTGTATCGTTATATGGTTTATTAGTGTACCTAATGTTTTGGCAAGTTAGTCGTACATCCTGACCCCACGCAAGCAGGTGTTGCTGTCAACCACCTGCCCACTAGCAAACATATCAAATTTCACTCCAACGTTTATGTTAGTTAACGTTTAAAAACAGATAAAAGGTCAGAACGTGACGGGAGCTTAAAACCCAACTTGCTCGTCGTCCGCCATCTTTGTTAGACGAGCTCTGCACGCTGGCTGGCGACTTGACATTGACAGTGAAGTTCCAATAAACCTTCTTTAAAACGACCAAACCGTTAACTTTAACTGTGGTAAATAAATAAATAAATAAATAAATAAATAAAATAAAACCTAGCTACGTCTGTTAAAATAACGCTGAAGTTACCTTAGTCCTCAACGTCTCTGCCGCATCGTCTCTTGGTATCTGGACCGTCGCTTGACCTCCCCTCTCCCCCCTTCGCCTCAACACCTGCTGCTAGCCGACAACAACCACCGGAAATATTGTTGGATGGTTAAGTGTAAAAGCAGCAAAACAGCAAAAATTTCTTTGTTGTTCACTTATGTTCGGGTAAACTCGCAAGCCTCTTTCACGTAAAAGCCACGTAGCTAACTTGTCAGGTCAACTCAGGTTAACTCTCGTTACCGTGGCAGCAGAGCGAAGGACGACGACGTCGTGACGCAAGAGCGAACTACGTCCTGCATGGAGCCTTGGTGGCCACCAGGGGGCCCCCAAGAGCTCTTCAAATGATCAGCCACATACACAACTATTTACATTAACTCATTTAAAATGCTAATTATTAAAGCTTTCAGGGAATAAGTGATATAAATATGATTATATATATTTAAAATGTACGCTTTAAGGGAAATCTGGTGAAGCCAGTGCAAATGGGCCTAATGGGGCTGTATTATGTCCAATATACCATGTGTTGTTTATGTCTACCTTGATGTGTTCTGTACATGTCAACTTAATATTAGACCATAAGATGGAGCAAACTGTTCAAAATAGCAAGAAAAAATTCAAATGGTTTATAAGGATCAGGGGTCAGGCTGGAGGACCACTTAGCAGAATTTTGGGGCCCACACATTGCTTCTTGCAGAAATGAAGATGACCTACCCTAAGAAATAAAATAAAGTCTATATGTTACTGCTAATTACCTTGTCTGATCAAAAGTGTAAAATTACTGGCAAGAGTTGTGCAATTTGTCAATAATATAATACCAGTAATTTAAAGTCTTTTCATAAAATACTGTAATAGTCATTTCATGAATACTAATGCATTTTTTACAGATTAGTCAATATGCAAATTTAAAATTGTTTCCCGCACAGCAACTGCTGATCAGGAATGATTAGCAATCTTTTTGTCTGTCCTCTGTATTCCCCGGTGTTGTGTTTCCCAGAGCTTCAGATGGGCCACAGAATAAATATTCAGTTTAATTAAAGAGGATGCTGTGTGTCTTTTCCTGTAAAAACAGAGGAAAAACACTACATCAGCTCTTCAAGGCCTGACTGTGCAAATTCCTAAGTGACTCCCAGAGCTCCACTGACACAATTAGTCCCAGCTGTGATTCCCCCCCGCCCCCAATGCTGGACTACAGGCATTTTTTGATGGTTCTGGTTCTGACAGAGAGGAAACACAAACCAAACAAACTGACCCAAAGGACGCCGTGTGCATATTTTATGTGTGAAATTGGCACGCTCTAAGCATGATTTAATGCCACGAATTACCTTTCACTACTGGAAGCCAACTTATGTTTGAAAATAATATGAGGATTTACAGAAGTGGGGCAAGTAATGGACCCAAATAATTGATGCCGCTGTATTTTATTAGACTTGTTAGAGCTCAAGGGTGAGAATAAGGCAAATAAATTAAACAGAACATTGTGGAAATTAACTCAGCTGGCAATTGTTTTATGTTTTGTCAAATAAGGTTTGAAATCTGTGAGTAAGGGTTATATTGCGATTTGATCATTTGAAGTGCCCATTATTATTATTAGTGATGTTTTAATCATCAATTTCTTTTAATTTGGTTATTTTAAGGCACTTACTTGACTATAATCGTTACATATCATGCTTACGAAAGTTCTCTGACAGGAAATTATTATAGAACAGAGAGGGTGGTAGGCGGCACTCCCACTGCTGCTCTACTCCCACTCCCACATTCAACAGGCAGCCGCGTAGTCAGGAGCTCTCAATGACTCCAGAAGAAAGAGCTCCCTGATGCAATTTCAGACATTTCTTCTTCTTCTCTGCTTTCTCCCAAAACATAAATATCTATCGCTTCTATTTTATTCACTGCGAGCCCGTATGGAGAAGTCCTCTCGTGTCCATCACCCACCAAGATCCAGAACAATGCCCAGGACGGACAGGGAGCGGGGAGCCCCATCACATCCAAGAAGGGCACCCGACAGGGCAGGTCGTCTCCCTGAGGCGCCGTCACTGAGAAAAGACAGGCCGCGGAAGGAGAGGCCGGACACGAAGGAGTCAAAGGTGGACCAGCAGACGGAAGTGAAGCTGAAATCTACAGTGGTGGACATAGACAGTGTGAGAGACGACGAGGCCAAGGAAGAGAATATGGGGCTCCTGGAGGCGGCAGAACAGGAGGACGGTGAGTTGGAGCCTGGAGGAAAAACTTGGCAATGTTGATGTAAAGCGTTCTAGGTTTGTCACAGCTAAAATTTAAAGTGAAACCTAAACAAAGCTTTTAGTCCATTTCAAAACTCACTTCTAGTTTTAAGTCTGTGTTAATCTGTTGGGGTTCTTCACGTGAAGCTCTGTGCGTCTCTGCAGGTCTGAAGCGGAAGAACCTGGGAGTGTTTGAGTGGCTGCTGATGGTCATGGCCTTGGCTTTGGTTCTCCTCTTCCTCCCTTTTTCCATCTGGTTCTGTATCAAAGTACGTACTGCAGCTCGGACAAAACGGAAACAAACATCACACAATGCTCTACTTCACAAAAAAGAGTGCAATGTCTTAATAATGTAACAGAAATTAGAATTATTTGTAGGTAGATGATAAACTACGCATGCAGTTTGCAGTCAGGTAACTTAACATGGAGGAAGTTTATGTTAGATCTGTTGTGAATGCGCTTTAATTGTTCACATTTCTCTGGAAACACTGATTTCGTCTTATTTTCACCTCAACAAGATTTGAAATATTTGCATAAGTGAGTGAATAAGTGAGTACAAATGTGTTGATGTCTCCGTGCATCCCTACAACGTGTTGCACAAAGTATTTGATAAAAGCTGATATTCTTGTGCTGTGACTGTTTGATGTCATTTTAATTTACAGGTAGTGAGGGAGCACGAGAGAGCCGTGATCTTCAGACTAGGTCACCTGCTGCGTGGAAAACCCAGAGGACCGGGTTTGGCACACTTTGTTAACTTTTTCACGCTCGTCTGTTTGCAGTGATTAGAAAAACGTATTGATCACGAAGATCATTCTCATCCTTGTGGAATACACTTTTTGCACAACAGACATTTAGACTTGTGAAAGCAGAGGAAACCCTCTCCATAAATGATGGTTCGGTTACAACAGTTGCTGCAGTGAATATAAACTTTAAGAAAATGGACGTAAATATTAACACTGACGAAATTAATCTAAAGTCAGAGTGGAGCTTTTTGTGGAGGTCCAGTCACTGATGAAGGCCAGGAGAAACAGCCATTCATTTTAATAAAAGTGAAATTGTTTAGTTTGATTACATTCAGGTTTAACACTCATGTTGAATTCCTGTTGGTTTCTGGATTGGGAGGTTTTAGGATAGTGATTATCAGTGAGCAATTAAACCGATAATATTGGTGAGAAATATCTGATGTCCAGTATTAAACAGACAAAGTATTATGGGTTCATGACAGAAGATTCACAACTGTGGCATCTAACATCTCACTGTCCTCTCCTTTGCTCTCCAGGCCTCATTTTCTACCTCCCGTTTCTTGATGTGTGTCACAAAGTCGACATCAGACTGAAAATGTTAAAGGTTCCTCCTCACATGGTACGGAACAATGCACGTGCACATAAGACATAGAAATATTCACATATGAAATCATAAATATCTGAAGTAGACGTGTGTTTCTCGTGAAGGTGGTGACAAAAGACCTGGTGAGGCCAGAGCTGAGTGCGGTGTGTTATTACCAGATAGAGAACGTGGCCGTGTGCTGTGCAGCTCTGTCCAGTCTGACCCCGGTGCTGCAGAGTCTGGTGCAGGCGGCGGTCAGAGACGTTTTCGCTCGGCACACATTCAGCCACATCCTGCTGCACCGGCGGAGGATCGGGGAGCAGATCAAGGTGGCCGCTGACTCAGTGGCTTGTCGCTGGGGCATCAGGGTGGAGAGAGCGGACATGTAAGACTATGTCTTCTTAGTTCATCTCTATTATGTAATTTGCCTTTTGTTGTAATTCACAAAACAGCAGGTGCAGGAAGAAGTTCTCAAACTTTTGAGAGTAAAACAATAATCTCGTTTTTACAATACAATCCTTCTGAAAAATGGATTACTTCCTGAAAAAGAATTTCCTTTGCAGCGAGTGATTTTTCCTGGTATGAAGTGATTTGTTGTGCTCTGTGGTCTTGCTGCTGACCGGGCCGGGTGGTGCTTGTGTTTGATTTTCTGTCAGAGATGAGCTCAGTTTTTCTGCCGAGCTCCAACAGAGTCTGTCTGCTGAGGCCGAGGCCAAGAGACAACAGCAGGTCAGAATGAGTAACGGTTTAATAATTCAACAACCATCGTTTTATACATTTTAGATACGGTGGTGGATTATAGCAGCATGTATTTTGAAAGGGTAAGAAACTGTCTCAAGGTTCTTCAGTCCTGCCAACTGAAGTCTTTCTTATCTCCAGGTAAAAGCAGCAGAAAGTGATACGGCTGCCTGGGATGGGTTCAGGGCCTCCCTCCGTCTCCTCCACCCCGCCTTGGTCCTGCCTCTCCCCCCAGACCTCCTCAATGTAAACTCTGACCTGTCATCCCTACCACCCCCTCCTCCTCCACCTGCTGTGGAAGTAGAAGGAGAGATGACAGCGGAGGACCGAGAGACAGACTCATCAATGATGTAACAGACTGTTAACAGATGACATTAATTTAAATGTGTAAGGTGAATGTGAGCTAGTGACTATCATCTTCTGGTCTAGTGTCCACAGATCTCAATCAAATGTTATAGACAAGAAATCAAGGTGAATTGGTTTGTATATTTGATCACAATCTGAGCTGGTCTACAGCACTGAGCTATGTAAATTACAAGTTGAGATTTAAACTCACATTTGACAAAGGAGAGGTGAAAAGTAGAAAAGTGTAGCCTTGAAACATATAGGATACCATATTAGAGCTGTTCTTACAATTTCCAAAGTCTAATGTACAATCGAAGTATCAAGTCTGATAATTCAATGCAACAAATCCACAAATAAAGTTCCAGAAAAGTTTCACTTCCTTAAATGTGTGCGGACACTTTAATTGTTGGATGGAAGCAAAAACCAGTTTGCATTTACATGGAATCAAAACACCAATGAGAGTAAACAAAACCACAGCAAGCCATGATAAATATGATAGCCTCTTGATAGTGCAAATATTTAATACTTGGATGTCATTGTTTTTTTTTTTTATTTTGTGTACTACCTCGGAAACTTGGGAGAGAGTAGATAGGCGTTATTGTTTTTCGAAGCTAGCTGGACGGCCTCAAACATACATACAGAGCTGCAGGGTGTTGTGATCACATGTCAGATCACCGTTTCTTGGTCTTTCTGCTTGGTGGTTTGGTTTGAGCTGTGGTTTTCTTTGGAGAAGCTGGCTGTGTCGCTGGTGGTGGGGAAAGCGACGGCGTTTTCTCTAACTCTGAAACACAAGCAGAGAAAAACATGTGCCACTTCTATTCTATAATGGTCCATAGTATTACTGACTTTTTGCACTAGATAAAAGTTAATGCGGGCGGCACAGTGTTGTCCTCCCGCCGTCCAAAGACATGCTCGTTAGGTTCATTAGTGATTCTAAATTGACCGTAGGTGTGAGATAGGCTGGAAAACCTGTCCAGGGTGTCCAATGACAGCTGGGTTAGGCCCCCCCCTCCCGTGACCCTCCAGAGGATAAGCAGTTAAAGAAAATGGATGAGTGGATAAAAGTTAATGCAGTTAGCTGCTTAGTTGCCGTACCTTCATCACTTTTAGGCTCCAAATTGGATCGTTCCGGCAGTTGTCTCTCCAGGTCACGAATCTTCTCCAGCGCTGCCTGCAGGTCTTCCTCAGCTTTAAAGGCTCGCTGCTCGGCAATCCTTACTCGTACCTCAGAATCGCTGCAGGACAACAGACGAGAAATTTGGCTTTGCACATGCACAAGTCCAATTTCTGAGCAAACAAGATTTCCATAAACACATATGTTTATTTCCATGCCACTGTTCTGATGGGACTTTACCAAATACAGTCCACTGAAGTATGTAAAAATATATTTTAACATGCTTGTTCTAATTATTAGGTGTTAGTGGACCAGGGCGGCTTCCCAGTTCTGATTGTGAATAAAAACGATCACTGTGACAGATAGCAGATGATGTATATATATATATGTATAAAAAGACAAAAAAAGTATTTAGGGCAATATTACAAAACTGTTATTGTTTGACAGGATAATACCAAGGTGAACTTACTGCAGTTCTTGCTGCAGTAATCCTACTGTAGTCAGATCATTAAAAGCTTTCTGAGATTCTTCTGTCGCTGGAGACACAACCAGCTCACCAGTCTGATAGACAGACAGACAGATGGTTAAAGGGACAGACAGTAAATTACAGGACTGACACCGATACTGAAAAGTGCCTAATTTAGCAGCCTGACCCCGTTGACGTGGACAGTGCTCTCTCCCAGCTTCCTTTGTGTGATATTTCCATCATAGTTTATCAGCTGCAACACAGGACTCTCACAAACTGCTGGCTCCCCCTGCAGGACGAGAACAGCACTGCTCAGCTTTAGTTAATCAGGTGAAGGTGAAGAAAGCCGTGCTCCTTTTACGAAACTCATTCTACAAGAGTGTATTTAATTCGGATCTGACGGACTGCAGGTGCAGCATAAAGTTTTTAATCACAAAATGTTTTACAGCGACACATCAAAGTCAAATTTATTTCAGACAAGTTCAGAACTGTAGACTTCACAGACACTACACTTATACTTGACAAACCTCTTTTTGTGTTTCATGACCTTCAGCAGAGTTCTGTGAAGAAATAAGTGTATACACAGAATCATCATAATTGCCAGACAATAATATGAATTTACTGGTTAAACTGGTTAAAATGCAGCAAATATTACTATAATACTTGTTCTTCAGCAAGAATAAACAGAAATCACACAATGCCTGATGTGACAATAAAACTTAACTATGTACATTTATTTGTTAACTTTATCCTCTAGTTAAGGGATATGGCATCTTACAACAGGAACTTCTTTACCAGTAATTGCCTCTCACTTCATTCGATCTTTCACTGGCTAGAAACACTTAATTCATAATTTGGATGTCTGCATATTCTTGTACAGTATGTCCAGTAAAAACAAAGTCTTAATTTATCTCTGCTGTGGTGACTAACCTCTCTCGATCCTTCTTTAACCTCATCTATGATCTCTTTCACCTGTTTGTCATTGTCTGTTGTAGGCCCTGCTGCAGCCTCCTCAGTCACCTGTAAACACACACACACAAATAAACAGGCATCATTAAAATCAGAAACACATCTACTTTTGATCCTGACAAAACGAAACGATTCTTTATCTCAAACATTGTGTTGAGTTGCTGACTCTCTCTCTCTCTCAGGATGCCAGCTCTAGTTCACTGTAGTATCAGATTTGATAACAAGTATAATACATGTGTGTATTGGAAATTAATCCTCACTGGAGTCTCCCTGCTGTCTGCTGGACAGTCTAGGACATCACTGCTGGAAGTGACCTGCTGGACAGGCATGTCTACAGGGCCACCAGGAACTTCTGATAGAAGTAATAGAGAGGTCTCCACCCATTCAACGCACTCCCTCTGAGAAAGGGATAAAAGGTTTGTAATTTAGAAACATTTCAACAGCACGGATCTTATATTACCAGTGATTCTATATACTTTCATATTTTAAATCAATGTCAAATCGTTATTTACCTGCAGCTTTCTGCACTCGTTCATCTCATTTTCACCCACTGCGTCTTGTGGATTGATGGAAATCTGCTCCTCCAGAATCAAGCTGCATGAGCTAAATGAAAACCAGACATTTTATGATGGCTCAGGTTTATTAAGAATGACACTGAGATGTGACAGTGAACCAGAATACACACAAACAGGACATCGCCTAAGTGGAATAAAGCTAGTTCAACTAAATGAGCTTTCTCTACTGTGACAAGTCAAAAAGTCCACTACGAAATGGTGTATTGCTCTCTGCAGTAAAAATCAGTGCGGCATTTGTGGAAGTTAACTTATCTTACTACACACTACTGTTACTTATAACATGCATATCAATAGGCAACACCGCCTGGTACCTGACGATATAGCTGGAAAGATAGTCCAGTTTCTTAGCCAGCATCTTGGCGTCCTCATCCAGAGTCTGTTGTGAGATGTTTCTAATGAAGTGTTGTTCTATTTTGTGATTCTGATCCTCGCTATTGTCGGGTAACATGAGGAGCAACAGATCCAACATCCAGCGAGTCTGAGCCATGTGAATAGAACCGACCTGGAGGGAAAGGAAACTCTAAAACTCAAGACACCACCATGTTTCTCTGCGGCAAAAATCTTTGAAAAACTAAAAATGTACTTAAATGACAGTTTTGAAAACTTTTCAAAACGCATAAACCCTCGCTTGACACTATTACTGAAGGTGGTCGATACTTACTTCCTCACAAAGTCTCTGGTTCTCACCCTCAGTGAATTTGGACAGGCTCGTTATGCAGTCATTCAATTTGTCAAACACATTTTCTGTCTCACTGCTGTTGAACAAACACACACAACAGAACATTTATAAAACTACAGAAAAATATGTGAATCTCTGAATGTAGGTGCATGCAATTTCAGTGTAAGGTGCATCTCTTTGTTATCTGCTAATTTATAAAAAAATGACATCTAAAGCATTTAGAATTAGTTGATAAAACCGAGGGTCTTGGTTCAGGATTTTCCAAAACTTAAAGTCTTAAGACAGAATGCATTAATGACCAAAATGTCTGTGATTACAGGTGAAAAATCTACTATCAAATATTTGTTGAGTTCCCAACAAAAGGTTTCTCTATTGTCTGATCATACCAAATGTTTACAAAATCAATTACAAAGTGTAGGTAAATGAGGCATTTCTCATTCATTAAATCCACTAAGACAAGGATTTGTTTTTAAATTGAAACTTAATATCACTGAATGAAAAACTTACTATATGTCAGGCTTGTTTTTGTCGTCTTTGTTCTCTGGATGTGCGATGGAGACGTGCTCTAAAATGTCTTCAGTCAAACTCTGCCAGTCATGTAGTGCTTTCTCCAGCTTCAGCCAATCAGAGCCAGGTGTCATTTCTCGTTGTGTAATCATTGCACCAATTTTGGACACCCAGGGCTCCATCAACCAGAGCAGTGACATGATCTGTCTGTGCATCCCTGAAACAGAATGGGTGGAATCAAGTTCAGCAATTTAGTTCATCCTTATTTTAAGGGCAATCTATCAGAGTAAGTTCCCAAAGAGCAAGAGACAGGGATTCAGTGAATACAGTTGGTGGCGTATCAGCTCTCACCGCTCTCTCCACTGACTCTTGTGTCCAGCTGTTTAAGGAGCTCAGATAGGACCCCCTCCAGCTCTCTGAGGGCCTGCTGGCCTACAGGGGGTTCTTCGGTAGGAGAGGGATGTCTTCTGAACAGCAGAAGGCTCATATCCAGCCATCGTTCGTGGATATTGCCAAGTTTGTCCAGAGTCTGCTGGCAGCAAAGCTGTTTTTCACCTTGGTATTCTTCACTGAGCAGTGCCAATATCTGCAGAACACAGAGAAAAACTTCAGGGCAATAAAATGAAAACCTGCCGCCTAAATGTAATCATACCCTCTAGATTTTTGGAACGATTTATAAAATTGCCAAAAATATTGCCAAAATTGTAACTATCTTATGAGACATAAAGTGAAAGGACTTATTCGCTGAGTGCCATCTAAAACCTGAGCAGAGCACTTTCCATATTTAATTTGTTTGCAGTTAAAAAAAGAAAGATTTTCAAACAGATGACAGCGGTGATCCACGGCAGACAGACGACAGCGCGGCAATGCAATTATGAGAGATGAGATAGATGAAGGTGATGATGTGATACGATCAAAACAGAGGGATGAGACAGATCTAATAATACATGATGACGAAGAGATTAATGTAGGAAGACTTCAAACGGATGATACATTAGATAGATAACATGACTGGAGTGAGGAAAACACAAATAACAAACACAATTAAACACACTGTCTTACTTTTGTCCACTGCCTCAAATCAGCATGAATCTTTTGCACTGATGCTTTGTCGTATTTTGGACACCTTGAAAATAGCATCATTCATCAACAGAAAATTACAAGTTTTCCTTTACTGACTGTGATAGTGTTATTGGTCTTTTAGCTTTCCTTACTTATTCTGTGCAGTGCAGAATGAAAGCCATTTGGAGATGCCTTGCTTAATGCCACTGATTTGTTCACACTGAGCATGCTCACTCTCCTTCAGCTGGGACATGAACGCAGTCAACTCCTCTTTCCAGTAGTCAGAAAGCTCCGTTATGAGATTAAAGTCTTCTGTATCCTACAAAAGAAGACTCACTGTCATTGCCGTGGAGTCCAACTGAACCAAAGAGTGATTTGATTCTGTGGCATCAAGTGTTAAGATGTAGGAGCAGCATTTTTACCTTTGAAGTGAGGAAAAGCAAGCAGTGTTCTGCTGTCTTAAACCAGCTTTGCTCACAGACATGGAGCCGATTAACCAGCTGCAGGTTCTTCACACTGATCACCTATAAATATATTAAAGCTTGTTGATCCTCCAATTCAGTCTGAGTCATTTTTAACTGTGGTTTTGATTCCACGACTAAAAATGTTTTTACTATTGCTACTGTTTATTCAGCGTAAAAACTGCATGGAGTCTCGCACACCTTTAGGGCAAGGCGGAAGGTGAGCTGGCTCCAGCAGTCTCTGTCCTCAGTCATCTGAAGCAGCTGAGCCTCAAGGCGAGTCCTCTGCAGCTCATAGAGCTCATGGTAACCCTGGACCACACTGACAAGAGCGCATAGATCGTTTGAGAGGTTTTGAACTGTTGCACTGCGTGCGTACTGAAGCTTCACTTAATCCCTAATGCCAAGAGAAAATGGTGGGAAAGAACTTCTTCCTTTTGAAGATCAATGAGACTCTGGAACTAAAAAAGGAATCCACTGAATGCATTACAAGGTGTCTGCCAAGTACTGTATAGACGTCACACATCCTTCTACATCTTTGGTAAAGGTGCAAATATACTACTAATCTATCACTCATTTTGACCTGATACTGTACTTTATAATTCTATTAAACTTTGTAATGTATCGGCTTAATGACTGAACTGTTAGTCAGACTGACTCTGAGTTGGTGTAAGTCTGCTTGAGGGCCTCAGTCAGCTGCCGGTGAGCGCACTCCGCCTGCTGGGAAACAAAGGCATCGTGGTTTCTGATTTTGGACAGTTCCCTGTGAAGAGAACACACACAAACCTGTTTCAGATTCTCACATTTCTAAAGCGTGCTTTTATTTACATTTCTTGTACTTATTATTTTCTCTTAAAACAAAATCGGTCCATCAACATGTCCCCGTACGACCTACGTACGTGCTAAGCTGCTGGATGGATGACTTGATGCGGTTAATTTCCTCCGTGAGGCGGCGATCCAGAGCTCGCTGCGCCACTGTCTCAGTGTGTAAAGCCTTGAGACGGCGTGGGATCCGATCCAGCAGGGACTGGTAGCGCTGTCTGGATAAATTTAACACATGAGCTGCTCAAACAAATACCCCCTGAAGTGTAATATGGGCCTTGTAAAGGTCATGAAACTCCGCTAACAATCGGTGAAGCTTTACCACTTACATGTGGGTGCTATTTCAATGAGTTGGCTGCTGACCTGAGCTTAGCAAGCAGTTGTCCTCTCTCTGCGCAGCCCACGCTGACCTGCCTGATCAGTTCATGGAAAACGATGTTGTAGATGTTCTGCTCAACCTTCACCAGCTCAAGGAGACCCTCCAGCTGCAGGACAAGTCAGTTTCATTCATGAACAGTTTGGTAGTCTTACTACAGGAAATGCTCCCCGTGGATCGTATTTTTGTCAGAGCAAATAAAAGATTCTTCATCATATTTTATAAATTGAGTGTGCAGTTATTTCCAAACACGCTGGTTTATTTTTCCTGACTATTTTTCTGTTTTCAGGATCACCACTGGTATGTTCATTTTTTAATTTAAAATCTGTGCCACTGCATATGATTCCCTGTACATGAATAGCGCTCAGAACATCCTGATGTAGTGTCTCTTTGACTGTCTGCTTACTTCGGAGAGCTCAGTAAGTTCCTCTTTCTGCTGATCCACTCCGGCCTCCTCTAGCATGTCATCCATCATCCTCATCAGCTGGACCACTTCCTTCCTGCCACTGGGCCTCCTGGACAAAGAAGACACACATAAGTCTCTGTTGCTACACATTTAAGGACTCCCTTGCCGACGTTCACATCTTATCTTATGGATGCTTTGCCTATCTAATTAAGAATCTGCAACATCATTAATTCAGTCAACAAAATCTCCCATGGCAGACTAGCCCACTAGGGCTACCCTGTCAGTTAGATTAATTTCTATACTTGGACTCACAGTGAGGGGAGGACTCGTAGCTTCTGTTCATCATCCTTCAGCTGCACTGTGAATGCACTGACAAAGAGAAACAACAGGGGAGGCGGCAGAAAAACTAAGCTCCACTTTGGCAAGCGTTACCACAATGCACAGTTAACGTGTATAGAGTGGACTGAATGTAATGAGGTGGACTCACTCCTCGTAGAACTCAAGGCTATGGATCCCTTTGTTTTTCACAATGTGATATTCGTCTGGGATCAACTTTTCTGAGATACTCAAGATCTGAAAGACAGAGCGTGATTATCACCTCACACCTTTGAAGGTGAATCATATTACTTTACATCTAATATATTGATATTGTGCATATTTCAAACATTTGAGCAAGCCTCCAAGTTACTGTTTTACTATTAGACTTATAATCAATAAAACATGGAAGTTAATAACAGGCACATTCTTGTGCACTCTTTATACATAAGGGTTACAAGGCCAGAAAGTCAGTTGGAGGACCTCACCTGTGTGTCGCCATTCTTATCAGTCAGTGGTGGAAGGGGCATTGTCTTCTTCTGGGATACCGCATCACAAAGGAATGAAATATCCCTGTATGGTCACCATCCATTAATAAAAAAAAAAGATGTTAATTATTATCCTTAGAGTTCATCTGCTGACTGCAGAAAGACAAATTCTGTCGCCCTGATTACAGATTAATTCTCAGATTGAAAGAACAGAATTTTAAAACATGTTTAAAACATTTTTGACAAATCCAAATCACTACTTTGGCTCCAAGTGAGTTATAAATATGTCTAGATAAGAAAACAACATATACTTATGCTTGCAAATAATGACTAAACACCACTCTCCAGTCCAAGCTGCACATTCACAGAGACTTCACAGTTGCAATAACATACTTCATGTGGCAGCATATGTCTCACTGACCTCCCAGCTCCAGTCAGGGACGTCGGCTGCTCCAGGAAGTATTTGTATTTCTTGCGTCCAAGTGGATGATGCCAGACTGCATCTGGTCGTCTGATTCCACAGCTCTGTTTGTATACAAGGTGAACGTAAGAAACTGATCACAACAGCCATACAGGAAGGCAAATGATCAAGGTTTATGATCTGTTTTTCAAAGTTAACCAGTCTGATGTTTTTAGAAGATTTTAGAATAATTCATAAGAATTAGATTTTAAAAGCCCCATGTGACACATATCAGTCAATGGAGTTTTATAGTTTTATGTAGAATGTAGAAGGATTACATATCAGTCACCCCAATATAGTGGATTGGGGGTAAAGTGCATCCTCAGAAAGACACTGGACACAAAATTTCTCCTGGTGTGTGCATATGGGAAAAATGTAAGTCATCCTGAAGAAACTTAAAGGTACATGTCAAACAATGTAATGTACTGTCGTGTAGATGGGGTTGAAGGTACCTCACAGTGCCGACTGTGTGCATTCTTCCCCAGCGTGCTCTTGTTGCAGACGGTGGAGGTGAGGCTAACCAGAAGCTCATGTGGGATGATCTGGTGTTTGACAGGGGGAGGCGGCGTCTTCCTGCTCTCCGTTGGGACAGGAATAGTCACTTCTGCCACTGAGAAAAATAAATTAAAACTTGAACAAACCAGCAGGATGCATAACTTTATAACCTTGATATAATGGGATGCTGTTTTTCTTGTATAATGCACAAGGACTGAGATAATGCAACCCTTTTTTATGTGGTTTATCACAACCTTTGGAAAATATATTTCTTCTATACTATATTATTATCATGTATATATTTAATCCAGAAAGATAAAAGAGGCATTAAGGAAAATGAAAAGCATTTAAATACCCCAGATAACTTGTGAGGTTTCTCAAACTTTGGCACACAAAGTTATATTTATTAGTGATATTTCTACTGAACTATAATTTGGAGAAAAGCAAGAAGGGATAACACAACTGACTATTTAAAAAAGTAAATGGTGACTTGTATTTATCTTCGAGAGAAGGAGTGAGTTTTGTTTTGTTTGTTTATCTTTAGCCCCATTAGCACTGCTATGCTAAGCTAGCTTCTTAACGTCACCTCTGCCGTCCAGCACCATCTCCGGCCTCGATATACTCGGCGCCGAACTGGCTCTAGTGGACGCAGACATCCTGGACTCCCGGCGAGGGCGTTACACTGAAGTTCTGAGGAAGAAAATCGCCAACTCTGATAAAGTCATTGGGGCGAGAGGCTCATTTTAGCTGTCAAAACGTCTCCCCCACTCGCTGGGCTTCAACTTCCTGGTTGCGTTGCTATGGAAACGCGTGGACGCTCACGTTTGATCGTTTTACGAGACAAATGGTGCCGTTTGTTTTGTGATTTATCCTTAATTTAGGAACAATATAGACAAAAACTCTTTTTTAATTTTGAAATAATACTATTACTAGAAGAAGAGTCTACCTATAAAATTATATCTAGTCATGCGTTATAGTGAAAACAAACGGAAATCACGTTCAGTTTACTTTGGCTTTTTAATCGGCCAAATGAAAATATTAGCTTTATTTTTTATTATTTTTTTTAATGTATATTACATAAAACAACGAATGTGATAAATACTTATTTTATTATTAATAAACAAAATACGTTCATTAAAAAAAAGGTTTCCTATTCTAATTTGTGTCTCTGTTTTTTTTTATTTTTATTTTTTTTATTTAAATTTTATTTTTATTTAATAATTGATTTGAAGGATATGAGACATTAAGATTTTATTTAGCTTTTTTGCAATATGCTTATAATATTAGATAATATTAGAGTACTTTCATAAGTTGATATTTATTTTTTGCTTTATGCATCACCTAATACTATTAAATAAAACAGAAATAACATATTTTATTTTATAATACTATTTATTACTTATTACAATTTATTTTTATTTATTTTTTGGCCAAAACTCCCTCCCATCCTTGTCATCCGTCACAGCTCTGGTGGGTGGGTTGCGGGGGTGGGTGGTGTAGCCCCTGTTGAACGCCTCGCTGTAGTCTGTTTCATTGCATGTGTGATGGAGGCTCTTGATGGTGCTCCAGCCAGAAGAGAAGTGAGCATCAAGTGGATCTGGAGTTGACATACAGCTGAGTCTCCGCAGGCAGAAAGACGCAGGAGCAGAGAAGAGAGATCCGCATCTGACGAGACTTAAAAAAACACGACGAACAGGATGATTTCCTGTCGTGATTATGGATTTAATTCGCTGTCGTACTTTTGAGTTACTTGCCTTCACTGTTCTCGTCTCATCACTGTTTGCGGTCGATGGTAAGTGACTGCTTCTTTGACCCCCAGTCTCACTCTGAGGTTTTCATTTTGCTTTTGTTTATTATCATGCTGTAGGATATAAATCAGGGGTTTCTGCATTTGTCCTGTTTGAAAACAGAGTTAGTTGATTGCATTTTTTCCTTGCATGATGCATTATTTCTGCAGCCTGCATTTTATGAACACTTTCATGCAAACATAAGAAGCAATTCAAACTGTTTAAAATGTGACTCCATCTTCTGCGTGTTGTTGAGTGCATTTGCATTTTTTAACCAGTCCATGCTTGGAATTTCAATTACAGTACTGTGAGATGACATCATTGCCTGTGGTGAGTGAAAATCTAAAGATGTCTAAAAGAAGAAGAAAAAAAAAAAGATCTGTCAATGGGGGGGAAGCATTGTGACCCGTGAAGGGGTGGAGGGGGGGTTGGGCTGTGTTTGTGGACAAGTGATGGGACAAAAGGAAGACATGACTCTGTGGCGCTCAGAAATACCCAATAGCAACATGTCCTCTTATCACCACCGGAACAAATGCACAGACGCATACAGCAGCAACATGCATCAGTCCCGGAGGAGATGTCAGGTGGCCCCATATGTGCCATTCGAGGACGTCCTGATAGGACCAAAAACAAAGACCCTTCAATTCCATTTGCATATGAAAAAGGCCTTACTGCTGTGATGTGAGAGGGGATGTGTGCTTGGCTGGAGATGGGTCTCGAATGAGCAACAGACCCGACTCTGAATCCTCTGAACTCAGGGGAATACTGAATGAACAGTGGGTCCAGTAAAACAGGCACCACCACCACCTGCTCTGGTTTCCTTTAAAACACATGTAGGTTTTTATACTTATAAGAATGAATGTGTCTAATTTAATCTGGTTTATCCGTGTTGTAGTGAGTGCTAATATAAGCATATGGTCAGCTCGTCGCCACTTTATCTCCATCATACCCACGGGGCATACGGCCCAGACCTCAGTCACACTGAGTCCAAGTCTAGACGTGTATAAGCTGCTGCTGGAGAACCCTACCGGCTGTCTGTGAAACTGATTGACCTCCACAAATGACAGAAGATGGCGTCTGACTTGGGGCGAGATGGAGCCCCAAGTGTAATTACACTCCTCTCCGTCTTTATAGCCTCTCAGCCTGATTGTGCTCTTGACGGCTGATTGCTGTGTCTGATTACTGGAACATCTCTGTTCACGTCACCACATTTGAGGCCTTCAGCATCATAATGATTCTGAATCCTTATTTCTACCCGGCATGTAAAACACTTTCAAGTACTGCCATCCAATATCCATATACTGCTTTCAAGGCTTTTAGAGATGTCGTGCAGTCTGATTGTCATCTAATAGAAGAAAGCCTTGAGCTGATCTGAAGCCTCCTTTTTTTTTTTTTTTTTTGTGGTGTCATGCCTCTGTGTACCCTCACGCACATTCCACGGATTACAAGGATCATTGCCTCCGCGCCGGTCCCATTTGTTCTGCCTGGAGTATGCCTATTTTGAGATGCCTCGCCCGCAGCTATTTATCTTTGATGCTTTCTCGCATATGTAAGAGCTGCGGGGGAACGGGTCTCGCGGCAGACGTGATGTATGATTTTATGAAGCGTGAGGATGAAAAGCAGCGCTTCATCAGAGGGTTCAGGTTCTTAGGAAGTTTGGTTTTGCAGGTCGGTGTGGAACGGTTTTAACTTTCAAGGATTACCTGCACGTTAATCCACTGTACAAACGTATGCAGAATTTAGACAAGATATTTTCATTTAGTGTGGGAGGCGGCACAGTGGAGAGGTGGTTAGCACTGATGCCTCACAGCGAGAAGGTCCCGGGTTCGAATCCATGGGCCGACTGGCCTTTCTGGGTTCTCTCCAGGTACTCCGGCTTCCTCCCACCGTTCAAAGACATGCTTGTTAGGTTCATTGGTGATTCTAAATTGGCCGGTGTGAATGGTTGTCTGTCTCTCTGTGTTAGCCCTGTGATAGACTGGAGACCTGTCCAGGGTGTACCCCACCTCTCGCCCGATGACAGCTGGGATAGGCTCCAGCAGACCCCGCGACCCTTAACAGGAACAAGTGGTTACAGAAGATGAATGTTGTGCATCAATGGTTGAAGTCGTACGTGTCCAATGAGACAGAAATCACTAAAATGCAAATGACCTTAGAAGTTTGGTTTATTAAAAAGTTAACAAAAACACAAAAGTTAGATCATAAACTATTTAAAGTATAATTTAACTTCAGAGAGTGAATAAATTATAAATAATAAACCATTCTTTAACTGGAGAACAATGTTTAAGACACACACATTAAATCATATACAGTCTGAGAACTGCTGTGCTTCATTGTTGTTACTGGAGAGGATCGAGTGCTGAGCCTCTAATTGTTATTTATATCATGTGCTGAGTGAAATGAGACCCTAGACCCGGAGCTCTGACAGTGTGTTGTCTAACGTTCTGCTAATCAAAACACCCCGCGACGTGTAAAGGAATAAATATGCCTCGAATCTCTAGTTGGATGCAGTCGCCATGGAAATAGATTGGATGCTAAAGCCAAACAGTGGAAGTAGTTACCGTGGCAGCCAGCCATGACGTCTTGAGAGGCCCTTCATTTTAAATCCCTTGTAGCGACAACTGCTTGCCAATGTTTTTATCAAAGCTAAAGAGCGTCGTGCCAGACTATCAAGAGCTGTTCCGCCAATGTGCACTGGTGCAAATAACTGTTGTGTGGTATAGAGAGAAGTGTATCCTAAGGGCCACTAGTAATGATGCCAAGTGATGTTAACAATTCAAACTGTGATGTGTCTTTTAGGTGCATCCCCTGAGAAGCTGCCTCCAGCCGTGGACCACTGCTCCCCAAACCCCTGCCAGAACCGGGCACTGTGTCGAGTCCGCGGCGACGGCTTTTCTTGCTTCTGCGTGCCGGGTTTCCAGGGCGCCCGCTGTCAGATTGACGTGAATGAGTGCGTGTCACAGCCCTGCGTGAACGGAGGCACCTGTGTGGACAAAGTGGGGAGATTCTCCTGCCTGTGTCCTCCTGGATTCACCGGTGAGCGTCTGCAAAGCATCTAAACTAGCTTTGTGATGAGGTGTTTGTGAGATCAAGGGACATTTTAAATTCACAGAGAAAACAGCATGTGCATGTTAAAGTTTGCTGCTTCACTCTAGAGCAGGGGTGTCAAACTCAATTTTAGTTCAGGGGCCTCATGCACCCCAGTTTGATCACAAGGGGGCCGGACCAGTAACTTATGATCCAGATTTTTCCCTTTGTTTTAGTGCAAAGAAACTGTTTACATTTAATGAACAACCTGACGTCTCTTAAGTGCAATATCGGTGCCATCTGCTATTTAGTTCTGCGTCTCAATGTTGTGTTACATCCACGACTCTTACAAAAACAATGCGCCCCCTAGTGGACTAATTAGGAATAGCAGTTAAATTGTTCTATGTTAATTCATCCCGCGGGCCCGATGGGACCCTCTTGCCGGGCCGGGGTTTCGCCCCACGGGCCCTGCTTTAGAGTTGATTTATAAAGTGTCTTAAATTGTTGAATGTGTTTAAATATATGCCTCTCGCATTAAACGAGTTCCTTCCAGGCTTCAGCCAAGTCCCTCTGAGAGTATAGCAATGAACCATGAGCTCTGAAGGGTCAGGAAGGGCATCGCAGTGTTTTGAATCTCACTTAATCTGTCTACTTTAATGAAGTGAGCTTACTGATGAGTCACTCTGCTGAAAGGTGACTTAAACTAGGTTGATTGCGTGTGAGGGATTCACATGAGTTGTTCACAGAGCGGCTTTTATTGGACTTAAGCAGCTAAAAGTTTATTTTTCCTTGTGTATTCAGTCACGTCATATTTCTCCCACATTGCGTGAAGGTGGACTTTATTTCAGAACAACAGAGATGGGATACTTTGAAGAATATACTGTAATGTACTGAATATACTTTTTATGTTTGGCATCCGTAGAGTGGAAGAAAAAAGCCTGTCCGTGAGATAAAAAAGACCAATCCACACATGATCACAGTCTATCCAGATAAAAGCCGCACTCATTCCTCACCCTCTGCCCTCCGTCTGCGTAGCGGCCTCACCTGCCCCCCTGACATCTGCGCTGCTTTGATTTTTCACAGGGGCCACATGCCGGGTCCAGATTGATGAGTGTCAATCACGGCCGTGCCTCAATGGAGGCGGTTGCCACGACTACGCCGGCAGCTTCTCTTGCACCTGCCCGCCCGGTTTCCAAGGACACCGCTGTGAAATCGACACGGACGAGTGCCAGGAGGAGCCGTGCCAGAACGGGGCGCTGTGTGTAGACGGGGTGAATGAGTGAGTAGACCCCAGTCTTTGGGTTACACAAAGATCTGACTGTGACCCGCAAACACAGACTGTACAAGCATCGTGTTAATGTGATTCATTGTGAATGTGTGTCAGATACAGCTGTGACTGCTCTCACACAGCCTTCACTGGCCGACACTGTGAGACGCCGCTGCCACCGTGCTACTCTGAACCCTGCTTTAACGGCGCCACCTGTAAGGACGACCAGGGTAACTACACCTGTGAATGCTGGCCTGGTCGGTAAAACACCTTTCTTTCTAAATGAACTGGGAAATTAATATATTTCTGATTTCAAGGTTCATGTTTTAGGTGATTGAAATGAGACACTGGAGGTAAAATACAGGAATAAGAAATTAATTTGGAGAGAAAACTTAAGTGAGACACAAGAAAAGCAAGAAAATAACAGTGGATGAATCATGCGTATAGCCAAATGAAACTGATATAATTGTTAACATTGTGTGGGATACACTTAGACGAAACAATCTGACTCTGTTACCTAACGTACACCGATCAGCCACAACATTAAAACCACTGACAGGAGAAGTAAATAACAGTAATTATCATTTGGACCTGGCATTCATTCATGTGGATGTTACTTAGACATGTAGCACCCACCTAGACCAGACCAGGCACCCCCACCCCATAGCAATGACACTCCTTGATAGCGGCAACCATCCCCAGCAGGATGCAAAAAAAAACAAAAAAAAAACATGAAGAACAGCACAAGGTGTTGACCTGGCCTCCAAATTCACTAGATCCCAAACTGATCAAGTATCTGTGGGATGATCCACAGAGGCCCCTCCCCTAAAATGCCCCCCCACTAACAACATTCTGTTGCCAGACACCACAGGACACCCTCAGAAGGCCCATGTCCATTCTCTGATGAGTCACCACTGTTTTGCATTCACGAGGGAGACCTACACAATATTACGAAGGTGGTCATAATGTTATGCCTGATCGATGCATATTGTTGATCTTATAATATTATTAGCTTCTAAAACACTCTCTGCTTCCTCATTTCAGGATTTGAGGGCCGTCACTGTGAGACCGACATCAGCGAGTGCAGCAGCGGCCCTTGCATGCACGGGGGCCGCTGCATTGAGAGGTCGTGGCAGACCTTGTATGGCGTCGAACCGCTGCTGCCTGAACACTATGACCGGCGACACGCGGCAGGTTTCATCTGCAGCTGTCCTCCTGGAACAACAGGTAGTTTGCTCTGATTACACTGAAGTGAATGAATTACATAGATTATGTATCACCCAGTAGTCAGTAGTTTGTGGTACACTGTGCGGTTTATAGGAATTTCTGGTTTGATTTGGAGAATGAGCCGTTTGAACAGTGAGGTGATAAGGTTTATTTTAATTAGGGATGCTTTGCTATTAGAACTGGATTTTTCCTACATGACAGGAGATATTACAGTATAAAAAGACAGATTAAATACAATTACAGATCAGGCAACAATACTTTAGCCTGCTTCATTAATTCAGCCACTATACTACGATGTCAGGTCATCAAACACCTAATGTAAAGATATTTAAATAACCATGACAATACATTATCAAGAGAAGCTAACAAAATAACATTAGAAAAGTACATTATTTAACTTCTATCTGTTCTGGACTCATAATGGTTTTAAAGGGAAAAGTGATCAAATGATGGGATTATATAACTTCCTGGGCGTATCTAGCAGAATGAGAGGCTGTACAGTGCATAGATATGTGTGATTTATTTTACGATTTACATTTACATTTATTAATGTACATTTATAATGATTATACTCCATCCATGTTTGCAGTCATCTTTAGCTTTTGGAGACAACTTAGTGCACCCAGATCACAAAAAAACTAAATAAAACATCTCGCTAATGGCGTCTTATCATGCAGAGTTGTACCAGATACGTGCAGATAAACAGCCACAGGTGTAAATTTATGAATTCAGGAACTTAAACTTTTATTAAAGGCAAAAAGCTTTGGATTTTTATGAACTAACCCTTTAAATGCAATCCAGCTTTGCCAGATTTGGACATTTCATGACGTTGGTGCCCCCCAGTGGTAGCAGTAGAAAAGACACAGTGGCAGAGAGTAATATAATTTTCAGTGAAATGCTGTTCTTTAGCTATAAACCTAAACCATTACAATCTGAGCCACAGTCTGAGGCTGTTTTCACATTATCCCTGATTCGGTTGTGTGTGCTTGATCGGGAAATAATTTTAAAATCTGTGCAAAGGTCTTATATTCAGTCACATTCACATATAAAGAGTAAGAGGTTTTGATTTGTTAGTGTTTTGGCGGCTTCTTCCGCTTACACAAGACCTGATCTAGGAGCGCAGGTACGGCCGTGAGCTGTTGCCTGCTGAGAAATGTGTTCTAAAAATTGACTCTCTGCCAGTCGCCAGTGGCTGTGACTCAGTGAGGTGGCCAAATAGCATTAGCTTAATCCCCCAGGATCTGGCTTTGCTGGTCTCCTGACTGGAGCCGCTCAGCCCTCGGTGGTTTTAGAGGAGCAGACGAGGAGCAGAACCTCCACGGGGCTGACCTGTACACACACACACACACACTAACTAATATGGTGCAGTCGGACAAGTTTGGGGCTGGTCTGGGGGAAACTGCGACGGCATGATGTGGACACCTGCACCATGGATTTGGGGGATTTTGTTGCTTGGAACAGGTAACAACAGAACTTACATAACAGCCAATGATTCATGTTCTTTCTTTTATAGTTCCTTGCTGCCTCCTTCCTGGTAAAACAAGTAACCTGATGGCTGATCATACTTCACAGAATCAACAATACACCTGTCGTTACTTCATTTTGGCAGCTTATTGTACTACGGAGATATTTGAAATGCTGGTAGTGCCTGTAGCGTTAGAGCTCTCACGCAGATTTCTGGATACAAATAGACAAACACAGCTGAGGGTAATACCAGGAGTTCCAGGTATTTGGGTGGTGCAAAGACTAAACACAACACAGCTGCATAAAGAACAGAGTTTAATGCTTGACAGTATGAGGTCAGGTTGTGCTAACTCGGCTACATGTGCATCAGGGGTCATCCAGACCTTAGTAGCTAATTATGAAAAACGTGCTTGCTGTTAAATACGTTTAAGAACATTTGCCTGACTTTTATTATATTCCTCCGTCAACAGGCTCCCTCTGCCAGGAGGTGATAAACCATTGTGAGTCCAGCCCGTGCCAGAATGGGGGCAGATGTGAGAGCAGCGTTGGAGGCTACGTTTGCCACTGCCTCCAAGCGAGTCACCACGGCGTCCCTTACGGGGGCGCAAACTGTGATGTGAGACTGGTGGGCTGTGAGGGCCACGAATGCCAAAACCAAGGCTCCTGTTCTCCCTTCCTGCAGGACGGGACTCACGGCTACACCTGCTCCTGCTCCCCGGGGTACACCGGACACCTCTGCAACACCCCCACCACTTTTTCCTTTGAACGCAGAGGCTATCTGCTGCTGCAGAGTCCCCTGGTGGATGCCGAAGTGATGTGTAACATCACCCTGAGCTTCAAGACTGTCCAGCCCAGAGCGCTGTTGTTCCAGCGGAACGCCACGGGGCTGCTGCTCAGCTTGGAGCTGGAAGAAGGCCAGCTGCGTCTCACGCTGAGGAGCGACGCCTTAACGGGGGCCGAAGCTGAAAACCTGCATCTGGTTTTGGAGCTTCCACACAATGTCACCGACGGAGAGTGGCATTCCGTCGAGGCTTTGCTTGGAAACTCGGCGCTCAGCCTTAAACTGCTGGATGGCGCCGGGAACTGTGCGAAACAGTCCTGCCACAAGGCGACCCCGGTCCAGAGCTCCCTGACCGAGTTCGTGACGCTGCCTCAGAACACTTTTATCGGAGGGAAACCTCAGCACTCTGCATTTCCTGCGTTCATCGGCTGCATGCGGGATGTGTTTGTGGACTGGCAGCTCGTCGTCCCAGAGGAGTGGCTGAGTGATTCGGTCGTTAATGTGTCCCCTGGCTGCAGCCACAGGGACCGCTGCCTGGATGTGCCTTGCCAGAACAGAGGACAGTGTGTAAACCTGTGGCAGAGCTACCAGTGCCGGTGTCCAAGGCCTTATGAGGGGCATGACTGCGAGGAGGGTACGTTAACGGCTGTGAAATAACAGGCGTCAACAGGGGGAGGAACTGGAGGGTGCACAGTTTAAAAATTAGGCTTTGCTTTAATGTAAATTTACAAACCACACAAGCAACAAAATCTGAATAAACATCTTATGAAACACCAAACTCATATATAGGACAAGAGTCGTTCAGCTTTAAGCTAAATCAATTAATTGATTGGAGGAAAGAGGTCACATTAAACTGAGTTAGTGGCTAATTAAATAACATCCTTAGCTGCCGATGTGTAGCAGAAAATAAGGGTCAGAGATGAGGCCAATCACGCGCCGTGGTTAAAGGACAGAGGCAGAGATCCTCTTATCAGATGCACCGGATTAAGGATATAAAGGATTCTATTTTGGAAAGAGTCACAACATGCAATGAAACGTCACACTGTTCATTAGCGAACACCGCCGCAAGCACATCAGAAACTCAATCACTAATGTGACCGTGGCAGTTTTTTCAGCTGCAGATTTCTCCGCGGTTTGGTCTGAAAACATTAAAGAGTTCAGATGTTCCAGCCCGGATATCTTTAGCCTTTTGAGTCCGCCAAAGAAGATTACGGATGTCTGGCGGGACGCGTCCGCACGCTTTCACTCACATGTGCACGATCCCAAACGCCCACACAGACACACCAAAGCTTTTTATAAGCCAGATGCTCTATCTACGCCCTTTTTTTTCCTCAGTGTCCTGACTGTTTAATAAAGTGACCAACCCACAGTGGAAAGTGCTGACAGTGGACACAGAACATGTCCTCCATGAGGGCTGGTGGCTGCTTACATTTCTTCCTCCTGTGCTCGTTGTTTAGGGAGCATAGACTGCTGCATGCTGCTTAACATTGTGCAAAAATCAAAAGTCAAAGTCAGCTTCATTGTCAATATGTGCAGCACATACACAGGAAGTCATTATCCAAAGGTCTATAATGCTGGTTTCATAGAAAATATTTTGGTTCTTGATGAAAGTAACCCTCATTTCATACTCTTGTATTGGTTTCAAAGAAAGGTTAAGATAGGTTTGACCCTGACGCCACCTCATCTCACTTTTTCTCGTCATCCTTATCTTTTTGCAGAGCATGTGGCGGCTCGCTTTGGGAGCGACGACTCCAACAGTTACGCAGCGTTCACCGTCACCGACGACCTGGGCCACAACCTCTCCATCTCCCTCTTCCTGCGTACGCGGAGGCCCGGTGGACTCCTCCTGGCGCTGGCCAACGGCACCGGCCAGTACCTGCACATGTGGCTGGAGGACGGCAGGGTCGCCGTCCAGCTCGACAGCTCTGAGGGCCTGAAGGCGGAGAGCGCCGTAGACGACGGGGAAGTCCACTTTGTGAGCGTGGAGGTGGCGGACGGTCGCATGACGCTGAACGTGGCGGCTCAGACGCAGGCTGATGTGGAGGTTAGGACGGTCAGTGTCCAGGCGGGTGACATGGTGCACGTGGGAGGTTTTCTGGAGAGCGGGACGACTGTGGATTTTGGTGGATATTTCAAAGGCTGCATCCAGGACCTGAGGATCGGCGACAGGAGGCTGCAGTTCTTTGGGCTGGACGCCTCAGTGAGTTCATATCCTCTGGAGCTCATGGAAAATGTGACTGCTGGCTGCTCTGGAGACAACGTCTGCAGCGTGAGTGAACACCTGGGACACAGACACAGACCTGTCTCTTTTACTCTAGAACAGAAATAATAATTAAACTATTTCAAATAAGAGCAGAAAATTGATAAATAATCGACTTCTCCTTCCACTCTCAGAGTAATCCATGTCTAAACGGGGGCATGTGCTTCTCCAAGTGGGACGACTTCACCTGCACCTGCCCCCCCAGCACGTCAGGGCGGCGCTGTGAGGACGTCAAGTGGTGTGAGCTGTCACCTTGTCCCGCGGATGCCGAGTGCCGGATGCTGAACCAGGGATATGAATGTAAGTGGCCTCCGGGAAATCAGAGGTAATACAATCAGAGCAGTTTTGTCTTTAAATCACTGAATCTTCAAATGAAGAACCAGACAAAGGTCAAGCTGCAACATATTTGTGTCCATAGTTTCTTGAATTTGCCTTTTGATATTGTATAGTTACATAAAATCCCTTAAACCCAGGATTATTTATCAGGAAATACACGTTACGTAGTCTTGATCTTGTTTGTGGAATTAATCATTACTGTCTTAATTGGCCACTTTGTAACCGAGGGTTATATACCGGCCTCAATCTGTCCACACAGTCTTCCGTATATGCTTCGTAAAGACGGATTGGTTTGAGACCAGCTTATCCTTTTTTTTCTGGGATTAGTGATGATCCGTAGTGTCTCCTGTCTCCGTCCCCCGCCCCAGTTAACATCATAAGAAGAAGAAGAAGTCAGTACTTGGTGAATGCTTTAACAAACAAGTGTATCTCCTGATCTGCATCCAGGTTTCTCCAATGCAACTTTCCTGAACGAAAGCACCGTGTTGTCCTACCGGGGAAACGGCCACATATCCCGCAATCTAACCAACATCTCCCTAAACCTGCGCACGCGGAAGCGCAACGCGGCGATCCTACACGCAGAGAAGGGCACGGCTTTCATCACCGTCTCCATCCAGGACGGCTTCCTCTTCGTGGAGCTTCAGAGCAGCTCTGGGGGTGACGGCGAGGCGGAGGAGGGAGGAGGAGGAGGAGTGTCCACGGTCAGCCTCAGCAGCAGGAGGAGCGTCAGCGATGGCGAGTGGCACGGCGTCCACTTGTTCATGGCAGCGCCGTGGATGCACACCTCTCTGTGGACCTTGGTCCTGGATGAAGACATTGAGGAAGCAGTTACCTCCAAAAGACAAGGAGGTAGCTTGGACTTCCTCAGACAGGGAGTGGACATCTTCTTGGGGGGCTTGTCCCCTGACATTGGCTGGTCCCTGGCTGGTTGCCTGGGCACTGTGGAGCTGGGCGCCATTGCTCTGCCTTACTTCCGCTCCTCAGATGTGAACCTCCCGCGCCTTCAGGAGGAGCAGTTCATCCAGACGTCACCTCATCCAGCGCTCCCCGGCTGCGGCGGGGCGTCCGTCTGCGAGCCCAACCCCTGTCTGAACGGCGGGGAGTGCCAGGACCTCTTCAACGCCTACAACTGCAGCTGCGCCGAGGGCTGGGCCGGGAGACGCTGCGACTTCCTCCTCGACACGTGCGCTTCCGGCCCCTGTGTTCACGGCAACTGCAGCGTGCACGGGCTGACCTACGAGTGCAGCTGCGAGTTGGGCTACGCGGGCGTGCACTGCGAGGAGGAGGTGGACGTGTGTGAAAACCACCTGTGTGCACACGGAGGCACCTGTCTGCACGGGCCAGACAGGTACGCCTGCCTCTGCGCTGAGAACTACACTGGACCCCTGTGCAAGTAAGTTCAGGTGTTTGCTTGATAAACGAACGGCAGGACGGTAGAATAGTCCTTGGGCGGCACAGTGGAGTGGTGGTTAGCACTGATGCCTCACAGCGAGAAGGTTCCGGGTTCAAATCCAGGCCGACTGGGGCCTTTCTATGTGGAGTTTTCTCCGGGTACTCCAGCTTCCTCCCACCGTCCAAAGACATGCTGGTTAGGTTCATTGGTGATTCTAAATTGGCCGTAGGTTTGCATGTGCAGTGTGAATGGTGTTAGCCCTGAGATAGACTGGAGACCTGTCCAGGGTGTACCCCGCCTCTCGCCCCATGACAGTTGGGATAGACTCCAGTGCGCCCGTGACCCTTCACAGGACAAGCAGTTACAGAAGATGAATGACTGAATGAAATTGCGCCAGATCATAACAGAAGTCGTTTAAGATTACCTTTCCTATAGACCAGGTCTAAACCTCGTTCTTTTTTTAAAACAAACTAAATAGCCTTATGTTATGCGTCTTATTTACAAGACGCCATGTCTTTCTGTCTTTACACGATCGTACGTTTACAATTCTCTGCTCTCTCCATCAAGCATGGCGAGAGTTTCGCCCAGAGGCATGGACATCAGAGAATATGTCGCGGCAAAACCATGATAAAAAGCCAAAATACTGTAGAATGAATGTACGATTCAACAGTTCAAATGTCCATCTGCATCAGAAAATAGAAACCTCGCCCCCTCAAAGCTGCAAACCTGGGGGGAAACACTGGTATCCGATTAGAAACGCTTCCAAAACACGACTTTCTGTCTTTGAACAGCACTGAAAGCTTAGTTAGTGAACAGGAAAAGCACAAATAAATGCTCCAAAATGTCACAGTCAAGGGACCGAGCGAGCAGCACAAACAAGAATCCTTCACTGTAAATGTCTCCACGTCTCTGCCTCTGTTCAGCATTTCCACCACGCCCGCACCGAGCGCCTCAGAAGCCGCATTTCTATTCTAGTGTCATCCAGAAAAGGCCTCAGTCTGCCGCGGTGTGTGTCTCACTACACAGGGCCCTCTGGTTCGGCGCCAGTTTCCTTCCCCTGTCATCTACCGTTTGCCTCGGAGAACCAGCAGGGGGAACGCCTCCGAGCATTTATCCTGTAAACACGCAGCCTCTCGCGTTTTTGCCTCCTTTGCGCGAGCGAAAAAACCTTTGCAAGTGTCTCCGCCACCAGTCAAGCGATCTCCCTTTTCGCCGGGAACATCCGCGCTGTAAAGTTTTCATCAAAAAAAATGACTTGCCTCTTTTGTTTGTGCCTCTTTCTTCCTCCGTTCACCACCTCTCCTTTCTGTTCCTCTTGCAGTGAGCGCGTTGAAGAAATTCCGTGGTACATTGTTCTCAGGAATATGTGAGTCTTTTTTTACATTTTTATTTATTTATTTCTTCCCCGTGCGTTCCCAGGTGTTTGTGTTTCCTGTTAGATATTTGTCTCTCAAATGTCATGTACGACGCCTCCTGTTTTCTTGTTCGGCTGTGTGCGACAAAATGCCAAGCAAAGCAAATATTAACTCACAACCTCTGACGCTGTTTGGTTTCAAATGAGCCAAGCGGCGTTTTTTTTTTTTTTTTTCCTATGAGTGATGGCTGCAGTTCAAAATGATTCCTGTTATCTGGATCAAAGCTGTACCTGCCAACGTTTGAGGGATGGATGTCAAGTTGCCAACAGACAGGTTACAGAGGCCAAAAAGAAATAGTTGACTTTTTCATTTCTGTACATGTGATTTGACACCCTGCTGGAGAATAGCTGCCAGAGGTCCTTGATCTTATTATCCTGGTCGCCTCCTAAGCCTCTTTGTCTCCCCTGTGGGGGGAACAGCAGGAGGCCGAACAACGCAGCTCCGGCTTGGCAGATCCTTCTGCTTCTGGCAGATGCAAAGCTGCCAAAAAAAAAAAAAATCTGCTGCACATAACCTGCTCAACGTTTTTAACTAAAACACAAACTGCTCACTCTTTCTCTCACGTGTCCTCTACCAGACGGCCCAAGCTGCCCGTTTCTGTGTGCGGAGATGACACCAGAAATTACACCTGCTTCAACGGAGGCAACTGCACTGACCGGGACTTGTCCTGTGACTGCCCCGCAGGCTTCGTTGGACACAGGTAGGAGAAAGACACCAAAGTGGTACTGAAGAAAAACTGAAGAGAAGTAAAATATATATGGATTAGTGTGAGATATTAAAATAAATTGCAGAATTGAATTTAATCTGCAGATTACTACAGGTTTAGTTCTGCTCTTCTTGTATCAGCTTACTGGCGTCTGCTGCTCATGGAGATATATGGCCATTATACACCGATCAGGCACAACATTATGACCACTGACAGTAGAAGTGAATAACATCAACCATCTTGTGACAATTCAGTGTTCTGCTGGGAAACTTTTGGACCTGGCATTCATTGGTGTGGATGTTACTTAGACAAGGAGCACCCACCTAGACCAGATCAGACCAGGCACCCCCACCCCATAGCTATGACACTCCTTGATGTCAGCAGCCATCCCCAGCAGGATGCAGCCTGACACAGACACACACACAAAAACAGCACAAGGTGTTGACCTGACCTCCAAATTCACTAGATCCCAAACTGATCAAGTATCTGTGGGATGATCTACAGAGGCCCCTTCCCTCAAAGGCTCCCCACTAACAACATTCTGTTGCCAGACACCACAGGACACCCTCAGAAGACCTACACAATATTAGGAAGGTGGTCATAATGTTATGTCCACCTAGGATTTAATATAGATACCACATAGGGGATCAGAGCTCTGATTTTCTTTGTTACAAGTGTCCATCTTGCCCGTCTCTTATCGACCTGTGTCTCTGCGTCCCGCAGGTGCGAGCAGGAGGTGGACGAGTGCAAGTCCAACCCCTGCCTGAACGGAGGCTACTGCCGCAACCTCATCAACAAGTTCGTCTGCGTGTGCGACATGAGCTTCGCGGGAGACACGTGCCAGACGGACGTAAGCGACATTTACTTTTACGTGGCGGTGCTGCTGTGGCAGAACCTCTTCCAGCTGCTCTCCTACCTCATCCTCCGGCTGGACGACGAGCCGGAGGTGGACTGGGGAGGGAACGACTGAGTTGCACACCGCGGGCGCAGAGCGGGCTTTGCAGGTTTAAACGGTGCGGGCGGCCGATGGTGAAAGACGAGAGCGGCCGGTAGTTTTCCACTCAGAGCGCAGGGAGCACATGGCAAAGATTAGATATTCCTCTAGTTTGACATCAGGTTACAGACCCACAGGAGAGTTTTGTGCCTTAAACTGATGGTAATCAGCAGCACCTTATTCAATACAGTTATTTATTTATTAATATTTAATGCATTTATATACGTAGCTGTAGATCTAGAGGCAATAAGCTCTTATAAAACCAACACAGACCAGATCCAGTCTTCTTCATTCCCGATCAATCTGTCGTTTATTCTTGTGATTTTAAATAAACGGTGAAGCTAAAATATATTCTCAGCACCCAAAGAAGCCCTTTAAAAACCTGAATCAGAGAATACTCATCTCTTATTACATTTGCTGGCAATTAATCTCGCTGCCAGTCAAATAATCGATTGATCAAATAATGGTTTCAGCACCGAACCGTGCAGGAGGAGTTGTGTGTTGCCGTAAAGGGAAGGATGGTGTACATCCGGTGGCGCTCTTTCTCGGTGAAACATGAGTTATTTATAATGTTTCCCGCTGAAGGTATCCTGTCAGTCTTGTCTGAACTGGATTTTGGGAGCTCCGCACGGAAGGATTTTGTTAACTATGAAAAGCAGTGTTGTAGTTACAAAGGCACCTGGAGGGGCTGGAAGACGACAAGATGTCTCCCTTTGTTGTTGACGTGCGTTCAGAGCGCGGCGGTGACTGCCTGACTGACTGCTGCGTGTTGTTTTGTACCAAAGAAGAAGTTTTTTTTTTTTTTTCCTCCCTTCCCCGTCTCTAAACCTCCCCCCGTCAGAGCCAAAAGATATTTTAAGCCTAAATCCTCTGCAGCTCTGCTCGGGAGGCGCCGACATTAACCACGCCGGGCGCGGTCAACGTTAGCCCCGCGGCTGCTGTTTGTCTTTTAAGTCTCGTCGTGTTGAATCATCCATGTCTGCCTGTAACATCTTGTATGTCTTTGTGTCCTCCATCTCAATCGACCTGTCTGTCCCGTTTGTCTCTAACTGTCTTTGTTGTCGTCGTCGTCAAATAAAAAACCATCTTTCTTATCAGCCTTGATTTGTCGTCTGTCTGTCTCTTTTTCCTTTTTCCACAATCATTACTCGTTTTGTTTCATTCCCACCTCCCTCCATCTTCACGAGCCTTCCATTCATCTTCTAACTGTGCAGCCTACCTGCGTGCGTGTCTGTGCAGAAGGGAGTGGACGAGTCAGGTGGCGACACCGGACGCCAAACATAGAGACTTAATCTCTTCTAACGAGATGTAGAGTGAGTATATCCCAGAATAGAAGAAGTGGACAGGCACACGGCAAAGCACGGTGTTGGTACGCCTCGATCCGTACACTCCTGCGTGATCTGAGGCTTTGTCTTGTTCTGTGCCCCGTGCAGGAAGCAGAGACCAGGTCTTACAGTGTTCTTGACTGTCCGAAAATGTTTGCCAGCTTTGAGCGTGATTGTAAAAATACAAAAGTGTGTTTCAGCTAGAAGACGATGTAAGGCTACCTGAGAGGTTTCCTTTTGTTTTAACGCAAAACCTTGAGCCGGTATGAAAGATATTTGGTTGATTTCGCCGACCGATGCTGCAGAGAAACCTCTAAATGCACATTTAAAGAAGGAGGGTTGAGATTCAGCATCCAGCAATAAAAAAATAAACAGTTTCAATGCTCAGAAATCTCATATTAGTCTATCTGCAAGTTACCAGACTGTGCAATAAGTAAAGGGTTATGATATTAGCTGGAGCTGTGGGGCAGTAGATGCAGGTCCCCAATGTCCGTGGCTGAGGTGCCCCCATGCCCCGTCTTGAGCAAGCACTCCCTGAATCCTACACAAGTAGCAGCCCTGTGCTCCGTATGTACATATCCGAGTGGGATCATTCATTAATTTTTCTGTAATCGCTCGTCCTCTGGTGGGCCGTGGGGGAAGCTGGAGCCCATCCCAGCTGTCATTGGGGCGAGAGGCGGGGTACACCCTGGACAGGCCTCCAGTCTAACCATTCACACTCACACCTACGGCCAGTTTAGAATCACCAATGAACCTAACCAGCATGTCTTTGGACGATGGGAGGAAGCTGGAGTACCCGGAGAGAACCCACGCAGACACAGGGAGAACATGCTAACTCCACACTGAAAGGCCCCCGGTCCCACCGATGGATTAGAACCCAGAACCTTCTCGCTGTGAGGCATCAGTGCCAACCACCACGTCGCTATTTTCACACACTTTTGCACCCCTCTGCACCTGCCTCCTCTCATCCATCTTGTAATTTTTTTGTGCACGCATGTAGATGTAATGGCGAGGAAAGGAAAGAAGCGTGTGGTGGGGGGGGGGGAGTAGGTGGAGGGGTGTGCGGGACGGGAGGCAGTTTTTCAGTGTCGGCACTGATGTGGCCATCCTTTGAGAGCGAGAGAAGCAGAAAGAGAAGAAATGTGCTTTGCCAGCAGAAAAGAAAAAAAAAGAAAAAGCAGCATCTGGTGCTGAAGTGCAGTTTCAGCAGAGAGCTGGTGGCATTCACAGAAGTTCGGTCTGCTTCACAGAAACATGAGGGCAGCTTATCTGGCACACACACACACACACACACACACACACACACATATATATACAGTATATACACACAGACACAGAGCAGGTTGATAGTGCTGACAGCAGGGAAGCATCGCTGCCGTTCTCTGGGCGCGGAGCCGCTTCTGCCGAGGCTTCAGGGTGGCCTCGGCGTGTACCTTAGAGACTGGTTAGTTAGACATCTCTGTGTCTGTGTGTGTGGCAGCCGGTGACTGATGGCGGGTCCTGGCTGCAGGCGCCTCCTGCTCGCTTGTGTCACACTCGCTCTGACAGCCAACTGTGCTGCAGTGACAGGTAAGCACTTTCCAGGAGTCAACAAAGAACCTGTAGCGAGGGGGAAAGGAAAGTCTAATGTCTACGGCGTCAAGCACAAGTTATTTTTTGCCTCCGGATATGGACGGTTGTGTTTTTATTAGAATTATGTTTCCATGTTGATTGCTCGGTGTAAAGTTTGCTGACTTCTGAGATTATTCTTCCGTAGCCTTGTGTGAGCTGACAAGTTGGGTAAGGCGCTTTGTGAAAACGCTGTCAGCGAGGATTTTTTAAGTGTTGTGGAGGGAGACTCACGGCTGTTGTGCTGTTGTAACCTCGTAGCAGCCGCTCAGAGAGTCACAACTATCACGCCGACCACGACTGCTGCTGATGTAAGTGCACCTGCCGCTCTGATTTGTTCCTGATGAACGCTCACGATCACTCTCCCGCTTTAATCCGCCTTGATTCGCTTGTGTTTGATTGGTGACGTCTGAGTAAGTTGGTGGAGATGAGAAAGGCCACGAGGCCGGAAGTTAATCCTGGATACGAATCAAGCTCCTGCTTCTAAAGAGTTGGATTTGGAAGGTGTGAGATATTTTTGGGTGTGGTTGTCGTGTACACCGATCAGCCACAACATTAAAACCACTGACAGGAGAAGTAAATAACATTGACCATCTTGTGACAATTCAGTGTTCTGCTGGGAAACTTTTGGACCTGGCATTCATTTATGTGGATGTTACTTAGACATGTAGCACCCACCTAGACCAGACCAGGAACCCCCACCCCATAGCAATGACACTCCTTGATGGCAGCAGCCAAAACACACAAAAACGCTTTAGGAACAACTCAAAAAAACACGAAGAACAGCACAAGGTGTTGACCTGGCCTCCAAATTCACTAGATCCTAAACTGATCAAGTATCTGTTGGGTGATCCACAGAGGCCCCTCCCCTCAAAGTCTCCCCCTAGACACCACAGGACACCCTCAGAAGGCCCATCTCCATTCTCTGATGAGTCACAACTGTTTTAGAGACCTACGCAATATCAGGAAGGTGGTTTTAATGTTGCGGTAGATCGGTGTACGTGCAGACGGAATCATCAGGCGGCGTCTTGCCTGCATGTGTGTGTGTATGTGTGTGTGTGTGATCCCTCACAGACGGAGCGTGCTCCACACAGCTCGCGGGTGGCCGCCGTGCTGGCACCGTGTCTGGTCTCCTTGGCGATAGCGGCGGCGGCGGGGCTGGCGCTCGCCGCAGCCAAACTGCGAGAGAGGCGGCAGACGGAGGGAGGTTTCAGTCCGCGGCAAGTCGAGGCTCCCGGTGGTCGCAACCCACCTGCTGAGCTGGGAAGCACATCCATCAGCACTTTGGCAGAACGCGTGGAGCGCCTGGTGTAGAGCAGAGGAGTCAGGAGAGGAGGAGAGTGTGAGAGTGTGAGGAAAAAGGAAAAAGTGATAGAGAATAAAAAGCTGCGCGAGTATGAGCATCTTCAAACCAAAATATGAGCTTCAAACTTCCAGTTGTGTTCCTGAGTCTCTCTCTCTCTCTCTGTCTTCTATGTCCTCCAGCTGACCTCGTCTGAGGGCTTGACCTCTGACCTCTTACTCTCCATCAGCCTGGCCTCCGTCCTCCTGCTCCTGGTCCTCATCCTGACCTCCGTCGGTCTCGTGGTGGCGCTGAACCGCCGCGCCACCCACGGCACCTACAGCCCCAGCCGCCAGGAGAAGGAGGGGTCGCGGGTGGAGATGTGGAGCATCACGCAGCCTCCTCCTATGGAGAGGCTGATATGAGATGCAGGTGTCTGCGCGCGACTTGATAATTTGCTGTCGAACGCAATTAAAGAAACGACACCACGAAGTAGACCCGATAACAGATTGAACGTCTGCAGCCGCCGTGCGTCCCAGGGAGCTCCGGTCTTCGATCACAGCTGTCTGTCTTCACACGCAGGAAGGCTGCAGGAGATCTTGCGACACCAGCTCTTGTTTTAAAGCGCGTTGCCGAGAGCTTTTCAATCCGTCTTCCTGTGATGTTTCGCACCTGGTTTCACGGTGAAGATCCATCTAAATGAAAAGATTTGAGTTCAGGAGCCTGATCCATATATTTACTGTGAGACTGATGGAGACGTCAGCACTATGAGGAAGAACCGGTCAGACTGTGGAGGGTGTGAGATGCCTAAAAGTTAGGATTTAAATAATGTATCAGCTTCTATTTTATGTTTTTCTTATTGTAGAAGAATCACATGAAACAATCTAAGTGTCAAAAGTGTTGAAGTGTCTCTTCTTTACAAATATAAACATTTATTTCTCATAAAGACGACTGCTGTTAGTATTTAGTGAGTATGGAGCTCCATGGCGCTAAACTATTGATCCGATTAAGATTTGATTGCAATAAGAAGAATATAAAATATAAAAATAATGATTGTAAGTTATTTATCCTTCTTTTATCAGCCTAATTTCAGGATTAGCTCCAGCACAGACGTTTCTTAGAGGCTTGTTTCTTGTATAGAAACATCAGACTGTGTAGACTCTATTATCTCAGTGTGTGTGTGTGTGTATAATGTGATGATTATTTTCTATTTTAAACTGTGAATCTTATTATTTTTTTATGTTTGATTGTTGGCAGCTGTACATAGAGAATCCACTGGCTAATTAAGACGAATGTATTTGTTTTTAATTTATTATTATTATTATGGACAATGAACTGTAAGACAGACATTATTGTGATTATTCTAGTTGTGTTTGCTTAATTAATGAATAAAACCATACGTGGAGCCAGAAGATTGAGCCAACTGGTACTTTAACTGTATATTAACTTCTGTCATGTGGGGAAAAAGAAAAGCACATATGATCGAATTAATAAAAGTGACGGAACTAGAAACTGACACTGAACCCCAGACCTAGAAGATATTACACTCACTGTGAGAAAAACATCTGATTAGCAAATAATGTAATGACTTTAAAATCTAAAACAAAGGCAACTGGACTTGTTTTGAGTTTCTCCAGTTTTAAATAACTGTTCAGGTTAACGAGTGTTCACTTATCAGCAACTTACACTGATCAGGCATATAATTATTCCTAATATTGTGTAGGTCTCCCTTGTGCCTCCAAAACAGTTGTGACTCATCAGAGAATGGACATGGTCCCTCTGAGGGTGTCCTGTTGTTAGTGGGGGGCCTTTGAGGGGAGGGGTCCTCTGTGGATCATCCCACAGATACTTGATCAGTTTGGGATCTAGTGAATTTGGAGGCCAGTTCAACACCTTGTGCTGTTCTTCATGTTTTTTTTTTTTTAGCTGTTCCTAAAGTGTTTTTGTGTGTGTGTCTGTGTCAGGCTGCATCCTGCTGGGGATGACTGCTGCCATCAAGGAGTGTCATTGCTGTAGGGTGGGGGTGCCTGGTCTGGTCTAGGTGGGTGCTACATGTCTAAGTAACATCCACATGAATGAATGAATGACAGGTCCAAAAGTTTCCCAGCAGAACATTGAACTGTCACAAGATGTTATTCACTTCTCCTGTCAGTGGTCATAATGTTGCGGCTGATTGGTGTATATTACAGTCCTAACATCCAGCCTCATTCACACCTCCAGTCAGTAGTGAGTTGTTGCACAAAGACACAACCCAGGTTAATCTGAAGAACATCGTCCAACAAACGAGCTGAAACAACTGGACTCGTTTTGATAGTTAACAGGCTCTTTTAGATACTGGTGCCCACCACGCTCAGACGCTAACCCTAACCCTAACCCTAACCCTAACCTTAACCCAAATAAAAAGTCATTCGGAACTGAAGAAGCTTCTTGGAGGATAAAGAAACCTGAAACAAGTCCAGCTGCCACAGTTTTTTATACATAACACGACCTGGAAGACTGAGAATCTACAGAAAAGGAAATAATACACCATGATCCTGGGACGTCTGGGGCCTCACGCCTGCATGTCCCGGTCTGCCGTTGAGTTTAGACTGTAAACACACCACGTACCATCAGGACCATTAATCAGTCAGCGAAATCACCGACACAATCCCATCCCAGTCCGTGTCAGTGCAGATTTTGTTTTTGTGTGCGATAGGAGTCCAGGGATGCAGAAGCATGAAACAGTATAATTTATTTTCAGTTCACAGTGCATACATTGTGTGCATTTGTACCGAGTTACTCATCAATAGCACATCAGATTGACCTCAGCTGTTTAAGACAGTTGTTTGTTTCCTCTGTAACGAGAACATGCAAGTGTGCACAGTATCAGAAACAATTAGTAGATGCATACCGGAGTTAATCATCGTTACAATACCCGAACAAGAGACTGAATAAAGAATGCCGACCTGTAACACTCAGTGGACCCGTCACCACACTGAAAATGAAGATTTATTTATTTATTTATTTATTTTTTGAGGGGAGAGGGGGGGGTCTGTTAAACTGAACCGGTGCTTTTGCTACATACTCAGTCACCTCCCGCTCACTCTGACGCTTTAAATGCTTAATGTTTTTCTTTACAGTCGTTAGCAGAGCTGCATCAAGCCCGCAGACATTGAAACCCGATAATTTGCCGTACACCACCGTTAGTGTAAAAGGGACCAGAGTTGCTAAAGCTTTTCAAATAATCCTCAAGTATTTCTCCTCTCGCCCTCCTCTCGTGCTTAGATTTACAGTAGCTAGTAACCTTTCCTCTAGACGCTGAACTCACCGCCGCGGCAGAGTGAGCAAAGACCTGATGTTAATCTCCACCAAGTTAGATGGAAGTGCTAAATACTGAAATAATATTAATACCAACATCTGTTATAACAAAACAAAACAAATCATAGCACAGACAGGTACGTACATGCGGATACGACAGTCAGCGTTTGCACCACGTACAAGCAAAGCAGAGTCTGCTGCTTTTTGATTAGACGTCGTCAAATGAAAGGCTACACGGGACGTATGTTATTATTATAATATTCTTCTTTTTCTTTTTTTTTTCTTTCTTTTTTTTTTTTGTTATTTGGCCCCTCCAAAAAATAAAATCTAAAACATTCAAATATTTAGGTGTCATCATTTCTTTTCTCTTTTTACAACGTACAACACCGATCATATATTATCCATGTAAAATATACTCAAGCCAGCAAAAATACACGTCTATTCAGTCGAAAATAATTTGTCGTTAATATGAAATCAACTAGAGAAAAATCCTCTGAGAAGTTATTTTTTTTTTCTACGTACACTCAGCTCAGAGTAAGTGTTCTTTTAAAAAATAAAAAAACTGAAAAATAACTATACGAGCAATCACCTAACAGTACAATCAAGGAAAGCACCTAAAACAGCTAATAATTAATTCAGAGATCCACTCCAGAGCAGGAAGATTACCCACCGACCAGCCGCAGCAGAGAGAGAAAAAAAACACTGAGTAACTTCCAGCTGGAAACAGCAGAAGAAGAAAAAAAGAGCCCGAGGTCAGATCAGGTCTCAGGTCCGAGCGGGGCTTTGATTTCTGTTCGGCGCATTAAATACCTAAATATTCAGTGTTCCTTCCTGTGATGTGCAGTGGCCTGAGAACACGTTGCATACTCCTCCTTTTCTATAATACTGTACCTTGTTGTGATCATACTGGGTGGTACTCTTACTCTTTTAAGGCACGCCGTACATCTTTAACATCTTTGATCATTTAGGACACGGCTTCTTTTCCCGTTAGAAAATAATCTTTCCACTGAGTTTACTCATGAAATGTAATAGAATTACTCTTTAAGAAAACTGGCCTGTGTTAGGATTTTAAATATTTGCATAGTACATATATATATGTTTGTTTTTTTTTGTTTACAATGACTCAGGCCAGCGCAGAGATTGTTCTGGAGCCTGTTTGCTTTTTTGGAATCACTAGGACCGATTCTTGGTCTTTTAGACGCATGCCAAAGACTTTATGAGCAAATCGTTAACGCAGAGCAGCACTCAAAAAGTGGAGAAATGGCCGCTATTAAACTGCCACACCGACTGGCGTCTGGCGTAAATCACACGAACAACGAACCATAAATGTAATAATCCCAACACAAGCACATGAAAACGTTCGGCCCTGTCCTCTGGGTTTTTGCGGCGACGCAGAGAATGATGGGAAGCCGCGATCTCTGGACGTTTCTCTCCACGGGAGAGTCTGTTATAGAAGTCTTTTTTTTTTTTTGTGTGCACATTACATCCGCGTAGCTACTCTGAGGAGAACTATATTGCTTCATTACAGTACAATCATCAACCACTGCATGACGTCACAGTGTGGGACTCCAACCTCGACGGACAGAGATTACAGTTAATCATGAGAGACAGACAAAGACATAGAGAGAGAGAGAGAATAAAGAGTCGCTTCAGGTTTTTTCTTAACAAATCCTGAGAAAATACCAAAACTAGCAATGATTTCCCCGACAATGAAGTCATCTAATACGCAGCAGAAACTATACGGCAACAATGACAGCATCTACTGAGATGTTCAAGCCCCATTTTAACAAACTAAATCTTTCTGACCGTGCCGCAGAGAGCTGGATTAACGGGATCAAAGCATTGTTAGTTTTGGTCTCACTGCCAGCCGACATCCTTTAAAGTTCACCTTTTTCCACCTCCACGCCAAAAAAAACATCATAAGCTCGGGCAACAACCGGCCCTGATTGTGTTTTTGTTTTTGTTTAAGGTCCAGAGTGAGAGTTAGAGAGCACTAAAAGGCAGAGAATTACGTGAGACATCGTGAGGAGATGAGCGGTGGACGGTGGAAAAGGGAGAGAAAGAAAAGGAGACGCTGGCCTTTTCTGTTTAAACGTTTGCGTCTCTTCCAGAGAAGATGGAGACATGCACATCTGGAATGCAATTTAAACAGCAGCTTAAAGCACGTCGTACATATATATATATATATATATATATATATATATTAACCATCCTGTCAAAGAAAGAAGTAGTTACTGCTGTAAATAAGGTCTGACTGTTATCAGTGACTGGGATTACAAAGTACCTGCTGTGGCATCTACAGATTAAGACACCAGAGAGTATCAAAAAACGAATCACCTGTCCGTGTAAGGCTTAGTGATAAAAACATTACGACTAGAATTAGTTTCAAAGGAAAAACTCCTGTCTGCTGTTTGTTTTTTTCTTTTTTTTTTGCTCATAAGGTTTTAGTACCAGGTAATAATAATAATAATAATAGTAACTGAGTATTACTGGTTCATCCACAAGTGCAATCATGTGAAATGTTAAAGACGGACATGTAAAGACGACGTCCCTTCTTAATCCTGGCAAAGTCTTTTCTAGATTCCCGCATCGTCGCCTGTTCTCTCGGCTTCTTGTTTATCCGGTCCTGCGCTGAGAGCACAGCGCGAGATAAAAAATGTACGAAGATACTACGAGGAAAATACTTTACCGAGTTGAGAACACATTGCAAAAATCTCCTTCTGGAATGACACGAAAAATCTAATCTAAGATAAATCCACGGCCTCTGTGGTCGGGATAAAGATCACTTAAAAAAAAAAAAAAGAAAATTAAACAAATAAATGTGTTTCTAATGCAAATTGTGATGTTTGAGGGTTCTCTAAATTTAAATTGAACTTTACAGTAACACTTATTAAAACATTTCTTCACTTGCTTTAAATAAGGTTTTAATTTCAGAGACGGTGTGATGGATGAGGGAAGGAGAATTCTGCAGTGCATCAACTCTTTTCGTCTGTTCCCTGCTCTGTCTGTGGCTTTTTGTTTGTGTTACGTTTGTTCTTTACTGTCTCCTCACATGTGAGCGTCGAGATAAAAGAAAATGTCAAATGTGCTCTGAGACCGCTAATAGGAGAGCTGGAGCTGACACAGAGTCCCCGGCGTCCCTTAGGACTCGTCTGTAGCTTTGCCCTCGACCTGGTGGTGACTGTTGTTGCAGTGAACTTGTGAGAGCTGCAGGCTGGTTTGGAGGACCGAGCCGAGGCAACACATGGACTCAATCTCCTCCAGGAGGCCTTGATCCTGCACCACAGCCGCCCCCGAGCCATTACCCTGACCCAGACAGAGGCCGAGCCCGAGGAGCCCCTCCTTGGGCACCTCTTTCTCCCACGGGACCTGCACAACTGACTGGCTGTTCCTCGACGTGCTCCCCTGACTGTCCTGGTGACCCTTGCTGCCATGCCTCTGGAGACTCTTTTCCTGGTAGTTCCTCACCATCTCTTTGGACAGCACCTTCCTCCTCAGGACACCGGTGGAGGAAGTCTGGTTCTGGGCCTCAGACGGCTCGGAGCTGCCCTGAGGATCTGAGATGGTCCGCGGCCGGCTCGTCGGTACCGGAGAACGATCTGGGTGAGAAATGGGTGCCGGAGAACTGTAGGTGTGTGTGCGAGAGGGAGACGGTGGCGTGTGTGTAACTCTGTTGGACAGCGAGGGCGAGAAGGAGAGCCGGTCTCCTGGTTGTCGCACAGCCAGAACGTCGAGGTGCGACTTGGAGGGCGAGGGCTGACGACGGTGGGACCCGGAGGTGTCCGTGTCCAGAGCAGCGGACGAAGCAGTCGACGCTCTGGGGACTGCTGCAGATTTCTTTGACGCCTTCATGCTGCTCTTGTTGGGCTGTCTGCGCGGGGACGGCGGAAGGTGTTTTCCGTGCAAGGCGCTGTCATCCTGACCCATGTTCCACCCGCTCTGATCCCCGCCTCCACCACAGCTCCTCTCGTCTAGAGGTTTGGACTCAGCGGAAGACGTGGGCTTTGTCTGGCAGAGAGGAAACAAAGAAATGCTATAAAACAAGAGACAAATATCTGCCTTGAGTCGAAGTGAAAGAAAAAAAAAAAATGTATTTCCTGTCTATCTTAATAGCGGCGCCCTGCACCTTTAAGTGAGGCTGGCACATGCACAGTTGGTCCATGTTGCTGTAAGTCAACATGCGAAACATATCAAAGCCCTGGTCCTTAAGAGCACGTTGCCTTTGTTCTTTATTGGTTATGATGAGTTCATAAACTATTCATTCTACAGCAGGTGTTGACCCTTGACCCCTATGAAGTCAGAGAGGTTAGTGTTAGTAGTAAGTATAGGTTACTTTAAATAAATGAGCCTGCTCTGCTCTGAGCCTCTTAGTTCCTTCAGATAACTGGTTCATCATAAATCAATAAGGCAATTATTCCTGGCAGACATTTCTCCGTTATTATGGTCCATGCTATCACGTAAAATTAAATAATACAACACATTCAAATGTCTCAGTTTATTTAGTTTTAGTTTTAGACAACTGTCAGTCTATATTAAATCTAACAATGAGTCTTTCATACCGGGGCCTTGTAGTCTAAGTCCTCCATGGACCTGAAGAAGTCCAGGCTCTTGGCAGCGCTGAGTTTTCCTTGCTCCAACGTTGTGGTGTTCAAAGAATCTAGGATTTCCTCCAACAGGTTCATCTGACCAGAGCGGGACGAGTCCATGTCCAGATCTAGGGAGGAGGAATCGTCGCTGTCCTCGGTGTAAGAAGGGACGTCCCCGCTGTCCTCTGAGGAGATCCTGTGTTTTGAGAAGAGACAGCAGTGGATTATTACCCTTATATGTGTGTGTGAACATGTGATAAATGTAATTATTTATATATTTTTTAATATTTAATGTTTACTGTGTATTACTGTAAAATAAATTACAGACTAGTCCTTCCATGGACTTATGCTGTTAGTAAATGTGTCCACTTGGGGGCAGTATTATCATGAGTAAAAAAAAAAGATAATCTGCTTGGAAAAGCACTTTCCTGCATGCAATCAACTCTTGAATCTATCGACTTTCTTCCATCTTGACATACTGTATATATAGATGTAAAACAAAAATAAAAATGGCTTCAGTGACTCACTTGCTCGCAGTGTCCAGCTCATCATCGTCGGGCCCGTAGCCAAAATCTCGAGGGTCCGTGCTCATGGGAAACTTGTTAAAGTTATGCTGTTAATGAGAATAACAAAGCCAGGGGATGTAGTTAGACAAAAAGAGGAACACGATAAAACAATGAAAGTGGACCCGAGGGGGTCGCAGCTTCTCAGCTTAATAATATAAAACTCCTGATAACTATGAGTCTAGACGGTATGTGGGGTTCTGCTGAGGTACAGCTTTTCATAAAACTACGACTTGGGATTCACCAGAAAAAAGGATGCAGGTCTGTGTCTGGTGGGTCCCCATAAGACGAGACTAATAGCTCGTTTTAATGAGCCTGAACCCAAAGGGTTGAGACTAAATTTGTCAAATTTGGGTCTAGGGATAAAAATCTTTAAGATCCCCTGCAGTATTTTATCAAACTCAGCATTATATGTGAACTACAAGAGACTTGAGACTTAAGATAAGTGAAACTATATTAATCATTTGCGCTATGGCACCAGTGCATGTGACTGTATTTGTCACTGTGTGTGTTGCTGAATGATCAGTGTGTACTGGAGTTGTCTGACACAGTGGGTTTAATAAGCCACCTGTGTACCGTGTTTAATGGGCGGGTTAAGGAAGAGACAGAAGCTTTACAGAGCAGGGCAGGACTCTCCCCATGGGAGCACAAATCTGCCCCAGGCCACTTATTAACATGCCTTCCACTACGACGCACATGTTCCTCTCACTATGTGTTCATGTTCACTGATGTTAACACTATCTCTCATCTTCTAATTCACACTCTTTGCATTTTGCCCGTTTACCTTTTTACACTGTGCTCCTCACCTCCTCTGACTATTTTTGGAACCAGCTCTAATTGTCCTTCAGTCTCTCTGCGTCTTTTTATAAACAAACAAGGACACATGGGGTACAGTATATATGATAGCGCTGCTAACAATCACTGTGTGTTACCATTAGCTGGCACCGCAATGTTTTCCTTGTGTTTTTTATTTATTTATTTTTTAAACGCTTGTGCATGCTTCTCTGTAAACTCGTGTTAGCCACATTATCAAAGCTCAACGCAGACAAAAAGATTCTTTACAACCCTAAAAGTGAGCGCAGAGCAAGAGGGGCCTTTGAGAAGTAAAGAGAGTTGTGATCTCGCATTGCGGTTTTGGTAGCAAGAAAAATCTGAGGCTCAAAGGTGAACACAAGAGCAAAGAACGAGGAAAAGTAATGAATGAAAAAAGGAAGGAAGGAAATGTAGAGAGGTGAGGAAAGATTCCTCAAAGCCCCAAAGAATGATGGAAATGGTGTGTGTGTACGTGTGTGTGTGTGTATTTGTTGGGGGTGGGCGTGTTGGAGGGGGTCAGTATTGGAACCGTGAACCAAGCCGGTCTTGATTAGCCGACGCAGTGCCAGCCAGACAGGCGGAATGTAACGTGTGGCTGGCCTGGCCTCATTTAGGGCCTGTGTTCGGCCACGGAAGACGCACACTTACACACACACACACACTCGGTATACACACACACACACTCAGTCACATACGCACCCTATTACAAAACAAAAAAAAAAAAAAAGAAAAACACAAAGAGTTAAAGTGCCATTTTCTCCATAAAAGTCAGCGAAGGAGATGTGTGCAGTAGCCACTTAAGTCTCTCAGCCATCGGGCTAAACATGAACACATGTGGTGGCACTGCTGATTGGCCGAGCCGCTCCCCTTGCATGGTAGCTTGGAGCTATAATGAAAGAGATTTCAGAGGGGCTCAGGCCTGGGATCCCTAAACAGCCTTTAATGGATTCCTGTGTCAGGGCAGTAAATCTGGGGCCAGGCCGACGTGCCAGCCAGCCAGAGCGGGCCGGCTGAGCGGAGATGCACCTGTGAGACACTTGAAGAGGGTCGACTTTGGACAGAATGCTCACATACAAACAGTAAAAGCACATGTGCTGCATGTTCACGGCACGTGCAGTTATTTAGACCGTTCATTTGTGCGGCGGGGCTGTGTTAAGGGAAGGCAGGGCCTCTCTCTGCGTCTAGGTGTTTATTAAAGCAAGGTGAACCCAAACACAACCAGACACAGGTCATGAAGCGTGGCCCTCTGATCTCAGTTACAGCTTTGGTGCCGTCTACCCAAAAGGAAGTTCCACAGGGAGCAGTAAATGGATGGTACTTCACTTCACAGCTTTATCAATTTGTCATTCGCTCTCTTCGCTGTGACCTTTTAGCGCAACAGTTAAGATTAAACTATTTACAACAACCAAGCATTTTACGATAGAAGCGCCAAATTTGGCGCAGGAGTTGGTTTATCACACTTTCTTTTTAAAGGCGAACATATTGCATTCATTCCGCTGGTAATGTGAGATACAACGTACACTTTTGTCTGTTATTATTAAAATATTACTGCTTGTTATTGAGCTGTCAGAAGCTACAACAGCAGTTAAATCTGAGATCTAAAATTAGACAGAGTGCACGTCAGAGTAAACAACAACAAAAGATATAGAGACGTTCACAATGAGATATTCTCAACCGGTGCAAACAGGCCTCCTGTTAAAGCCGTGACAGCTCTGTCACCATCCGGTATCTCCCCAGGCCTGACAGGACAGTGGAAAGCATGAAATAGGAGAACAACAGATTATCATACTGCTCCTTCATTAGCTTCTCGCTGTCGGCTAATGGGAAGCTGAAAGGTGAAAATGAAAAAGTGATTCTCGCTCCATGACTCCCCGTCTCTCATTTTCTCCCTCCATCACTCTGCTGTCAGAGGCAGATGTCACCGTTTCTGTCTGTCTGGCTCTCAGTTCCTTCCTCTTCACCACGTCGCCACAAGTGAGACCGAACAGAGAGTGAGAGAGTCGGGAGGAAGCAGGAGTCATGAAAATAATAAAAACAGTCAGGTTATTTCAGACTAACTCAATCCAGGGTCTCTGAATATGTAGAGCAGCCGTGTGTTTAGTTTATTAAATAAGGAAAAGGACTTGACTCCATAAATTCTCTTGCAAAGCAAACGAAGGGACGCATTTAAATTACTTCATGATTATATTACTTTGATTTGTGTCCTCTAGGAGCCGGCTAAAGTAGTAAAAGAAACCTGTCGCCCTCCTGTTTAGGCTTCGCATGTGAAAAACCAACACACGGGAAAGATCTACTATCGTGGATTGTGGGAAAATAAGGGTATGACTCAGCTTTACTTTACACCCTAACCAAGTAACCAAAAGCATGAAATATATCTAAGAAAAAAAAACCTTTTCAGATTTGATTTAACAAGTTATATTTCATTTCTGCGGTTATGAGGGGAAAATAGTCATCACCGTCCGTTTTAATAGCCGCGTTTGGAGAAACAAACTTTCCCCTCCTCTAGTCTTCCTTCTCTGCATGACCAGTTATGCGGAACAACTATGCCTCTCTGTGACAGGGCCAAACGCTAGTGGACTTTAATAGCTGGTCTTACATTATACATTTCATAGGGTATTTCTGAGTGGGCACTGATCTCACAGCTTGGCAGTGTATGCAAAGAGATTCCGGTAAAATGCAAACAAACCTTGGGGAGAAGCAGAGCTTTCGCAGAAGTACGGCCAAGTCTGTGTCTGCCTGTTTAAGAGCCGCTGACTCGAAAGGAGGAGGGGGGGTGTATAAAAAAAAAAATGTTTGAGGAGAGATCCACTGCTCCTCTGTCCAACTGGCGGTTGCTGAAAGCCCGCTTCCTTTTTCGCTTAAAACAGGAGCCATATAAAAAGACGCAGAATGCGCATTTTTGCTCGTTCTGTCAGACCAAACCAAACTTATCCAGTAAAATCACCAGGTGTCTTTCTGTGAATGGGCGCAGTGCAGTACTTTAAAGCTGCCAGGAGATGGCACTTTGGTTTCAGCGAGGGAGCCGGTGGGTCTCTGAAGAGGGGAGAGAGTAAGCGGAGAGGCGACTACAAATACATACAAATAACCATGAAAACATACACACAGCTATGGACACACAGCCACTGTATTTAAAGCAGCCTGTGATGCATCCTAACTATTCAACATTGATCCACAATATTCATCTAACAGTGAACATTATGAGCAGAACTGAGCATTTCCCACAAATTATGAGTTATGACAAAAACACTCTATTTGCTCTGTTATCTTCATTATATATTAAATAACATTAATTAGCTTTTACCTTTATGCAAAAAAATATAGTTTTCTGTCCCAATTAAAGCATTTTCAACTATAAATATAATTATGAATATAACATACTCACAATATCTATGTAATTTATTAACAATCAACACTTCCGGGTTCAATTACACATCAGTGTGAGGATGTTTCGGAGAAGTCCTTCATCCTGAAATTGCCACCACGCTAATGTGCATTTCTCTCAATGCAATACACTTCACAAGTCATGTGTGCAGTGCACATATGTGTCCACCGGCCATGAACACACAAACTGTCACACACCCACTGATGGAGCACATACAAACACACACTCACACACATGATCGCTTTTACACACTTAAGTATCTGTGTGACTTTGTTCTTCTGTTTTATATCTGTGTTAGTTCCCTGCTCGCCCCCACCCCCCCCCCCCCCCCCCCCCTCGCCTCAACCCTGAGCTGTTTTCCTGGCTGGCACCTCTCCCGCCTCACCAGGTGAAGAGTCCAGAGCCTGAGGGTGAGCCCGGCCACAAGCCTGCTGGCTGTCATTGTCCATAACACTGTCCCAACCTCTGCTCTCCTCTGTGCTCTTAACAGCTGTCATTCTGTTGCCTCCTACCTGAGGCAAACTGCAAAATGCATGCGTGTTTGTGCACATCGAGCGCACGCCCTCAAATACACCTTCATGTATTAAAGGGCCGAGGTACAGACACCCGTTTCTACCTGCAGATGCTCACAGTGCCGCAAAAAAACACAACGAATATGTAAAAATATTAAACTGAATCTGGCACAAGCACACAAACAAAAATAAAAAATACATACAGGACCCAAACAAAGGTTTGTTGTATCAGACAAAAAGTCAGAAGTCCAATTCAGTCTTGTTTTTGTCGAACGACTGGATTACTCCTACATTCTCAATCAACGCGCTCACCAAACTCTACAAATCACCCACATAGCCGGATACGGCTGCATAAAAAAAAAATAAAAAAAAAAAATAAATAAATGCATGTGACAGCAGCACTTCCACTTTGCTACATGTGTTGGCTGATCAAATACGGTATGAATTTCAGAACTCTGATTATTTTTGCTGTGATTAATTAAAGGAGCTTCGTCAGGATCGTTCTTTTCATTTCAGGGACAGACATAGAGGTGTCTGCAGAGAAAAATATAATTGAGAAAATTAAAAAAGAAAAAAAGACAAATGGTGGAAAAGCATCACTGAGAATGCCACATATTTTTTTTTTCTTTTAGCTTCTGATGACGAAGCTGAACGAAGCTTTGTTGGTTTGTTAGAGATGTGGAGTGCGGGTCGCTGCCGATTCCACTTGTTGGTCAATAAACTAAACAGCGCAGAATTGCTGCTCCGATAAATGAACATGTCACCTAAAAACTCTTTATTTCATTATTTACTGACCAGATTCTTTTAACAATTGAGTTAACTAACTAACTGTCCACAGCAAATCCCATTAGTCACGGTGGACATGATTGATTTTAAAGCTGAAAGCTGTTTTTTTCTTTGCAGTTGCTGTGTTGGATTTTACTGCCACATACTGAGAGTGTGAATATGTATTCCACCCTTACTGATATAAATGTGGAGCAATGTCAGTTCAAGAGATTTCTTATGGTAGGTGAATAATATTTTTAACACTGAAAATTCACGACTGTCATAACAAGGTCACATACGTGTGGATGGTACGGACGTTTTTAAAAATGATAAGTTAAGAATAGGTCAAGCAATAAGAGTCTGTGTGGGGCATGAGGAGTAGGGTAGTTATGTAGATAAAGGCGCCTTCTGTACATTTTTCTTCTTCTTTAACCTTTATTTAACCTGGTTAGTCCCACTGAGATCAATTTCTCGTGCAAGGAACACCTGGTCAAGACAGTTGTGGGCAGAACAACACTATCAACATTTCATAGGAAGCAGGCTCAGGAAAAAAAATAAACACACACACACAGAGAGATAGAAAGAGGAGAGACACAATGAGAGTAAGAACAATGGGCTTGTTTTTCTCCAGCTGAGATGTAAATATGGCATGAAATAAACAGGTGAAAGTAAATAAAACGCCAGCGTAGGGAGTAGCTGCTTCACAAAAGACCTAGAAGGAGCCTTCAGTTCATTATGTACTCGCCAAAATTATTTTTCCAGTGGTATTTTAAAAACGAGGACACGTGTTTTTTTTTTTGTTTTTTTTTTTTTGTGAGAATTATTATTTTGTGAGTTTGTGAGTAATGTGTCCTAATTTGAGAAAAAGAAAACGTTAGGAAGTTGACGTGAAAACCCACCACAATATTCCAGGCTTTTACAATTTCCCCCACAAATGTTTTGAAGAGTTTCAGTCTTTCAGGGGGTTGCTGCTCTCTGACAGGCCATAAATTATCAAGACTTTCTCTTGCTTCTGAATTTTCAGTTTTAGTTTCAGCTGACAGAAAAGAAAAGAATCTGGAGTGATCAAACTTTGGAAGCGAGGAGGGTCTGCGTAGGGTTTTAATTCGTATGGGTTAGGGTAATATACTGATAAGCCTCAAACTATGAGCAATCTAAAAGAGATGAATGGGGGGGTGATGTGTGGGGGGTGGGGGGGGCATTGTGTAAGGCTAAAGAGAAGCTGATAGAGTGTATATAAACACAAACACAAAAGCAGTGCTGTGGGACATGCCGTCCCGTGTCGTGCGTGTCCCTCCTCCAGTGGTCTCCAGGGACCCGTTACTGTGGCAATGAGCAGGCCTCAATGGCATGAACAGAGCTGCGAGCGTGTGTGTGTGTGTGGTGTGTGTGTGTGTGTATATCCCATATATGGTGCGTGTTTGTGGGTGCGTGCACACATCTACTGCATGTTAACTGTTAATCTGGGAGTGTGCGCTCACTGGCCCGTCTGTGTGTGTGTGTGTGTGTGTGTGTGCGGCTTTGGGGGGAGGGTGTCCGAGGAGCCTTTAGAAAAGCCCTAATTGCCGTTCCTCTCCTCTCCCGGCCGTCACACCTTCCTCTGCGCTAAGACTTTCCAGCCTCATCACACACACACACACACACACACAGGAAACACAACACTAATTAGAGACAGCACAACCTCTCCTAATCACACTCTTACATGACTGTGACCAAAATGTCAGTGTGTGCATGCTGGCATGTTTTTTTCTTTGGTGTATGTGTGTTTTTAAAGCAGAGCGGAGAGTCCACCATATATTCATTTCGCTATAAGAGTTGGAAAAGCTCCAGCTGGGACTACAGAGGTATAGATATGAGGTGGAAGATATAACTACAATCCCTGAGGCTATGTGCATGTGCTCACCACAGAAGTGTGCAAATCTAATAGCATGGAACTAAACTTCCTACAAAAAAGAAAAGAAATATATGTGCTGATATTTTTCTTTTTACACTACGCTACGGTGTGTCGTCTAATTAAAAAAACATTTCAACTCTCCTCATATGTTTACTGATGAACGTGTATTCCTCGAGCGTGCACATCACACGCCAGCTCCGCACGCAACAAAGAAAACAACGTGCTACCCACTTATGGCGCACAAGCAAATTCTTCAGAGGAAATGCTGACCAGCAGATGAGTTGCCTCGACTGTCCGCGCTGTTCAGAGGAAAACACTGAATGTACAACATGAGTGTGTTGAAAGAAAGGAAGAGAGAAAAGAAAAAAGGAAAAGAAAAATGCTTATCATTACAGTTGGCACCCTGACAAACTACTGTACTTCCCAGAGCTGTTAGAAGAGAGGAATAGAGGTGGAGGAGGAAAGGGGGAAAGAGGAGAAGGATGGAGAGAGAGAGAAAAAAGAATTATCTGGGGACGGGAGAAGAGAAGGAAGTGGACAGGAAATAAAAAAAAAAAAAAAAGAGCACAGAAGTAGAAGAATGAATCCACGTCGGTCAAGTGAAAACTGAGCTCTGGTATGATCAGCCAGTGTGGACGTAGTTAACTCATTTACTGATGTGCATCTGTGTGTGTGTGTGTGTGTGTGTGTGTGTGTGTGTGTGTGTGTGTGTGTGTGTGTGTGTACCATACCACTCTCATCTTCTGCAGTCTCCTTGGAGACAGGCTCTTGGTGCTGGTGGGAGACCCTGCACACACCGGCATCCCCTCTTCCTCTTCTTCCTGAGAGAGAAAGATGAATAATAAATCTTAAGAGTGTTACAAATGACCGATCCTGACTAAAACACGTCCGTATTATTCTGGAGTTTCAACATAAACATGTACAATAACGTCAAAGATACTTCAAATAAAAGAGAGATTTCTAAGATGAAGCAATTAATTGAGCCCTCTGTCCACTTTACTGCAATCTATGAATAAAATTTAATTACGGGCATATTTTGTCCTTAAACTAACAGTTATTAATTGAGGTAAGACTGATGATGATAGACAGAGCTTCATCGTTAAACTGGTTTAAAAAGAGAGCCACACAGTTACAGTTTGCATCCTTAAAATGAGCATCAGTGCAGTTTATCTGAGTCTTTTGCAGCAGTAAAAAACACTATTAACACACAAAATCAGCGGCACAAAATAGTCTCAACACTTTCTCCTGTTTGAATAAAAACTGCAGATCTTGAACAGTAACAAACAGGTTGGTTCTCAGAGCCAGAAACATGGCAGTTAAGTTGGGTCTTGGTGGTTTATGTATTTCTCACAATAAGATCATATAAATACCTCATTTAAAACACTTTTTTTTTCTTTCTGCCAAGTTAAGAGAATAACAACCGTGGTAACCAGCTCTGACCAGCGTTACGTCAATATGTGCTTTTAGCGTCCTTGTTTCGAAGGCTAGCAGCAACAGCAATGATTTCCGATTTTGGGCGATCATAAATTCATTTCTCCTCTGAACGAACAGGAAATCTGTTTAACTTCAAAATCAAATAGATTTCTGCACCTCTGTTTGCCTGCACCGTCTGTGTGTGTGTGTGAGTGTGTGTGTGTGCAGAGCGGTGCGGTGCGGTGCATACGCCTCTTGTTCATGATCAGTGCCCTCTCTCCTCAGTTTCCCACTGACAGATCAAACTGCTATTGCCTTATCAAATCCATCAGGCTTATGGAAACATACACCTCGTTACATTAGCTTTGAGGAAATCACAGGCGCACTGATGAAATATGCAGACAATAAAAGAGAAAGAAGGGCCCGGGCTCAGATGACATGACAGGCCATAGCCAGAGGGGCGCTGGTTAAAAATGTACAGCCCTGAACAAAGCGCTAAGCAGGCTTCAACAGTCATTAAAAGGCCCCTACGTCAGAATCACACACTCCATGTAAAGCAGGCTTCCTGTCTGTTTCTATGAGGGAGGCATGTGTCTGTCTGCGGGCCTCAGAACTGAATTACGTGCGTGTTTGTACGCCTCTGAAGATACGTGCGTGTTCGTGTCAGAGAGGTGTGAAGGTCCATGCTACTCACCCTTGCTTTAAGCCTGCCCTTAATGTCCCGAATGCCCCTCTTAGCATGAACCTTGGCCTAGGAGGGGAAAACAACACACACACACAGATTACTAATCAAAACATGTTGCATTAACATTCTGCTCTGGTTTCATGTAACATCAAGAAATGCTTTGATCCCCGTGGCAAAAACACGGAGACAAAAGGCTGGATGAGAGAGTCTCGCACACTAACAGGAGGCGATAACATGAAAGGGCACCCTGACCACCTATTGTACAGCACATAACAACATGCAGACGCTCATCAACCGTCCTCCAGTCACGAAAAATGCTCCCATTACCTCAACGGCCAATTACAATAGACATGTTTTTAAAATTAATTCGATTCGTTTCCCCCAAAGAGAACCGCTAAGTGTCATCTGAGGTCTCCTTGGATGAGTTTTCAAGATTTAAGATTCCTTGTTAACGGTGAAATCGAAGGGAACATGCATGCGAGTTGAAATTACCTTTATCACAGCTATGTTGAAGAGTTCTCCACCTCTCTGGAACAGACACAGAAAACTATTTGTCAGTGGCTGGCTGCCAGACATTTTCTTCAAGTATGCACACATTCAAACAAATGTTCCTTTCATTAAGTGAAATGTAATTAATGAAATGAAAATCTAACAAAAAACACATGAGTTATGTCTCATGTAGAGCAGAACAAGTGGTGAAGTTATGTTATTTGCCTCTCTGTGATGTGCAGTGTTATTACCCAAATCGTGATCAGTATTCATACTACGAAACCCAACACACACACACGCAGGAATGATTTTCAAAACCAAACCCCTGCAACCGCTAACAGCATCGTAATACGACTTCAGTAAAAAAAAGTGGTGACACCGAGTCATGATAAACTGCGTGATTCATAACACTCTGGAGGGTTTTTATTTAGCAGCAGCCTGAAACTGTGATAGAAGGGACCGTACGTGATTGATTTATACTTTTGAGCTCCGCAGACTGACATTACGGTGCCCAATATCTCTCTGAGCCTTTCTTCTTTTCACTCCGAGTTGCCGCTTCTCTCCTTTGGCGTCTCACTCTTTTTCTCCCCCGTTTGGTCTTTAGTGTAAGCACAAAGCGGCGGCTAAACGGCTAAACAGAGTAAATGGCAGACAGCGTTTCAGAAGTTGGCAGAGGGAGAGGAGGAGAAGGGCCGAGGTGAAGGCCTCTCTTATAGATCCCTGTCAGTCAGGAAATGTGAACTTTAACAAACCTTTGAAGAGCACTCTAGAGAACTAATTCAGCCTTAGCTGACGGCGTGGGGAGAGAGGGAGGGTGAGGGAGAGATACTCGGTGAGTGTGAAAGAGAGAGGGAGAGATGGAGGGGTGGTGGGATGGGGGGGGCTGTGACAGAGATGAAAAGAGGGAGCGAGAGATAAAGACAGATAGATAAGGGAAGAAAAGGAGAGGAGGAGAGAGGCAGAGAGAGATGAAGGAGGGGAGAGACGTATGTTCTTGGGTTGGTTCAGCGGAGTAACGCCTGTGTTTGCTGCCAGATCAACATGTCATGTCGGAGGACGTCTTGTCACGTCAAATCACTTCTGTCTCCCTCCCTGTCTGTCTCCACTGTCCTGCTGCACGCGCCGCTTCACACACACCGAACTGCGCTCGAGCTGAGGTCTGTACGTTCAGGCGGCGCCTTCATTCCAGAGGCAACGCCAGGACTTCAAACGCTGAGTCGTGTCAATCACGCTCTCAATTAAAAATAACTCAGGAATAAAATGAGAGATACATAAAAAAAAAATAAAAAAGAGCTATTGATAAAAGCTTCTAGGTGTGATGTGCAGGACATTCTGTGAATACCTTTACAGTGTGCATCCATTGCTGGTAAGACCTTGAATTACCTGAAGGGGTGTGCAGAAAACAGGAAATATGAATTAATCATTTTACACTCAGCAGCCCGGTGTTAACATTAACAAAGCAGAGGTAGCTATAATTATTACAAAATCTCATTTGCAGAAAAAAAAAACCTGCATTAAATCAGGTAAATATAGTAACAGTACAGACTGACATGTAGTGAGGTCAATTTAAAGGTGTACATGATGTGTTTTTTGTCCCTTGAGTCCTGAATGATAGCACTTTGCTCCTGTTCTTCAATTCCAATTCAAATAGGAAAGAAAGGACAGAAATGTGGACCCTTTATAGTGGTGATATCTCTGTAGGAGCAAGGCTTTGCTATTGTTTGCAGAGGAGCAGAGCTGATAAGCCCAATAATATGATGCACATTTAGCTGCATCAACTGGAAGGCAATCTCTTGTTTTAGTTGCCATGTAAATAGGATTTTATTTCACATTTACCATTCGGATATCTGGTTCACAATAAACTCTGCCTCTGTCACATTCAGAGAGATACACATTTGACTTTTGCTTCTGTTTCGAGAAACATCTGTGCACCAAATAACGGTGATGAAGTAAGTAAAATATATATATATAAAAAAATAACAAATTTAAGCAGAGATTTTAGAACAGCTGAGAGCAACTTTAGGTCGTAAGAATAATTTTAAATATATATATTTAAAGTTCATGCGTTCATTAATATTCAAAGCCCCTTATGCTCTTGCAGCTGTTTGCTCAAGACATTTTACAGCAGTCATCAAACTGAGACAAAGAGTAGTTAAAGACCAGAAATTAACATATTATAAAACTTATAGATCACTGCAGTAAGTAGAATATTATGAATCTTTTTTAATGTTTTAATATTATTAGTTTTGTAAATAACAGTTTTGAGAGGGGCTTATGTTTTATTGAGCTTCAAAAACTTTTCTCCTGGTTCCGTTTTCTCTTCACATCCATCGCAGCTTCAGTGCGTTGCGTTAAATATGGAAAGTAAATATAATGCAGCTAATTGATAGACAAGTCTAGCACTACTCACTTCCACAGAAACCCCCCTCTGTGATCTCTTCTTCAAACACGTCGCTGAAGCCGCGGCCTGCGTTCAATTTGGCCAGCCGTCCGTCGATGAACTACAACCATAAATTACAACATGCTTATTAAAGAAGGGAGGAGGGTGGGGGAGGAGGAAGGTGGGGGGTGATGTGGACACACTCACAAGTACACACACAAATTCAAACACTCCAGCCACGGAGGGGTGTTATTAATCCTACCTGACGGAAACTACATCCCAAGATTAGGTGGGCTGCAGGTAATAGGGATTTGGTAATGTGGAGCAGGTGAGGGATTAGAGCAGCAGACTTCATGCTGCACACTGTCTGAGACATGAGGAAGTTTCATTTCCTCCCTTTGTAACATGGAGCGCATAAAACTCCATCTCATAAATATGGACTAACAGCCGAGACAGCTACACATTTGCGCGGTATCGCAAATGTACGTAAACGTATTACGCAAGCATTAGTGAACAGAAACACATATATCAAAGTTTGAGATTAAGAGAACAAATTTACAGCATAGATTAGCTTCAACAAAAGTTTTTCTTTTTTACATTATTTTGGCCTATTATATGGGCTCTAATGCCTCGACCCAAGCAGTTTATACTAATTGTGTCCTGTTTAATATATTTATTTTATTTTTAAGATACTGAACATGAAGATCACTCTGTCACACACATGGTGCACTGTTTTCCATTAACTACACCCAACCACATTGACCCCAAGTTGTTATTAGTTTCCTGCTCCATCCTTTATAACGTCAGCAAATCTTTACACTTAAACATCATCCGGTTAATCCGGGCGACATTAGCCTGAACCTTGGTTAATCTAAGTTTCCGGAGTGAAAAGCTCCAAAGCAAAACAGTGCTGCAGATGCAATGTGGCATTTTTAATCATTTATAAAACTTAAAGTCAGCCAAAATGCACAAATGCAAATGTTTATTTATTGTTTTCAACCTTAAATTTAAGTCTTTTCAACAGTTAAGTTGTTTAAATGTAAGAGGACAAAGCAGGTAACCATTTACAATTTGAAATAATTAGTATATAATTATATAAATAAAGCATCTGCATTTAAAGCAGTTTTTTTTTTTTTTTTGATGAGTTCATTAATTAGTAATCAACACCTCCTACCTTTCATGCATTTCTTTTGGCTTTTTATTACAACAACAAATGGTATTCTTTTAAAATACAAAAGAAGTAGACAGCTACGTTTTTTTTTTGTTTTGTTTTTTTAAAGTGCAACAATCCCACTCACACCCCAGTGTCCACAGTCTAACAACCGTCTAGGTTGTTCTGGGGTGCGTGTCCTCGGGGACGGCATGCTAACTAGCCACCCGCTCCTCTGGTCAGAAGAGCTGGGAACTCATCATTAGATCATTTTAATGAGAGGTGAGACGGCAGGTTCCAACCACTGCTCTGCTACATGGCTGGCCCAATTAGTGCAGATAATCAACCCAAATCATCACCTAGCAAAAGCCTCCACTTATAGCCCTCACCCCCGCCCCGGCCCCAGCCAGATTACCTGCCTCACTCTGGGCCCTTAATTAGACATTACTCAACAATGGCAGACTGTGATTACCGCACTCTCAACACACAGGCAAACCAGCACTTGAAAAAAAAAAAACACTTGGTTACGTGAGCGCACACACACAAACACATGAACAAAAAGACAAGGGCTCTCATTTTGTTTGGAAAGAGAAAGGCCGCAGAAAAATAGGAAAACATATCAGAGCCAGATTTCAAACTAAAATACGATGAATGCACCAAAGTCAGGAAGTTCAGTCATTTACTCCCTGAAGATATAAATACTGGGTAATATACAACGATCAGCCACAACGTAATGACCACCGACAATGTTCTGCTGGGAAACTTTTGGACCTGGCATTCACGTGGATGTAACTTAGACATGTAGCACCCACCTAGACCAGACCAGGCACCCCCCACCCCATAGCAATGACACCCCTTGATGGCAGCAGCTCATAACAACTCATAAATATCTGTGGGATGATCTACTGAGGCCCCCCCACTAACAACATTCTGTTGCCAGACACCACAGGACGCCGTCATAAGGCCCATGTCCATTCTCTGATGAGTCCCAACTGTTTTGGAGGCACAATGGAGACCTATGCAATATTAGGAAGGTGGGCATAATGTTATGCCTGATCGGTGTATAGTGAATCCAAATTATGCAGAGTTCCAGACTCAGAGGGGCAGCTCCAGCTCCAGCTCCAGCTCCATCGCTTCACGTCTACATGTCATCTTGTTTCCTGTTGCCGACAGTGGAGAGCAAGAGTCATCCCATCTGCTCCCAGCAAACTGACTCACTCGCAGGTCAGCCACAGAGGTCTAGATTTATTTAAACTCTGGATTTGTGGAGCCAGAAATTGGGATTAGCACTCTAATTCCAAGCCAGAACCGCATATGTTCCGGGAGGTCAGATCTGGGTTTGCAGCCCATCACCATCTCTGCTGGTTACTAGAGCATGGTTATTCAAATTTGGCCCAAAGGAAGGAAGCCTGGGGAGCAAGTGGCAACCTCTACCAGTGCTTGATTTCTGGGATGCATTTCAATCAATCCTATAAATAAAATACTCAAAACTGCCATTTTGAGAAACATATTGAAAGATGTAAAATAAGCAGCACTGTAATCAATTCCATGCAGTAGGAGCTTTTTTTGGAGCTAGCATCTAGCAGCCAAGCGTGGTGCTGAATCTTTTATCTGCTCCTCTTGACGGCTGTGAGAAATAATATTTACTCTCCAGTTCACCGTAGCTGCACAATGCGTAGCGGACACAGTAACCACATGAAAAGATTCGGGTTTTGCTAGTACATGCCGTTCCCTTCCGATATGACCTCGGCAAACAAATGCACCAAGAATGATGGATGATTATTGATTGATAGCGCGCAAATTATATACATACAGACTGTATATACAAGTATATCGGTAAATCCCCTCTGGCAGTACATTCCCCTTCAGACTCGACGACTCAAACGGCGTATGGCGTAAGTTTTGTCAATAAGAGGAACAGAGTTCATTGACTGCGTCTCTCCTAACATAATGCATACACACACACACACACACACACACACACACGACAATGTGTGAGCATGTACGGGTGTAGGAGCTGAGGATGTCTGATAGGAAGCAGGTTAATGTTGACAGACTTTCCCCCGCATTCTTTTGGAAGATTTCTCCCACTTGTTCTGTTCTGAGCAGAGATGGGCTGGAGTCTGGGAACAGAAGTCTGCTACAAGGTGAAACTGGAGACTGTGTGTATATGTATTTGGACTTAGACTAAGATAGACTTTATACAAGGGAAACTGCTTGGTCACAGAAACAAAAAAAAAAAACTCCTGAAAACCACTAGTACTAAAAATAAATAAATAAATAAATTAAATATAATAAAATTAAAGATTTAAATAATACTAAAATGATAATAATAAAATAATGAAATAAAATAAAATAAAATAAAATAATAAATAATACAAAAAAATAAAATAATAATAATAATAATAATAATAATAATAATAATAATGAAATCTACAAGAAATAGAAATAGAAGTTAATATACATAATATACATATGAAATATTAAATAATAAGGTGCAATAATATGAATGGAAAGCACTGACATGAATAAGTTATCTAATTATGGAAAGTTAGGGTCAGTTTAGTGTCTAACACTCACAAAGGAACAGCATTTTGTTTCTGCTTTCACCTAATCATGTCACTAAAATACCCTCGTCTGATTAGATCTGCGTGGACTGGAAGTATTTAAATATCTGACATTTATATTTCAGTAATTCAGCACACGTGCTCACCCAAACAGTAAGAACTTTAAAAGCTATTATTGGCCTTAAATGCCACGTGACAGCACAATGCCCTTTGTCTCCGCGAGCCCATTTATCTCCCTAAAAGAAAATTAATAATTCGCTGCTGAATCTGCATTAACGGCGCCATGTTGCTCACCTTCTCTATGCTGTTATTTGTGGCTGATTGCGGAACAAAAGGGTTCAATGAGGTGCTTTACAGGGAACGAAAACACTCAAATCACTAAATGTAGAGAAAAGCAATTTCCTGCTGAGATGGTAACACCTCAAACTCAGGTAACACCTCGACACAATGCACATGTGCCACGGCGTGTGCGTTAGTGGTCGAATAATATGGTTTAAATTTTGGAATTTTTTAACCAAGCGCTTTTGCCGAGAAGTGGGAAAACCCCACACTTCAACCTCCTTTTCAGATAAATCAATAATAGACACGGCTAAATATGTTCTATTATGTATCTCTCTCTTTCTTTTTTACATTCTAGTCGAGCACAGAGCACCGGCTGCTCGATAACTGAGCAGCCCAACCTGTTTGTTTACACTAACCAAGCTCAAAAAAACATCTACGTTGCCCTGTGGATCCCCTCTGTCAACAATCCCAGCGGGAAATAGAGCATAAACTGTTCACTTCGACGGGAGAATAGGGAACACAAACAAGAAAGGGGAAAAAATATAATTAGTTAAATAAAAGTTTAGAAAAAGTACTGCTCAATGCAACATTTGTGGATTTGAATCTATTTTTATACAAGAATATAAATATATATAGCAGCCCCAGTTCATAACTCTTTTTAAAATCCTGTTTTTCTTTATTTTAGTCAATTAATGTGTAATCATATGACAATATACTGGATTAAGATAAATAATAGGAATGAAATAAAAAGCATTCAGTACCAAAACAATAAGCAGAAGGACTGGAAAAACAATCCCAACACCTCCAGTCCCAGAGTGTGTTCTTACCCATATAAAAATTAATGTGTGTGTGTGTGTGTAGCCATGCAAGCACAAGTATTGTTTGTGTGTTTGGAAGCGGATATGGGTCATGGCCGGAGCAGCGCTCGGGCGAACCACTGGCCTCTCTCACTTTAGTAGAAAAGAGGAGTGGAGGAGATAAGCTCACCCCATCCCCTGTGCTGGAGAGAAGGAGGAGAAGGAGGAGGAGGTGGTGGAGATAAGGGCCTGCTTCCCGATGCTACCGCCGAGGCAGGAGCCAGCCGGGGAGGATGCTTTGAACTGCTCCTCGCTATCTGCTCTTGCCTGGGAAAATTATAAACGGAGTGTCCGGAGAAACAAAAGGCTGATTGAGGGCCGCTGCGCTGTACTCTCGGGGGTAAATCTCACCGCTATCAAAGGTCAGGGAGCACAAAGAAAAAAATTCAAGGGGCGAGAGGAAATTTTCTCCGGAGCCAGAGGTGTCTCTCCACTCGGCTAAGTTTAGTGTTACTGAAGGGATTTGGGAGTGTGGAGGTGGGGGTGGGGGGGGACATATTAAGAATACATGAGTGATTTTTAAGGGAAACCACACATAAATAAAGGATACCTGCTCACACTCAGAGACACACACCACACTGCAACACAATGGTGCTGACAATATCTATTAGTCGGGGATAAGCAACTTAAAAATCCAGCTACATTTTATTTATTTCTTTTTTTTTTATTATTATTATTAAAAGGACAGAATTTGAAGACAACCTTGATGTGGTTTTACGGAGTCAATACACTTTCAGCAGTTTTTTGTTTGTGCGCCGGTTAAAACCGAACAAACAGAGAAACATTAAGACGTGTGCGGCCAGATAAAAACGGTAAACTGTTTCCAGGGGTCAGTAATCCCAGGCCCCCCTCTCTTCGACATTCCTCCTCACATCGAACAGCTTAACTGTCGAGATACTAAATACTAACTTTACCCAGCTGACAGTTTACTGAGCACAAGTGGAGCTGAGAGACAACTTTCATCTGTCAAATTGAAGACTTTCACTTGTCTAAATATAAAAAAATATATATAAATAAATATATTAAAAAAAAAATCTGCTCAAGAAAATAAACAGCTCAAAAATAAAGTGATGCTGATGGGAGAGGACGGAGTACCCTACCAAGTAAGCACTCAATCATCTTTTTCTATTTGTGCTCTAGTTTACCAAATAATGGAGCGCATCATGTGAAGTGACAGCACATGATTATGATCTTTGTGCAGAAGAACATAATGCATGCAATGAATTAAATTTAAACAATCTTTTACAAGGGTTTTCGTACTGGTTTAAACATCAGTAGTTAGTGCTGGTTAACAGAAACACACACACAGACACAAACAGCTGCTCGTACCTGTTTGAAGAGCTGCAGGTTGACAGCCATGGACAGGAAGTTCTTCATGGTGGTTGAGCGATGGTTCACAAAGCTCTCCTCACAGAACATGATTGGCTCCCCCTGTGGAGCCCACAGAGACATTATTGGCAAAAAAAAAAAATGAATTTCCAATTCCTTCTGGCTCACTTTTGTTTGTATCAATCTGTTTTTCACCGTGTTTACTTTGCTTCAGAAATGAGCCGCAGGAACGAAGGCGCTCTGCGTCTTAAAAAGGCGGGGGGTCTAAACTAAACAATGTTGTTTATGATATGATGGGGACAGTCACATCATGTGTTTGAGCACCATGCACTGTGAAAAGTCTCCTCTAACGTAGTATTTCAGTTGATTTCTTCATTAGCGAGCAAAACAAACAGAAAACTAGTCTAGAAGAGAGATAGGAAGGAAAGAGGAAGGAAGAGTGTAAGTCAAAAGAACTGAAAACATTCTCCTTTAAAAGAGCTCCCCTGGCAGCACGCACATGATCTCCCGCGGACCAGAAGACAGTGTCCCAGTAAACTCCCCGGTACTCCACATGAACACATTATTACTATTTCTTACATCATGTCTGTAGGCCTGTGAGCTATAGACACGGAGGATGACAACAGAAGCACTGCGGGCCAACCACGCACCGCCCCACGGTCATTCCCAATCCGTGTTTTCTCATAATTAACATAATTCTCACATATTTCAACGAGGCTCTAAATTCTTCTGAAGTAAAACAATGTGCTTTGTCTGTTCTCGGCTATGAGCACAGTGTGGCGCACAAAAAAAAAAAAAAAACAAGTTAACAACACTGGAGACTAACCCCATTTTCAGGGATGGGCGGATGATACCAGTGGCCCAAATTACATCACAGGATTACAGCTCCGCTTACATCACTAAAGGTTTTTAGGCGTATTCGCTTGTAAAAGTTAAGTTGAAAGTAGCTTCACTTGTAGTTTAATCAGCTTTGGCTGCTACAGCCTCGGACCACACTGCAGCTAACATAACTGAATAGCATACTGAGCAGCTAACTGCTACTGAAAGAACTTTCCAAGCACACACTATCCAACAAAATCCTTTGGTTCACACTGTCAGGCTTGCACTGAATGACAACAGCTACTGCTGCTTGATCCTCCCAAATAAAGTACTTTAAAGGACTAAAGAAAGAGAGCAGCAATAATTAGACTAGCTTATCACACGGCATAATGTCCATGTTAAGCAGAAATAAATGTCTTAATTGCATAAAGCTAGTAAAGTTGGCTGAAAAGTTTAGATTTAGAGACAAAGCATGGGGTCATACTGCGACTGCACGAACAAACGGGACAATAAATGTTCATCTATAGAATAAATATGCTGATATTTAACTTCATCAGGCCTGTTGTGGTGGTGCTGTGATTATATTGATTCATTCAGTATTAAAAATCTGTATTTAAGGACTTGATTTGATCAATTACAGCAACGGTTTACTCTGTATTTGTAAGCCTCATCTTTTAGGAGATAATTTATGTTGAAGCACAGATTGCTCCGTGTGGATTCAACAATTAGTTTTGCTCAAATAAGAGTGAATAGCTTCATTAGTCAGTGTAGTCCAGACTTTGTGATTTTTATCATGGTTCACGGTTTGATTTTACACCTAACACGTCTCAACAGCACATTTGTTTTCTATGCTTATTATGCTTTAGTTTTATTTGCCCTTTTGCAGTTTCACCTGTACATAGACACAAACATTCACTGAACAAACTGTATCTTTCTGCTATGAGAATATGCACTGAGTAGGAGTTTGTGTCTAAAACAGTCTTTTACTACTTTTAAATATGTAATGACACTCCAACTGCTTGCACCCAGAGTTTTCACATCTGCTTGGTAGATCTGAACTGGTTACATGCCTGGTTGAGTAGCACTTTAGAGCACACAGCCATGAAATATGCACACCCACCTACCCAACTTGGCTCCATCAATGGTGGTAGAAACTAATTTGAATTGTTATTTCAGGTTTCTTCTGTCAGGCGCGTGTGCTACTCCGAGCTAGTGAGAAGCACCTGGGGGGGACGTCGATGCGAGCTGAAACTGATGACCTAAGAAATGCCCGTGTAATCAGCTGATTGCTTTTCAACTCATTATCGTTTTCCAGTTTTGTTTCATTTACAACTCAGCAAGACTCCTACCAAGCATCCACACCTCTCCTTCTGTCGAGGCATATGGGTCTGTGAACCACCGAGCGCAGCTCAGCTCCGTCGAGGAAGATCTTTTCTTCAGCTTAGAACAACGAGCAGCACAAATATTAGAGCAGAGGGAATATCTTCTGTATTTATTTATTTTTTTGATAAATCAGATGTACAGTTTGTACATGTTTGTGTTGGAACGTATGCTAACTCCAAGGCAAAAGAAAACCTGGTGAGAGCATGAGTGAACTGAGGAATTACTGCATGTTGTGCACACACACACACACACACACGCACCAAGTCTCAGTACTTGTGTCAGAGGGGAGGCAGTTTGTTCGTATACTGTCTGTATACAGAGAAAAGAGAGACAGCATCAATAATGTAGTATCTTGACTCCAGGAGTCCACAAAGTCCAATTAATCTCAAAGCTGAAGGAACAAAGGCTTCGCTATTTGACAAACAGGACATGGTGTAGTTTGCTTTGCTCTGACTCAGACCTGATAAGCAGAAAAGATCTGGAAAAGAAATGTTCGGGGGGCTTAGTAAAGGAGAGTTAAACACCAAAGGTGGCTAAAAGGGATCTTCAAAGGGAACGTCCTGACTCTTTTCAGCTCCTCTGACATTTCACTGCGTCAGACAGGCCCACCTTAGCTCTGCGCTCCGAACTGAAAACACACCTTTTACCTTCAGTCAAAACTGCCCCAGTCTAAACAGACACCTGTGAAATTTGACTCAGTTCACCCAAAACTGAGTCAAACGCTGCGTTACATTTTGAGAGGAGAAAATTCACATCTCTGAATGGGTCTGCTTGTGAATACAAGTCTATAGGACAACATACTCACTATCTGTTCCTTGTTAATTATTCAATTATGTGATAGTAACCTTCTTCTGCTGCCTCCACTCACTGTAAGCTTAGCCTCACTGGCTCAGCTTGACTGCTGAAGCCTCATATTAGGATCCCCTTACTATAAAATGTACAGACCTTTGTCATGTGAGTTTCAGGTTTTCAGATGTTCCTAATAAAAATCTAAACTCCTCAGCAGTCATTTAGAAATGAAGGAGCCACTTGGATGAGCACATCTTCAAGAAACCCAACAAGTCCAGCTTAGTTTCTTTGATATACCATGACCTGGATGACTGAGAGCCTTTAGGTGCACCCTAGGTTTTACTCTGGGGTGCAATTCTGCACAGATAATGGGACTTTAGAAATGTGCAAGCCATGAAGCATCTTATTATGACCAGTACTTGGTTATGTCACTTTAACAGTCTAACTGAACCGAGCTGATGGGCTGTTGGTGGCTCCAGTCACAGAGGCCTTTCATTTGGGAGACTGCAGATTTTTTGGTTTTTTATTTAAAAGTTGTGTTAACACTTGGCGTGTTCCTGATCGCTCTTGATTGAGTTCAGGCAACAAAAACACGTTCTGTCGTTTGCGTTAAAACAAGACTTGTGTGTCGCAAGTGACACAAATCACTCGAACTAAAGTTTGGTGCAAAAACAAAAATATGTGTGTTTCAGTTTAGTACTTTCTTTTCATCATGAACTCCAGCCATGATTTTATCACATCACTAATGTGCTATATGTGTGAGAACAAAAAAGAATAGTAGCTCTCCAAGGATGAATGTTCTGACTCGAAGCAACTGAAGTGTCACTAAGTGAAAATTCGTGAATCTGACATTTTTTTCTTGCAGTGTCGCCTACATGTATTTTTGGAGTGGGTGATGGTTGGTATTACAGCATCAGATTAATCCATATCTCTCCATCTTTCCTTTCTTTTTCAAATACATTTTAGTATACAAGAACCCAAACATGACACAGCAACATATAGTACACAAAATGCCTGCTAGAGATTAGATGACACTGGATCCTTACAGGTTTATATCTGAGGGCGTCCCGGTAGGATCCAAACAGAGCGGCCTGCGCTCTCAGGAAGGCCCTCGCCACACCACATCCTGTCGCCGTCGACTGCTTCTTCAGCTTGCTCTTCAGAGAGGACACCTAATGGAAAACATAAAGAGAGAATGCGGGAGAGAAAAGAGATGGAGAGTGGAGGAGACAGAGGTGGGGGTAGGAGGAGGAGGAGGAGGAGGAGGAGGAGAAAAGGAGGAGGGGGACAGGCAGAGATGGAGGGGTAAAAGTTAAATTATCACCTCTGAAATTGCTGGAGGAAACAGCTAGCCCATTCTGGGTGTGAAGTATCACATTTGCAGGTCATCTTAAGAAAGGAAAGAAAAGAAAGGAAAAGCTTCAGCCTTTCCTCTAAGCTTATCTGTTGTGCTGCTGGGAGCACCTGCTGCTTTGCTAATTGAGCAGAGCACGGGGGCGGCGAGAGGGAGGGGACAGCAGAGAGGAAATGGAAGCTCACATCCTTCTTCTTCCTCTCTCACCCCCTCCTCTCGTCGACGCTCCCCCCTCCACATACTCTTCTTTTTCATATCTTCCTCCGTGTCTTATTCCCCTTCTCGTTCTTTCCAGCCCTGCGGTTCTCCCCTCCCCTCCTGGCTCTCCTGGACTCCCTCTAGAAAGGGATTCTTGACATAAAATGTCCTTAATTATTTTCCCCTCTCCTGGCTCTGTCTCCAGGACTCCAGGCGAGAGTGGAGGAGCAGCAGGCCTGAGCTTGTTTTAGGATGACAAAAGATTCACCCTGGCCAACGGGCCCTGGGGAGTCTGGGAAGGAAGTTGTCAAGAGGCTCTCCTCACCTGCTCAGCAGTAGCCTGACTGTGTTGTGGCAGTGCGAGGAGGAGGCACAGATAGGGACTGCTGCTCTCTGTGTGGGCTGTGCCAGCTTAGCACAAAAGCGTTTGATTTGGTTGTACAGTAGCTGTGGATTACTGTAATACAGTGTGGTGTTAGCAGTTTCACAGGATCAAATCCTTCTGCTTCAGTTTGTAGAAAAACCAATCACCTGCAATTTCTAATAATAATACAAATAAATAATATACACATATATATTTATATACACCTCAGAAGCAGAACTGAGCGCGTGGCTGCTTAGAATTGAAAGTCTTGCTCATGGGCACCTCAACAAAACTGAATAAGCTCTCCTGATTCAGTAAGAGCGCGTCTTAATTCACCACTTAACCGTCTGAATACGGGGCAAGAAAACCAACTCCACTTGCAGAGCGGATGTGTGAAATGCAAAAGTGTGTGTGAAACAACCAGGAACAGGGAGAATTAACATTTTCGGTTAGCAGTCTGATTATTCGATTTAACACTGCATTCCATAATTCACCAGTCCATTAAATCACCTCCTAATACAGCACAACATGCTGTGGTGTGTGCGCGTCAGATGCTCGTGTGTTAATCGGCTCACTAGCCCACCTCTGCAACGCAACATAGAACGTTTATCAGATTCATGAGCATTATTAGCGCCGCCGATACTGGAAGCGGTAGCAGCAGCAGCAGTATTTGCGGGCGGGAGAATAAGGAAAAAGACATGAAAGCGGAAAATAAATTTGCGGCCATGTCTGCCGTTACTTGACCACAGCTCTGCAATGTGATCATATTTGGATCAGGTTTATTTCAGTGCGAGGTGGCCAGATGTGTCATGCTGTGAGGCTGCAGAGTTAGAGGGGTATAGCGGTCAGGCATCTGCAATTAGCCTATCTGGAAAACTTCAGGGAGGAGAAGAAAAGTGTTAGCACAGCTCATACAGAGGACAGACAGAGAGGAACAGAGAGGCGGAGAGAGAGAGAAAGAAAGAAAAGAAAGACAGAGAGAGTGGCAGTCTTAAACTGGGACAAAAGACAAAACGAACAGTGTTGATTCCTCTCCCCTGGGCTTTCTCACTCTCCACCACGTCCCCACGCTGCCATTGCAAATGCTTCCAGGCATCAAACAGAAAGTTTATCACGGTTAAATTAACAAGTGTCATCTCCATATTCACTCATTGTGCTAAATGCTTTTATGTTTATGTAAAGCCCTTTCTGAAATTAATATTTCATGTTTATGTGCATTTTCACTCATTTTTTTTTTTCTTCCTTGCAAATCATTAAACTGTCTTTTTTTTTTTTTTTTTTTTTTTTTTAGGGGGGAGGGAATCAAAGCGAACACAGTGTCAGTCTTGGAGGGGGAGGCATACCCCAAAGACTGTCAGAAAAGACGGGATAGCAGAGTTTACTCTGCACACAGCAGAGTTCTGTGTAGCAGCTTTGAACGGGTGAGAGCACTGCAGTGGCAAAGACTTTTTAATGAGGTGGGGACACAATCACTTGTGTGTTGCTTCCCAGTGTTACAAAAATGGGTGATAAAGCACTAAGTTCAAGGTTGCACGTTTATTCACGAAAAGGATTAAGCATGAACAAATATATTCGTCTTTAGTCACATGTAGTGATTAATTAAATTGTCACATACAATAAATCAAATATAGTCGTAGTGCACGAGAACGGATATCAGCTCTCCTAATAGAAATCAAAGCACACGCCGCAGCGCGCTCCTTCAAATACCCGACACAAAAAATAAATGTATATTTAGTAATTGGATTTTGAATGTGGCGCCTACGCCACAATCATCAGGTATGCCTCCACGGTAATGGTTCTGTCAAACTAATTAACTTCTACAGTTTGAGTGAAGCTAACGAGATGCGTACAAGCATCAGAGGAAGGCCAGGCTCTACAGGTGATAACCCTATTTGGCAGTGACATTTTTTAGTGTAAAGTCACAGTGGCGGTGATGAGATCAAAGGCAGAGAGTCCCCCATTGGGTCCAATTAGAACTATAGCATTGTACAGGGAAGGGGTGGCAGGAGGAGAGAGGAGAGTAGGTGGTTGGTGGAGAAGGAGAAAAAAACTGTTGAGTTATGATATTCATAATCTATGCAGAGAGGCCTTTCCAGTACAGGTCTTCTCCCCATAGCTGTGATCTTTTCAATTTACATCAAGGGAAGATGGTTGGGGATGAAAGCAGGGCATCCAAGGCGCACAGCCCACAGAGGGCAGACATGGGGCCTCATTAAGGCCCAGCCCAGCCAGCCCCAAACAGGGTTTGAAGTGCGTCACATAAAGAGCATGGGGTCAAAGGTCAGACATAGAACAGATCTCCATTTAACTCTCCAGCTGGAGATGGTAATTAGCAGGTGCAATGATGATCCCTGCCTGACTGTAAGGGATGATACCGCTGCAGGTGACACCAGGCATCTGTGTGGATGTGTGCGCATCCGTGTCTGTCTGCGCGCACACACACGCACACAGCGTTTCGATGCATCGATGCACGCAAACATGCTTCAAGGACTCGCACCGCAATCCCATGCATACATGTACAACACACGCAGGTACCACTGGGTATACAGCGCAGTAACACCTACACAGGCTTTTGGAGAATTTCAAAAGAAAAAGAAAATTGCGACGTGAGGCTGCTGCAGCTGCGTTCTAAAACTCAACCTCATTAAAGGGTTATAGTTTTATCACTTTATGCTGCGCAGGAATACAAGCAAAGTTTCTAGATTACACAATCAGATCAGTAAACATATGAAACCTAATTACATGTCAACTTTTAGCTAATGACAAAAAAAAAAACAGCAAGGGGAAAAAAAAATGCAGGATCCCGGCTGGCAGCGTTATATTGACTATTTAAGTACATGTTATAAAGAGACAGTCAATAAAAGAAAAAGGCTACACACAAACCCTGAATATATATTTAGACTTTCACTCAAAATTTTCACTACAGCATAAAAAAAATAAAAAACCGTCTCCCAAATAATGACCCTGACACTTGTCTGTTGTTAAAAAAAAATAAAAAATGAATAAAAAGTTGGGTTTTCTTCTCACAAAAAAAGAATGTTTTGTTTAAGATTCTGTCCAGGGAAAGAAAGCCATGGGGACGCAATTAAAGAACTACAAAGAAAAAAATAGTTATGAAAATCTCCCACTTTCTTTTGATGTGCTGCAGTCTGAGCTGTACACACACACACTCACACACACACACGCACACACGCGCACAAACACACAAATCTGAACAAAGACGCACCGAGAACCGACTCTCACAAATGAACACGCATGCACGTACACAAAGGGCATGTAACTTGGAATCACTGAGACTCATTCATCCGTTCAATTAAAAATAAATATTAGATATCTTGCGATTATTTTTTTAAACGGAGCGCTATTTTCTAAATGTGAAATTGCGCTATAATGGGGGATTATTACTTAAAGTCGACGGGGTGGAGCTAAATGCAAGCACATATAACTAACTCGGATAATATCACTGGGGTAAGTGTGATTGTAAAAATAACTTCACTGAGCATTAAATTGGCAAAGCTGCAAAAATTAAGGAGGACTAGAAAAACTGTTAAGTGCATTATTCTTAATCGTTGCGCGTGTTGATCTGTTGTTAAGTAAATGCAATCAATGGATTAGTCAGGCAAAATGAAAAAGAGTGAGAAAGCAAAGGGGAGGAAAAACTGTGTGTGTGTATGTGTGTGTGTGTGTTTTAATAGGGCTTATCTTATTGCCATGAGATTCTCCCCGGTGTGGGGTTACTTTGTCAAGCTGACCTCTTATAGCAGCTGAGCGGCTGAGTTTTGCATACATAATTAACTACAGCTAAATGTCATCTCTCACTTCAATAACTAACGCAGTGGGTGATGCTGCTCTCCCTTTTTGACTCCTAATCCGGAGCGAACCGCCGGCAGAACGGCTACGCGAAAATGAAGTGCAGCTTTTAAACTCCACATGAGCAAATGAAGGGCTGCTAACACTGCGGAGGGAGCGCGGCGCACAGTTCAGCGCCATTTAAAACAATCATAACCTGTAAAATAGCGCTTTAAAAGAGCAGATTCCGACAGTCGCAGCTGGTGAAATACAGGCTCCACAATAACAACAGCAAAACCGGATCCTTTGCTTGGTGCTTATTACATGGTGTACACACCATGACGGTTTCTAGTAAAGTACAGTATGTAACTAAGGTGGAGCAACCACATTCCCAGCGCTGAGCTACCACGCAGTTAGTAGAGCATGCGAAGGGCTTTACTGTAGGTGGCTCCGCTGCACTGGGAAGACATCAGTTAGGTAAAACGTACGTGGCTTTATTTAGACTGGGGGACTCTGGTGGACGGAGCAAAAAAAGCCGTGAGTAGCAAAAGTTTACTCCTGAACTAGATCTGAATGTCACTGATGAACATTCCTGGCCGACAAATGTGTAGGCGTCTGTGTGTGTGTGTGCATCTGCGTGTGAGTGCTGCCGGCTGTCGGCTGTACTCCCGTTGTAAATGATGATGTAGATGTTGTTTTCTGGAAACTGAACACCAAATTAAAGCTGCGATGTTTGATTAAGTGTGCCAGGTGATCTCAGGAGAGGCGCGCAGACACAACCTCAACCCCCTCATTCATTTGTAAACCTCCGAATGCAGGCTTGAAATACAGGAAGTAGGAGTGTACGCTGTAAATTCCCCCCTTGATTGGGAATACAAATGATCAAATGTACGGAGGCTAGGATTGTATGGGTACACGGTGTCAGCAAAGTAGCGCGAGGCAGAGAGGAGGAGAATAGAAGGAATTAGGCTGGGATGTGAGAGGGAGCATCTGAAAATAAAGATGTAAGCTGCATTGTAGCACCTCACCTTGAGTACGTGGCACAGAAAGAATAATACATGAAAAAAAAAAATCCTTCCGTCATTGGTTCGAGATCAATTGCCGGGATCAAATAGAAATCTGATTCAGTCACACAATGTTTGTTTTCAGAATTAACAGACTCCTAATTTGCTATTCTTGGATACTTTTAATGACTAGCGAGGTAAACAGCTCCACCAACCAAAACCCAATTATAACTTTATCAGCACAATCTCGGCGCGGAAGGAGAACTGTGGATCTCCGAGAAAGAAACAACAATACCTTGATCTTCTCAGGGAAAACGACAGTTGTTTTTATTGAGTATTTCTTTTCCGTGCGCTTGTCAACACATTTGATTTTATAGGCACAAGCGCAGCGTCTCAGAGATTAACAGCAATGTATAAAACTACTGAAACTTTCGGTTATGAATTATGCAAAATCCTGCTAAAATACACAACGTTAAATTCTTTTTTTTTTCCCCCCACCCAATAATATCACACTGTTTATTTAAAATAACACAAACTAAAATAAAGCTAGAAAACTCTGATCTGTGTAGAAAAACACCAAAATATACAGATTAAAATAGGATCTCTTTCAATCAAATAACTATTATTCATTCTATAAATAAAAATGTTAAGTCAGAAAAATAACTTAAAAAAAGATTGATGTGCTTAATTTATTTTCTATGTCAGTAGGTGCCCCGTGTATTTAAAAAGACAAATTTAGAACAAAACACAATTAATGTTGGACCTCTGATTCATGTGACATTTCCAATTTAAAAAATGTCAGAAGTCACTCTCAGAAGACTGCGGCATCCTTTTTTGACCCTTTCCCAATTACTCTCGCGTTCAGAGCTTTCCTTCCTTCGCTAAACGGAACCGCTACTGGCGTGGTAGCATTCGTAATAGTCAATAAATCTAAAATATTATGTGTGAAATTGCGGGGAAGAGACCGTTGTGGGGCGGGCGCTGGCTGGGCTGGAGCAGAGGGGTCCTGTCTGAAAGAGGGCGGCTAATTCAGGACAACTGTGAACTCTGAACCTGCTAAAAGCACGGCCAGTGGTCAGCCGAGCCACGTAATAGAGTCCACATGTGCTCACAGCCTGCGTTGCCATAATTAGATGGATCTCCAAAGGTTTGCTTAAATCAACATCAGAGTGCTTTGTTTTCCCTCTTAGTTACACTTGAAATACACACAAAAATTGCCCGTGGCCTTTACCTTTGAATCCATTTCATGCTTTATATATTCATACAAAGTGATGCTGGGCTTTTAAAGTGAGAATAATCATTACTTCATAGGTCTCAGGGCTTCGGTTTCACACTGAATAAAGCTTGAGTGTTAAGTAGCCAGTGTTACAGCGAGAATTAGAGAGAAAGGAAGAGTGGTTTTAATAGCTCAGAAACGACGCACGGCAGCTCAGCCCAGGCAGGGAAATGCTCAGCATTAATCAAGATTTCAGGCCTCAGTTCGACAAACTACACAATGCCTCAAACATCTCCTTGTGTGTAAACACAAACATCAAATGGCATGTGGCATGTCCTCATCACTAACAAGCAAACTAACAAGAGACCTGGAATTCCACTCAATTAGTACCTGCTCACTTTGCTATTAATCTACTAGCCTCTGTGAAAAGATAAGAGGAGACTGGCAGGAAAGAAAAAAAAAATGTGAATAGGAGTGAAACAACAACAACAATTTGTTAGAATAAATATATTAATACCAGCAGCGCTTCTGTTTCAGGTGGTGTAATTTGACATGATATGCTGGCTATGTTCTGTCATTAGTCAGGAAAAATGGTGAGTAGGGGATCAAAGCAAAAAGGCTCTGAGGCTGCCACTTAATTTATCACACGGCAAAGACAAAGGCTTTTCTCTCGGCTTGTGTCGCTTTTCAAAAGCCCCGACTCTTTTTTATGACAAACTCAGTTTGCAATTTAATTTAGGGCTTCAGTCCCTAGGTGCTGAAAAGCAAGCAGGCAGGAAGTGAGAAGAAGGTACTGTAGCCAGACAGGCACACAGGCAAAGAAGCATGAGAAGCAAACAGCGGGTGCAAGAAACGTCCAGGCTGCAGTGAAGTGCTGTGAGAGAGAGACAAGAAGGCAGACAGGTGCCATGAAACTCGAGCAGTCAGGCAAGCAATAAGGCAGGCAGGCAGGCAGGCAGGCAGGCAGGCAGGCAGGCAAACAGGCTAGAAAGTCGGCAGAAAATGGCATAAAGTGTGAGAGAGATTGTGCAATTGCACATAGTAAAGAGGCATTTATGCAACTAGCAGTCATAATAGGCTGAGCAGACCTAAATCAGGAGAACCAGAGAAGTGTGGGAGTGTGAGCAGGTCTGGAGTCTGCTGGGCAGAGGATTGAATTATGTACTGCTGGTGGGGCAGGAGTCCGGTAGGCGGTGGAACCTGAGTATATACTGTTAGCAGCGTGGGTAATAGTGCGTCCACAGCCTCAGCGGGGCCTCTGCGCCTCACGGAGGAGCTTTAATACACACACCGTGAAGAATAGCTAAACAAACAGATTCCTGCTTTCCACAAAGACAGGGAAGACAAGCATGCGTGTTGTTCCCTATGTTTGCAGGAGTGAGTGTGTGTGCGTGTGTGTGAATGGGTGTGTAAATGTGCGAGTGACCCTGACGCCATGGTGATGCTTCCTGTAGCACTGACCGGCGTCAGTGCTCCATTAATTAAAGAGACGATGCGCTGGCAGGTGGCTTCACTGCCCACACTGGTAATTGGCCCCTTTCTTCCCACTCTCTCCCCCTACAAAATCACCCATCTCTGCCTTTTCTTTTCTTTCCTCTGCCTTGTTCCCTCCTCCTATCTTTCGTTCACAGAAACGTGCCAGTGGGCAGGCAGAAATGCAAGACTTTGTGAAATAATGATTAGAATGGATGAAGATGAAGGGAAGGGAGTTTCACATTTTCCCACAAGCCTCTGATGGTCGGGAATGCTGTTTGCCTTCAAGCGTCATACGCCGCGACGGGAGTTTACTTTAGACAGCCACAATCTGAGGAGCCAGTACTGCAGTCATTAATGATGTGGGGAGGGGACAGAGCTATACTTTGACAAGTTTCTGGATGTGAATTTTATTTTTTTATTTATTTTTTTATGCGCGCATGTGTGTGTGTGTGTGTGTGCACATGTGGGCAGAAGTGTAAGTGTAAGATTACACTGGAGGACAAGAGAGTGTGTGTTTATGCAAGTGCGACTCAGTGTGAGAGAGGCAAAATTAACTCGCTTTGTGTGTCGTGTGTAATGAGACAATAAAGGCTGAGAAGAAGCTCTGGAATGGTTGTGTGTGTGTGTGTGCGTTTGTGCGTCTCACCACGTCACTGGGAAGGTTGTGCAGGTCATCAAAGGGACTCTCCAGGGTGTTTGTGTCCACGTTGAGAATGACCACGTCCTCCAGTGATCGACTGCGAACCCTCTGACGGGGGAAATGTACAGCGTTGTCAGCGCAGGTACACAACGGTCACAGAAACACAAAACAAACTTGATATACACAATATTGAATAACTATAAGCATCACTGCAACATATCCAACGCAGACAGAACGATTTAAAAAGTAATTTCGAATAATAAATTTGACGATGATTTTTTTAGTCAACGCCTTGTCATTTTAGGATTTTATAATAATCGTTATACTGGTAGATTTCTGTGTATTAGAAATATGTTAATAAAATAAATAAAAGAATAATTTGGGGAATTATTATTAAGATTTTAAATCCCTATATTGGCCCAGGTGTGTTTTCCCTGGAGACACCGTCATTTCTGTCCCGAAGCCTCAGCAATGAGAAAACACAGCAGCCACATTTAAAGCCACACCGTTATCACACTTCACGATTACGGATGAAAAATGGCGTGCAGAAAAAAAAATATTAGAACATCTTTACTGTAACACACACAGACACGCGCTCGCAGAATGAAGAATGGCACCGAGAGGAAACATTTGGACTGCGCAAACATTTTCCACAGAACCTAAACCTCATGCATCAACAACAACACGGCGACGCTGTGCTGTGCTCTGTGCATCCTGATGGCGACAAATTCAACAATTATTTCAGTGTGGTGCAGGATGCAGGCAGGTGTGGGGGGTGTATGGAGGGTGTGGGGGGGGGGCATGGTGTGTGAATTTCTAGTTTGTCACTTTTGTGACAGCCTGTGCAGTGGAGGCTCACATGCTGATCTGGACTAATTATGTAGTGGCGGAAAGAAGGTCTGTCACGGATGCAGAGTGTGATAAATACTGCCACTGCCGCAACTGTCAGACAAATATCACACACACTCACACGCGCACGCACGCACACATGCATTACAACATATGCCTCTGCACAATTAAACACACTCACACAAACACTTACTTACTAACACTTACACACGAGTGCAAATGCGTGCGTTCTTGAGACATGCATTCACACACAACAGCAGTGCTGGTGATGGCTTGCCCCCCAACCAACACAAGGTTTAACAATGAAGTAGAAAAGCTCTTTGTTTGCAGATGCTTTTCTGCTTCCTCTCTCTGTCTTTTGTACTTCTGGTTGAGGATGCACATAAGAAATAAAGAGAAAAAAAAAAAAAAAAACTCCTGGAGGTGTAAAGCAAAAAAAAAAAAAAAAAAAAATTACAGGTTTTTCTATTTTTAATTAACGACACAGTTCACCACCAAAGCAGTTGCAGCATTAGCCCGTTACTTATATAGGAAGGGAGAATAGGAACTGTCAATCTGCAGTACAACGCAGCATCATCCCTCAATGCAAAGTATGTAATGTAAATGTGTTTGCATCACATTACATGAAAATCAACTGACAAAGACCCTGAAATTCATTATACATACGTGAGAAACATCAACATTTAACTTTCAGATGCATTTTGCACATATACCCATCAATTTGTAGCAACATGTGTGATTATGCAGAGGGAGTATTTATATTCATGACATACCTCCAGCAGACTGAGATGAACTCCCACAAAGTATGGCATGGGGGCACTGTGGATGGAGAGAGCAAAACGGAGCTGTGAGCAATGTCAATATCAGACGGTTATGTATACCGGCTGTGACATATTATATATTTACAGAAATAAATAATTATTTAATTTCCATCTTTTAAGTCTTAAGTACTGCATGTAATGTAAATCATTGCTTCTTTGGTGTGAGAGTTTTCAATTTGTTATATAATTATGGATTGAGAATGTTTTAAGTTTCTAATAAATGGAAATTTAAACTTTGATACGATATGACATGTGGTGGCATTTAAGGTTATTATAAACTAAATTATAATCAATAGATCAGTGAAAAATGACAAAATCTGAAAAAAAATGAAAATTACATAACATAGCACTGTTATGGTAAAATTATAAATTTAAATTCAGATGTATCTATAACATGTTTATAACGTAGGCATAGAAATGTGCGTATGTTCAAATGTTTGCTGACTATTCAGACCTGAGGACCTTGACCTTGAAAATGGGAATATTGGATTAAGTGATGTTAATGTACAATAAAAACAACAAGTGTGTTTTCCTTATTCTTGAGTTGTTTTCAGTAAAATGTGATTAAAATTTAAATATGTTATTTTGTTAAAAGAATTTTTATTTTGTTGTTGTGAGTCTCACTCCACAGTGGGTCCATAAAGCATGCGGAAAGACTTGCTTCACTTTCTAGAAAGTCAAAGGGAAGACGTTAAACTAAAAAAATATGTTTTGCAGGGGTTATTATCATGTCATTCTTATTTTTTATGACATTTATCTTCATTCTAAAAGTGAGTGGCACGGAAAAGCTGAATCATGAGAGTGTTTCCCATCCAGCAAAGATGAATAAAATCAACAAACACAGTCAAATAATAGAAACCATATTTTATGATGAGGTTTACAGAGGCAGTAATAATCGTAGTTTTGGGTCAGTGTATTCCAGGCCAGAATGATTCAGAAGCCACAGGCTTGTAATCAACTTAAAGCAAGAGAAAAACAAACAGCAGGCCTGTAGCCCTGCACTGTAGATCCTCTGTTTTATTACTTTCATCGACATGTACACACGTACAGTATACACGTCAGCATGCTCGGAGATATATACGCGCAGAATCTAATATAATTCAGTTATCTAACTGGTGCATGGAGGACACCCTTGTGATTGAATAAGATAATGATGAGTCTTTGCAGAGTGTTGAAAATCACATTTCACTGTCAGTGATGAATAGCCTCTTAAAGCTGACATGTCCCTCATGGTACAGCCCTGCACTGTAAGAGCTATGTGCACTGATTCAACAAAAAAGAGAAATCTTTTTACATAAGCTGACCACCCCACTTTGCATTTCTTTCTACATGTACAGATTTGAAGTTGACCTGAACGCATGTAGATTTGTAGATGAGGTGTTACTTCTGCTCTCCGTTCAGTTTCAATCAAGTCCATTCAGATTTGTTGGATTTGCGTTGGATGGGTGGTAATGAACCCCTGAGAGAGCTAAGAGGATGAGAGCGTGGTGCTAGCACTGGCATGAAATATGGAGCAAGGTGATCCGGGCTGTTCATTATGTTGCCACACAAGAGAAGGCGCACCGCGAGAGAACTTCGCAGGAACATGACGAACGGAAAGGGGAGAATGTGTGAACATGTGTGGCTGCATTTTTACACCGAGGTTTTTTTAGTGGCAGAGGCCGATGCACAACCGGCGCACGTGGCACGGAGCGCGCTGACATGACTGCATGTAGGCGTGTGCGCGTTTGGAAGGAGACTGGCGGGAAACAGGGAGGATATACGAACATTTATCTTTGTGTGTGTGTGTGTGTGCTTTTTGAGGTGGTCAGCCTTACCAGCAGTAGTCCAGAAGATGCGGGGGCAGCACAGTGATGAAGATGTGCTGCCAGTACATGGGAAAGAGCAAAGCAGCCGCACCGTGGACACATGCGGTTAACTGTAGAAAGAAACAGAAAGAGATGTAAAGACAAACTTCACCCCACTTCCCACGACAAAATGAAAACTAAGAACACCTCTCTGTGCTATCTAAGAACTCCAAATAAGGAAGAACTGCAACAAGTTAAGACAAAAATCTAATAAATTTGTTCTTCTATCTGACTAACTGTTAATATTCTTAACAGGCTTTCTACTCTGGTGATGTTTTGTGATGTTCTGTTTGTTTGATTTCATCCAGTTATCACTGACAAACCCGCAGCTCGCTTTTATTCCCGCTCCCAAACAACAGCCTTCAGAAAGAACATTTCACACCAACATGCCGAGTGCGGTCGTGATGAACACATGACCTGCGAGCTATTGTTAGAGGAAGAGAGGAACAGACTGAAAGCTGAAGATCAACCGGCTGACAGGAGCCTGTCTTTAATGACAGATGCAACAGAAGAGAGAGAAAGATTGATGTGAGAAGAAAACTGCTTAACCTAAAGAAAGACAACACCTGCTTTACACACACACACACACACACAGAGAACATGCATTCAGTGTTGTCCTCTTTTCATTTTGTCTGTGGCGGGTCACGCCAGGCAAGGATGTATTGCCACTATTGCACGTGGAGACGTTTCATTATAAAAGTACAGATTCTGACCTTTTTTGAACACGAACTCAGAGCTTATAATTAACTTATTTTTAAATATAAACATCAGTAAGTAGAGCTGTGACCTGCACAGAAGCAACAAAAGAAGACTAAAACAGTACTGACAGTAGCCATAAAAATCTGAATTACGCCAACCACTGTGACTGAGAAAATAAAGAGAGGGGGGAAAAATATGGAATAATTAACCTCATTTTTAACAAATAATGAGAAGCGATCACGTGAAGATGACATTGCTTTTCAAAGAAGCTTTTTACATTGTCAAACCAACATTACACAGAGAATTAAAGTCAGTCTCCCATTGTCTTAAAGCCAGCACCCCCCCCCTTGACATCCCATCTCATGAAAACCCAGCTATAGTAATGACCTGGAGCACACACACACACAGACACGGCAGGAGAAAGAGGCGTTAGCTCATCCCCCAGATTAAAATAACATGATTAAATATGGAAAGAGAACAGAGGTCTGAGGGGCTCCTGCGGGACTTCATTAGGGCAAATTGCCAAAGAATGAAACATGAGTTAGCCAAGAGAGACTGCGGGCTAGGCCAATACCGCCGGGACCCCGGAGCAGCAGCCGCTGTTATACTGCTGCAGCTTCACAGTCAATGTGTGAAGCGGACACACACTATCATACACGCGCACAACTACCAGGAGACCCCCTGCTCACTGACACACACAGTGTCACAATTGACCGGCCAAATGCGGGAGAGCTTGCCGGATGAAAACCACGGCTGCCAGAGAAACAGAAAGGAAGGGCCCCACCCCTCCGAATCCACCCAAACATCAAGCCTGGACATCTGAAAAGCTCACAACAAAAAAAGTGTGCGTCTGCGCGCGCCTCCCTCCTTGCGTGTTTGTTTTAACTGCATTCATTTTTCACATCAGCCAGTGAAAAAAAGCAATGATCTTTTTTTTTTTCTTTTTTTTATCGCCTCTGCGCAATCTCTCATACGCTCAGTCCCACAATAGTTAGGACTTAATCAACATTTAATTGGTGTCTTGCTCTGTGTATCTGCATATGCATATCTCTGCTGTCTTCAAATAAAACACAACGATGCCACGCTCCTGTCAGGATTAATTCCCTGGCAAACAGTTTGTTTTTTTGTTAATTCTGAAAATAAATCAATGCTATGAATATTAATGAGCGAAAGTGAGGCACTTGGTGGAAAAAGCGACTATCAGAACCATCACAGCCTTCTCCCTCTTCCCTAATCCGAAGCGCTGATGGTAAGGGGGCCGTTAAATCGTGACGAAGAGAGGTCAGCGATCTGATTGTGATTGTTATACATACACACATATGTACACATGTCACGCGTGCATGAACCCACACACACACTTAGTGAAGAGCCAACAGGCTAGTGTATCCCTCCTCTGGGAGTGCGAGACAAGCCCCAGCCATTCGCCGGTACCAGGAGGTAATGGCACAGAACACCCCGCTAACCAACTCCAATTATCTCCACCAGGCCTCAAGGTGAGCCCCCCAACTGGCATGATTTACTCTCAGGTTGAAAGTGAAAACAGGAGTCTCTGCTTCTCTTCTTCTGAGGCCGGGTGCCTGGATTGGGGGAGTTGGCTGAGAAGGGAGTCTGAAACTAAGATAGTGATTTATAAAGCAAATCTAGATTTCACTTTTCTTTTTATTTGCTATCTCCAAAGCGATGGAGGTGGCAGAGTGCCTTAGATAAAGTAAGTTGAAGGGAACTCCAGGGGAATAGTTCACATATTTGCTTCTCTAATTCAGCTTAATACAAATCCCCGTGTCCTTGTCCAGGTTTTAGAACAAATGAGGCAAAAAGTAAAAGAAAGATAAATTGGGGGGAAGAAGAAAAAAAAAACGAAGAAATCATACCCCTCTTTTTTTCTTCATTTAGAGGGGTGGGGGGCTTCACATGAGAGTGGGTCATGAGAGGCTAAGGCTGATAAAATATTTGCCAGGCTGATAAATAATAGATGAGTGGAGCCAAATGGCTTACACGCTCCACAAAAGACCTGGGTGCTTAATATTCCATTCAATGGAGAATCACAGATACAGTCCCCAAGAACAAATACAGGATTAGGTGCTGGGTCCAGTCCTCAGGGACCAGGGCTCTGCCTGGTAATGAGGGGCTGCCTGCCTCTTACACTGTGTGTGTATGTGTGTGAGGGCGTGCGCGCGGGCGTGTGCGTTGCCCCTTCCTCAGAGAGAAGCTAACCGATTATACAGCGACAGCCTGCTTCAAAACGCAGTCAAGGTCTTTGGTTCTGCCCCGAGAGCTTTTTTTAGTGTGCTGTAGCTGAGAAAGAGAGTGTCCACGCTAACACTGGTTTCCCAGACTCATTCAATGAGACTAAAGGAAGGACAGAGAAACATAAAGAGACGGGAGGGAGGAGGTGAAAGTTGGAGAAGAAGGAAGAAATAAGTGGAGAGATAAAAAAAATAAAATAAACGCACTGCAACTTTGAAGAAGGTTGCAATAATCCTGAGCTAAGAGGTCACACACCAGTTCTGTCAATAATACAGTATGGTCTGAGTGTGAGTCACAGGCTGTGTGCTATTCCAGACTATATGCTAACAGTACAGACCATGTACTAAATGTCAAACATCGTAGAATAGAGTTTCCTTATAGTAAACATATTAAACTAGTAGGAAAACATACACTGCCTGGCCAAAATAAAATTTGCCACCTGGATTTAGCTAAGCAAATAGGTAGGAGCCTCCTATTGGATAATTACTGCATGGGTGATTATCTTTCAGCTGGCAACAAGTTACTTAACCCCAACTGATGCAATGAGTAGCTTCTCATTTCTTAAACAACCATGTCCAAAGACACATCCCGTTAGTCTGTTTGAGAAGGGTCAAATCATTGGCATGCATCAAGTAGAGAAAACATCTGAGGAGATTAAAGAAACTACTAAAATTGGGTTAAGAACTGTCCAACGCATTATTAAAAACTGGAAGGATAGTGGGGAACCATCATGGGGAACTCAAGGGATTGTGACTAAACAGCTGTGTAGCCTTAAGAAAACCACTAATCAGTGAGGCTAACCAGAAAAGGGGCTTCAGTTTGCTTGGGAGCATAAAGATTGGACTCTGGAGCAATGGAAGAAGGTCATGTGGTCTGATGAGTCCAGGTTTACCCTGTTCCAGAGTGATGGGGGCATCAGCGTAAGAAGAGAGGCAGATGAAGTGATGCACCCATCATGCCTAGTGTCTATTGTACAAGCCTGTGGGGACAGTGCTATGATCTGGGGTTGCTGCAGTTGCTCAGGTCTAGGTTCAGCAACATTATGTTGCCCAAAGAATGAGGTCAGCTGACTACCTGAATATACTGAATGACCAGGTTATTCCATCAATGGATTTTTTTCTTCCCTGATGTTCACGGGCATATTCAAAGATGACAATGTCAGGATTCATGGGGCTCAGATTGTGAAAGAGTGGTTCAGGGAGCATGAGACATCATTTTCACACATGGATTGGCCACCACAGAGTCCAGACCTTAACCCCATTGAGAATCTTTGGGATGTGCTGGAGAAGGCTTTGTGCAGTGGTCAGACTCTCCCATCATCAATACAAGATCTTGGTGAAAAATTTATCCAACACTGGATGGAAATAAATCTGGTGTGACTTTTTTTTTTGGCAGGCAGTGTATAATGTTTATTCTACAACAAATTACCTGGAAAGAAGAAAAGACCACAACTGGATTTGTGCAATCAACGGCAATTTGTTAATAACATGTCAGCAGCTGCCTCAACCATCAATCTCCATATTCACACATCATCATCATCATCATCATCTTCATCTGGACAACAACATAAACCTTCAACAGTGATGCTTCCTTACAGACACCTCAACACTTCAACTCTGAGAGTTTCCGCTCACACCGCTACTCATCACCTGAGCGTGCACATACAGGAAATGGAAAAACACCTACTACACAACATTTACACATCACTTTACATCCAGCACAAAAGAAAAACTAGTTGCTTACACGCTTGATTCTTTTGTTGACGCTGAACATTCAACTGTAGTAAGAGCACAATGTGCAAAAGTAGCTCCAGCTGCAGGCAACGTACTTCCGTTTGACAGGAGGAACGTTATCAACAGAGTCGCTCCTCTGTTGACCTCTTCACACCAGCCTTAAACTCTCATTTACCCAACTTTGTCCCTATACACTCTCTAAATTCAATCCTCCTTTTCCAAGTTTCACTTTCATCCCAGGTCTTCATTACTTATTCTGTTTTCCACCTCTCCTCCTGCTGTCCTTCTGTCCATCGCCACCTCTCCCTCACTTCTCCTGTTCTTTTATTGGTGTGTTAGCCTTTCCCTCTTCTCTGCCCATGCACAGAGAAAGTTGCTAATTACCCACGCTCCGCATTTCCTTGTGTTGACAAACGCCGGTGTCAGGCCTGGTGCGACGCAAGTGCGCCACAAACAGGTAGGTGGCACGTGGAGAGAGAGAGAGAGAGAGGGCACGCAGGACAACGCGCCTAACAGCTAACGCCAGGCCTCCCACTCCTGCACGCACAGCCGCTGACTCTCACAGAAAGACATAAGGCACGAGGCACAAACACCTGTGAGCGCAGACGACCCACAAACAGATGCATGTAGAGGAGACAGAAACACCCACTACATGCACATATGCGCACACGCGGTCACGGCGACACAACGCACACCTTGAGATGCTTGGCATGGGGGCAGAGATAAGTCTATTGAAGACAAGGAGGAGAAGGTGGTGAAGGAGGGGAAGGGCGGGGGGGGGGGGGGGGGAAGGAGGGGGAGGATGTCCTGATGTTCTGCAGTTGCCCAACAACAGAGAGACACATTAAGACTCCCAGGAAGAGGGAGGCAAAGTCAGAGAAAACGAGAAGTGTAGCCAGAGAGAGTGAGAGACAGATGGACAGAAAATAATATGTCAGAAAGAAAGAATAACTAAGATAGAGAGAGAGGCAGAGAAGTCATGGAACGAGAGAAGAGGAACAACAGAGGAAAAGGCTGGAAACAGAGAGACAGCTGGCACTCTAGGGCACGGTGGATGGATAGCTCCTTGTTAGCATAGGCCTGACAGCCTGATGAGAGGACTGCTGTCAGCCGGCGCTGGGGCCCGGGCTGTGCGAGTTTGGGCAATAGGCAGGGCAGAGGCAGGGCTCGAGAGCTGGGGGGCCTCGGCAGATGAAAGACACAGGGGGTGGTGGGGCGATGGTGATGGGGGTCGTCCCAACTGACTAGTTAGAGGAAGGGCCGATGCTGCCCTATTATACGGGCCTATGACAAGGCTGCACGCACGGCTGGCTCCCGCCCTTGCGCCACCGCCAACCGGCCTTTTAAAACACTGGTACCATTCACCTCCGGTCACGAAACAGCAATAAGTCAACTGACGCATTGTTGTAAGATCATGATTTATTCCTTTGCTTTCGGCTGCTTGCGAGACGCGCCAGCCATGTACCGACAGACTGATACGCCGGGTTCACCGGGGGCTTTAACGCAGGCAGCACCTAGAGCAGGCAGAATAAATGCAGTATATCTGGGTGTGTGTGTGTGTGTGTGCGTTTCTTTCCTCTTTCTATTCCCTGTTCTTCTCTGCTTGGCTGAAACGCTGGACAGGCGGAGGTGGTGAAAAGCAGCTGGATGGTACTAACGATGTTACTAACAATACCTTCTCTCATACATCTATCTGTGGGAAGCAGACTATAGAAATATTACCTGTCCGCGCAGTGACTGCTAACACTCACTTTAACCAGCATTTTGACAAACTCTGACATAAATTATATATTTCTCCTCCCTTAAGACACGTGATCACGAGACAGCGGCGAGGATAATGAGTGGGACTGTTTTCAGTTTAAGTATGTACACACTCAGATAGCCGCCTTCAAGAATCATAGCAGCCATTTCCACTTGAACCAGGAGGTCAGCCTACCCAACAGCAAAAATAACGCATCACAGACGCCGTAATAACACGAGGCCTGCGAGTAATCCCAGCGGAGATGTGAAAATACCTTTGTACTACACTGGCTGACATATATCGCTACCAACCCAAAAACACCTCTCCCCCGAGGAAGATGGATGGATAGATGAGCGGATGAGGTACTGAAGGGGATAAAAGGCTTCCAGAAGTAAAGGTCTGACGTGGAGGCTCTTAAAATATACTGACTGCATATATCTGCAATAAAAAACAAGCCAAGATTTGTCTTTGAGCTGCAGAAAACTGTAAATCACAGACAAAAATCACCTCCGCCCCCTCTTCCCGTTAGAAAGAAAAAAAAAAAAAAAACACTCTCACCCTTGAGTCTGATAATTTACATCGTGTACTGCTTGTGTCACAGCACAGCGCGCTGCCTAGACCCCGAGCAGAGGTGCTGCTGGTCTGAGGAGCCGAGGGGAGACAGGTGAAATCCTCTGAGGACTGGGTAATTTTAACAGCTCCTCCTGATTATAGCTCCTACGGGAGACCTTGGGAGCCGTTCCCTCCAGCACCCAACACCACCACAGGCCCCTCCGGCTGTTAAGTGTTCAGCAGACTTGTAGATAGCACGGTCAAAAAAATAAATAATAATAAAAAAGACTGCACCACAGATACAGATAGGGCTTGGATGACATCACTTCCCTCTCCCATCTCATCTGTCATAAACATTTGGCTCTGCCTCATCAGCCTCAAAGATAACGGGCGGAGGATGGAATGAGGAACAGAGGGAGGACGAGGGGGAGGAAGACACACAGAGATCTCCTCCCTCACGCGGACGGACAAAAGTGACTTTAAATCATGTGAAAGAGTTAAGGCATGTAATAACGGATAATTTACGGCTTTTTGAGCATTAATGCGCTGCCGTTTCAGAACAAACAGTCACATATAATCCAGCTTTAGCGCGGATGTTACAGCTTGTCAGAGCTCGGCGATAGTGCTGTCTGACTGCAGGACTGGCTGGGGGTGGGCAAGAGATCACTTCAGCTCTCCTCATGCAAGTAGCATAGCCACGTCAGATAAATATCCTCATGGTACTATTTAGGGTTTGATGTCCTGCTGGAATATTGATGAAGGGAATCATGTTTAATCTAAGAGGCAGTCCCCACATTCAAGCTACACTTTTATGGATGGGAAATTTGAGTAAAAATAGCATTTACATTTAATTTTTTTGTTTTCTTGTTCCAAAAACAACCGAGCTGGCGTCTGAAGCGTGGCAATTTGTGTGACTGGAAGCTTCAACCTCGAGAATTAAACGTGACAACACAAAGGCGCGAACGGTTTTGAAAAGATCCGCCCTTGAACAGTTTTCTAACTTATTTTAAGGCGGCGTCTTGACAGGTCAGACAAAATAACTGACTGCGGACTGGGGAGATGGACTTGAAGCCAACGGACTCACAGTGCTAAGCTTGCTTGAGGTAATGATGATGCGCCGTTCGTGCAGCATACTGGCGTAGAGCTGGAGCATGTTGTTGATGTCCACAGCCACAAAGTACTCTGTCAGGTTCCTCTGGAGATAGACAGGAACAGAAGGATATTCAGGTATATAACAAACTGTCCTAGCACAACTTGCTTACAGTGAGGTGTCAACGCTGCAGACGGTGAGAGTGTGCCACAGAGAGACACGCAGTACTGGCTGGAATAAAAAAGGACTTCCATCACTGCAGATATAGTTTTGCAGTAAAAATGGATGAGAAATACAAATTTAAACTACATTCATCTAACGTACAGAAGAGATAACGTGTCAATCTATCTGAAACCGTACCGCCGGTAACTGTTCTTGTCGGGGCGTCCCTTGCCACAAAGATTTGAGCTAAGATTTTAATACAAAACCGACAAAGAACATGTGCTCAGCTTGAATCTTCTAACACCGGGGCCTATCATTGAACTTCGACATTAAAAAGTACGAGAACCACAGGAGATAAAGCTGAAACAAGGGGATGATGCAATAATTTCAAACGGTGACAAGTGCATTTGATTAAAAACGATTAGAGGCAGGGATGTTACCAGAAGATAGGGATTTCTCTTTATCTCCTTTTTGTCTCCTTTTCTTTTCCGCGTGTACTTACACTCTCAGGGATAGTTGGCAGTCCATTGATATCCGGGGCGATGAAGTAGGAGTGCTGCGAAAACACAAACATGCAGGAGAGAGAAGAGGGAAGGTCACAAGTGAAGCACACCACTCACATAGAAGAGAATGAAGGGTGGAAAAAAAAAAAAGGGCCTTTCACTTTGTTCTATGATTTATGGCTCATCTTCAGCTCTGTCTATATGAATTGCTGAGCTGGTGTCTGAACTGTGGCAATGCTTTTATCAGGCCTACAGAACAGAGAAAGCTCAATAGCAGCTGAGCTCCCCATAGACGCAGACTGGGGTGATGTCTCCGGTGGAAAACTGAGTCTTTATTTAAGCATTAAAAAGGCTCGCGGAGCATCAACACACACACACACACACACTAAAAGTCTATGCGCGCATCCACACAGCCACGCACTCACACACACGGGTTGTTTAGAGGATCACAGGGCTGCCTGTCTCACTTTGGGAGAGCAGGGCAGGTTCAGTGTTCAGATCAAAGGGGCCTGAGAGAGGTGTTGTTCGGAGGTAGACAAACCACCAAGTGAAACACACCATTGTGTCTCTTACGCACACTCTCTCCTGTATCCTGAGTACACCTGCGTTCCTCTAGGCCTTCACTCAACCATCTGTTGCAGGCCTTGAATTAAATCCACTGCAGCTCCACCAGTAGATGCTCTCACACTGGAAACGCAGTATTTCAAGTAAAATGTTAAACTTCACTTAGACTTCAGCAAAAAAAATCATTTAACAAATAATGTTAAGCTAATGTGGTTGAGAAATTGTTTAAGTTAAGTTCCAGGAGGTTTGATATCCAACACATGAGAGCTGGCTGCTAAATAGCGCCGCATTCAAGACCTAAGACAGAGCCTGAACTTACTTAGACATAATGAGATAATAAATCAGTAAAATACATTCCTTAAATAAAAGAAAATGGAACAGAAATATTTAACATCACAAAGAAGACGGTTAAGAACGTGCAAATGTAAGAAGAGCCATTCCAAATCAGCGTCCCAGCGTCCCAGCAAACCACCACAGAGGGAAAGTGTCTCTGATTATAGAGACGAGAAAGTCCATCAGACACTAAAAATCAAGTCTAAAAATCCACGACGATGGAAAAATACCTGAATCGTGACAATATGAACCTTATTCGTGATATTAGTTAGCCTACCGACTCAGCATTTTCCTCTAAGGATGAGCCATAAGCACATTTTGCTGGTCAGAGTTGTCTTGGCACCTAACACTTAATATTTCCTAAGTTTTATATTTCACTCAGCACTGGGACATGTCGCCCAGCCAGTAAAAAGACGAATGCTAATTCATGACAAATAAAACACAAGACTGTAATAACAAAAAATAAAATGTGACTCGTAGCCCTGGAACATTTAGCTTAGTTTAAAACAAGCTAAATATTTAACTCCCCGAGTGCATGTGTATTAAGTGTGAAAACAATTATTAGGAGTAAACAATCACTGTATTCCCAGAGGATGGTCATTGTTGTAGTAGCACAAACTAAAGTGGAACCAACATCCAAGGCTTTCCCTCCGAGTTTCTTTCCTTTTTTATTTATTTTTTTTCCTGAGCAAAACATACACAAGCATACGATTTGTCAACTCCTACACAGCCGGCTGTATGGTAAGTGAATCTGTTTAAAGATTTGAAGTATTATATCTGTAGTTTATGCATATTTTAAACGACTTAAAAGTACTTACAAAACTAAGACATTATTAGTTTTGATATGGAAGGTAAAAAGACCATACAGTAATAAACTTTAAGAATCAATCTTGACCAGAGGTTGTTTTTTTTGTTTACAGCAACTACGGTACACACTGGTTTTGTGTTAAAAAATGGCAATTTCTATCAGATATTTACCATTTTATTCATTTGGTGCTACTTGGCAATAACCAAGGAGGAAACAAAATTCTATTTTTTTTTTTTTTGGACCTGTAGTGACATTTTATGGAAAAAAGTAAAGTAATATTTTATGTTTTTTGTGTTTATTCTAATGTAAATTTAGCTCTAAGTTGCTCTAAGTGTAAATTCTTTTTTCTTTTTGAAGAAATTTTGATAGTTTTCGGTCGTACTGAAGCGGAGACGGTCTACTAGCTATTGATCCTAATCAAGAAGATGGCTAGACAGCTTTAACAGCAGCATTATCGTTTACCTGCCAACTTTATAAAACACAATATAAATTAAATAGCTTTTCTTTTTTCTCATGTGAGGAATTAAATGTGAGTTTGTACATTTAAATTTAAATCTCACTTGCATGTTCTTCCTTTCTGAAGTACTTATTGGAGCAGTTTCCTGAAACTACTTTTAAGAGTTTCTAGTTTTGGCTGAAAACAATCTTTGCTCCTTTCTCATCTTTGATAAATAATATGTTGAAAGGAAAACATGTTCACATGAGACTAAATAAAGTTCACTAGTTAAAAATGTATTGAAATAAAATGCATGTGTAGCCAAAAAAAACAACTGTAGATAAATAAATAAATTGTAGTAAAAGATCAGGGATCTTGGGGTAAACCAGCCGTAACCATTTACAGTAACTACAGTACATCCTTGTGTTTCTTTCTTGTGCTAAATAATGTTTCCCTGTTGGTCTACAAATTCATGGCATTGTGATAATCACAAGCCGTGCTCCTCAACTCATCCCAGGCTTTCATTGGCTGTTTGCTTGCTTATCTGCTTTTCTTCTTGTTCTTTCGAAGACTTGTTTGTATAAAAACATTGAAAGTGGGTTAACTGGAAAGGCATCAAGGAGATTTTTTGAGCACAATTGCCTTTGCTTTAAACATAAAGAGAAGGAGAAAAAAAAAAGAAACTTTTGATATTCAGAGAGAGAATATAGCAGTGTGGAAGGGCATTAATCATTTACAAAGTTTGATTGTTTTCCAGAGGAGAAGAAACATACACCAAGGCCCAGGATAGTTTGTTTTTGTTACATTTAAAAAGATAGCGCAGCTTATTTGGCCAAATTGGAAATCCGTGGCTCCCATGTGATTAGTATAGCAGCAGTTTCATATTTCACAGCAGCCTCCTTCCCTCCTCCCTTTTTCTCCGCCGCTCACTCATTCTCCTCCACTCACCGGCTCCTTGCTTCGCTGATCTCTCAGTACTTGCCCAGTGGCAATATACAACTGCTCATTCTTGCACAATGAGAGAGGGAGAGAGAGCAAAACAGGGTTCACACATGAAAGGGGACAATGATCCTTCTTCTTGGCTGCCACGATAAAACAAAAAACACTCTTTAAGGGAATAATTCTGCTTCATCAATTAAATATCAAACTAGTGGCGTCTCCAGAAAAAGAGATGAAGCTATCACCTCTGCTCTCCGGGGCTTCTATTCCAATGAAGCTCTGAGATTGAGATGAAAAGGTTTTGTTCACATATATGGCGCATAACACCCCCCACCCACCCACCCACCCCCCAACAAAAAAAAAAAGAAACTGACACAAAGAAGAAATAAATCACAAGGAATGTTAATTGACCTTGTTAACCTTCGCAGAGATATATTGATTACCTCCTATTATTCATGTTGTGTTGTAAATTCATCTGTGTAATTAGATGTGTATCCTTCTGAGACCCTCCGCTGCAGAGACGGACTACAGCTGCTTGCTTAATTGGTCCAAGAAAGGAGCGGTGGTCTTCAAGTACAAAGGCTAACACTGGCGCTCTTTTGATCCCATTACGGCGTGTCTTAGTCTGAGCAACTAAAATATTGAGATGCTGGCGAACGTAACACCGTGAAGCTTAGCGGTCCCACCGAAAACCATTACGCTCTGCTTAAACCGGCCGGGCTAATGGAAGCGACAACTGTTTGAGAGTGAGTGTTTTATGTATGAGCTGGAAACAGTCAAGGACAGATTGTGTCAGAGTTAACTCAAACACAGGCTGACTTGGAGGGACCCGGGCTCGTTAAGCCATTTCAGTTTTTGATAAGCGGGAGACACGACGAGTTGTGAAAGGACCTTTCAAGTTTAAACATGTCCAGATCGGGCTTATCACACAAAAACCTGTTAGCGCTACTTCTTGTTTCCAAACACGGTGTCAGTCTCGGGCTCTCTGCGTCTCTCTGTTCCTACCTAGTATCTTAACCTCCTCCTGCTCTGTGTTTGCTGTCTCCTCTGTCATTCCTTCATTTATCTTCTCCATCGCGACCTCGGTTTCTTCGTCGATCTCCCGGTTTCTCCCCGTCTGCCGTATTTACTTCCTGTTTTAGGATTCTCACCATTCCTGCATTTTTGACTTTCTGCGTCTCTCACACGACTTTAAAACTACTTCAGCCAACTGTTACCGTCTCCTCTTCTTCTCTACAGTCCCCTTCCCGATGCAGCAACTGTTACAGTAACCTGCCTGTCCCGCCTCCCCTCCTTTTCCGTCTCTGTTCTCACCTGTCTTGCCTCAGATAAGGAGGAATATAAGATCTATACTTACCACACTCAGGTTGACTGGCGTGAAGGGCTTTGGCACAGGCAGATCATAGAGAGAATTCAGCATGTCATTCAAGTCATTTTCCTTGGGGAGAGAAACAAACAACACAAGAAGAAGAAGAAGAAGAAAAAAAAAAAACACAGAGGACACGTGAATTTTATTTACTTGTTTTCTTGATGTCACAAGTTACGTGTCAATCTTAACAACAGTGCTGGGACAGCCGCAGCCGCAGACCAGAGGGCAATCCTGCAGCGAGGCCTGAAGGGCTCCACAACATCCGACTGACATGTGTTTAACGAGAAATGGCGAGGTTAAAAGACGTCTGAGTGTTAGGGCTGCAGACGCTTATTATCCAGCGGCGTTGATTTATGGCAGAGAGCGGGCTGTCGGTAATTAAGCAGGGGTCCCCCACTCCAAAGACAGGGGCTTTAGGAAGCCGTCGGAGAGCTGGTTTGACCACAGAACAGGCCCCGAGATTATTCTTCCAGCATTTATGAGCTCTACGACAAGACTGCTGTTTACACTCTGGTGTCTTTGAGTACAGAGAGGGACAACAGTAAGGGGGTAAACTTGTACTTAAACTAAACTAACTACTGGGAACATAGAGGTTGCACTTTGTTGTTTGTTTTAGCCTCTTTTTCTTCTGCTTTCTCCAAGAACTTTGTTTGGGTTGTGGCTACGAGCCGTTGCTTGTTTGAGGAAATAAGTGTGCGTGTGTGTGCGCACAAGCCACAGAGCAATAGGAGCAATGGGCGGCAACATACAGTAAAGCAGAGTGGGAGGGAGGGAGGGAGGGAGGGAGGGGTGTGAGGGGTGCGTGGAATCGAACAGCCTCCTGTCATGAGAGGCTCAATGCTCACACGCATGGTCAGCAACACGGCCTGGGGAAACAGTTCATTTACCCCTCGCCTTAAACCCTCATCGCTCTTCTGTCTTCCCTCGTCTGTCAACATCTCCCTCTCGCCTGGAACGGACAGCGGGGTAAATAGAAACCAAATCATGCACACTAACACTTCAGTCACCCAGGCTTTCCAGCAATCTCTCTCTCTCTCTCTCTCTCACACACACACACAAACTATCCTATTCTGTTTGTTTTTCTCTCTCCATATTAGATTATTCTGCCGAGTTCCTTTCAACGGCAGGGTTTTGTGCACGCACGTTGAATGCTTATGAGATGTGCTTGTGACTTCTACTTTAGCAAGGCGCTTTGTCCTGATCACTGTTCTCCGAGGATCTTGGAAGAAGCAGTGACTACATGACAACTGAAAGTGGTCCCAGAGCTCCCTGCATCTCTCCCTTGCTCCGTCTCTCTCTCTCTCTCTCTCTCCCTCCTCCTTCCCCTCGCTTCAGTCTAAACAGTGGAACATCACCTACACCCTATGCACTAGACTCTGCACATCTCCCCAGTTTGTTGCATATTTTACATTTCCCCTCCCTTTGCTAGTACGATGCAGTGAATAGTCAGGGGAAAAGACTTTTGAGAAGTACAAGCGTTCCTGCGTATGTTTGTGTGTGTGTGTGGGGGGTGTGTGTATATATATATATTCTTTTTTGCTTAACGATTTGTTTTCCAGTAAATCATCAGGAATGACTTCCAGTGTCAGATCAGCGTTTGGTCTGTGAAATGTCAACATTGTTGCCGCTAACAACAGGAACCAAGTCGAGCCAGAGACGGGGAACAAAACTTGCACACAAAAGACAACACGCGGCATGCAGAAGAACAGAATGGTGGGAGGAGGAGGAGGGGAAGGGTGTCTAACCACAATACCGTTTCTAAAACAAACCGTGGGCTTGTTTCTCAATCAAATCATACGACATTTTTACATCTTATACTCCACCTTATACACATAAACAGATGATCAATCCAAAACGCACGATTACCTGCTGTTTCACTAGGTAGTCTGCCAGGGTGTTTAGCAGCTTGTAGTAGATTTCAAACCATGGTAGATAACTGCAAGAGTTAAAGAGAAACGTATTAATGAACTAGATTCATTCATTTTATCATCATCATCATCATCATCATCATCATCAATAAACAAGAAACAAACAGGATGGAAAGAATCAAAGCACATCGGTGCGTTATTATGTGTTTGAAGTGCAAGCGTAAAGGGATTCAGTCTCCTGAAAACTTTATTGTGTCATAATGTCTATAAGTAATTTAACTATATGACCTATTGCTTAATGATCTAATTCATGCAGAGCATAGATAATGGATTCTATTCCCATCTACACCTACTCAGCACAGAGTCATTGTTGCACTGAGAAAAAAAAGTAAACACTGTCTAGTCCTTATTATGACATTCTTTCGTGTCCAGGGCCCGTTGCATGCTATGAATTCCTGTCATGTCTGCTCTTTAAACCAATAGGAAGTGGAGAATAGGAGGGGAAAAAAAAACAAAACAATAGATTTTAGATTCTTTCACAAACAGAAAAAAAAAAAAAAAAAACACCATAGCTTTCATGTGATGCGGAGGGATGCTATGGTTTACAAGCATGCTGCTCGCAGATGCACAGGATTAACAAAAATGCAGCCCAAGATGCCTCCTGCCTTCCTTCCCCCTTCCTCCGCCTCCTCCTTCTGCCCTTCTCTCTGCTGCTTTTTATGTCCTTCACATATTTAAAAAAAAAAAAAAAGAAAAAGAAAAAAAAAATCTTTGCCTTATGTAATTAATGTAAAATAAATAAATTCATTAACAAGCTCAAAATAATTCATACCACAGTGTTTGTGTCAGAGCTAATCGCGAAGTACACCCACCATAAGCTAAAAGCATCTGCAGCATGGCTTTCTTTACAAAGTTGACATATTCTTGGCCAAGTCCACTTGCTTTCTAGGTGGAAGATGGCCAACATTTTCTTTTGGCATAAAAGCTGCGAGGGCTCAGTTCATTTAATGTTATGCAATCAAATAATAAAAACATGGTGTCCTATCAAGTTATTGAATTTTTACTTAGTTTGAGGTTTTAACATGCAGCTTTAAACGCTGCATGTATAATGATGCTGGATAGGAACTTCTTAGCATTGCGATTAAATAAACACAGCCTCCCATTAATGCTTCATTAACTCGCCTGGATGCAGGGGTAGAAAAATAAATTAGAAAGCAAATGAGCCAATCAATCAAAAGAGGATTTTTTATTTGATTCCAGTGCGAATAAGTAAATAGCTCTGACTGTAACTCATGAAGACAACTATTTTATTCAGTATTATTATTAAACCTGACAAAGAGCTTAATTTTTCTGAGTATATGGTAATAAATTTACGGGTAAAGTTTTGAGTGTGTGAGTTTATACTCCTGCTCAGGCAGTGGGCTGGAGACAGAGGAGTTTCCAGGGCATGGGTCACTGGCTGCTCTGTAGACTGGAATTAACAGACAACAAGAAAACAATAAAGTGAACCCGATGCAAATTTTCATATCGCTAAATCCGCAAGGGGCCAATGACAGGCCGGGTTCCCGGAGAAGTGCAGCCATGCGCACCAATCAGGGAGGCCGAGTGACCATTAGTCTGAAACAATCAGTCTCTTAACATGCCAATATTTTGACATCTGCATGAAGATTCGCCGCAATCAGGTCACACTTGCAGGAGAGACGAACATCAAACATGCGAGCGTTAATTTACACGCTGACCGGATATCAACCTGAAGACCTATTTCTGCCACGTCAAACAATGTACAATATCTGCATATGAGGTTAGTTTACATTTTTACACAAACAGTTCAGTCTAGGGCTTAAAATCCTGCATTATCTGCCTTGTGTTTAAAAAGCTTGGACTGTGGACATTAATCCTTCATTTTTCACTGCTGAAGGGGATGTACGTAAATGAGACTCGCTGCCAAAGGAGTCGGCAGGGCTCACAGATCTCACAGTCATTACCTCCCTACGCCAAGGTGCTATAAATCCTCTGTTTTAGAGGAGAACGCATGATCGCTGATGAAGTCAGCCAGCCACAAATTATCAATATTCTCCCAACATATTCCTGTGATAGGTAACTTTCTTTCTAAACTGCAATCAAAGGAATATAACTTAAAGCAGCATTGTTGTGTTCCCCTTCTCCCCTCCCCTCCCCTCCCCTGCTCTGCTCTGCTTTCTGTACATGCAAAGTTAAACTTTGGAAAGCTCAGAGAGATACTCCTACTCGTCACAGTTCATTGCTCAGATCTGTTTGTGCTTCGCAAATCCTCCGATAGAGAGAGAGAGAGGGAGAGAGAGAGAGGGAGAGAGGCATCCATCACTGGAGTGCTCAGTGCGTGGGGGCCCCGCAATCTCTCCTGCCATTTTAAACACATGTCTTCTCAAAGTGCCATGTACTCAAAGAATGAACTGGTTAATCTGCGACCCATTCCCAGCCCGCCCGTGCTCTCCTTCCCAGGCTCGGACCACCAGACAGCACGGGCATATCTAACGGAGGACTTATTAGCGCATGTGAAAATATGTCTCCACAAGCACGATGAAAATCCAGAGTTAAATAAAACAAACTGATCCCAAAATCACCACAGATACGGCATATAATCCCACAGCGTGCTGACAAACCTCAGCACCTTTCAGTGTTTTGTTAAATGTTTAAACTGGAGACGTTTATGCTGCCGTAAAGTACCTGTTGGGTTTTAAGCGCGACAGTTATTCTTGTTCCTTAGATGAGCCCTAAATCTTCTTTAATGCACAGGCACATGTAATAGTAAGTCATCTTACACTTTGTAGACGGCTCAGTGGAAGATTGCATTACACCTTTACTTTCTCGGGTCACGGGTTAAGTAAAGGGAAGGAAGTGTCTTCTAGCAAAGTGACCACAAACCAGAGCAACACGGTTTTTATTTTTTATTCTATTCTATTTTAGTCATCACTTAAAACCGAGTAAATCCTGGCTTGTTGTTTTTTTTCAAAATGTCTTAAAGATCAACAATAAATCTTTAAAATGAGAAAGACACCGAATGAGAGAACGAGGAAACAACAGCACAAAATACAGCCAGTTAAACTTTTTTTTTTTTTCCCCTTTTGAAGGTTTCGCCTGAAGGGAGCGTGGTCCTTTAGGCCACGACTTAAGCAATGAGACTACAAAGAGCTGTCCACATAAAACTGTCCCACTCATTAAGGCACTTCCTCCTGTAAGCAGAGGTGACAATTTTACGATCCCAGCACTTCAACAATCACAGACTCAAACTGTTTTAATTACTTTTATTTTATATTCCTGGGAAATGGGAGATTAAACGAATATAAACTAGAGGGCCCTGCGCCTTCTCGCTTTACATTTTAACGAGAGGATTTTTTAACCGAGGATGAAGACAAACAACTTCCAATAATTGCACTTTATCCATTTTGCTTTAACGGAGGAAACGTGTTGTTATTTCTTTAATTCTGTCTGAAATAACAATCTTACATTGCAACGGGAAACACTTAAAGAATAATAAAGACAATCAACTTTTGACCGGAGACGCCGAACGGCAGGACTTCATTTACACATTTCTCAGACGATATATATCTGAAACATTCTTATGCTTCAGAATATTTTTTAGTTCTTATCTCTTCCTAACACAGAGCAGCTATTTAAGATTTAAAAAAAAACAAAAGGAAAAAGATCAGGAAAGAAAAATGTAACTGGGAAGCGTATAAACAAATTTAAATTAACAAAAAAAAAAAAAAAAATACTTTCTATACGTTATTTTATTAGAAATGAAGCAAGCCATGCAAACTACTCAGAATGCATAATGAATTTTATACATCATATGTCAAATGAATTAGCATGTCTAACTCAGCGAGAGGGACAGGGGAGCCTCTGCTAATTGGCAGCGAAGCTTCATGCATAATTATGGGCCAAGCGTCTTTGCTGTCGCACTGTGGCAGTAGCCGAATAACGAGGAGAAAAGAGAGAGAGAGGGAGAGAGAGAGAGAGGGGGAGAGAGAGAGAGCGAGGGAGAGAGGGAGAGGGAGAGAGAGAGAAAAGAAAAACAAAGGCCATGGAAGCTGGCCGGGAAGGGTGGGTGGTGTGGGGAGGAGGGACAGTGTTCTTCACAGCAGCTCATCAGGGCAGCGACAAACCCACGACTGTCCATCAACAGCCACACACACACACACCCACTCACACACACACACACACAGAGGCGAGAGCAGCGCTTACAGGAGAGCTGCTTTACACAAACGCAGAAAAAGGGAGAGGCTTTGTGCTCCTTTTCCAGTTTCTTGTTTGTTAAACTGCTTAATACATTCATTAAAAATTGATCTATCTGGTACTTTTTTCCCTCAGTTTATATTAAAGTGCACGAGCCCGTCCACCGAGACTATCAGCGCAAGTGCTCCTTCTTTGTAATGGTAAAGTAATTACATCTGTAAAAACATTGTGTCAACACGCAATTACATGGGAATTAAATGATAATAGCCTTTGTTGGAGAGTAATTATGCGAAGAAAATGCAATTTTCCCGGGTTCTGTGTCCTCATTTGCGCACGCTGTGATAGGAGAAATCCACCTATGAAATATCAAAAACTGCTAAACTTTTGGATAATTATAGGCACATCACTAACATATTTGTGTGGGCAGATGAGAATATAAATTTGTTATCCTGGCATAGTGCAGTGTGAAGTGTGAGAATGAATGAAAACGCTGTCTCAAAAATTCACATCTAAGACGTGGTGAAATTAATTTTTTTTTTTTTTGAACAAACTTGACAGATAAAGGCAGACATTTAAAGTGGTTAGATCATTTGGAAAAAAAGGGACAGAAGAGACCAAGCCGTAGTTATTTGAATAAGCAAATAAAGACAGTGGTGTCTGGATGGATTTTCACACATATTCTTTTGATTTTGGAGTAAAATGTGATAGAATACGCTGGCATTTGTGACGTGCAGCACACCCTTTAGCACATCCAGTTGTCTCTGTTTTGACATTTATTAAATTACTGAAATTGGAAATGTTGATTCTTGTAAAAAAATATCACAAAGTGTAGTGATACCCAGTGTTAAAGGCTCAGTTTAGTGGAACAACATGAATTAGAATAAAGCAAACTAAATAACTGTGACGTGGACTTGAACAAGATTTAGTGAGTGAGTAAGTGTGTGTGTGTGTGTGTGTGTTACCTGAGCAGACATATGCAGACCCGGCAGCCTTGGGTGAGTCGACAGAAACCAAACCTCTGTTTGCCGTCGATGTCCGTCAACACAAAGGTGAAATTCTGCCCCACCTGACTCTGGGAAACCCTGGGAGAGGACGAGAGGGACGCAAGCTTCACACAAACACCCAAAATAACGCATAAAGTCTTAAGAATCGTGTGTTTAAAATAAGTTGCATCAAATCTGTGAAACCGTGCGTGTTCAAAATACAAGATAAATCGGCCTCGGTCGATCAAAAGCAAAAACTCGGACAAACTCTTACCACGAGCAAAATCTCGAGTCAAGGTCCAAATCTGATGTCATATATTTCATGCTACAAAAACTGTAAAAGGCTTTTCTAACCTTAAGGTAAAATCCATAAAGCTCAGTACACTCCTGCACCACTAGATGGCAGCAGCTCAGCTTCAGTAAAAGACCATACAGTCCTCCCGTCCCACCCTCTCTCTCTCTCTTTCTCTCTCTCTCCTCTCTCTGCTTTTGCATCAGGGAATGTTACTTTCCTCCATGAATTAAGAGCCCAGTACTTCTCAGCGGCTGCTGGCCTGATTGGATGTAAACTCTGTATGGGAGCACACTTCAGACTCTTCTCAGACAATAATCGTGCACGACACATGAAGTGGGGCCTGTCACTGACCTCATGAGCGTCATAATTAATGGAAGTTGCTGATATCATTATTGTCATTTTTTGGAGGGTTCTGCAGAGTTGTGTCGCTTTTACAGCTACAGTAAAAAAATAAATAAATGTATGCAGGAAAAGAGGCAGCTCTGTTACAGTTTAAGACCAGGAAGGGCAGTTGCAATCTCACCCATGTGGACATGAGCACAACAACAAACATGAGTGCACGTAGTCTGGTAGTGAGTTGGCATGCTATAATATTTATAGCTCATCACAACAACCGTGTAACGCATCAAATGCACATATTATTTTATTTTTCTTCATCAATGTGTGCACCTTTTGGTGGAAGAAGAGATCAGTGTGCACAGCGTGTGTGTGCGTGTGTGTGCTTCATGCAGATGAGATGAAAGTGAGCTGCGTTGATTTAAAAACAAGGAAGTAGAGAAGCAGAGGAATCGTACCTTTCCACGTCAAAGGGAAAGCAGAACTTTGGTATCGTCTGCAGGACCTCCTGAGAAACCAGAACAGAGAGAGACACACACACGTGTTTTTAGACACACACATACATATATAAATATAAATATATACATGTATAAAACCAGTAATAACCGTGTATTTCAACGTAAAAACCTCTTGGGCTTTCACTAAGTGGGTGCCATCAACTGGCTGGTACAAAATGAGGATTAATGCTAAACGCTGCTGATAGCAATCTGACAGAGTCTTCACATCCCAAACGCTCCGGCCTAAATGCACTTAATCCAAATGAATGGGCAATATAAACCACTTCACTTGGCGGAACAGAGGGGAAAGGTCGCCTCTGTGGCAAGGAAGGAAAGGGATCCTCAGTCCACAGCTTGAATAATTAGCAGTTAATAAGTTCATCGATTATCAGGTGCCAAAGGGAGATGAAAGGGTGAAGGAAGAGAGAGAGAGAGAGAGAGAGAAAAAGAAAGAGGGTGAGAGAAGGGGGACACACAACACCAAGGCTATGGTGGCAGATTGTAGTGACAATGGGCTAAGCAGCTCTGTGGGGTTAAGAGGTAGGAGAGGGGGGTACAAGCCTTCAGGGCTTTACCTCCCAACACCTCCCTTGTGGGCTGGGGGATTGCGGGGAGGGCGAGGGTCTGCATGCTCTTGAAGCGAGGTGGGAGAGGAGGGGAAGAAGAAGGGGCGGAGGCGGGGGGGCACCTTTCCACCAGCGGCATATGGATTTAGACAGGGAGCAGGAACAGAGCGGAGCACCATATGGGTGAGCTACTCCAGACCAGCCACACAACCACTGAGCTCCGGGTCCCAGCTCTGTCTGTCTCCTCATCTCTCTGGCTACTGACCTGGCCCAGAACAGGCACGGGGCGCCAGGTCCTTTTTTTTTTTTTTTTTTTTTGCCGTCTGTCTTTCTGCTACCTCTCTCTCTCAGTTCTGTCCAGGCTCTGTCACGCTCAGAGACTAATCCTGGGGACTGGGTGGCTCTCGGCTATACTCTGGCCTCTCTTTCTCTTTCTCTTTCGTTGGCTTGCCAAGCTCGGCCACCGAGCCCAAGGTCTGTGTCGTCTTTCTGATCGAGCTGTGAGTGATGCCGCTGCTCCACTATTTCTCTGCCCATCCATCTTTCTTTCTCTCTGCCTTCCCCCCGGAGACTGATCCGGACGACAGGTTGGGTGTCTTCCGCTGCTGCTGTCTAAGACCTCAATGTGGGGAGCAGTCACCGATCCTCTCCCCCGCCCCCGCCCCTCCTTTATCGAAACTTAAATCTGCCAGCCCAACACAACACAAACATCGCCACAGACAAGCGAGCAACAGCAACAATGAGCCATGACAGAAGGTGTGTGTGTATGTGTGTGTCATACGTATTTGTGCATTTGAGTGTATGATGTATGTGAGCGCCTGCCTCCTTCAAGGACTTTCAATCTGAGGGTGGTTAAGAGTGTACATTTGTGTGCGTGTGGGTGGCTGAGTTTGACTGGGCTATATGTTTGAATGCATGTGCCCACATATGGAGCATAAGGGAGGGGCTGGAGGCGAGGCAGGGTGGGTGGGTGGGTGGGTTGGAAGTGGTTGTTTTTACTTATCAGGATCTGTGATAAAATTGAGAACTCAACAAAGACGGAGGGCTCGGTGGCAGAGGAGGTCTCCGTCTCTGTTGTGGGAGCGCGTCGTGCGTGCACACGTGTGCGACTGTGTCTTGGCGTGTGCGGCTGTAAAAGCTGTCACACACATCAGAGCTGACATCGCTGTATGCGTTTGCTACTATTATTAACCACCATGTACGCACACCAATATGTTCCAGAGAGCCCTCCCTGGCGCATTGCATATGGCACACAAACCCAAACAGACACACACACACACACACACACACACACACACATGCGCACACACACGCAGACGCTCGCTTTCTCTGCAAATAAAAACATTTGACTTGCCAGATTTCCGAGTTGTCACAGCCCCGCCCACATCAGGTGTCTGTGTTAGAGTGACAGCCGAGGGGTTGCAGAGACTCTGATCTCATACAGGACCAGTAGGAAGTGATGTGTTTGTATGCGAGCAGAACGTGACATAGAAACAGCAGACATGTTCTATATATACATTTATATATTATATAAATATATACGTTCTAAGCATCCATCTTTGTGCTTCAGATAAACCGACGTCATACAGTATATAAGCATTTTGAAATAGCTGTCTTTAGCCATTAAACGGACAGGACGGCTGAGTCTCGTGAGACAGATCCTGAGACACAGTTTATGAGATCAGACAAGATCCATCTTTTTCTTTATCTCCCAGTTTAGATACATATTTACATTTTCAGTAACACGTTTTATTGGCGAATCTGTCAATTATCTCGCTCAATTAATCAGAGTCTCCAGTCTTTTAGCCTGCTTTTTAAAATTCTTTGCCTGATGCACGGTAGAAAACCTGTGAAAGATTTTCAGTTTACAGCGGAGATTAATAAAGAGACTAACAAAATATAAAACCTCACAAAATGAAACTAGTAAATGTTTATAAATGTTTACTTATGGCTCGTTTTAAATGTCAGTCGACGAACAAATGAACATTTCAACACATTTACAAAACTATAACGAACTATTTTTAATGAAATGTCTTCAAGAAAAGTGAAATGTGATATTTTTTGTGGTTATAATATCAATACAAACTCAACAGGGGCACTGACTAATAGCAAAAACACAAAGACAAAGATAAAGCACCATTACCAGCAAATATATCTCAGGGTCTAAAGAAAATTAACCCTTACATGCGTACACAACGTTGAGGAAAAGCGTCACCAAGATACAAAAACTTTCAATTTTTATTCTAAATTTGCCATTGAATATTTAATCTTTTGTACAAATCACATAATATACAAATTTTTCATAAAGCTCCCTTAAATTTGAAAACATCTCACTGCTGAAGAATAAATCTGTCAGTGCTCTCGTTTGGTAATGGTGATGTTTACCACTAAACTATAACTATAGCTGAACAGTCTCTGCCACCATCTGTGATCAGTGGAAGTGAATGGATTTCAATTGTGTTGACAATCATTTTGATTTAAAAAAAAGATGGATAAAAAGGCTAACAGTAATCTGGAATAGGTGCCTCCACCATGAGGACAGTCTACAGATGTTAACGTTTTAAGTTTTCATTGGGGCCGTTTGTGTATTTGTAAGTAGTTGTAAAGGGATGTTACTGTATAAATTGAAAATCTGCCCGTATAGATGCCACGGTGCATTTTTCTTTTGCACAGGTGAGTCGACCCTTTACACAGAGCCCGGCAGTGCTGCTGTTCAAATACTCCTTTCTGTTTTAACCAAAGCTAAAGACTGCTTGTATGTGATTTTCAGCTCACATTCTCTCTTTTCCTCATCTGTCAGTCTGTTTCCCATTTCCTACATCATACCTGTATTACGGGTGACTCATTGGCATGTGCAGCTCTCTTCCCTTGACTGGGCCCTATACCGCAGGGATATCTAAACACGAACGCCACAAAGGGGGTGTTCTTCCATAGTTTCCCAGTGCAGTCGGCGCACATGCATGCACGCACATGTGCACACACATAACACACACACACTTCCCCCCCTTTACTTGCCATTTTCCCAAGACAAAAGAAAAAGAGGCAGCTAATATATTTGCGCTTTGCAAGGAGGGGGTGAGGGAGGAATCTGCTGCTAGGCTGGGCTTGGCAGACGCTGGTGTGTGTGTGTGTGTGTGCTGTTTATCGTGAGTGGAGACAGGGGTATCACTCAGTGAGACAGAATGCTCTGGGTTCCCCCAGCGGATGATCCTGCTATCACCGCACCACAACACTACAACAGCAGCACTGTACCCCCGCAGAATAGCACGGTACTGCAGGGAAGAGCAACAAACTTTGCAGCACAGGGCGACGCTCTTGCTTTTATTACTCTTAAAAATAGGCCTAAATTTCACTCTTATTCCCGCTCTACCCCAGTTCCTTTAGAAATAATTGCAGCGGGACAAGCTATATATGGTTGAGCATTACACCAGGCGCTGGGGGGATTTGACACGTGACAGATCACGCTGTGCGGGCTGGGCTCGACTGTCTAACACACATATGCACGCGTCTCTCCTGGACTCTCACCTTCGCCGAAAACTGGGAAACCAGCTCTTAAGATCACAGTTCGCGGGCGGGATGATCTTAACCGGTTAAAAAGAAAACATGCCCTTTATAAAGAGATTAAATGCTAAACTCGGCATCAGACATGGTGTTTCATTTTGGGTGTGAACTTCACGAGCAATATTCACTTTCCCATATGTTTTGCAAAGAAAGAGAGGCAGAGGAGCGTGGTAGAGAAATGTGGACAGAGGGAGGGAAGGAAGGAGGACGGAGTAAAAGGGAAATAAAAATCCTGTCACAAGGAAGGGAGCGACGGAGAAGGATGGACAGCATAAAGAGGGACGAATGAAGAGAATGAGAAGCAGCTCGGTTCATGTCCCTCTCTCCCTATGCAGCCAGGACCTCCTCCCTGGGGGGCTCAAGACTTTAAGCCCCTGCCCTGCTTTATATTCCCCTGGCTACTGCAGCCAGATCAATGTTGCTAGCTACCCAGTGTATCTCAGCCGAGTTCAGCCCCTTGAGCCCTCTGGACAGGGTGTAGTTTCAGGAGGAATGGAGACTGGTGGCAGGGAAAAATTTGTAAATCTAACACCGGTCTACCCAGATTTAAAAGGACTACATCGGTGCTTTTCTCAATGTGTCGGCCCATTACTGCAGCTCAGCGATACTTTACATTACTGTCAGCTGTTTTCAAAGCATGTTGTCCTGTTTTAAATTTCTGAATGTGTTTTTTTCCACCGTACAATCCATCACGGCGATCACTGCGCCTGTTTTTATTTTTTGTCAAAGTTAATTTATTATTTCCTGGCAATGCAATTGTAAGTGAAGACTGATTTGAAAAGTCTGTTCCGTATTACCACACAAAAATAACATAACTCAGAATAATGCGGGCAAGATGTTCACTGTGATGGATTACCTAATTCAAGTTAAGGATTTCTTTTTTTTTTTTCGTACCGCATGGAAATGAATGGAAATCAATTAAAGCTGGGAAGGCAGTAAAACATAGTCGAACACCCAAAACAGCACGGTACGCCTCACATCTGTGCATGACAGTACAACTGTGACCTACACCCAGTTCTGGACCAGTGTATCACAAAGAGACAGCTAATGTGTACAAGACATCAAGGCTTGACTGGAGCATTAAACTAGCTTTGAATGATTGTGTTTGTTCAACAGTTTAACCAGGTCTCTCCAGACGCCATTAACATCACGGTGCCAGAACGCTAGAGTCAAAAAAAGTGGTAATAGTAGTTGTTGGATTGTTGGGAGGAAAATATTATTTAAAACGGAATTAGTTTTAACGACATTCAGGAAGATATACAGTACGCTACGCCACAGCCTGACACGGACCTCCCCAGAAATGTGACTTTGGCGCTGAGACCGCAGCAGCTGTGATTGGCCCAAAATGCATTTCCTTGTCCATGCACATGCACAGAAAATTAAATTACCCCTCCTTCTGCCTCCTACACGGCGTCTACTCAGACGTCGTTTTTATTTTCTGTGTCGAAATGATTTCAGCAAAAATCCCCGTTGATCCAATATTAGCTCCACCTCCATTCCAGCCGCCATCGTGTGAAGTACGCAGAGAAACAAGTCGCCACTTAGCATTTTAAGGGCGTATTTGAAGGATATTGCAGTACACAACAGAGCACAGGTATAAATGCTACCACCAGCGTAGCTCCTTATGGTCTATGCTCCACGTTGACCCATCGCGAGAGTCCGGCCCACGCTTTAAACCTGTTAAAAATTCATCTAGACCACATAATTAATTACCTGTTAAACGACACTTTGAGTCGTATTAAGGCAAAGGATGCTTTGACCCTCTGAATCTTTGTGCTACGACAACTCAGCAAACTCCATCCACTAACGGAAGGCCAGAGGATGTTCTTGAAAGCAATGCAGAAACGCTAGTACGCACAGTCACTGCGCACGGCAGCTAAACTCTACATAATGTGCTTAATTTCACATACTGTGAAATTAGATAATTAGATAATCTTTACCCAATTTCCTCCCACAGCTCTGCTGCAAAATTTCCCCAACACTTTAGTGTATTAGATCATTATTAAGGGAAGTGACTTCATAAGACGTTCTCATTAATAATGCCACACGACTCAGGACATTTTATCTCAAACTACGCAGGTAAAAGTTGAGAGGGGCCAGGTCCCGTCTGAATGTTTAATAAGTGCAAGTTTTTTTTTTGTGTGCAAGGCTATTTCATGTGTCAAATACACAGTATACAGTGGTTTGCAGTAGGCAGGGACTTCAACAGCATAATGACACAGTCAGCGGGGCTACTAACACATCAGTGCTTGAAACCACACTGTCTAAACTCACCCTTCCTTCACCTCTTCCTCCCGCACGCTTGCTTGCCCTCTTCATCACCTCCTCTCTTCCTTCCCCATTCTCTCATTCCCTCCATCCTCCGATCTCCATCCTTTTTCACCTCCCTCCTAAACCCCCTGTCGTCATCTCAGATCCCCCCCCCTTCCTGCGTACCCCACCTTTTCCTCACCCTTACCAACACCCCTCGTCCCCTCTCTCGCCCCCCCTTTTCCCAATTAGTCTGTCTGTGTGCAGCTACCCAGCCGATCTCTGCCCATCCTGCCGGTGCTGGTTCGCTCACCCAGCCCCTCTGGCGAACATGACAAAGAGAGATCCTCAGTATTCAAACAGACACACTGCTTTCAAATGCCGAATGGCAGGGTCGACCTGGGTGCAGCTTTAAGCAAAATATTCAAATTCTCAGCCTTTCTTTTTAAGAATTTGCATGGATATGCATTCATTTGCAATGTGTAAAGGCACAAGGACAGCTGAGCCTTGGTTTTAGAGCGAGCGGGAGGAAAAAATAAATAATGCAGAATAAAAATGTATGATGGCATGAAACCTTGATTGGGGAGACGGGCGCGCTAAAACCAAGCACACAACTGAAAAAAACACAAAGTTACAAACACTCGACTCAAGACGGTTGAACTGATGACTGATGTCAGTACTTCTACTGCTAAAAAGGTAGTGGATATGTCATCTATTTTACTACACACACAAAAAAAAACTTCCTGAGCAATTTCCTGTTTTCTTTAATAATATCCAAACTGCATCAGATACTGAAAGGTTACTGGGTGCGACAGTAGCACAGTAAGAGAGAGACACCGACTCAAATATACTAACACAGGAAGAGACAGAAGGCAACAATGAAGAAGTGAGAAGATTGATAGCTAGATAAGATAGAGACGACATGATGAGCAGCTCTGCCAAATAAAACAAGAGGCCAAATCAAATTTCTTGATTTTCTTTTTTTTTTTTTTTTTTTTTATGGCCTCCCACACCGGTTCCATTTTGCATTCAAACACACTGTGTAATCAATGACTTAACCAATAAATACAGAAAATGTAGAAGAGATTAATCCACTGCCAAACAATCAGTTCGATGCTCTGCACAATTTCGAATTAGTAGCTTCTACCGATAATGTTTACCAGGCCACTTCATCATCCTGAGCAATACCATTATTTTCTATCCAAGGGAAATAAAAACAGTAGAGGCATGGTGGTCGCTGGAGGTATCTCCTGAGTAACCGTATATTTAAGAACTGTTTGAACATTGAGAGTGTACAGAAGGAATGAATCCGTCATGTCAGGACATATCTGTGCCATAAGAAGGAAACTCTATAATATCACTCTTCCATGGATGACCCTACCCTCTGTCCGCTGAAGGGGTACAAGACGACTCTACAGAGGGCATCAATTTCATACATTTTTGCGCCCAGCTAATATTATATGTTGAAAAAGAAACCACTTCTTCAAAGTCAAACCTCTGCCTTTAACGTGTAATAAGAAAGAGACCCTTAAGCCTTGTCTAACAATATCCACAGGAGAAATAAACAGAATTGGTAATCGGTGTATTTATATGAGCCCATAGCTACATTTTACAAGCAGCTTAACAAATTTATAGGGGTGAAAAGGCCCGTTTGAAAAACTCAGTGCGATGCAAACACAGGCAGAGCGAAAACTTAAAGATGCAGGGTAAGGAAGAGAAAAAGACAAAGACAAAACCAAGCAAAAAAGACACAAAGACAGTGACGGACGGAAACAGAGGAGATGCCAGTTGAGCCAGATTTAGCGATGGTATAAAAAAAAACAAAAAACTCCAGAACAGTGAGGAGAGGAGCAGAAGAACAATGGGCAGAGGCAGAGCCTCCTCTGGCCGCTGCAGACCTCAGACCCTGCAGAGATTCCTTTCATTAGGCTTTAATAGTATGCTGCCGGCTTGCCATTCTGACCTGCGCTCTGTGCCGGTAATAAGAACGGCCTTCAGAGCCGGACCAAAGCAACAGAGCTGCTTGAGAGGGGGAAGGTGGGATGTGGGGTGGAGAGAGGTGGAGGGGCACAAGAGCCTATGAGGTGCACTTTCAAACTGACACAGGGGCGTTACATTTTCACATTCTCGCTCACTCTGCCCCGGCTGATTGGGGAGAGAGAGAGAGAGATGGGGAAAGAGGCAGTTTTGTCTTTTTTTCCCCTCTCAGTTTCTGGTCCCAGTGACCCCTCTGGTGCAGAGGGTCTCTGGTGAAGGAGGTTATTTTGATTAACAACAGTCGCGTGTTATCAGAGCAATTCTTCAGGAGGTGTTGAAGGTGGCAGATTGATCTTCTGGCCTTTTCCTGCACATGCCAACACCTGACAGGTAGAGCGTATGTGTTTTTATATTCATACTGTTTGTGTATGTGCTGCTACCTCTATAGCAAGAAAAAAAAAAAACTTGTTTCTAATCTGTACTTCTGAACCCTTAAGGACGTCACAAAGCCTAAACCAAGGACAAAACGAAGGCCTTAGCTCTGGCCCTCCTGAAGCACACAACATGTTTCACAAGCGTCACTGAGATATTAGCGGCTGAGAAGTCGTTGCATTTGCTAGCGGTCTTGTCCTTACTAAAGTTAAACAAGTGTAAGTATTATTTGTTTCCTCTTCAGGCTACAGCACGCATTCACATAGCAAGACTTCAAGAATTTGTGTTAATAAGAGGGACGACATCTCCTTAACCTCCCACTGTCCTGTCCCAAACTTGGTCCCTGTCTATTAGCAGCTAATGAGTCACCTCCAATATCGAGACATTCCGCTGGGGTAGCGTGCACGCCGTCCGTTGCGTGGCACTCATTTATTTTCTGTTTATTCCACGATTGGTGTATTTATGTTATGGGGTGAGGGGGCATATTGCTTGGAGAATAAGTATGTGGCGTCAACAATAACAGTGCACATTATTCCAGTGCTAATACCCTGTCCTGCTGATGTCCTTTCTACATATCACAGATGGGCTCAGACAGGGGAGAGCGGCAGTATTATGCCTCTGCTGAGATCTTCCACTGAATATATTACCATGTGATAGGGGGAGATGTCTCACTCCCTAACACACATACACACATACACACACACGCACACACACACACTTGTAGTGTTGGGCCAAGAGAGCTGCATATGCCCCAAACATACAAGCATGGGTTTCATTAATGAAGTGCCAGGAGGAGAGGGAGAGGGATATAGAGATAGAGAGTGTGTGTGCATGTGTGTGTGTGTGTGTACCAAGCAGCCGGGGGGGATTTCCTTCTTTAAGCTTTCAACTCCCACTGGGCCTAGCTCGACTGTATGAACCCTGATGTGGGCCTGCCTCTAACACATGGCGTCACACACTCACACACACGTACACGCACACACACACACACACAAAGAATGTATACACTGAAGCTCAGCAGGGGAGCAGTAGTGCAACACTGGCTCCTAAACATTTGGCCGTGGTCGTCTCATTGACAGATGTACATGGGATCTAGCAGTGAGGGTCAGGTCATCTCTGCGTCCTCTCTCTTCCTCCGTCTCCTCGCTCTCCCCTCCATCCCTCCCTCCCTCCCTCCCTCCCTCTCCCCTCCGTCCTTCTCTCCCCATTTGTTTGTCGTTTCGGCTGTCTCCGTCTCTGGCTTGCGCCTCGGATGGGGTAGTTAAGGGGAAAGCATGCCAATTAAGCCACATCGTTATATGTGTGATAGCTCCGTTGGCAACAGCCGTACGTGGCGAGGGGTAAGTCTGGCATCTAATACCATAAATATGAGTTTCCTGGTTGACAGGAACAACCTGTTTCCAAGAGCGGAGCACGCTTTCTTCATCTGCGACTGCAGCCATTATACTGGCGGGCGTTTGGCAGCATTCTCACATCTAATATACATTTTTTTTTTTGGGATAATATATTCAGTCACATTACACGGTAAAGCACAGTGCGTAAGTGTTGAACTGAACAACGAGCTCTGACAATTGAATGCAAAATGCAAGATTTCATTATGAAACATAAGAAGGTGGAACAACGTTTTGTCACATCGCTAACACTCTCCCTGTTCCCTAATCTAAAATTTCTGTTCCCTTGCTGCAGACACGAGGTGCAAAAACTGCTTCAAAGAGACTACGGAGGTACTTCTTATGTATTCTTAAAACCTCAAACACTTTGCTTTAAGCTAAATCATGCTTGGATTTAATTACAATAAGTATTTCACCTGAATTGTATATTTTTTTTATTTTTAATGACCGTTCCAACAGTTCTTTGTAAGTATGAAACGTAAAAAACTTTATATTGCATCACCACCTGTTGACCTGTGCAGAGTAGAACTTCAAGACCAGCTACAGTGATAGGATTGTATTTTTAAGCCTTTTTAAGTCTTTTTGCACCAGATTCTTTTAAATGATCTCCTAATTTTGAACAGACATGAGCTAGTTTAGCCCAGCTATTCCCTTGTGGCCCAAGTGCAATTAGATTGTAAGATAAGTGACGTGTGAACCAACAACTGTTCACCTGAGGCTCGCGAAATATAAGCAGCCAGTGGTTGGCTGCTTACTCCAAAGGCAAAACCCACCCCTGCTTTCTTTTCGCCAGAGACTGCCCGACGTTGGAAGAGATGTGAGCATCGGGGCGTAAAAAAAAACGTTCCCTTGCTTTCCCTTTCTCCCTCTCCACCACCCTTCTTCTTCTCCCAGGAAGCCAGCCCCGGAGGTCAGCGCAATCAGGACCCATGAGCAACAAAGGGCCCTAGTTAGGCGTCCGGCTCAGTGCCCGAGCCAAAGGCCAGCTTAGCGGGGCGAGACTGTCCATTAGGCAAGACCCTGGAACACCCCGGGGATGTGAAGTGAAAAAGGGTTAGGAGGAAGAATAAAAACAGTATCAGCCGCGGACACATACACGCGCATATTCTCAAAGACATACACAGATCATACGAGGCCTTGTTTGACACTGCTGTCAGGGTGCAGTGAAGAGGAAAGACAAGACCCTGTGACACACTGAGACGTCACACACAAACACACACACCACACACCACACACACACACACACACGCTGAGGTCTGTACCTCACCATAAATGCAAATGATAAGAAAGGAAGGGATTTCCTCCTTGTTTATAGCACAGGCTTTCCACAACGTGTACTGTGCTGTTTAAACTTTATATAACTGGCTGCAGCGAAACCAAAAAAGCTGATAAAATAATCAACACCACTACTTTTACGTCTCTTCTTCTTTTAGCAGGATGGGAAGCCTGATTTGTCTTTGTGTGAAGCCTCCCGTGTGGTTGACTGTCCAAGATCCTCTTTCAGCTTTAATCATTACTGCCTTACCCTCAACAAACTTTACGTTATTAAGGACACATTATATTTCTAATTGGTTTAACAAAGGTATTTATTCTGAATAAACATCATTGTTTTCCTAAAATCTCTCCCAAACTAACTCTCCTTCTCTCTGATTTTCAGTCTTTTCTCACTTTCTTTCCTAGTTTGCCATTCCACATGCCTCTCACCTTGCCTTCATCTTTCTACTTCCTTTCACTCCAATTCCATGACTTCTTCACCTTCTTCCCACTTTCCCTGTCACATTTTCTTGCCGAAATTCTCCTTTTAAACTATTTCCAACTCCTTTTTTCTTATGTCTACCTCCTCTTCTATTCCTCTGGTGCTTTTCTATGTCGCTCCCTCCTCTGGGTACTATACACAGTAACAACTGAGGGCCACATATCATCGTCTTCAAGTTAGCATGTCTGGCCCCCCGCTACCAAACCTCTGCACACCCACATGGGCCCCCCCACCCCCGACTATCTCCTCCTCTCCTCGGGGTCAACACTCCAACTCCCTCAGGGCTGGAGCCACCAATCATGTCCACCAGCTCCTCTCCTTTACCTCCATCCCTCAGACCACTGCTACCTCACCAACCCGATCGACCTCCCCTTCCCCGCCTCCCCCACCCAGGGCCAGTCTACAGAGCTGTGGCCACCAATCACAGCGTGTCAGGCAGCCAGTCCTGATGGAGCACGGTGTCAGAGTAACACTCAGAGCTGCCGAGGATGAAGTCTCGGGAGACCGTCCGGCTCTCTTCTTCCCTTGCTCTTTGTCTGTCCCTCCCCTTCTTTCTGTCTGGTTGATGACATGCTGAGTTTTTGAGCAGAGATATATACGGGGTGATGTGAAAAGGAAGTAAGTTTAGCCTGAAGTCACGGCATCTCAAAAAGTTTAAAAAAATGAAGAATAGTTGAATGATTTGAACACTTTCAACACTGTTGCCGCATTTGCCAAAGGCAGATGACAAGACACTGAATGCTAAGGAAATATTTTTTACAACACCTGCTGTGAACACGAGTGTCAGGCCAACTGAACTAAAGGCAAGACTGCTTTTCTTTTTCTTTTGCATCAAACTTGAACAATTACTCATGGAGACGTCCATATGAGAAGGAAAGATAGCAATTACTCCTTCTAAGCTCATTAGTGCTAAAAGATACAGTGCATCTTAAAAAAAAAAGTGGGGGATGTGAGTCAGTTTTCCTCAAATTTGAAAAAGCTGTGTTTTCCAAAATGCTATAAGCTCATGAAAACTGCATATCAGGAAGATGCAACAAATTGCTCCCAAAGTCTTGGAATGCACTGCATTTCACAAATTAAGTATACATAGCAACATACACGCCCATATCAAAGCATAGATATTTCCTTAGCATCAAATACCACCTACTGTAGCTTTGGCATAAATGAAAAACAGCATGTTATAAGGTCAACTCGATGCAGTATGCAGGAGGAAGATCAAAGGTTCCTTATTACAGTAAAATGAGCGGAATAGCCATGGAGAGTTAACATCAACTTGCAGTAAAATCTATTCATAATTCAATATTTCTTTTATTTCTCTCTTGATATTATTCTGCAACCAGACTAGCAGGAAAAAAAATAAATAAATAAAAACTATGCAGTTTGTGTGTAATTTGCAATTTCTCGCAACAGTGGCTTGTGAGGGGCAACGAGAGATAAGGTTTGTGGAAACAAGAAGGTTAATGAACTGGCGGGCAGCAAAATGTACAAAAGGGCAACAGAAAGTACGGAAGGGAAATGGAGTGAAAGAGAAGGAAAAAAAGACATATCTGGAAGAAGAATGGAAAAAACAGGGAGAGCATTAACAGCAGCACTGATTATGAAGAAGAATGACGCACAACCACGATATGCCAAGAAAGCAAACACACAATGATATCTCTGAGTAGGCCCGTCTGTCTTCTTTTCCCTAAGTGAGAGAAGAAAGCTACAGAAAAATAAAGGTAAATACAAGACAGCAGTATAGAAGAGATGAGGAGAATTGTTGATAGTAAAAGCAAACCAGAAGATTTCCTCAGAATAAAAATCCCAGATTGCAGGCGTGTAAGACTTTAACACAAACCTTTAGATATACATCCAAAATGCAGAGAGAGAAGTGTAACATCAATACATAAAAACCCCCCCAATACCCTTGATCTTAAACGTTGCACTACCTCCCAAAAAAGATCAATGTATAGACAACATACACACTCCTGCCTGCGGGGCACTGAGTCCCAGTAAATCTGGAGTTATTAAAAGATAAATCCTGTTTTTCTGACACATCGTTCTCCAAATGAGTGCATTTCACACAGATTTTCCTACGCTATCACATACACCTTCTCAGTTTTTTTTCTTTGTTCGCCAATAATGCCACAACATTAAGACTATTAACTGATTAAGCGAATAACCTCAATCATCTCAGTACAACACAATGTTCTGCAGGAAAACCTTTGCTCGGTCCTGGCATTAATGTGTGTGCTACTTGGACAAGTGCCACCCACCTTAATATTGTTGTGGGCCACGCAGACCCCATAGCAACAACTTTCCTTGACGGCAGGGGCCATTCCCATCAGGACGATGCAGTCTACCCACAAAAAACTGCTGAGGAACAGTTCCAAAAACGTGAAAAATAGCCCAGACTGCTGACCTGGCCTCCGAATTCCCCAGATCCCAAACTGATCGAGTATCTGTAGGATGCGCTGGAGCAAGCCCAATCCATAGAGGCCTCACACCTTCAACCCACAGGACCCAAAGGCCCCCACTACCAACATCCTGATGCCAGACACCACAGGACACCCTCAGAAGGGCCGTGTCCATTCTCTGATGAGTCACAACTGTTTTGGAGGCACAAGGGAGACCTGCACAATATCAGGCTTAATGTTATGGCTGATCTGTGTATATCTAAGTCTTAAATAACATTCACTGAGGTTATACCTTTGCATAATTTACCTATAAGTCATTTAGGCTAAAAAAAAATAGGTTTATAGTTGTTTCTTAAACCCTTTACTGAAAGTTTAATTTAAAATCCAAATATATGGACTGAAATAAATAAACACAATACGACCGGAGAGCCCATTAAAATATGAAATAAATATCTTTTTAAACAAGTTGCAGAAGACAGCATCTGTGAAAGGAACATTTTTAAATACTGCCGAGTTGCTGACGGTCTCTGCAAGTTTTCAAATGGGCCTCTGTTTGTGGAACTTGCTGAGTGTTTATCATATTATCCTCTGTTCTTTGCATAGAAGTGGCCCTCCCATACACCACACTGTGGTTAGTTAGAATTAACTGGCAGAACCATTTCTGTGTCTATGTGTGTGTGTATGTGTGTGTGTGTGTGTGTTCTGTATGCCGTGTTTTTTCCACAACTTTGGGATGAGATCTAAGAGGAAACGGACAGATTTCCATCTGTCTGCTTCATTTGAAAAAAAAAAAAAAAAAGCCCTTCTTACGATTCAAATATATGCTTTAGCCACCTCTCCCTTCCCCTCCCTCCCTTTTCCTCTCTCTTCCATCTCTCCCTCTCTCTCTCTATCCAAGTGGCATCTGTGGATGCGGATGACCAGGGCATCAAGAGTCTCAGGGGCTGAAGGAGGAATAGGGGGAACAGGAGGAAAAAAGAAAAGTAGAGAGAGAGAGAGAGAGACAGAGGGAGCAAGCGCCTCTCACTTCATATTTCCCTAGCACCACCCCGGCGTGCCAGCCAGCCTGCAGTCTGTTCTCCTTTGAGCTTTCTATTCTACCACTGAACGAAAAAAAATCAATTCATATTTCCATAATCCACACTCCTGTCTGTCTACATGTCTTCGCCAACCCCCCTCCTTCCTTCCTTCTCTCTCTCTCTCTTCCTCCCTCTTTCCGTCTCCCTCTCTCTGCCCTTCTCCCCTGGGGTAGGCTAACCCCTCCACCCCGATCCTACGGCCTACAAATGTCATTACGCTGAGCAACAATAACGGCCTAAACAAAAGGAGGCCTTGCTCCGAGCTCCGAGCCCCTCTGCAGAGACTGTTGGCTGCTGCTGCCATATGCTGGCCAGCTCGGGCCACAGAAAGAGACAGAGACTGTGGCTACAGAGGACTCCAGCCTTCAGCCCCACAAAGGAGGAAAGCAGCCTTAATCCTGGTAATGAGGCCCGTGAATACAGCCTTTATGTATACGGGGGAAAGGGCCAATCCCTCTGTACACAGCACGCTAACTAGCCATCTTAAGGGCCATCTTATCCACACAAACGATCTGGCTGACAACAGAATCAAAGAAAAGTAAGGTTGTGTGGGGCTAAAAAGGAGAGATGCTGGAGAGGAAGGATGAGGCCCATGTCAACACAAACTCTATTTACACTATGTTTCTTTCCATTCCTTCTCCCTGCCTTCCTTTTTTTTTTTTTTTTAACTCTATTTCTTTCATTACCATTTCCTGTTCCTACATCAGTAAGTCTGTAATTTCTTGCTCACTCTCTCGTTCCCTCACTCCCTTTACCTCTTACTCTGATAGCATGCTCTGGTTCTTGTGGGGCAGGCAGACATTGCCTGGAGCATCTTTCTACAAGTCCGTTTATTCCTCAAAGTGGATCAGAGAGGCAGGAGAGCTGTTTAAACTCACTAGCTTGGCTGCTGTGCTGAAATGCAGCAAGCCTACCCCCAGATTGTTGTCTTTCGCTCCATCTTCCTGTACATTTATTCCCTTCTCTCAGCTGATGCTGCAGTCATCTGTCCGGCGATTTACTCCAGGACCTGTGTGTGTGTGTGTGTGCTGTGGTCGGCTTTTGGCACTGAAACAACACACTTGTCTGTCTTTAGTCTAATCTCTAGTCTCCTGCAGTTCTTAGAGTAACTGGCGGTGCAGCAGTGACACACACACTCACAGACGAGGAAACAAAGCAGCCGAGCGCCTGACTCGTCACACGCCGAAGCCACCACAAGAGGATGATTCCAACTTATATTCACAGATTGATGTGCTTACAGATTGGTACACACGTTATTAAAGGACGTCTGATTGTTTTGATCAAGTTAGATCTAAACTGTTGTTCTTTGAAGGCGAAGCCAGAGAGAAAAACTAAGGACCCCCGCTGGGCGGTGTATTTTGCTGAGGGTAAAGAGGAGGCCTTTTAAATAAAAGCATACCGAATCACACAAGCGTGTTGTCCCCTTGAGACAGCTGATAAAAAAATCTCTGATTGGCATAAAGGATAATTCAGATTTGTAGTATTGTTTTTGTTTTGTTTTTATCAGGAATGATAGCCAAGTCTGATGGGGCACTAAAGATAAGTATTCAGATAATAGAGTGGTTAAGCAAACAGCAAGGTTGGCTGTAGTTGTAGTTTTACCAGTTCCTGTGTGTCAGCTCAGGGTTTCCACAATCAGGGTTCCAATACCCATGTGAATTGATAGAACTATTATTATTATTATTATTATTATTATTATTATACAGTATAAGGTAACACAAGACCAAGGATCAATTTGGCACTAAACATTTGGAAACCGATCACAACTGAAGTAATTTTCCCAAATAAGCTGTGTCTTGTAAGAACTTGTCATTTTATGCCTGATACCCAGTTCATTTAATGAAGTTATGTTGCTGACATCAATCTGTTGTACAAGATAAGTGCATCCTTAGAGAAAACAAAGGCTGGCGAATAATAAAACATGATACAAACTGCCTGTAGTGAACATCCACTCAGGTTGTAGACAGACTTCCTGGCTAAACTCTGACACAGTGTAGTTACCGTAGCTGTACTCAGACAGGATGAGGACTAAACAGGGCAGTTTCACTTTTATCTCCAAATTAAATTAAGCAGATCCGGCCACACACAACCCGAGTGTTTGCCGCATTTCTTTGATGAAATCTAATCGCAGATCTGCGTCAGTGCTCCCTGATCTTATCTTAAAATCCCCAAATTGTAATATTAAAATCATCCTTTGAATCATGTGCTCATCAAGAATGTATTTATCAGGCATACAGATAAGTCGGAGGCTTAGCTCTTACCGATTTAAGGAGAACACAGTGCGCCAACAAGCACAAAATAACCAGACATTCTTGCTCTCAAATTGAATACGAGCAAAATAATAGTATACATGGGAAACAAAAGGTAGCAGGTAGTAGAGTTGGACAATGAGAGAGAGAGGGAGAGAGAGAGAAAAGGAGAAACCAGAGGTGTGCATTCCTGTCACGGTTGCATGATAATTACTGATTCGTCGGTTATTGAAGACCTGCTCACTGCTTTTCATTACCGACAACAGACGTACAGTGAGACAGAGAGGAGGAGAGAGGGAGACAGAGGAGGAGAGGAAGCACGGAGGAAGCACCTAAGGAGAGGAGGAGTGGTGGTGGTGGTGGTGGTGGTGGTGGTGGGGGAGGTTACCACAGGATGGCAGGGTGAGTGAGGGCATTAGGAAAAGGAAGGGAGAAGGGAGAGGAGGAGGTGGTAGAGGTTGTCGGTAACAGTGAACGAGTGAGAGATTCGGAGAGAAAGAGAGAGAGGGAGAGGGAAGAGGAATGGAAAAAAGCAGAGTGTGTTCCAACCTGGTCTGTGTGGTCCTGGGGGAAGCTCCACAGCACGGTTGGATCTAGAGGTAATTGACAGACAGCATTAATCAGCGGGTGAGAAACACACCGTCTTCGCTAGCTGCCTCAGAACACATACATATTAATGAGAGGGGTGGGGGCAAGGGTGGCTGCTGCAAATCTGTGCACGCACACACACACACACACACACTTGCATACACGCTGACATGCACACACACACACACACACACACACAGAGAGAGAGGGAGCAGCGCAGTGAAAGACAAGAGAGAGAGAGAGAGAGAGAGACTGTCTAGGCTGTATGTGCTGTAAATATGCAAATCTATATTCTCAGTGTAGATATGATCGCTTATATTATACACCAAATCATACGCGTTTAAGGAAGTCGCAATAACACATACTCTGGTTTATTTGCTTAATTATTTCTACACCGCTACAAGCCGAGCAGGAGGGATGCAAATCTTAAACTAAAAGGTTTATTATTGTAACAAGGGGTTGCGATTTCAGCTCTACGTACACGAGACATCGAGACAAAATAAACATGAACGCCGACATGTTAGCCTGGACGATTAATCGATAGGCACGTTAATAACTTGTATGCGGTATTGTTTAACCAGCCGTAGAGTGTAAACACAAGGAACTGGCAGGGTTCAGATTAAAAACAGCTAGATATAATTTAGCTTTTTACAAACGGATCATATAATTTAAAGAATTAACAACTGATCAACCAATAGCCAATAAATCATAAGCACAGTATCCTTCTAAGACTTGCAGAATGGACAATATGGCGCCTTTCACTAACAAAGGGACTAGTAAATAGTCATACATACAGTTCAAAACAATAATTTAAATTTTCCTACATAAGTGACACAGTCTGTGCCAGAAGCGCCTTGCAACATTTCTTTTCCTGAAGCTAGCATGCAAACTATACACCTGATTCTTTCAGGCTTTTGCCAAGCGGCTGAAAGGAAGCAGTCACCCGGCCATAGTCTGAACACAGGGGTCTCTGGTAAACATGGCTTCCACAGCTCCAAGGTCACCCCGTGACCCTGGCGGGAACAGCAAGAGTCTGCAGATGCCAAGTTCACTGTCATGGACGTAGAAAAAGGCCTACATGCTCGCGAACACACACACCTACCTCTGTATTAACAAATGAGAAACCAAACCTTTTAGAGACATAGATAAATTAATAACCAATTTAACTGCATCTGACTCCAAAAATTAACGTAGATGTTCATGAAACCAGAGGAGAAGGGCGGTAGGTGTGTAAAGATTACATGCAATGACACACAAGTCGAAGAGCAGAGTCACGGCTAACACACCAGGCTGTTCGTGTGAGAGAGGAACACAATGCATACACGGATGACAGGACGCAGCAGAATCCATGATGCCTTACGTAATCCTGTTGGATAATTTCATGGGCCTCATCCTGAAAAGAGCGGCACAGAAAGAACGCAGCAGAGCTCAAAGCTCTACACTCCCAACTCTGACCACCCCCCCCCTTCCTCCTGCCCTGTGATCTGCCACAGTTAGGGCTATTTTATGCTTATTTACTGGGTGACAGGATGGGAACTGCCGCTGGAGAATGATACAGACAGAGGAGGTAGAGGGACACACGGCACAGAAGACAGGAGAAAGAGCGGTAAAGGGACTGTTAACGTCCTGTGTTGTGGTGGGTACATTTATAGATCCACAACATTTTTGAAGTAACGGCCCAGGTGTGCATACGTGTGAAAACAGGGAAGTGCAAAGAACAAACTTTTCTCCACATGCCACACATTCCTACTGTAAGTAGCCTTGTTCACAGCTGAGACAATGGGCTCTTAAGACAGGAGAATTCAAGATCAAGTTCTGATGACGTCTGTGTCTATTCAACACAGCAGACAGTGTTGCTTAATCCTAACTGTAAATTCAATTTCTTATTTCCGTAGCCATTGATTTATCTCTTGTACCAGCGATTACAGAATTAGCTTTTTAATTAATGCAGGATGTTTAAGGGTGGTCTCTCTTATATAAGACTGATTACTCGGTTTTTCTGATAACGGCTGGAGGGCTGAGAAGGACATGCTAACTTTGTTTGATGCTAAACTCATTCATTCATTCATTCATTCATTTTATGTAACCGCTCGTCCCCCGGAAGGGTCTGGGGTGCGGGGGTGGAGCCTATCCCAGCTGTCACGAGGCAAGAGGCGGGGTACCAGACCCTGGACAGGTCTCCAGTCTATCGCAGGGCTAACACAGAGAGACAGACAACCATTCATATTCACACCTACGGCCAGTTTAGAACTAATATGTAACTATTAGTGCATAGAAGAGTATACATAAAAAATATTACGTCTCCAAATGAACTTGAATCTGCACATTGACTGGACGTGTCTAGTTTAGTACGGAGTCACACGGAGGGAGACTGCTTCTTGTAGAGCGAGGGAGGAACGAACAGAGCAGCCACAAGAAGACGCAGAGACTTTTCTGGTACAGCTGGGGACATATGAGAACTTCAGAGCGCTACCAAACACCAGCCTTTATCATTCACATGTCCTCTTTCTGCTCCATCCTGTGTGCACCTTCCTTTCTTTCCTACAGGCGTTTTCTGTTCTGTTCTACCTCCACATTTTCCTGCCAATCATTTTCTCTCTTGCTCCCCTTCTCTCTTCCTCTCTCTTCCACTGTCTCTCACCCCCCCTCCCCATTTCTGTCTCATTTCCGGTCCTTCTTCTCTCCTCAGTCTCTCATGCTTCCCTCATTTTATTTTCTTTCACCGTCTATTTTTTTTTGTGTGTGTGTGCTCTCCCCTGCAGCTTTCTGTCCTCTTCACTTCTTGCACCCCCTCCTCTCTATTTTTCTCACTTTCTTGCATCCACACTGCCCTCCCTTTGGACGTGCTGGGCGTGTGGTGGACACAAGAGGGGGCCTGAAGGGGGTTAAGGCTGAAAGTTGAAGGTTACAGAGGTGAAGAGGAACCCTGCTGCTCCGCCAGGGGACACAAATGTCACCATGACAGATCCTGCACCGGTTAATCCACCCTCCCCTCCTTCGAAAACACACACACACACACACACACACTCGCACACTGGCACAGACAATGCGAGCTCCGTGGTACATTTCATTCTGAAAAATGCAACACCGAAGTCAGCTCTGAAATGCGCTGACCAAGCCTGAGCTAATCCATTTTCTTCTGAACGCTTTAAAATATTCAAGGTGCAAATGACACAGCTTAATTTCTACTGTAAATAAATCTGTGAGCTTTCTGTCCATGGTCTTTGAGGATTTTGAGGGTGTTCCATTTTCAGAAATTCAGCTTTGGGATTGTACACGTGCCTTGTATAAATTGTTAAGCTTTGCTCACAAGGTCATAAAACATTTTTTGCATGCAGCAGACATTGGTAGCTGCAAGTTGCACCAAAAAAACGACAACGTTAGAGACACAGAGGTTATGGGGTACATGAGCAATCGCATATTGAAGTGTGTGCACTTAAAAACAGCCACTTAATGACCATGTTATACCTGCGCAAACGCAACTCCGCAATGCAATGGAAATGCAGCACCTTGCTTAAGGACATTTAGCCATTTGTCTGACACCAATCAGCCACTTCCTGTTCTTTCACACACCTGCACAAAATGCCTGAGACCTGTTCGTCCACACGTCTCCCACGCAAACCATGCTCAGTGAAACCTGATTGCATTTCATTATTGATTTGTTAGACAACGGCCTTTCCCTGACCAATATGTGTTTATTGTATTTTCTACAGTTGACAAAATCTATAAAGAGCTGTTGCATGCTGCATAAAAACAGTCCATTTTATGTGACACCAGTGGCGGATGGAGTGACAAGGCGAAAACAACCTATAGCATATTTCTCTCCAGTGGAGCGTAAACAGATCCAGTGGGTGAGAATTGAATTGAAATCACCTATTGAGAGTTAGATTCCTCCATTCACACATGAGGAAATGGAGGTGGGCAGATGTGACGGCAAGCGGCGCCGAGTGACCACCGGCCTCTGTTTGCAAAGTGCACGCGTTCCCCTGAGCACATGTGTACAGTATGAGTAGACGCGTGTTTACACATGGAGAGCAAGCTCAGGGGTGAATATTTACAATACAGTTACTTGTCCATTGATCCCAGAGGGCTTCAAGCGTGGCTGACCTCCAACAGTCACAATGGGGGCAACACGCATCAGCCCCTGAGCCGTGACACAGATACCGGGGAGAGAGGGGAGGCGGTGGCTGATGTGGTCTAAAATCAGTGGTTCGGCTGTTTTTTGAGACGGAAATGTAAAAAAAGACGGTTGATGGTGAAGTTGTGCTGGGTGGAAATGTAGAGGGGTTTAAGAGAGGAGTGGAATGAAAAGGTGAGGGAGGATATGGATGTACTGCTTTCAGAGTGGGCGGTAGATCTCAGCCTCTACCACCTGACACCACTTCTCTGCTATACCTACTCAGGTGGATTATCAAAGATGACAGGATTAAACATAAACTAGAAACACACATGCAGGATACATGCACTCCAACGTATGAGAGAAACAATAGGCCTACCTCCTTGTATCTCATTTCTTTAATTCTTTGTATTTATCTACGTCTGTTGGCACATCCAAGTAGGCTAAAAATGAAAAATGCTGGCATCCTTATCTTGGCAAAACTATACTACTGGAGATTTTCAAGTAGACTAAAAAGAAGCTGCTGGCAGGAGATGTCATTCCTAATGCTGCTGGCTGGAAGAAAAAGTTGGCACTTATGTGTCAGGAACCTCACACTGGCCCATGCTGCAGAGCAACTTACTCAACTTCAGGCCATTTTGTCACTAAGCTAAGAAAAAGTACAATCTAACTTACTTACTTTGAATGGTATATTGGTGTATAAAAATAGCCCTTTTAAGAGACTGGAAAAAGCATATGATGAACATGAAATACGCCTACAGTGCAGAGGCATGCTTGAGCACAACGTTTCTATAGGATCACCTTAGCAGCTCAGAAACGGTGGTCTGAATGCATGGTTCTGGCTTTAAATCTGAGAGAGACTTCAGTAAAACACAAAAAGACCTAACCCTAAATCCAGTGTGAATACACATTTAGATGAAAGCCTCTAGTTTATAATTCTCTATACTATGAGAATCAAACGCCAGACTTGGAGCCCTCATGGCCATCCAGTGTTCTAAAGGCATAAGAAATGCACTTTTTTCACCTTATTCCATGAACGACTGAATGTGTGTTGTGAGTGAATAGGGGGCCTGTTTGTTAAGAGAGGCCAAATCCCATATGGTGAACAGCAGCTCCTCTGGTGAGAAGAGAGGCTGTGAAAGCCACTGGCAGCCCCTCTCCTCCATCCTCCTCTACAGATGAAGGGATGTAGCGCCTGTCTCTCCTTGTTCCTCCTTTCTCCCGCTCCCTTTGCCTCCTCTCCTCCCTCTTTCTTGGCCAGGGGTTAAACTGCTGCACTCTAACCTCCTTGGCAATGATTTCATTCACTCGGTTTCTCTCGCTCACTCTCATCTCCGAGAGAGATTTATTTCACAGTATGTAGTGGATTAAGCCCCCCTCGTATGCCCCTGGACAAAAGCATTGTTTTAGCACTAGCCTGTTCGCTCTAACTGGAGGAAGCTACCGCTACTAAGAGTCCACAATACAGCTATTGTGGACAGAGAGCTCGAGGACCCTGCCTCTGAGGCCGTCTAGACTTTGAGCCCGGGCCGATTGGAGAAACAGGGGGAGAAAATCCCATCAGGCAGTGGAGTGAAAGTTAACTAAGGTAACCTGCTGTGAACCTGATAAAGATGTCAAGCCAACATATGGCAAAAAATGTCTATTGTCAGAACAAGAAGCTTTCTTCCCTCCGAGGGAGGGTATGGTAGAGGAGGAGACGAGCGGCAGCTAAAGAAAACCGGGCAGGGGGTTGCACAACCTAAAGGAAGGAATAACTGCAGTGGTCATCGTTTTACTTCTGGATCAGTAGTCTTATTCTGACCGGGAGGAGGCCCAACCCCTCTCCTCACAATTAAAGGAGTAAGCAGATTAACTGGCATCTTTCAAAGGCCAGCAGGAAGAAAAACACACTCACAGACGTTTAAAACATTTTTTTTTTTTTTCCCTCCTTTTGCCTGTCCCACACTGCACACTGCACACTGCAAATGGCATTACATTTCATGCTGATTTAGTGAGCAGCGGTTTTGAGAAAAGAGAAACTTTAAGTACGATATGGTCCTTAAAGTTTACTAATACTGATTGGTCACACCGTGTTGTTACAAATCAGCTCTGTGAACTGAGAGAAGTAGTGCAAGCCTTAGGTAAATGAGAAAATCACCCGAGTTAAATTAGAGCACATGTTAGTTTGATATTAAATTGGCATTTAGGTATAATAACAGTGCCAAATAAAAGTATAACACTATAATTTCATTAAAGAAGCACAATCACATGCACCACAATGGTGATCTAGATTAGCTCTATAAATAGGTCTAGGAGTGATAAAATTTAATTCCAATGCTTGAAAATTTGAATAAACAAAACAACCTCTAAGGTAGAGCCTGCTTTCCCAGCCAAAAAACCCAACTGGCAGGCTTCACATGTGAGAGATGTTGGCCTGGGGGATTTCTAAGCCATTTCTACAGCTACATCTGAAGAAGATAAACAACAGTCTCGGCTGGAAGGAGAAGAAAGAAAGAGCTGCGTGGAGATGATGTGACCCTATTAATGCCACATTAGTTGTTCCGTCTTTCCAGCTATGTGAGAAAAATGCTTCAGCGGGATGCGCTGAAAGGGAGAGGGGGAGAAGAAGAGGTGGAGAGAAAGAGGCAGAAAGAGAGAAGTGAAAGCGATACTTGTCTCCAGGCTAGTTGGGATGCAACCCAATTTCACAGCTTCACGAATGAGTGGCACAGCATATGGATGCAACCTTTGTGACAGCCTCTGTGTATCACCGCGTATCAGCGTTGATATTCCCAGTCAGATTCCATACTGGTCCAACATTATGTCAAACACCAGCTTCGCATGACTGCACCTTCAACACACACACACACACACACACACACACGCAGCATGTTTGTTGAGAGGAGGAGGAGGGTGTAAGCTAAAAAAAACAAAACAAACCACTATCTCCCCAGACAGACTCCTCTCCAACTTTCTCCTCGCTATACTACATCCAGTCGCTGCAGAATAATACAATCAAGCGTTTACATTAAGACGGTAATGTGCCCTAAAATCCAAGAGATGGCCTAGATTTATATTTCCAAATACATGAAGCGAATATGGGAGAAGACAAGAGTTTTGATCGCAGCAAGTTAACGGTGATGAATCCATCTCTGGTTGCTGGCTGAAAAATCAACACATAATCACACACCTCTCTCCATATGGTCCAACCATCTGCCTTAGTCAAAAACAACATCTATAACAGCACATTAAATTAATAACTCTATTATTTAGGTATATGCATATGGACAAGAACACAGCACACACCAAAAATGTAATCCTGATTTTATATATATATATATTTTTTTTTTTCCACAGTGTCATGGACAATATGTTTTTCTGCCTACATGAAGTTGATTGAAGAAGGTTCCTCTCTATTAAAAGTATAAGATATACTGTATGTAATATTCAGTATGAACAAACAAGGACAATAGCAAAAAGGCAACACTTCTGTGCATTAATTGTTAAAAAAACGTAAAAAGTTAGAATATTTGTTCATAAAAAGGTCTCCAGTAAGCTCCCTTTCATGACAGCGTGTTGTTCTGTAGACGGTTCAGCATTTTTCTAGAATAATAAGGAAGCTGCTGCGTAGAAGAATAACATAGGAACTCCATCACCTACAGTCCTCATCAATAAAATGAACAATCGGGCTCGTGTCAGGCTGCGCGGTAGAGATCTGTTTTTGTTGGGTAAAAACGCCAGCTCCAGCTGCACAGCAATCTTCTCTCATGTTTTGTTGTGGAGATATTATTCTACCCCAACTGATTAGTTGTGGCTCAATGGTTCATACTTGCGATGGATTGTTTTTAACGTCTTTACAAACCAAGGCTTCGTTAGCCGTCGGTATAAATGTATACCATGTTTTTTTCCATATAAAACATTAACACTTATATTTTCTTGACATCATATGGAGTGACATTGAAGAATAGGGATGTCCTAATCAAGTTTTTTTGGCCCCCACTAAAATACCGAGCTTTTAATATTCAGTATCGGCCGAACTGAGTCCCGATCCGATCTTAAATAAACAAAATGTCCTCCCATTGCGACTCATAAAGGCTTTTTTTTTTCTAACTTGTATTCTCCTAGATCATGTATGCACTGTGCGACTGGAATAGCGCTGTCAAAGCTAAAGGAGTGGGTAGCTCCTCTTGGATCCAGAAGCTCCAACAGATGGTAAAAACTTGTGTTTCCTACTCCAGAATCGGGCTAGTCATCCAACACCATAAACTCCGTAACCCTCTCTGGAATATTTTTTGCCTTGTCGCCGTCTCTCAGAAACATTTTTTAAACAGAGCATTCAGTGCTTGTTGTAATTTGAGATTTTGGGTCCTCAATTTTTTAGTCAACGGCCATTAAAACAGAAGAGGAAAAAGATGTTTTGAAGCTCCAGGGACGTGGTTTAGGTTTAGGGCAGACCTAAAATATATAATTACAAAAGATCAGGCTTGGCTGAAGCTTGATACCGATCTCCCGATACGGATCAAGACGTCCCTACTGAAAAATGAGGCAGCTAAAATTTGCGGCTTTTTAGTTGTACCAGACGACTCATATAAAAATGCAACAGACTACGTAAATAAATGCATTTGGGGGGGACAAGGAAGGAATATTTTTTTTTGCGCATTGTTCAAAAGCAAAATTAATTCAATATATAGCCCAGCCCTACAAGGTAGGTACATGACCCTTGTTGCAATTATCAAGTAAGCTGCAGTTATGGTTGCACTCATTTACAATTTGTATAGGAAGCTTAGCCAAGTAGGACTGGGTGTGTGGTTTTTATGTTATTTTATTTTATTTTTTTTGAGTGGTGTCCTTTGACAGATAGTCTGACAAAACGCGTTCCGTGTTTACAGTTTGTAAAGTTTAGGAAAGCTGGTGTTCAGGTCATTGTCAGACAGTAACAGATGCTTAGGGGAGAGTTCCTTTTCCCCGTCTCTGAGGTGGCGGTTACAGCATCAGAGAAAACACTGTGTGCAGCTCAGCAGCTCCTTGAGGTGTGGAGGGGATCGATCTCAGTTAATGTCATATGGCACAGCACCCAGAGGCAGCTGCGTGGTGCTGATGACAGTGTAAAGCCTTGCCTTTGGCGGCTACATGCTCGGTGCTGCTGAGCTGTGATTTGAAGTTCACATGCAAAGGCTGACAGACAGACAGCTCTCAGTCAGGCAGTCAGACAGTCAGTCAGTCAGCCAATCTTTCCACGGGGATGACAATATATCTGTATCTGTTAAAAGCGTACAATAGTGCCTAATCTCAAACACATTCACTGGGGTCTCAATGTTCTGCCGGACTGATGGATAAAATACTGACAGAAAAACACTGAGCAAACTCTCTGCAACCACCAAATCTCAATCTTACACACACACACAAACACACTTCTCCAAAATGCGAGTTGGGCTTTAGGGAGCTATGACTTATAGGGGAAATACTGTTGCTGGCTGCAGAGAAGTTGCCCTTGCAGCGCAGAAAATTCAAACATTATGTTTATTTGTAATTATGCAAGTTATTATAAAATATGTAAGCAGGCCAAATTATTTTCTGCATACCAAGTGGAAGGTGTAACAACGTAGCATCTGAGACGCTGGATTCGCCATTATCTTTGCTGCAATACAAGATTTAATCCAGCAGACGTTTTGATTCGTCATAACAACAAACGCACAAGTGCACCAGTGATGACTCAGCACCATTTAGCCAAGACAATGAACATGTATGCACAATACCAGGACCTCTCCTAAGTGGAATACAGCCATCATCACCTGTGCTTAGGTCTATCGTTTGTGGACAACTATGTATATACACACCAATAAGCCATAACATTATGACCACTGAGAGGAGAAGTAAATAACATTGACCATCTTGTGACAAAAGAAAGAATGTTCTGCTGGGAGACGTTGGACCCCCACCCCATAGTCATGACACTCCTTGATGGCAGCAGCCATCTCCAGCAGGATGCAGCCTGACGCTTTAGGAACAACTAAAAAAAAACAAAAAAACATGAAGAACAACACAAGGTGTTGACCTGGCCTCCAAATCCACGAGATCCCAAACTGATCAAGTATCTGTGGGATGATCCACAGAGGCCCCTCCCTTCAATCCATAGGACCCACAGGCCCCCCACTACTAACATCCTGTTCCCAGACACCACAGGACACCCTCAGAAGGCCCATGTCCATTATCTGATGAGTCACAACTGTTTTGGAGGCACAAGAGAGACCTACACAAAATTAGGAAGGAGAACGTGTCACTGATCGGTGTAACTCCCTGGTGACCATGTCAATCGTGACATGACTGGTGCCGATGATTGATTAACACTTAGCATTCACAAGACATTTACATTAATGTCAAAATAAACTTGTAACAATTGCGTACCGATTACAGAAGCATTTGCATTCATTTGCACAAGAGCTAGAACAGCAGTGCCAGAACAGTTTAACACTGTCGTAGAGGAGGTCCCGGAGCCCAGCTGTGTGAAGCGTGTGAATCTGTCACCACTGACCACAAACGCGTATCTCACATCGTTTTTAAACATCACAGTAACAATGAAAGATAGCCTTCTTCTAAGGAAACCTCTTTAAATGAAGCGGTAGACATGAAAGGCTCATATGCACTGGAAGGTGAGAGAAGCATAAAGACGTCGTGGGTGAATTACACGGTTTGCAACAACAAACGATCCCAGACATTCTCAAAGGCCTCAAGATTGACCTAAATTTTCTGTCCGGAAAAATAGGCCAGAACCCAAATTAAGGGCCAAGCAGGGCCACTACACGCACGTAAACGCCATCATCTTCACAGTAATTGTGCGGTGTTGGGCAACACGGGAGCCGCCCCTGAGTGGAGAGACATAGCCTCGGGGCATAGCTGTTGACATGTAAATACTGAGGACAGAAGCTGAGATGACAGCACAGACAGGAGGCTTGTACTTGTACTCCTGCCTGGCTCGGATTTGGCCTTGGCCACAGAATTAAGGTCTAAAAGACAACAGCCTAGATGTCAGAATACCAGTACTCATATCATGTCAATAAGTAGGTTGATTCCCTTAATTGCCGGGGAAAACACATTTCTGTCTTTTGCATCATTCATCTTTTAGATCATTTTACGCCAGACTAACTGGCAGCAGCCCTCCGAGGCCAGGATGCGACCTGAAAATACACATTTTGCTCTTCTATCTCTCTTTGCTCGTTCTGTTCTTAAAAATGTTGGATTTACAGAATGCTGAATATACTTAAAATACTCATGACTTATAGGATGTGTGATTTGCCAGTGATACAATACAAATAATACGTGTCTACGTCAACCACATTCTTTATAATCAACTCCATTTTAACTCAAAAACATTCACAGGTAAGTGCTCCAGTAGGAAAATCTCAGAGAAAGCCCCGTCATGTTTAATATGTTTGCTAACCCGGATGAAAAGCTTTATGAGCTCCTGGTATCATTTCCACTGCACACCACAAGAGGAGTGGGTTGTTTGATGTAGTCGCAAAAAAAACTGAGTCAAACCCAAATCCTGTTAAAGATCCTGTCAACATAATATGTGCTCTACATGACAGTCAAAAAATGTCAACATATTTTTGAGCACAGCTTCTTTTATGAAATCCAATTTGCCAGACTAGGACAGATTAACATCAGCAAAGCTACACATTAAAGCAGGGGCTGTGCTAATCCTGTTCATTTGTGGGCTAAACTAGGCCACGCTGGTATTACACGCATAAGAACCAGCCAATCATTGTTCTTTGACTCTGAAGAATTGGTTTTGTGTGTTTTGTGGGCGTGCAACTGCGTTTGGTTGTGCACGCTCGTGCCATCTGCTGTACTAAATATATGCATTGTACATAGCAAGATAACACCGGCTGCTTTTGAAGGCTACATTCAGCTGGACATTATTCTAACCTTTGATTCTCGGTTTTTTATTTTTAAACCGAAACAAATTCCCACAGCTTTTCGTAGCAGAGCGGTCACAGGGGAATAAACTCATCCTCCGCATGCACGCAGACATGCACAAGCACAAAAAAAAAAACAAGCCACCGACAACACCACCGTGAGGCTGCAAGCGGGGGTAAATGTGATGAAACTCTTCTGCATTCATCAAAAATCATCTCATTTTTAAATTATTGATCGGGTCCCTACTTTTCCCCCCACTTTTTTTTTTTTTTTTTTGCCATGGAAAGGGGAAGTCTAAAAATAGTCAGTGAGTGTCAGTACCTAGAAGTCTTTCCATGTTCTCCCAGTCTGGCAGCATTAGTGAATTCAGATGAGCTTCCTGCAGCTCTCACAGCCTGTATCTCATGCACAGCCTCACACATCCGTGCTGCCGTGCATATGTATACGCAGCCATGTGCACAACACACACACACACACACGCACGTACACTTAAATATGTGCCTGCTATCACACTATCAGTCAGTTTGCCCCTGGAGTTTCAGTGAGGGGGAGAGATCAGCCAGAAACCCCAACAGCATCTCACCTCTCAGCTTATAGACTACTGCCATCAGCATATTCCTTCCCTACATTCCTCCCTGCCCCACCTTGTCTCGTTTTGCCCCACTTCTTCATTCCTTGGCCAGTAACACTGATATGTGTGTGTGTGTGTGTGTACCGTACATTACGCCGCCTGAAAAGTGCCAGGTTCCTCTTTCCACTGTGTCCCCGTCATAACTAGCGATAATCAGAAAGGAGGACAGAAGGACTGGACCTTGTTTGTGACTTGATGTGCGAGAAAATGGTAGAGACAGGAGGCGTGAGAAAAACTAGTATGCATGCATGAAAAAAAAAAAAGAAAAAGAAGAATGAACGAGCAGAGAATAGCAACAGTGGGTTTTGTTTCCACACGAACAGAGCTTGGTCTGTGCCAGGCCAACAGCATCACATTAACAAAGGTGCATCAATTCACTGTTACCGTTTCTGGCATTAAATCTAAACAAAAGCGTAACAATGCCCTGTAATATTTGTGACCAAAGATATATAACCACCAACGAAATCTATTCTATTGGCTTTGCAAATCATTGCTGCTCTCACCAGGGTAACGATTCTCTGCACCGAGGAAAAAGCTGACTCAAACAATGCCAAAAGATGACACGCTCTCCATATAATCTGAAACAAAACGAGCCAGAAAAAGAGGACAGCACTTGCTTCTATCTCTTTTAAATAAGAAAAAAAAAAAAAAGCTGGAACTAGACTGAGTTAGCAGCAGGCCGCTACGCAGTGACTGAATGGATGAGTGACTGTGAGTGGGGAGCTACAAATGACTCCAAACACAAACAAAAGAACGAGGCTGGAGAGCACTGATAAAAGCAGCAGCAAGGCTGGCCGACGCTCCTGTCTTGAAAAATCCAAACAAAAATTTGTTTTATGTTATATAATTACACTTGAAAATTTTAAATGACACGTCTGTCCTTATTTAAGTTGCTTATCGTGATCATAACTGTGATTGTAAACAGGATTTTTGATTATATAGCTGCATTTTAACAAACTTAAACTCTTTAAATGTGCTTCAAAAGTCCACACAGATGCGTTTTTACAAATATGTAACTACTCCATACTACTACAGCACAATACTGGATAAGTCCAAGTAAAATATCTATCAAGAACGTTCATTAATACACAGGATTAGATGTTACAATCCCTTGTGCCAAAATCCCAGGCAAAACACATTTAGAGGCCCTGTCCAACTGAGAAACCCTAACAAACCTACAGTCATGTGATATGATTCTTAACCTACAATCTAAATAAACTAAGTAAATGCTGCTGGCTTGTATGGCCCGCTCAGCAGCAGCCCGCTAACTCAAACCTTGTGAAATATAAGCTAACCAAATGCTGCTAGCTAGCTTAACCTAATATCTAAATGAACTAAGTACATGCTGCTAGCTTGTAGGCCCACAGAGCAGCAGAAGATAATTCGAACCTTGTGAAATATAAGCTAACCTAACGCTGCTGGCTTGTATGTCCCGCTCAGCAGCCAATCATAGCTACCAAGCAACATGAAGACATCAGGAACCTGGCCTAAACAACAGCAGTATGCACAACGAGTCATTATCAGCCATGAATGCCGATGAAAAAGGACACTAGGCTATAAAATCTGTGGGTGGAACAGGACCCTTCACACACTCACTCCGGCCAAAGAGAGGGGATTTCTCAAAGTTCACTCACACTGTGCCTATTACCATACCTTAGCAGGGAAGTTAAGAGACTTCCGCAATTCTGTTCAGAGGAAACAGATAACAAAGACTTGGATGATTTCTGATTCCGTGTAAAAGAGCCAATTTAACAAAGTGATACGGGTGAGACAAAAGAGAGAGGCAGGAGGTTTGTGGAATAAACAAAGTGTGAGACCCTGGGGTCCTCTCAGGAGTGTGAGTGGAGGAGTGTGGCCTCTCTAATGACCAATCAACACCCTCCTTGCTGCCATGGCATCTGTTAGTACTCCAATGGCCTCCCGTCTGAGTGTGAGCCCGACGTGAACTCAACACGCGGCCGGTATCCAATCAGACTTCAGAACCGGCGACGACTGGGTCAGGGAGCAATTCTGACATTTTGCAGAATGTCAGCGTTCAACCTTTTCTAAAAGTTCTACTACACGGGAGTTTTGCTCTGCGAATGTGAAGGGTGGAAATGGGAAGGGGTGAAAGCCGAAAGGAGAAAAAAAAAAATAAAAAATGAACATCACAGTGCTGCTTGAGGGGGCTACAGCAGAGGAGGAAGCAGATTGATAACTAACTAGCAAACAGTAGGTGACTCTGTGAGACCTCTGAGTCTGAGTGAAAATGTTCTAAGGATATAGAACAAAAGTAACTTTTCATAATTGGACAAAGTAAAGCTACAAGGCCACGAGAATCAAAGGGTGCAATACGTCTGCTCTGTACTCTTCTTGTTTTCCTTTACATACATCTAAAGAGGATTCCCACAACCTATGCAGGAACACTTATATTTTAACAGCTGAAACCTCCTGCAGCATATTTTAACACCAGCTACGTAGAGACACTGAAGCAGACGATAAACATGTCACTTATCTCAGATAAAAAAAAGCCACATGCTCAAAAGGTACAACTGACAGGCACAACCATGAGATGGAAACGAGATAACAAAAAGGGGCTTTCATCCGTCCTCTAAAGACAGGAGATATCATATGTTGTACAGATCGTAAAGAACGTCAGTCTACCTCGAGGCTTGGAAAAACATTCATCCACACGTTCATTCAGACAATTTACTGCTAACAATTCATCTGACCTGAATGTCTGGACTGTGCGCAAGGATGCAGAAAAATAATATGTAAAGGAAACAAGGAATAAAGCAAGACCTTTAAGAAGGTCTAATAAAGTGCTAATAAGGCTGCAATCCCCGAGTTGTGTTTTTTAAACAGTAAATCGTTCCCCTAATTGCAGCATGAACGTTGCTGTTAAACTGATATGCTGATCTATTAAGTTTATTGCTTTGTTAGTGGGAACAATCTGGCTGGAGGGAGCGCATGAGGACAGGTAGCATCTGTCCCCACCTACTGCCTTGGCAGCGTTAGCGTCATCTGCTAGCTTTGGCAGCATCTTGGAAGCACATCAATATGGCTTTATGTAGCCAGGGCCGCTAGTAGCTAGCATGCCAGTCACGCTCTCAGGCAACGCTCGCTCACAGCCTGAGCATCCACAGAGCACTGAGCCAACAGAGCTAAGCGGAACTGAGCTCGGGCAGAACAGGGAGGCCAGGTCTCCACGGACCTGCAGGAGGAAAAAAGGCCAGTGTCTGTCATCTAGCCACACATCTATGGTTAGAAGTGTGGGGCCAAGTCCAGATATGAACATTGCCACGATTGTAGCTCCAAGCTTTATTTTCTTGTTTGTTTGTTTTTTTCTCCCCGGCTACAAGTCTGTTATGGAATCGTGATGCTCTTTAGGATTATTGACAATTTTCCAGTTACGACTACAAGGGGACTGCTACTTGAAACAGCCTTGGGAATGTTAATTTTCAACACAATTTCACTTGTGTAAAGGACATATTATAATCAAATCTGTAAGGCAATCGACTACCTCCACCACTGACGTTAAGCTGTTTGCCAAAAATGCCTACCCATGGGAGTGATAATTGGGAGCCCGTCCAACAGGCGCGCACTCAAAACACGGGAAGAGTTAATTATTCCAAATGACGTGCTTTTAGCCGAACGCTTAAAAAACAATCAGCAGTATTCTCTCTCGGTGAGACGTAAACGTGATCGGAGTGCCTGTGAGTCGGAGCATAAACGTCCTGTACCAATAGCAACAAAGCCCATGTCATTCAGAGGGGCTGAGCAGCTGTGTTGGCTGAACAACACAGGTCCTTGTAGTTATATCTGTACTGTGAGAGGCCTATTCAACAAAGGAATAATACTGGTCCACGCCAGGTGAGACTAGACGTACTTCATGAGCTACCTTAATTCATTGCCGGTCCAGAAAAATTATCATTGAAAACTGACTAATCAATAGATGTTTAGTTGTTTATCAAACCATATTGAATATAGAGTTCAAATAAATATGTTTTAAAAGTTTAGAGTCATAGCTTGAATTTAAGGGTGAATTTAAAGTCTGATTGACTTTACTTTCCCAATTGCATCTAAAGCCTAAAAATAATGGATTGCAAACCAACAAACCGCAACAGTTCATCAAGTAAGGAACACCTTTTACTGTGTGCTTCCTATTGTCACACCACGCCTGTACTGCTGCAGACAACTGCTCAGGGCCGGTTCTAGAAAGAAATGTGAATTTGTCTTATTGCAAATTCACAAATCTTGTTGTTCAACTTCACAAAGCGCATGACTCTCGCTTTAAAAAGGCTTCTTGTGCTTACGAACGTCTAAGCGAGTTCATTACGGATCAGATATGCACAGATAAGGCTGCGCACGCAACTGCTCCTAATTGTGACCATGGCACAGGACCAGCCATGGAAACCACACCCAGATTTGGAACCGGACCAGCTTCACAGTTGGATCAATCTCTTTCACTATCAGCTGATATACTATTTGATCTGTCAACATTTATACAGGAATTAATCAGTTGATTAGTTGACTGATTATTCCCACCAGTACCAATACATAAAGCAACTAATGTGAGTCTATGTGATGCAGTTAATATGAAGCTGTCAACTAAAATGTTAACTTTATAATGAATGAGCAATCTATTCTGAGATCACCACTTCAAAAAGGTCACCATGAAACAACTTAATAAAATACGGGCTTACTGCAGGCTTGTCTGCAAACATGTGGGTGTTGTCTGTGTGCGCAGTGCTCACTACAGAAGGTGAGAAACCCAATTAACACAGGAAGTTGAGGGACAGGCGTATTGACCATCTTGAAAGGGCTCTGCTATTTTTGTCCGACTGCAGGTTGGGGTTTTAACTGCTGCAGTTTGATCACGGCTGATATCGAAGGGAAGGAAACTACCCCGTACGCTACAATGGTACAATTTAAAGCTGTCGCGCATGGATCTAGTTTCAAACCTGCAGGACGAGGATGTGGTGAGAGTGCCAGATTAATGGTGCAGCATCAGCAAAGCTCTGCACACGCCAAGGTTTCGCTCAAGAAAGACAGCTCTTCAGTCACTCAAAAGCTTTTCAGGGTAAACCAAATTGCTAGGTGTACACAACAACCGAAACGCTTCCAAGCGCAACCTAAAATTGAACTTGGATTCCCTAAACTATAAGGAGGAGATGTGAGAAGTACAAGCAAGCTTCCACCACTTCTCCAAACGATCACATGTTCCATATAAGGTTGCTATGACAATTTAATTATAGTCTATCATGGTTGCACTGTTGTTTGTTTGCCTCTGTGAAACAGTGGGAAGATAATGTGTGAATATGAAGTGGCACTTTTTGGCAAGGCACCTCCTGTTTAGTTGTGGGAAAGGCAGCTCTAGATTGTGTGGTGAGTAACTGCGGAGGTTTCAGAGCGTGGCCAAAGCCTGCCGGTTATGACTCATGTTATTAACCCATTCAGCTCGCAATAAGGGCTCACGCCAAAGCATGGAGAGAATGCAAACAAAGCTATGGGATGGGTCATAGTTAAGGCCCTGTCACACTTACACCAGCTATATATCACATTCACACATAATCGATCTATTCACACCAAGTAAAAGGATAACAGTCTATTCAGCACAGAACTAATAATCAAGAAGCATTCAGTGTCATACAGTCATACAGCCAAGTCAAAGAAAGGGAAATTGAGGGGATTCAGGGAGAAGTGATTCATTCCTCAAATGGTTATCTGAAACTGCTTCTCTTAAAAAACAATCCACCACAGGCATAAGCCCCTCCTGGCAGAAAGCACATATCTACATCAGAGCGACTTCCTCAATTGGGACGTTCTTAAAATAAGTCGAAGCGGAGAAACAACTTTGCTCAAATCAGTGAGCAGAATGTGTACGTTCCATTCGACCCGAGGTGTTCAAACGTTGCTCCGCAGCTTTGCTCCGGGGAGCAGGAGTCCGGATATGAGTCTGACCCCAGATCATACGTGGAGGAAGTCGGTTATTACAGCGCAGGCCGGCGGTTTACGAGTTTGGTTCAAAATCCAATATGAAAGCTACATCCAAGGACAACTTTCAGTCTGCTCTGGTCAGCTCAGCAGCTGCACAAGTGAACCATCCAATAACACCTCTTTAAAGTCAACACGGAGCGGGCAAAATAAGACAGCTGGCGTAATATGCAGCGAAAATGTTTTTACATGATATTTGACTTATGAGTGTCACTGGATATTGATGTGAAATATGGGTTGCATTATTTCTCATATTCATAAAGGTGAAATATGGTGTTGTTCTTCACTGACCGCAGCCATTTCCCAGGCTAGCCCTGGCCACCACCGCTGGAATGTTTGACCACTGCAAACAGCAGAACAATTAAAGCAACTTGCTGACCCAAGCGCAAGCTTTCTAAAACAACCTTTGAGGGGTCACGGTTGCAAGAAAAATGTCCGCAATGGTGAACTAAAACGGTCAGGCAAATCTGTCAAATACGCACACAACAATAAGATCTTCAAGCACCTAACATCGATGGTAGTGCGTTTTTACAGCTGAACCCGCCCCTGACCTTCTCTTGTCCTTGTCCTGACCAGAGTGAACTCACATAACGACACCACAGCCATAACAATTACTCTCATTGTGCAAGACCGGGCACAGTCACGCTGTGAAGTTCTGTGGCGCTTTCTGTGCGACTTAGAAATAATGTGCAAGTGCATTCATTCAGCAACTGTTACCGACCTCACATGGCATCCTGACTGTGCAGACTTGCAAACACTGCAATTACCAACACAGTAACACAAAAAGAAATGTAGAGTATGCAAAGACACAACTGGCAAACGCACTTAAACATCTTCATGAAGGAGGATGTCTGGACTACAATTGGTACTTATTTCCATACTTTTTAACTCCTCTATTAACTGATAAATCTATAAAATGTATGAAAATATATGCCATTTTGAAATGCAACGCTTTTTTTTGAGCAATAAAACAATCCTTGAAGATACTAAATTTAAATTCCCACTTCAGATGTAGGGCACTAAAAATGTCTGGCAGACAAATGACACAAGCAGTTCACTTGAACTAATGTGCCACACGTCATATGCCTGTTATCAAAGAATCTGCCAACTAACTTCCTCGTTTCGTTTAGTTTATCTGTTGGTCTAGTGTATGTCATGACATGTGGAAAACACCTGTCAAAGTTTCCTACAGCCCAGTCTTCAAAATACACTGGAAGTATAACGTATATTAATATACAAGACAAAAAAAAAGCAGCAAATATGTATTACTGAGAACCTGAACCAGACAATTTCGAGCTTTTTCTATTTTAGCTTTTCAATTTTTTAGCAACTTATCAGTTTGATCGTACCATTGTGGTCTTGTGTCGTTTCAGCTTATTCCAAATGCACGAATACTTTTTGCACATGTGCAATATATATATACACTTCCTGTAAACGCACACATATCTCACCGTAAACGCTGCTATGCGTATATGAAGATATACACTTTATATATTAATACTACTCACATCTTGTGCTGTATATTAAAACAGCTTAATACTTGTTCTTCGATATCTTTTCTTTCTTACTGCACATATATCCTGTTAAAGTACATTGTGAGCAACATGGAAGGTGCTATATTGTTTTTTTTTTATTGAACACAAATAATTACACGACAGGGAGGCTAGGTGTGGTATGTGTAAGGTTGTGCTGTGTTGTGTGGGTGTAATGAGTCTGTAAGATAGTATGCAAAGAAGGAAAAGAGAGAAAAGGTAAATAAATGCACAAAGAAGATGACAAAAATACAAAAGTAAATTGCTAATTTGGCATTTTGTGGATGTGATGTGATGGATACGGTCAAAATAATATGTAATAGTGTATTAATAGCCTACACAACATAATATGAAAGTGGTTCATTCTGAGATTTTGCTCTAAGTTGTGGCTATTCCATTTTAAGCAGTTTAAATAATCAGTATCTTCGCTCTTACTGATTTAGCTTCAAAAGGTTCAGTTGTATTTGTGCACAGCAGATTGAGAAACATTATCATTACTGTAAATAAGACTTGTCACCTACCCTCATTTTCAGACGTGGGGCATGACACCTGCACAACCAGATCAAACGTTCTCTCTGGATTCTCCCTGCAAAAGAAGGAGACGCTGTTTACTCAGGTGGAAAACACGCTGCAGGTGTTGTGACACGCAGCAACAGTAAGTGGCAACAAGTGTGCGTTCAGCATTAGCGCACAGTCCATTGGACACTGTTTGCATTGGCTCTCCTGTGCCCCTGCTCTCTCATCCACACAGCGCTGTGTCCCCCACATGTTACCTATTTAGAGCTGCCTGGCTGCCTGGCTACTAGCGGAGCTGCTAATTGGTGGTCAGCTAGTAAGACGGAGCGACCAGACTTGACCCAAATGCTGTCGAAGCCAGCTGGCCTGGCTGTTAAATCCACTGCTGGAGATGGCTCAAATTACGCCAAAACATTCCTTCACATTTCACAGCTCCGAGTTAACGTGACGCGTTACGTTAGCCGTTAGCTCGACCGTTGCTTCGGCAGACAGAGAGGTTTAGAGAGGGGTAAACGCAAAACTCTTACTTTATTCTGCTGTCCATGGCTTTAATTGGTTTTTTTTTTTTTTTTAGCTACACCATCGCGACAGTTCCGTGCTGTCTGCGGCTCTTGCTCTTGCTCTTGCTCTTGCTCTGCTCGGAGAATAATTTCCCCCTTCGTCCGTCCTCGGGCTCAACCGTCGCGTCTCCTGCCTTATCTGACACCGGTCCAGAGCCGCCGCGGCCGCATGCTTGGAGGTGGCACACAGTTCGTAGCGGTTCGCGCAAGTCTTTTCCCTGCCGTCTATATGCGACCTCAAATGAAGCCCCCCCCGCGACCGGCTCGGCTCAGCTCAGCTCAGCTCAGCACCACCGCCGTGGCTATTTCCCACAACAAACACCACTCCAGGAAGTGCTGTCAAAGATTTGGTGACGTCAGCGCGTCAGACGGGCACCTTGCTGCCGCTGCCGCCGCTGCTGCTGCCCCGCGAGCGTCGGCTTCCACTTAAAAAAAAGGATGAGTAAGTAAGAGAGGGCGAGCGCGGCACACCTGAGCCACGTGATTCACGCCTCTGATGGAGAGTCTACCTGGGAGGGCTGCGTTATGTTAGTAGCCTTCAGCAGCGGGGGGGGGGGCTCCCGAGGACCATCACGAGGCACGCGAGGGCCTCTAAAAGAAGCACTAATTGAATCCGAACGACCCGTAAACGCATCATACCACACAACATGTTATCACCTTATAAATACACGATAGCACGATAGCAGCTCCTGAAGGAAATATGGGTCTTAAAGGTGTTAAACGCTCCGCTGTGTTTGCCAGCTATTCTCATTTTATTATTTCTTTAATATTTTATTTTACTACAGCTACAAAAAAAACAAACAACAAAAAACAAAACAACTGCAGTCATTCATTGAAATTTGTTATTTAGGTTCTGTACTTACAATAGAGATTCTGGTTCTGATTCTGAAAACCCATGTTAAGCAAGCTAAAACAAAATACCAAATTTAATACACTCACTTGCCAGTTCATTAGGTATATGAGTGAAATGAGATAGATAGATAGATAGATAGATAGATAGATAGATAGATAGATACTTTATTGATCCCGAAGGAAATTCAAGCATCCAGTAGCTGTAACATACATTTAACATACAATACAAAAACTATATAAAAAACAGACAGTAACTAGAAATAAAAATGTTTTTTACAAATGCATATAAATGCATTCTAATACACTCCTGATCAAAATTTTAAGACCAGTTGAAAAATTGCAAGAATTTACATTTTGCACCGTTGGATCTTAAGAAGGTTCTAAGTAGTGCTTCAAAATGCAAAAAGAAGAAATGGGAGTGAGACAAGAAAAACATTTGAGTAAGCAATTTATTGCAAACAACCATTAAACTGAAATAGGCTGCTCATCAGCTGATCAAAAGTTTAAGACCACAGCCTTTAAAAGCCCAAATCTTTGCAAAAATGTGGATTCAGTGTCATTTTCTGTCAGGTACCCACACTGTCATGACCTCCTGAACACGTGAGCACCAAACATGGGACACTGAAAGGTGGAAGAAAGTTTTATTCTCTGATGAGAAAAAATTTAACCTTGACGGTCCTGATGGCTTCCAACATTACTGGCATGACAAGGAGATCTCACCTGAGATGTTTCCTACACGGCACAGTGGAGGGGGCGCCATCATGATCTGGGGTCTTTTTCCTTCAATGGAGCTTCAGGTTGTGCGGAGGCGTCAAATGGCAGCTGGCTATGTGGAGATGTTGCAGGGGGCATCCCTCATGACTGAAGGCCATCGTCTGTGTGGTAATGACTGGGTTTTTCAACAGGACAACGCTGCAGGTCACAATGCCCACCTGACAAAGGACTTCTTCCAGAGAAATAACATCACTCTTTTGAACCATCCTGCGTGTTCCCCTGATCTAGATCCAATTGAGAACATTTGGGGTTGGATGGCAAGGGAAGTTTACAAAAATGGACACCAGTTCCAGACAGTGGATGCCCTCCGTGAAGCCATATTCACCACTTGGAGCAACATTCCCACTAGCCTCCTGGAAACACTAGCATCAAGCATGCCGAAACGAATTTTTAAGGGGGGATTAACACGAATTGCTCAGCTACTCATTACTCAGTCCTTTTTTGAAATTTTTATTTCTGTTTTAGGGGGTTTTGGGTTTTTTTTGAGATGTGGTCTTAAACTTTTGATCAGCAGATGAACAGCCTGTTTCAGTTTAATGGTTGTTTGCAATAAATTGCTTACTCAAATATTTTTTTTTTGTCTCACTCCCATTTCTTCTTTTTGCATTTTGAAGCACTACTTAGAACCTTCTTAAGATCCAACAGTGCAAAATGTAAATTCTTGCAATTTTTCAACTGGTCTCAAAATTTTGATCAGGAGTGTATAACACTAAAGCTTCACGGTATCAAGCATTTGTTATAAATATCTGAGAGTGCTCACAACTGAACATAAGACATGAGACATCGTTTATTTATCCCATGTACGGGGAATTCCATTGTCATATTATAATTTGGCAAAAATATATACAAAAAAACAACAACAAATTTGGAAAAAAATAACAACACTGAAACATATATAGAATATAGAGATATAAAGACGTTCTGTATGTTCAGTGGAAACTTCACATATAAATTGCTAAAACTATAAGACAGTGAGGAAGTGGTTTGTGCAACATGAGGCAGTGCAAAAAGCTGATTTATTTGCGCAAACAATAACTGTAAAACAAAACAGAAGCCTAAGAAGTCTAGGGTGTGGGCTATTGTTGACTCAGGCTAGTGTTGTACAGCCTGATGTTGGCTGTTGGGATGAAGGACCTGCGGTAGCGTTCCTTCTTGCAGCGTGAGATTGGTCGTCCATGATTGTCCTCCTCTCACCCACGTCCTCCATGGAGTCCAGAGAACTGAGTTTTCATTTTAAAGGTTTGCAGTACTGCTAGATTGTAATATGTTGCGTCATTTCATGTTTTACTTCCCTTTTAGTCCGTGGGCTAGGCTAAACAACTCAAACACTTTTGTGTTTAAATCAACGGCCGTACAGTTAAATTACCACCTTGCCTATGTTGTATCGTCATAAACTCATAACATCATAAAATCAGTGATGAAGCTATGAAATAGGGCTGCTATATCAGAATGCATTTGTTTTCACTGGTGCAACTAACAAACTGGCAAGTGAGCCTGAAGCAACAGAAGCAGCAACTGGATTTCCAATGAAATCTAGCAGGTTACAACTACTAATTCAAATAAACGGCTTTCCAACACACTACAATCCAATACATTTATTGCTGTTCTTATATATTTTTTTATAGGCAATGTATTTATAATCTTTTGCAAAGAAAAACAAATGTATGCAATTGCACATTATAATGCATAAAATTTCCCTCTTTTCTTTTTTTTCTTTTTCTTGCAAGTACTTTGAGCCTGTAACTATCTCTGCTGCTTTCTGCAGAGCACAGATTGTACAGTGTGTTTAACAGCTGCTTCCTACATATGGACACAAGAGCGAGTAAGCCCAAAGAGAATATTTGTGAACCACAAAAACCAAAACAATTAGCTGAAAGACACTAAAACACTCGGCAGAGCTGGAGGGATAATTCTCTGTCGGCTTCGTACGCGGGAGCAAAGCTTTTCGTGTCACTCGTGCAGATGTCGGCGTAAAATGTTGACTGAAAACTATCATAGGTTTTTGGTTTACCATGAATAAGAGTGAAAATAGTCTATGAAGGTTCTCGGTCGTCATGGTCAGGGTGTCAAGTCAAGTTGCCCTTTTGGATAAGAGTGGTAATTATAAAGATATGTTGCAATACCATATGTAATCAGCACAATACTGCTAGTTTACTAAACTGCAAAAAATGCAAATGCCTCCAAAATAAGTTCAACCATTGTTTATGGTTATTTAAATAACAGCAAAGGGAACTGGCGCCATTAGAGTACAATACCAGTTGATCAGTTTTGCAAATTCTTGTAATTTGTCTTCGTAACTGCACCACAAACAGACACATTGAAGACCTTGTGCTCTTATTCCAGTGCAGGAGTCTCCAGGTTCTCTCAGCATATAGAGGAGCTGCCATGTGTGGTCTGCTGTGTGCACTTAACAGGGGACATACAGTTCACAGTGTGCAGGCGACAGCAGGCCGGTTTGAGTCTAACAGCAATAAGAGGTTAAACCACACTCAAAGGTTACCAAATATGGACCATACAATGCAAAAAGATATTTTTTTTAATATATGAACAACACAGTAATGTCTATTTAAATCAGTTCAAATTTCCTGGGTTGCACTTGAGCAAGGTACTTCACCTGAAGTAGTGGGGCATTTTACTGGTGGCCTTAACGGTTTAAGAAGCCAGAAGGCGATCTAAGCGGTGTAAAGAGCGGTGCAGTGTTGCAGCCAATCCCTCATTACCACCACTTAAGAGGCCCTTCACCCCCAACAGAAGATCTGCTCAGTGGCCAACAGATCCTACTGTGGAGCACGGTATTTGACTGTCGTGTCCATATGCTACGCACAGTAACCATGTTACACAAAATCAGTCCAAGCATGAAGGCATGAATTCAGTGCATAATTCAGTTACACAAGCTTTCAATTGGCCAAAATTAATATCTGTGAGATACACACAAACCACGTAGAGAGTTGCCCAACTGTACATGACTCATGCGTTCAAAACGTTGCTCTTGAATCAGCTGAGTCACCGGTCTCTTAAAGAGAAAGTGCACTATAAACGATCCCACAGAGTCCGTCACTGATTGGTCTGCGGACTAACTGATTACACAGTGAATCAATAATCTGATGCTCTCGTTTCCATCTGTGTTGCTGACTTTGCATGACCGGCCAAAAATCGCTGATATGCGTCGCTATTCCGTTTGAGGGTGGACTTTTCTTTTTGACGTTAGCGTTGAATCTCATGTTTAAGCAATGTGCGTCCCTTGGTAAATTGAAACCAATGGCTTAGATGTACTGCGCTTGCTCCCCCAGAGAGGCTTTCTGGATCAGAGCCAAATTTCTCCAGGCTGACTGGAAGGTAATTAAGTGGCAACAGACTGGGGCATGCTGTTTCAGGCATCCGTATGAAATGATAATGGAAGGACTTTTTTGCCTCAACATAGGACAAAACACACACAGATATGTGCATCTGATGAATTGTAGGGATTACTTTCATATAAGAGAACCTACCGATAAAGAAGCGACATTGTCTCCCATTGTTCCTTAGAGGCCCTTAAAATATTCCACAGAGTGGCTTCAAACATTTTACCTACCTTAGGACTGAAATGCCACTCAAAAGAAAACACACAACCAGGGTTCATGTTGGGTAAATGCAGCTGAGAGTAGATGCAGCCCGCAGCAGCGCTAACACAGGCGCTTTCATTGAATCTCGAGCCTGCTAAAATTTCAAAACATCAGCCTTATCTTACATTAATCAGGATGTTTTTTATTTTATTTATTTTTTTCCTAGTACATGGTGATCATGAGGGCTGCAAAAATCCAAATGCAGAAAGGTTAAGAAGTGTTATTTTTAAAAAAAAATGCATGCATGTTCTCGTCTTCTTCATGTCTTCCATTCTAATAATATGTACGCATATATTTTTACCAGCGGTGTCTAATTTGTCTGAGGGTGAATTGACCCCACAATGTCAGTCAAAAGACACTTGTCAGGTTTCATTACCCATAATTCTTGAGTAGACACATCATCAGCGGTGGCTTAAAGCAGTGGGTAACCTTGAGAGGACTCATTAATGTCCACTCATCAACCTTGCATTGTCCAAGTCGACACACTACTTGTACCAACGTTACGGGAAGGGAAGACGTCTTTGCAATCAAGGAGAGAGAAGAAAGAAGGCCATTTCAGGATGTGGAGGTTTACCTGCCCGCTGTAACACCTTCACAGAAAAAGATGGGGTCGAGAAAATGTTCCAAACGTCACGTTAAAAGTCTGCCAGAGTGTTACATCTGAACGTCTTGTCACAAAGTTCTTAATCTATAAAAGATGACGGCACCATAATAGAAAGATCTGTTTGCTGTCGTCTTTACATTTAATGTTTTGATGATATGAGGTCGTGGTGGAAAGTATTTACTCAGATACTTAAAGACAATTTTGTCTCATTTTAGTTGAGCATCTGCATTTTATGTTCTTTATATTTGCATTTCACAGGGAAACTTTGTATTCGACTAAATCTATTGACAGCTTTAGTTACTTTAAACATGAAGATTTTACACAATAGATACAGCTGTTCAAGATCAAACCAATGATTACTGACCTTTTAGACCTAAACTTCTGACATGGTTTTATTTCAATAAATATTCAAATGGTTGAATATCTTATTAAAAGCCTAATATTAAAGAAAAACTCAAAACAGAACCACAACTTTATGTTTTCTTCTTTTGTTTCCCTTTAATCGTCTATTCATCTGCAATCCCTGTAAATAAAACTGTTACAACTAGTTCCACCTCCAGCAGCTATAACAATAACACCGATGCTTTAGCATTAATAACCTGATTAAGTCATATGTAATAATGTATCGGTCAAAGGAGCCAAATCTCTACATTTAGTTTAACACTTCAATACATTTTAGTATTTCTGGTCTTATGAAGGATTTCTCATGTTATGCAGTATGTTTACAAGGCTGTATTTGGTGCTTTTACTTTAACCGGGGGTTGCAAACTCTATTCAGCTTCATATATTGCAGTGGCTGCACTAATCTCAAACACATCGCATGAATCCTCCACTTATCTTTTTATTGGTAATGTGCTGTTGCAGCATTTGTTTAAGGAAAAAAATATATAAAATGTGAATGTAAAACAGCTTTATTCGCTAAGTAGTATCTCTGCATTTATCCATAAAGTTGTGCACAAACCACACTGGGAGCAGTGGGCAGCCTCATAGAGCGCCTGTGGAACGGTTTGGGAGTTAGTTACCTTGCTCAGGGGCAAATCAGCCATGGATGTAGAGGGGTGCAATAGCTAAACGTCCACTTCTATAACCATTAGTCCACTCCTGGCCTCCTCCAAGAATGCATTGCTTGTCTATATTTTGTAATTTTTTTATTTTTCTGATCACATGCCATCATTTTATACTTTTGGTAAACCTTTACCAATATTCTATTAAGCCATAATCTGAAAGTGCATAAAATAATCAAGTAAATGAAAAGTTTTGCAAGTCGGAAACATTTAGAAAAAAAAAAAAAGTTTAGAATGCTTGAACACTGAAAATATAAAATAATATTTACAGAGATGTTACATTCTTCCAATTGTAGAATAGTTTAAGCTTTGTTAAAATCAAGCTTTGGGTTTTAATGTTTCAAAATATTTTATTATGGCATCTTCTCAATCTCATAAAATATTCTTATCCTCCTGCTGTGGGGGGAGGGGTGATTGTAGTAGCAACCTTCCACCAGAAGAGGCGCTGTGTGAACCGGTGAGTCAGTTAAGAAGTGGTCACATGTCACCAATGTGACGACGCGCAAACAAATAAGGAAGTAGATCACATTTCTGTGCAGGCAAAACTAAGAGGAGGGGGAGGCAGAAAGTAAACATGCAGCATAGACAATCTTTGATAAGTGTAAAAGAGATTCCTCAGAAGTTATAAAGCAATGTCAAAGTAGTTTTCTCCATTTTCCGCTGACCCACGCTGGTGCAGGGGCTTCACGGGGAGCATGCTTCACCAGAAATACCCGAGCAAAGCATTTGTCAGCAGATTGATTCTCCTCCATGTCCGGTTTAATAAACGACTTGTGTCCATGTCGATACCGAAGCCCTCGGAAGAAAGCTGGAGGAGCGGCAGAAAGTCGCAGATCAATGCAGACGGGAGTGGAGCAGCAGCGGGACCCGGAGCCACTGTGACAGGCGGCGGCGTGGGGGGCGGCCACGCTGCTGCAGGGTTCACGGAGGAGGAGATGGCCATCCACAGAGCCCATAGAGAGGCATGTGAGGTGAGATGCATCACTGCAAACACTGGAGTGATTAATGAGCACCAGGCGTCCCCACATGTTTCCTGTTGGTTATGATTTTTGGACTGAAGTATGGAGGAACATATTCAAAGGGTTTGAGTTAGATTAACATAGTGTACATTACTCAAGTTCACTTTTTAAAATATGATTTAAGTGAAATGATCAAACTATTATTTAAACAGTTAATCTCTGGTTCTCTAAGTAAATTTTTTCCTGTGTACACACAAATCATTTTGACAGAAACACAGAATCGTACACATTTTTTGCAAATTTATTAAAGAACAAAAACTGAAATATCACCTTTTGCTCAGTACTGAGTAGAAGCACCCTTTTGAGCCAATACAGCCACGAGTCTTTTTGGGAATGATGCAAGTTTTTGGATTTGAGGATCCTCTGCAGTTCTGTCAGGTTGGATGGTAAATGTTAATGGACAGCCATTTTCAGGTCTCTCCTGAGATGCTCAATCGGGCTCCGGTTGGGCCACTCAAGTCACAGAGTTGTTCTGAAACCACTCCCTCATTATTTTAGCTGTGTGTTTAGGGTCATTGTCTTGCTGGAAGGTGAACCTACAGCCCAGTCTGAGGTCCTGAGTATTCTGGAAAAGGTTTTCGTCCAGGATATCTCAGTACTTGGCCACGTTTATCTTTCCTTCAATTGCAACCAGTCGTCCTGTACCTTCAGCTGAAAAACACCTGCCACAGCATGATGCTGCCACCACCATGCTTCACTGTTGGGATTGTATTGTAGGTGATGAGCAGTGCCTGGTTTGTTTTCTCCATGCATACCGCTTAGAATTGAGGCCAAAAAGTTAAATCTTGGTTTCATCAGACCAAAAAAAAATGCCATTTCTCATAGTCTAGGAGTCCTTCATGTGTTTTTTGGCAAACTCTATGCCGGCAGGAGGAGATGCTTCCGTTGGGCCACTCTGCCATAAAGGGCTGCAGTGATGGTTGACTTTCTAGAACTTTCTCCCATCTCACTACTGCATCTCTGGAGCTCAGCCACAGTGATCTTTGGGTTCTTCTTTACCTCTCTCACCAAGGCTCTTCTCCCCCGATTCCTCAGTTGGGCCGGACTGCCAGCTCTAGGAAGAGTTCTGGTCGTCCCAAATGCCTTCCATTTAAGGATCATGGAGGCCACTGTGCTCTTAGGAACCTTAAGTGCAGCAGAAAATCTTTTGTGACCTTGGCCAGATCTGTGCCATGCTACAGTTCTGTCTCTGAGCTCTTCAGGCAGTTCCTCGACCCCTCTTAATTCTCATTTGCTCTGACACACACTGTGAGCTGTAAGGTCGTATATAGACAGGTGTGTGCCTTTCCCAATCAAGTCTAGTCAATTTAATTAAACACAGCTGGACTCCAATGAAGGTGTGGAACCATCTCAAGGATGATCAGAAGAAATGGACAGCACCTGAGTTAAATATACGATGGTCACAGCAAAGGGTCTGAATACTTGGGGCCATGTGATAATTCAGTTTTTCTTTTTTTAATGAATTTGCAAAAGATAGATGGATAGACGGTTTGGAAAGTTTCAAACATTTATGGCATAGTTTTTGTATACATTGTTTATCGTTCTATTTTTTGTTTCTTTAAAAGTGTCTTGTTTTTGCAAGATATGCTGCTCACATATGCCTTAAATTGCCTTCCAGGGACAAATAAAGTTTCTTGAAGCTGAATCTCGATAGAGCCGCCTTTCTAATCAGTTTGTTACATCTATTTGTGTCACCAGCAGCAGTGCAATGTTAAAAGCTTAATATAAGACAAAAATAAATAAGATTTAAAAATGTAAGCCTGAAACTGTAATGCTTTTGAAAGTTCCTATGATGTTTTCTAAAGTCAGAAAACATTTTAAATCTCTGCAAATATTATTTAAAATTAGTTTTCCTTCTTCACAACTGCAGCACTACCTGTATGGTGTTTAAGCTTTCAACATCGAGTGTCAGATTTGCAAATTTAATTAAATTTTTTTATTAGATTTGACGCTTGCACACACAGTTTCATTGTTTCAGACAATTCTGTGTACTTTCCAGTTATGGCATCATCTTACTTTGCCCTTACTGAGCAAATATTACGTGATCATATCTTCTGTAGGTATAATTTAAATTCGCGTTACAGTGAGGACAGTCGCTCTGCACATGCTCAGTAGGATTCCATCTCTGTGCCTCTGGAAAAAGACATCATCTACCAACCGTTACCGTCAAAAACATGTATCACTGAGCCACATGAATAAAATAGTCAAGCTGCTGTAGTAATTTCATTTATCCTTTCACCTATGTATAGACCAACATTTCCTTTTTTTGGAGGATATTTGTACAAAACATGATCATTCTGTCAGATACACTATACCTGCTTAATTAGTGTTGTTGCTTTTAATGTTGCAATTAAAAGAAATCCAAATGTCAAATCTGCTGCAGCCTAAATCCGTACAAATAACACTGGACCAGCACCAGCATCATTTATTAAAGCTGGTACTGTACCAGCCATAGTATGATAATAAGCCAGCTGTGATGCATCTCCAGAGGCCGACTGTCCTCGGGGCAGCGTTCCCTGTTGAGTGCTCAGCAAACTGTAATTTTATTCACTAAAAGAGAATAAAACGGTTGATGATTTCTGGCTCAGGTTTTCCCCAATCCTACAGCCATGACTACAATATGAAGCATTTCCTGAATCACTTTGAGGTATTTGAGGTTAAAAAACCCTGTTTGAGCTCGATTTAAGCAGCGTCTGTGTCCAGAGGTTACTTGATATTGTAGGAACGTTTCAGCTTGGCACGGCCTTGTTATAAATTTATGGCTGAGGACGCCTGATCGAAATCTGCACTTCGTGTCATGCAGTAATGACGATAATTGTTCTTGCCAGGCCCATCATATTCGCCAAATCTTACCCGCTCGCCCATCAAACGGAGCCGGTGAGCTCCGTGCTGATGACAGTCGCGAGTAGGTGTCATCTGCGTGCCTTTAGGCTTCTCTGCTGTAAATATTGTGCTTCTGAGGGTGGATGAAGTTGAGGCAACTTGGCCGCGACCTGAGGAGAGCGGTAGGGCCTGGGTGGGAAAAGCACAATACAGAGGGGGCCCTGCTATGCCAGCTTCACTATGTGGCCGCGCAATGCCATGTGAAATGACAGGCCGTGTCACTAAAAGGCCTAGGGCCCTTTTCCCTTTGTGGCCTGTCAAAGCTCACCAACTAGTGGGCTCTCATTTTGAAACAGACTGAGAGATGACATTTTCTAACTTCCTAAGGGATGGCAGAGGAGTTCAGTGTTTTTCACTTGCAGAAGGCGTGTGTGTGTGTGTGCGTCTGCAAGATGAATGACTGGACCAAATAACAGGATAACTGTGACTAAAATAAATAAAAGTAATTGCGAGGCTACCAGTCGATTCGTCGTTGCATATTCTCACCTGCTGAATTGCACACAAAACCGCACTAATTAGTTACATCATAAGAATTTGTCTCTTACATCTGTTTCCGTGCACAAAGGTCACCCATCCCTCTTCTGCTTGACCCACAGCAATCTGTCCCTGCGTGTATGTGTATATATATAATGTTCATATTGTGTATAATTCTTACATGTGCATTTGGTGAGTGTGTGTGTACCGTATACGGTTAGGTGTGCAGGAGGGGCGGGGGGTTAACACACCAGCATACGTGTTTATGTGTCATGCTAATTAAATAATGATATCTTCATTATGTTCAGGCAAAGAAGCAGATGTATGTCGACCCTTCCAGCGGGTATAAGGTGTTCACAGAGTATGCCCACCTTCAGAGAGGGAAGTGCTGTGGCAGCGCGTGCAGACATGTGAGCTCTTTGTTTTTGCCGTTGTGTCTTCCTACATTTCACTCTGTTTTTTTCTTCTTCTTTTTTTCCCGTTTCTCTATTGATCTTGATCTCACCTCAGCTATTTGTCTGCGTTTTGACCTATTATGATCTGCTCTATCCTGTACCATATGTCTCTGATCTATTCTGTTCCTAATAATAATTATCTTCAGATATAAACTGCATTTTCTACAGTGCATCTGTTTTCCTTGGTGACTATACAACTGATTTAATGAGGTTACAGGTTAATCTTAGTGTGACTGAATGTACACTGAGCTTATATCTTGCTATTTATATATATCTATATATCTATATGTACATATTTTTTAGTGGAAGAACACTTAAAAAAGTAAACCTGGATTCATTTGGCGCATATTGTCCATAAACAAATTAGTCTTCAAGAAAAGTGGCATTTTTGTTCAAGGATGGCCACATGTATGGTGATCAAAATGTCCCCAATTCTTAAGGGGCACAGAAAAATAAAGTTACAACCAAATCAGGATTCGATCTTCTGCTGCCTTAAATGCGATTTTTGCACAGTATCAAGTTAGTTTTATATTCTATATAGAATATCAACCCCGCCCCCTCAAAACCCGTAAACCTGGAGGGAAAACCTGATGCTTCTGCGTCAGAACCTACGTCGTAGCCTGACATGCAGCTCCCAGAAATTAAACGATGTGTTGCTGCGGTGCAGACTGCAACAGCTGTGATTGGTCCAAAATGCATGCAAAATGCTACGTCTCTCAAGGCTCATTAAAGTACTGCAGGACATGGACGTCGTAACCAACGCCCGTAACCTACGCCGGTGCGAGCCATTTACACTTGTGCCTCGTCAGTCTGGCTCGCTCTGTAATAACGCCACCCAAACGCGAGTCGGCGCTGTGTCTTTTTCAAAACAATCTGTTCAAAAATTGCGGAGATGGAGAAGCAGCCGGAAATACTAAAGCGGAAACATGGTACTGCCAAGCGGGCCAATCACAGCTCTTGTGGTCTAGCTCAGAAATTCACCTTCCTTCTGCCTCCTATAAACCATCTACTCAGACGTCTCCACTCTTGTCTGTGTTGCAGGCCTCCTACCGTTGTTCAACACCGTTAGCTAGATGCCAACTAGCATTTTTAGCAGCATAAATTACAGATCAATACCTTAACACCAGCTAACAAGTATAAAAGCTTTCAACGGTGTCTAGGCTACAACGAGGGCTTTGCGCTGATCCGTTGCAGAAGTATAAACCAAGCTTTAGTGATTCTGCATTAACATTTTTACCTGAAATATTAATTTGCTTAATATCTGGATTCATATCTAAGAAATAAATGAGTTTAAATGATGCCAGCTTGTCAGATGTTGATCTGCTGCTTTTTTGCATCTACTCTTTTTAACGGCCTATAAATGGCGTAGAGGTAGACGTGGTATAAACTCCATCTACATCTGGTGTTAACATGCATCTCCAGTGTCCACCTTGAGATCAGATTGAGACTCGGTGTTCAGCTAATGACAGATCGTCCTCTTTCGCCATGGATTCGCCGCTTTTCTGTACGCAGTTTACGTAGTTTCTCTTGATTAATCTTTCATTGACGTTGCAGCCACTTGCCACCATTTTCTTTGCTTCAGCTATGCTTTAGATGTGAATAAAATTTCAAAATTTCATTAGTGTACGTTTTTGTTTTACTAAAAGGTCTTGTCTTCGCTCCGGAGATGAGCATCTTGAGGAACGTCCTGGGGGGGTTGCTTCGTGAACAGCTAATAACTGCCGGCTGAGTATGAACTATCATGCTGATTTGTAGGTGCTTTGGCCGACTTGATCAGTCTTCAGAGCGTCTTGGGTTCATTTACAGTTGTACTTCCACATGATCAAGCGCGATCTGACTGCGATCCCATCACCCAAAATGCATTTTAATGCCAGGTGTAAATGGGGTCAGACGGTTGATGGATTTTATCATCACTTTAGACACTTTGTGAAAATGGGGCCTTTCTCTGCTCACGTCTATTTTCCGCTCCCAGTGTGTCTGGTTCTGGTTTGTCCGCTCCCCATCCTGTCCCATCCCATGCAGTCTTGTCTTATCTCAGTCCTTCCTTGTCTCTTTCTGTCTCCACTTCCTTCTCTCTCTCTCTCTCTCTCTCTCTGTGTGTGTGCTTCAGCCCCGCCTGATCCTGTTCTGCTCTGTTATTTTGCTTTGCTCTTCTGTTGCACGCTGTTCTCTGTGTGACTAAAGATCTTCTCCACATGCAGCCCCTTCAACACCATTTATTTATTTCATTTTTCTCCTCTAGTGTCCGTATGGCCAAGTCAACGTGAAGGACCCCGCCACGAAGAAACGTTTTAATTCTCTGTTTTACGTATAGACATAACGGACTCACGCCCAAGGTAACCCGTTAGATGCCTGTTTGGAATGGAACCCGCCGTACCTTGCTTGTCTTCTGCCTGTCGTTATTTGGACTACTTGAGAGTCATTTTTTATTTTTTTTTTAGCCGTGTAATAAATGATGAAATATGGGTAGTGTCTGTGCAACACCTACTTCATATGAATCACAACTATTCTTAGGATTATTTCAATTCTCAGGAAAACAGCCAAGGAAGGAGAAAGGATTCGTTCGCGAGACCCTCATGTAAAACAGTCTTTTATCACATTTTTGTTTTGTTACATTTTTCAGATGCCTCATCTAAAATGTCTAATGAAAAGCCCTGAGCTGCGTTTTTTTTTTTTTTTCTTCTTCATTTCTCTTCAAGAGTATTTAATATTTTGTAGTATTCCGCTCCTCTGATGCATTTACAAGGGTTGTGGGAGTATGGAGATGAAAACTGAGTGCATTTTAGATCTTCGCCCTCAAGATAAAGGGCATATAAGCGAAAGTAACTGTAGATACTCAGATGGAGTCTTGTGCTCTTTTGCTTTGCATCTCTTGTTATTTTTTCTCTCCCAAATGTACGACTGCATGAATATTAGCATCATTTACACTCCACAAGTGCTCGACTGAACTGTCTACCTTTGACTGAAATAGCCTACTGTGCTGTTAAAAATAGGAAAGGGCCATGGGTCAGCCCTCACACTTGGCTGCGCTGCTTTTACACCACTTGATGGAATCAGGCTGTTAGCAAACATGCCATGGACATCAACAAGCAGCTCTTCCCACTGGACTTGCAACTCTGCCTCCTGGCAACACTTGGCTACAGCACAGCTCCCCGCCGGCTGCTCTCCTGAGCTGCAGCCTAATGAACTCCTGGGCCCTCTTATCCCAGGACTGCAATAGATCAGCTCATGTTCAGCAGATGCATAGGCAGGCTTACTCCATCAGAACACCCTGTGGCTCCTAATGGGCCGATATAGAATAAAGGTTGCACTTAACACCGCCCTTTGTAGCCCACAGTAATAGCACTAGGTAAGGTCAAGCGCTCATACAGCACTACCTGTGCGTGCAAGAGATGTCGAGGAAAGATGTGCCACTTGATTTGTGAGTGCATGTGGGCAGGCAGCGCGATGCCTTCAGGCGCTCGCTCTGAACCTGCCACACACACTCGCCTGTCTCCGCCTGATTGGGCAAACAGCGTCGTGATGAGAGGATGTGTCTGCCGCGAGATTCTGTCGCAGCCGCCTACCGGCGCGGCCACAATTTTCCTCGGCAGGTGGGTCCCAAAGGCAAGTGCTTAGTGATCGGAGCAAAGCCCTGTGAGCGGCTACAAGGAGATTCATGATCCCAACAGTGCTGGGGAGGACAGGTTGTGGGGACGCGTCGTCAGGCGGGATGAGAGGCGAATTTATTTGGTGTTATTCTAAACCGAGGCAGCGGAGCGTGCGGCAGCAACATTTCTGCAGCGGGACGGTGAAGGTGTCACACTCATCAAGTACCTGGGCCCGCTTGCCTGCCGCGGCTCTGCGGGTTTTGCCTAGGGACTTGTCTGTCACATTAAAGTAGATGCATTGCCATTCAGGGCCTCGGCGGTCCCGCAGCCTGACCATGAAATAGGCCAACTTTCATGTCTGCCTCATCCCTCCACGTCTTCTCAATCCAGTGATGGCACAGTTTGAAATGTTTTTTTTTTTTTCCTTCCTCATCATGTTCTAACCCAGCAGTTGGTGACTGAGACACAAACAGCACAGCCATCCTATCGATTGCAGATTTCTGCAGAAATTTACTTAAATTACTCCTTCTGCCACTGGAACAGTAAATCATGATGGGCCATTTGTTGTGCCTTTTCTTGGATTGCACTTAAAATACACGACTCGTGCACTTCCACAGAGCTTGCAAATATTTGTTTTCCTGCAGACAAACAGTTTATAATCAAGTAAAGCTAATTAAATGCATTTGACACATTCGTAACCTTAATATCTTATTCATGAAATAGTGTATTGATTGATTGATTTTAGCTGTTTTTACGAAGCAGCGGGATCCTGGTAAATACATTTGAAAAGTTTTATTTCTCAGCTCAGCACTCGTGCACATGCTCCGAGCAGACGCTGGCAGCGGTATTCCCTCAGTGCAGATGTGCTCCCAGGTTACAACTAGCCAGCGAGACATGTGAGGTGTTTATTTCAGGCATTTTGGACTGAACATCTCTGACCCTCAGCTGGAGCATATGCTGCACTGGAGCAGAGTGGCAGCGATAGACCGTGTGCCTTTCCGTGTGCCATCGTCCTGATGGCATTAGCCGCAGAGAAAGAGAGAGCTGTCCAGTTTGGATCTGTGACCAGACAGGCTCTAGTCACAACCAGTTGACAGGCCAAGCCGCCCCCCGCCCCCCGTCACACACACTCACACACACACACACACACACACACACACACTCCCATCTGAAACAGGCACACAGCAGCCCTGCGGCCAATGGCCCCAACCACAGTCAGTTACAGTGTCTCCATCACTGTTGGCCAGACCAGCCAGGAACTGACACAGGGTTGGCGGGAGGAAAAAAAAAAAAAAAAAAAAACCTTGAGTGTCAGCCGTATGATGGCTGAAAGGAACATCAGTCTCAGCAATTGGCCGGGCACGGCTCGGCTCGTTTGTGTGTGTGCGTGCGCGGTGTGGTTTCGTGCGCGCTCGTCTTGATATTCAAGCAGCATTTGAGCAGCCCCTACATCAACGTCTGCTCGTTCTAACACAGACAATGTCAGCTCGCCTCAGGGCAGCAGCCTCCACAGTGGTCATATGGACATCCACATCCCTGTGGTAGAATTAGTGATAAAAAACACACATGGCCACTGAGTGACAGTCAGCGCACCAGATTCCTTTGGACAGACAGGGCTGCAAATAGCACAGTGGAGCAGTTTCTCCCTCAGACCGCAACTGGTGGTCAGGCTCATGCCAGGCCAAGCCGTGGTCGCCAGATGAGCCCAAATAAAAGGAGAGTCAGGGGCAGTCAAAGGCACCTAAGTGTCTAAGGAGAACTTTGCCCTGTTTATTTCCCTCCTGCTTTATTGATGCAGTCATATCTGAGCCTTTATTACTATCTAACCTCTAACCTATGTTGACTTGTGGCTTCGGTGAATTGCTGCAGCAAAGAGGGGGGCCTGTTTGACAACATAACATTTACGAGCATCACCTAAACCGGTGTCTCTCCTCAGATGGGCCGCCCTGCGAGGTTATATAGAGATAAAGAACATCCATCTATTATGTTTTCCATGTCCTTTCTAGTGTGGCCAGATATGGACTAATACACGCACCATTCCCCAGGAGGATACCGTGTCCCCAGAGGAGTTGGGAGGAGAGAGGAAGGGGAGGGTGGTGAGAAGGGGGGGGTTGCTTGTACGCGGCGGCGGCGGCGGTGGCAGTGTGCTGTCGGAGCTGTTCTGGAGGCAGGGAGGGGAGGCAGGCAGCAGTTGGTGTGCAGAGAGCAGAGGCTCAGGCTGGCTAGTTAAGAGCTTCTCTCTCCTATCCTCCATCTGCCAGGGACCGGGGTTGTGATTTGAGCTCCAGCAGAGCAGAGCAGGGAGGAGATCGAAGGAGGGGAGAGGAGGGAGGGAGGGAGGAAGGGAGGAAGGGAGGGGATGTAGTGGTGGTGGGGAGAGGTAGGGAGGGGGAGCGTTAGTTGGAAGAGGCAGAAAAGAGAAAGTGGAGAAGCAGGGAGTTGGAGTCGAAAAATAGGGATGAGAATGACGAACAGGACACGTTTAAAAATCTATTCATGGTCTTAGATTCTTATAAATCATTTTAAACATAAACTAGACACATGGTTGAGGCTGTGCTTCGGCCCTTCTCTTGCATTTTGAAATTTCCTTCAATAATTAAAAAAAAAAAAAAAAAAAAAGACCACTGTGTGTTTGTAAATATTTCCAGGTTGTCTCCCCCGTCCTCTCACCCACCCACCCAGGCTCATGTGACTGGGATGCATGTGACTACAGCTTTACAGTGCTTCACTCCTCCCTCCGTTCCTCCTCCTCCTCCTCCTCCTCCTCCTCCTCCTCAAACCCCCCTCTCCCACCCTTTTCCTTCATTCTGTCAGTGTTTAGCCTGTGGTTCCCTGCACCGCGGCGGATCCTGGGAGAGCCTTCCCTCCTCCTCCTCCTCCTCCTCCTCCTCTGCCTCTCTCCAACTCCTCGCCTCCTCGCCTCTCCTTCACTCCCTATCTGGCCATGCTTTGGGAGCGACTGAGAGCTCCCTCTGCGAGACCCGAGTGTCACTTGTGGTGACCCAGAAATGATAACTCCAGATGAACCCTGGATGTGTGGTAATCTAACCACCATGCCCTACAGCGGAGAGGAGCCAGGCACGGAGGGAGGGAGGCGGGCGGGCAGGCGGGCAGGCGGGGCGTCCCGGTTTGCTGCTGCATCCGCGGTTGAGGCGAGCACGCCGCAGAGCCTGTGTGGGTATCACGCTCGGAGAAGGCTGCGTGCGCGTTGTGTGTTGTGGTACACAGTGAAATGGATCTCAGCGTTGCTGCATTATTGATGAGATACACTGTGATGTCAACCCAGGCTGAAGGAGCACAGCAAAATGACTGTTAGCAGCATGGCACGTGATCATTTATGCAGGCAGTACAGAGGTGTAATTAATTGTCACCCACTGCTCCCAGCCCCACACAATCCTCCATTCACTTGTTGTCAATTGAAATCAGTCCCATCTCGCCAAGTGGTGAGGTTCAGGACGTCCTCTAATCCGGAAGAGCTTCTTACCTCAGGTTAACAGTAAATTTACAGCTCATCATTGAACTCTTATTTATTAGCATTGTTATTTATTATTTATTTAGCCTGCTGGGTGAATTATAATCCAACAGCGCACAATAGAATCAGCATCAGTTTAGGTTTATAATTCGTTTTGAAATAATAAAATCATTTCTCATTAATATTCACTCATATTTTGACATTATTAGTATATTAAATGGTGTATTCTTTCTTTTTTTTTCTATTAGATGTTGCAGAATGGTTCCTGTCTGAATGCCCACAGTGCTTTCTGTGTAGTTTGTTAGCTCAGAGGATGGAGACAGGGGTGTCACAGGTCAGGGGGGGATGGAACTATTAAATGCAACCTCGGAGGTTTCATTCAACTAAAAATGTAGGAAAAAACAAATAAAATACAGTTCATCTCGTGCAAACTCCTCCTGTGGATTGTTCTTAAATTGTTTGTGGCGTTTCCGTTTGTTGTGCAGAGATGTGAAAGCAAGAGTGAAGGAGGGTTCAGAGTTCACGTGCGTCAAAAGTAAAAGTTCATATCTTTTAATGAGCGCTTTTATTTTGAAAATGGCTTCGATTTGGTATTTTGTCGCTCAATACCAAAAACATTTTTTTTATTATTATTTTATTTTCTGCAGGCGTGTGCTGCTGCTGCTGCTGCTGCTTGTGCTCCATATCTTTGTCAGACTGATTGATCTAGTTTGACTCTACACACATCTAATTATTTATTCACACAAACCTCTCCCACCAGTGAAATTAGAGCTGGAACCGTTTGACTTGAATCTCAAACAGTAAACTGGATGCATTTTTTTTTTTTTAGTGGGGGGTTTAGTATTATATTGATGTTTCTGTTAAGAGCCAAACGTGCTTGAAGTCGCCAATAATTGTGATTGCAAGATGAAATGCGGGTTATTTGGATTTGGGGGAACTAACATAAATCAATTCATATATGGCATTAACTTGTGTTATTTAAAAGAATATTCGTTAAATATTCCAGCATGTATGTTACTGTGCGTAATTTGGCGACCACCGACTCAGATCTTGTAGTTTATCCTTTTTTTTTTTGTTTTTTTAAATACATCACAGATTATAATCTACATGCTGAGTAGGCCATTGGCTCATGGCTTCCCGTTTCCCTGCGTGCTGCGGTGTGTTGAGGGCTGCCTGCATACGAGAGAGGAATATTTAAATGTCTCGCGTTTTTAATTGACGCTCGAACTCGAAGTGTAAGCTCAGAAACGAGGAACAGCCCCCCATCTACCGGCAGCGTCTCCTCTGACTCCTCTGCGCACTGCGCACAGTCCGGAGCTGCTCAGACTGCGCGCTGCACAGGGATCTCACTCACCGCACAGCCTCAGGTAAGACCTTTCCTAATGCTATTAATTCTCGGGGCAATAGTGGTAATAATACTGATGATTATTGAGAGAGGGGTTTGGAACGAAACAAACAAAAACGACAGAGGAGAGCGTGTGGAGCAGTGCGCGACAGACCTGACGCATGAGAAGCAGCGTTATATTTTCCGGGCTAAACAGGGATGTGGTGGAAGGTGAGACAATCCAAACTCCACCTATAGATTTTAAATGCTTCTCACGTGTATTTTTTTATCACCCTGAAAAGTAATCTGAATTATGCAAACGAATTGGAGTTTGGAGGTCTGAGTCGTGCAAGTTAAACGGCCAAATCTAAAAACGATGCTTTTATTTATTTAAAAAAAAAACGTTTAGATGTAAACTTATATTGGTGGTTATGATGTGAAATTTTATTTTCAATATTTATTTGACTAAAGTAGTGAATGCCCAGTCCTTGAGCCTCCTTCTTTGGCTCTCGCGCCATCTTTTAAAGCAAGACAGTTGACACTGTTTTCATTTAGGTTTTCAAGAGATTAAATATGAATTAGCTGCCGTTAGTTGGCGTTTTTATTTTAAAGCTAAATCAAAAATATTAAATTAGGGCAAGTCATTCGCATTAACTACAGCAAAAATGTCACACAGACTCAGCTTAATTATAATTTTATATATATTTTTTTTTTGCAGTTTGTTTTAAAGGCGGTAATGAAATATGAAAGGAAACACACACATTTAGATTCGTGCGTAATTGGATGGAGTTTTTTAAAAAAGCGTTTCAAAATAATTCTAACGTTTTATATAAAATGCAATGTCGTGTTTTGTGTACAGTAGAAAATAAATAAATAAAATGGGAAACACGCAAACAGAATTGGTGGTTACATATATATATTTAGTGGCTGTATAATAATCCCAATTACACAGACAAAAGGGGAAACGAAATAAAACAAAAGACACCATTCCCTCATCCCCTTGGCGTTCGCTGACACATTGTTCAACCCTCTTCAGTCAAATGAAATGCCACCGCTGGAGGCAACGGGTCAAAACACTACTCTTTATCGACATTAACGGCGTGATAGATGTTTTCATATAAAAAAACAGAAACACATTTGGGTCCAAAGTTTCCGGAGGCAGGAGGAGAGGGAGAAAGAAAGAGAGAGGGGAACAAAAAAAAAAAAAAAAAAAAAAAACAGCAATCAGATTAAATATCACACAGAGCTGAGCTGATCGTTCCTCTCAGGGCGTCTTTGTCCAGGTGAAATGAAATCCCTGTCCCCCACCCCCCCCTCCCTCCCCGCTTTTGAGTCTCTTTTCAGCGCCGTGTGCTCGGTGCCGAGACTCTGACAGAGCGCAAATGAAGGTTATGCTTTTGAGAACAGCTGCAGGTCCAGCGCGTCCAGGAGGGTTCAAGCTCCGCTGTTATCAAGAGGCCTCCGATTCAAGCCAACACAACTCCATGGTGTGTGTGTGTGTGTGGTGGTGATGATGGTGGTAGAGGTAGGAGGGGGGAGGAGGAGGAGGAGGAGGAGGAGGGGGGTCACATGATAATGTAACACGTCTTGAGATGAAGCTTCCACACCTGCAAACCCCCCTGAGCCTCAGTAAATCTATTAATGGCACTAAAGCCGAGGCACAGATTCAGACAGTTTATCTATTGTCTATTAGATATTTGAGTCGTTCATTTTCTCAACAAAACACAACTCCTGAGTCCTGATTTTAGCCGCGGAGGCTCATGTTGCGTTTGTCAAAATACAAACCTTGCGTTGCCTCTTGTTTCTGGTTTGTTGTCACCACATCTGGCCTTTTTTTCTGGACGCTAAAACCACTCATTCTTTCCTCTCTCTGCCTCCTTTTCTTTCCTTTTTTTTTATTTTTTATTTTACTGGAGTTTTCACGCCCTTTAAAGTTGTCACACATCTTTATTATAGCCTCACGTTTGCCCCGGATGAACTAGATCACGTTGAAGATGCAGAGAATTACCTTCAGTAATTCACATCTCTGACTAATGGCTAATGAAATGTTTCTGCTGTCATCAGATCAGCTCTCCAGCAGGTAAACGAGGTTTTGGCCTGATCCAGGAGACAAGAGTCGCGTTAATGAATCCCTGACTGTGATTTATTCCTGCTTTTTTTAAAAACGAGAGCTTTAAAGGGGAGAGAATTGATTTTGCATCGGGGCTAAATTTCCATAAAGAAAAAAAGTCTATTATTTACAGAGCAAAGACTCTATGTGTGTGTGTTTCTGTTGCGTAATTACGCACAATAGTGGCTTTTTTTAATTATTTATTTATTAAACCAGATCTTATTAATTTGTTTAAAGTAAATAAATAAAAATAATCTTATTCTTTCAAACTGTTTAATGCGATCTGTCCCCGCCCTCTAGCCTATCAATGATCACTGCCCCGCCCCAGACAATACATATACACCCCACACTATGTTATTTAGGGACAACCAAACAAAACAAATGAAACACCTCAAATTGTGAAAATGCAATAATCCACTTGCATAAAACTCTAAATTGCGCCTAAAAATGCCCTTAAACGCAACATTATCTTTATTTCTATTTCTAATCCTTTCCATAAAGCTCCCAAAAAGATTGTATTCTACTTTTAGATGTTATTTGTTTAATGAGATTAAATCAGTTCATTTAAGCTCATTTCAGTTGATGCAGCTACTCCGGCCTCCTCTGCTTTAAATGGGGGAGTAAAAGTAATGAAAATGTCAATACCATAAAGTGGTGGTCCTTCGCGCAGCCAGAATCGGGAGTTTTTGAGGGAAGAGTGACAGCTCTTTGTTGGTGAATAGAAATCAGTGGCGATGCAGAGAGAGAGGAGGAGGAGAGAGAGAGGAGGAGAGAGAGAGAGAGAGAGGGAGAGGAACTCCTCCTACCAAATTATTCAGACTGGGCCGGCTTTGCTCTCTTCACAAATAGGACACGGTTCTCAAATCCAGGCAGTCCCAACCTGACCTCCGAGCACCGAGGAACCCCTGACTGGGAAAATCGGGAGAGAGAGAGAGAGAGAGAGAGAGAGAGAGAAATCACCAAACGAGAAACAACAAAAACTTTGTGTCATTATTTTTGGCGAGTGTTCACACTGTAAGCCCCCCTCCCCTCCTCCCTCCCCACCACCACCACCACCACCACTTTCCACACCGGCTTTGTCGCATCATTTGGACTATACATTTTCTTTTGCTTTTTTTTTTCTGGAGGAGAGATATTCACGGGAAGAAAGGAAAAAGCTGATGCACCAAAACAACTACTACAACCACCACCACTCCTCCCGTCCCACCCATGCTGTAGCCGTCTTCCTTTTTCTTTTCTTCCAGTTGCACTCTGCCGAGGAGCTGAGCTGAATCTCTGGGGTTGTGTGGTCGTGTTGTGCGCCTCTCTTAGAGCCCCAGATCCCGTTTGGATGCGCTGAGAGAGCGGGGCGCAGCGCTGCGGTACAGTATATGGAAGTTGTGAGCTGCAAGACAGAGGCAGGCAGTTGCACGTTGCGTCCAGGACCGGGAGCCATGCTTTTCCACGGGATCTCCGGGGATCACATCCAAGGGATCATGGAGGAGATGGAGAGAAGGTCGAAAACGGAGTCGCGCCTGGCGAAGGGCATGCAGCTCAACGGGAGAGAGTCGGTAAGAACCAAGGTCGGCCTGTGTTTGAATTCAAGTTAAAACTCTTTGCTTTTCTTTGAGCCCCTCTTTACTATGGCACGGTTAATGTGCAAGGAAATGTGCAGTCGTTTTGTAGGAAGTGGGAAACTAATAAGGAGTTATACAAAAAAAAAACAACAACAAAAAAACCTTTCTCTTGGATAGTGATAATTAAATATCCTACAACTTATTTATCTGCAGAAATTAATTTTAATTAGCCTAAAATACTTGAAACGCACAGCATTCAGCTTGTCATCAAATAATATTTAAATGACACTGAACGATTCAGGAGTAAATTTTTACTGCTGCAACAAATGTAGATTTATTTATTTATTGGTTTTGCAATTATATATTTAACAGTAACCAGATTAAATTATTATTATTATTATAAATATTGTTATTATCGTTATTGCTGACAATTTATAATATATGTCACGATCCAAATTGTTGCAGTAATTTTGTGTTAATTGTTGTGTTTTTGTTTCACGTCTAGGAATAAAATAAGGATTAAATTAAAAATAAAAATAATATTTTTTTAGTGCAAATGTATTTCCTGCTCCTGAATGTTATATGAATTTATAAAAAGTGTTCTTTATAGATGGCGTTTATTCCTTTATTCCTTTAGTGGGATATATGTATTAGCACATATACACATATTCTAAATATGTGCTAATAAAAAAAATAAAAATCATTGTGTCAGCTTGATAGATTAAAAATAAAAGTTGAATTTAATAGCCAGAAAGCTACTAAAGGCCTGTTGTTATTTTTTTTTTTTTTCACGATGTATTCTGGGTTAGATTTCCCCAGCAGCCGTGTGGAGGAAGTACAGTCGCCTTGAGCTTTCTCTCCCCTCTCTGTCCCAGACCATGCCTTCTATGAGCCCGGAGAAGCCTGCTCTGTGTGCCGGCTGTGGCGGCAAGATTTCGGATAGATACTACCTCCTGGCCGTGGACAAACAGTGGCACCTGCGGTGCCTCAAATGCTGTGAATGTAAACTAGCGCTGGAGTCGGAGCTAACGTGTTTTGCCAAGGATGGGAGTATCTATTGCAAGGAGGATTACTACAGGTAAGAAAAATGAAGGTCAATCATTTATGTGATTCTTACATGAGCCAGAAAATGTGTTCCTCCTGCTTTTATGCATTTGAACCCAAATAATAATTTAGACACTGGCCTGTTTATTTAGCTGTCTTTATGGGGGACACACTTTTAAAGTCTAAAATTAAGATTTTGGCAGTACTTTTGCAGTCTTGGCTCTGATGCAACAGGCTGTGGCAGGCCTCATCCTGGCCTCTGTAACACCATAACAGTCACCCAGGGGGGCTCCATGGAGTTAATTGGGAATAAGTTATGTTCCTGATATTGTATTTTATTTGTTAGTGACTCAGATGGAAACCTTTCTATAGCTGAGGGTGGGACCAGAGTGTATGACTTACCTTCTAAGATATGCACTTTTAGCTTAAAGCTGAAATATTTGTCAGAATGCAAACCCCCAAAGTAACAAGTGAAAAAAAATGTTGCTGTGTGTTATCCCATATTTTAGCATTTATAAAGCTATGTATGTTATTTCTAATGCACTTTGTTGGCGGTTTAACCCATTAAACGACAGATATGGTGTTAAATATAAAACGCTTTAGCTAACTCACCATTCTGCTAGCCTGCCTGTACTCTTTTCTTTGTTTAAAGTCAAATACAATGCGAATGTGTTAGCAATTGAGAGTTTTATAGCTGAGGTCGTAGACTGACTTTTTTAGCTCATACTCAAAGAGAAAACACTCGTATACTGGAGGCTATTAGCTGAAAGTAACCTCAAAGTACAGGCCCGTGTAGGACCCGGTTAGCCGACTAGTTGCCTGGACTGCCCGGTCTTTGTGTATGTGGAGTCTTGACGATGTGTCTGTTCCAGAAGGTTCTCCGTGCAGAGGTGCGCGCGCTGCCACCTCGGGATTTCGGCCTCGGAGATGGTGATGCGGGCGCGCGACTCCGTGTACCACCTGAGCTGCTTCACGTGCACCACTTGCAACAAGACCCTGACCACGGGCGACCACTTCGGCATGAAGGACAGCCTGGTGTACTGCCGGCTCCACTTCGAGACGCTGGTGCAGGGACCGGACTACCACCCACAGCTCAACTTCGCCGAGCTAGCAGCCAAGGGCGGCGGCCTCGCTCTGCCCTACTTCAACGGCACCGGTACGGCGCAGAAGGGAAGGCCGCGCAAGAGGAAGAGCCCGGCCATGGGGATAGATATACCCAGCTATAACACAGGTGAGACAGCATGGCGGTCATTGGGAGACCTCACGTCGAGTCGGGGACAACAAAAACATCAGAAATACCTATTGTTAAGAGTTTTTAGTTGTTAGATTCGGTAGTGGACAGGCCCAGCAATCTACTGTTGAGACACACCATAATAAATCCACTCATATCCAGAAAAAAAATCCCACTGTGAATTTAAATATTAAACCACACTGTAGATTAAAACCACCATGAACCACTGAAACACTGGTTTGGAAACATTCTGTGGTTTATATGTTATTCATCAAAAAACGGTACGTTTGTTAAAAAAAAAAAAAGGCTGACCAAAATGTCGTCGTTTTAATTTAAATTTACCACACAAATAAATAAACAAATAAAAATAGAAATATATTAAAAGTAAGACAAAGTAGCTTTTCTCCTGATCTCTGGTTACGTTTTGTTGCCGTTACGCACGTCGACTTTCGCTTTTTAATCCTCCCAGTTCCCCCAGTGGCCCCCGCCGCAGCAGCCGTAGCTCTGCTTTCCTCGTTTTAAATGAATACATCTTTAATGTAGGCCTTTGGTGAGTAGGTGAGCACCGCCTGCGTTGCCGCACCCGCGGGCTGATTGATCCTCAGCTTTTTGTCCACGCGTCTTTTTTACGCACCGCGTCTGTGCGTCTGTGTGTGTTGTGCGCAGGATGATCGAAATTTGACCTCGCCGTCAACCTGCTCATCGACTTGTGTAATTAAGATAAAATTGGGTCACAATGCACGTTCATAGTGCGCGGATGGGGTGATTGTGTAGTTTAGGACTGCTCCGCAAAAATCGTCGCCATGCAGACACTTTTTTTTTTTACTTTACTTGCGTTAGAAGACAGCACTCATTGGGTACGCTAAGATAATGCTAAATGTAAGTTAAATCTAAAACCTAGCACTGAATGTTATAACCTGACCCCCAACCCACCCTGCGGCGTCCCCATTTTGTCCTCGCTTTCTGCGAATTAGTGTGCGGTTGAGAAAGTTCGTCATTGTGCGCCAAGTTTCTTCTGTCTCCCGGTGAATGGGGGAAATAGGGGTAATCTGCGCGTTAATTGTTCTTTGTTAATTGAAGGTGACGTTGGAATCCCTGGCCTCCCGTGCGGCGGTCAGCACAGTTCTCAGGGACACTGCAGCCAGCGCCGTGCAGAGGGGCCTGCTGCAGGGAGAGGGAGAGGGCCAGGGTCGGGAAAACACAACACTGTACAGTCAGCGCTCCTGCTGAAAGAGCTTTAGTTTGTTATTCGTAAACACAATTCCCAGGGATTATGCAAATCCTAAAGTTCTCATTCATGTCTTTACAAGAAGACGGCCATTGTAGTCTTGTTACGTTTCCTTTAATAAAAGAACTAAAGGGTTAAAATCCAATAAGAACACAACAGGTAAATAACACACACACAAAATCCCATAGAGAAAAGCAGAAAATAGTTAAATGATGTCCCTGTGAGCTCATTATTAAGCACCACAGACACAGTAAAGATCCCAGTGGGAATATTACATTTTTCATTTGGGTCATTTAAATCCATCAGAACAGAATGAAACAGTGTAGAGTATTTCTATAATTTAAAAAGAGGATTATTGTCTTTTTTAAAAATTGGCATATTGGATTTTTTTGGTTTGTTGTTTTTTAATATAGTAGTTCTTAATATGAATTATCTAACTGACCAAAAAGATCCAAATGAGCCCTTAAACTTAAATTAATAAATCTGTTGATAGTAGTAAATATGTAAAAATATACCCAGGAATAACTCTAAAATATTTTTCCAAAGTGCTTTTCTTTCCCCCGTCCACATTTATCTGACATTACAGCCGCGCTCACTGTACCTACCTACCTGGTTACATTACCAAACTGTTCATGTTAATGTGACGCTGTGCAGATCAGCAGGCCCGCATTCGTGACAAATAGGAAGAGGTTTTGTTTGAGGTTTTGTTTCTGCTTTAGCGAGCACATTCATGTTTGTTTCCACCAGGGAAAGGTGTGGGTCCACTGAGTATTCCACGGCACTCAGTGAAGTTTGGTCTTGTTTGGATACAGAGACCCCTAGTGGGTAATATCTAGTGAAACACACTCCAGTGAAGGCTGGAACAGAAAAACAGACATGTCAGGGATTGTTAGAATAATGGTGAAAATACAAGATATTTTAATACATTACAACAACAACAACAAAAAAACATAATCCTTGACATCGTGAAAACATAATATCACAGATTTATAGCATGAAACCTGTTCCTGGATTTGTCGAACTGATTTGTAATTCATTTGTGGGAGTGGTTTCCTAGTGGTTACTATATTTTAATTGATATTTTATATTTTGGCAAAAAAAATTATATATATATATGCAGCATTAATATACAATTTAGACATCTTATGCACGGCTCCTTGCTTTTGCAAAGTAAAGGATTAAATCATTTAAAACACGTTCTATAAATACAGTATATAAATAAATGTTATGGTTTGACATTAATAGTACGTTGCATGTGTAAGCTGCTGCACTGACTCTGTTTAGGCATGCGTTCGTTTAATTTAGTGCATCCGTTTTTTAAGTATTTTACACACTTAGCTACTGACAAATGAGGCCCATTAGGACTATTAGTCTTTGCAAACACAAGCAGAAATATTTTAGCTCGGTCCCAGCGTACTGTTAAAATTCATCATTTAGCTTCTTGTTTTTTTTTTTTTTTAAATCGAGTTAAAACTCTCGTCGTATAGATGTTTATGTCATTTTAGTCATTTAAATTCATTTCTTGATAGTTCCACATTTTAATTGTGTTATAGATAAACTAAACATTTATGATATGACACATAGCAGATGTATTCTCATAGCCAGTCAGTGGGAATGTATGATTTTTCCCGTCTAGTCCATATGTTAGTCTTTTCCGTCTTATTGAATCTCGACCCTGTAGCAAAACGTTCAATGTTATATTCAGTTTTAAAACTATTCTCACATTTAATCTGTAACAAATTACGCAAATGATTTGATTTGAGCGTTTTTCTGCTCAATTATCCTTTTTCGAGCTCAGTCAAAATGAGTCCGGACGCCGAGGACGAGCTTCTTGAAACCCGACTCGCGTTGCGGTCTTGATTAGCGTCTTTGCCCTCAGACCCGGAGCTAACCCCGCGCTCCGCTCCCCTGCTCCCTCTCCCCAGGCTGTAACGAGAACGACACAGATCACTTGGACCGGGATCAGCAGGCCTACCCTCCAACGCAGAAGACTAAACGCATGCGGACCTCCTTCAAGCACCATCAGCTGCGGACAATGAAATCCTACTTTGCCATCAACCACAACCCAGATGCCAAGGACTTAAAGCAGCTGGCCCAGAAAACGGGCCTCACTAAGAGAGTTCTACAGGTAAGCAGAGAGCCGTTCTTCTTACTAATGTGATCACCCCCCCCTACACACACCTCACCTCACATGTGTCCTCCTCCACGTCCCTCTCATTTCACCTCAGCATCATCATTAATGTCATCTTTTTATTTTAGTTCTCTTTTGTTGGTCCATTTAGTCATTAGATGTATATCCAGGGGTTTTATCTAAATTTTGTAGATTTGTTTGTTTTGTTTTTTTCGTTTTTTCGGTAAGAAAGGAGAAAAGTTCTTCGTAAGCATACAAACTTAAGTTTAAAACTGTTTCTAATACTGTTAATAACAAGAGTGCACATTACCTTTTTATCTCTAGGACAGAAAAAAGATGTAATTTAACTCTTACATTTAATTTAAAAAAAGAAAAAAGAGAGAAAGAGAGAGAGAGAATAGGATTTTGTTTTGCTTTTAAAATCCACATTCTTGCATTCAGTGTTCAGGAGCTAACTGCTTCATTGTTATCTGCCCCTTAAGCTCAAACTAATGTATGGGAATGATACAGCTTTATATATTTAAGAGAAGGACACCTTGATACAGAAAGTGATAACTTGACATGCAAGCTTCTGTGACGAATGACTTTCTTTTTTTAAAAAAAACTTAATCCTACTTAAACACAAAAAGTAAAAGCCACACTGGGATTGGTTTGCAGGTTTGGTTCCAAAACGCAAGAGCCAAATTCAGAAGGAACGTTTTGCGACAGGAGAATGGAGGTGTTGATAAGGCTGATGGCACCTCACTCCCTCCACCCTCATCCGACAGTGGGGCCCTGACCCCCCCCTCCAGCGCGGCCACACTAACAGACCTGACAAACCCCTCTATCACTGTAGTGACCTCCGTCACCTCTAGTTTGGACAGCCATGATTCGGGGAGCCCTTCGCAAACTACCTTGACAAACCTTTTCTAACAAGCTATCTCTAGCAGACTGATTTATTCTTTTAATTTTATCTGATTTTTATTTGTTTTCCTTCTTAATTTCCTTTTTGTTTCCCCTTTTTCCTTCGATTTACATTTTATTTTTTTAAGTGACACCTTTAAATCAACCAGAGACAGCTCCCTGGAACAGAAAAGTGCTGTACTGTGTACACAAACAAGAACAGCGAGAGAAACAACAAGCAGCGACCACATTAAAACACGAGGAAATCACTTTAATGTGTAGCATCTGAAACTGCGTGGCGTATGCACAGATCGATTTTGGACTTTTTCCTTTTTTTTTTTTGGAATTGAAGGCATTAGAAAAATTGTCATGGATTCCAACGATTGATTGAGGAGGAAAAAAAAATGAACAAAACTTGAAGCTTGTCTGGAAAACTAGATTATTTTCACTTGATTTGACTTTATTTGTACATTTGTATTGAACTATGATAAAAAAAAAAAGAAAAAAAGAAAAACGAGCCCTTTCTAATTTATGGTTAATTGGTAAATTTTAAAATAATCTGAATATTTTGCCCTCGGAAACCTGTCTATGTATGCACTGTGTTCGCACTATCCGATTTAAAGACTTTATTTTCTTCTGTTTTTGGAATAATTTGGGAAATAAAACTTGTAGAATGTTCTGTATATGGGTAACCCCAGAAAACAGGCTTTAATTATTTCCGAATGTTTTCCGGTCTTTAAGACTGGTCTGGACGGAATCAGGCATTTGGATGTGTCACAGAGCTACGTGTAAAAAAACAAAAAAACGTCTAAATGACATTGTCAGCGCCGAAAACCATCGCAGCTTATAGATGCTGAAGCCACACACACATGCTCACACACACACACACACACACACACACATTTTTGTCTTGATTCACAACTCTACTGTGATTAAGAGCAGGAAGCAAATCCCACAATCTGTGCAGTGGTAACTGTTCCGACACGTAACGCAGTCACATCGATAGAAATGGTTTGATAAATTCCGATTGGAGAGCAGTTTAATGGGCACTGTTGTAATCGATTGTTTTTCACGACGGAGCACTTTTTATTTTGGTTTTTTTTTTGGGACTCGTTGGCCTCATAGATTAAACCGTAGTCAGAATGGATGGAGCCTGGCGAACGCATCCATAGATCCACAGCTAAACTCAGTTGCACAGTGACAATATACTGCCCAGTGAAAAGTGCATTATAGTTTTTATCATGTTGCTCAGGGTAACGATGTGATTTTAAAAAGGGAAAGGAAAAAAAAAATAATAAAAGAAAGAAGAGCAGGGGTGAGAAGCTGAGCGGTGGTCGAGGACTAGATTCGTAGAGCTGACATGACAACATTCAAATGACCTCAGATAGGCGGAGTCGTAAGAGGCAGCCAGTGGGAAATCATCGTCCATGTGTTCTCCTTTTTGGCCATATTTATACTTTCTTTAATGACACTTGCCACTGAACAGACCAAAAACATGTTTCTTCTGGCTGAAAGATAGAGAAAGAAGGGAAAGAAAGAAAGGAAAATGTTCAATGGAGTTGCTACATTTCATTGTGAGCGTCACGGATTTGTTCTACCGTAGAACAAAAGTGGTACTCTCGGTCTACTTAATGAAGTAGATGCCTAACTCAGTTCTACTATGTGCCTTACGCTATAACTTGGGAGAAAGTTTGTGAAATTCAGGATATATGTGTTCTTTGTTAACTGATTCACATCCTTTTTGGCGCCTCACTAGTTTTGTACTGTTTTTGCATCTTATTTCCGAAGATCTTTTTATGGTGTATCCTGTTAAAAAAAAGACAAAAAAAAAAAAGAAAAAGGGGGCAGCGATGTCATAGAAAGCATTTGTGCACTCTTTCAGATATAGTTGGGTAATCCAAGAACCTTATATATTGATCTTCGTGTTAATAGTTGAGTACAGTAAGTGTTCTATCAAGATTGTCCATGTTTCCCTGTTTCTTGATAAAGATGGTGTATAGAAACTATTTCCCCTTAAATATTTATGGACCAAACGGTTGTTATATATCTTATTAAATTTGTGTGAATAAAACTACTTTGCTTTAAACGGGTTTTATTTTTCATTACACTTGCCATTTTTTGTGTTCCTCCTCGAGTACAGTTTTCGTTTTCTATCACATCCAACAAACGAGTAAAGCATCCAGTTCTTACTGACCAGTCCTTCATTATTTGCTTCCATTTTTTAATTTGATGATGTTTATGGTTTTTTAACGTAATGCCCCATGGATTTGCATCTAAACCCTGCAGTCAAAAATTGCTTTTTAATGCATGAACATGGCTTTAAAATTTAAAGACAAGGAATGCTGCAAAGCATATATTGATTTCTATCTATATACTTTCATAGTATATATTTATGCATTGGTAAACCTAAAATGAAGTAAGAGTAAATGCAGACCCCGTAAAGCCAGGTTGCTCTGTAGTTAATATATTCTTACTCTATCGTTTCTTTCAGGGAGAACAAATCTTGGGGCATTACAGCCATACATCCCGACGTTTGAAAATTCCCTAAAGTATTAAGAGAAGGGGAAAACTTTGATGGGAATTCCTCACCATTGAAGACAAAGACAGTATTAGGATAAGATGATAGCATATTGAGAACAAATAAACGACCAACATAAATACCTGTTTCAGTTGCAAATGTACAACAGATGATTTTCTTTTTATAAAAAAAAAAACAAACTGAAAGTTTGTTCTGAATGTTTGAATCCATCAGCGGAGGAGAAGCCACAGTGTATGATATTTATGACGTCGATGTGAAAAGAAAAAAAAAAAAAACAACAAACAGGAAAAAAACAAATCTGTACTGGAATGGTTAAATGATAATAAAATGTACATGTAACATAGATTTAAAAATACTGGAAGGCAGGATGTGATTGAAAGACGTCCAACGTGGTAACGGTGTGAAACAAGGTTTGAGTGGATGTCAATGGTATGAACACAAACACACACACACACACACACACACAATCCTTCCCCCACTGCTTTGCACCTATTGTAAACACAATATTCCCACAATCCTTCTTCTCCACCACACGAACACAAATGCACACACACTTACACACATGCTGCCCCCCCCCACTTCCACCTCCCCCCCTTCCTCCCCAATGCACCCCACCCAAGAATCAGCTTGCTAAATAGAAGTTTTCTTTTGTCGCGAGTGTCGTTTAGTAAACACATGGCCTCCTTGAAACTCGGCAGCAGGATGCCCATCAAATATGATGAGTGTATGAAGAGGACTGCAGAGCTGGAGCTTTGCCATCTGGCTGTACCGAGGGAAGGAAGTGAAACAAAACAAAAAAAAAACAAAAGAAAGAGATTCTCATTTTGCATGCGCCTCATCATCTTGTTAACATTTTCCTTGAGATGTATATTATTTCCTTTGATTCCACTGTATGATTTATTGTCAGCTGCGAAATAAAGCGTATGAAAACGACGTCCCCCGATGCCCGTATAGCGCCTCACATGGGAGGGGGAAAGAATAAATAAATAAATAAATATAACAAATGTCACCGTAAGGACACGGATCGTGCCGCTGCTGCTGCTGCTGCAAGCTTATTTGTTCTCGACATTCAGCTCTTACTGTAAAGGGTAAAAAAAAAAAAAAAAAAAAAAAAAATATGTGATTGGTTTCTTACCTCATTACTGTGGATATTTGTGAAAGCAGTTTATCTCTAGTGCATCTTCAAAGAGTAGGTTTAAATATTTGGCATCTACACATCTACAGATTCCTGTACGTTAAATCACGTATGCTTTTTTTTTTTTTTTTCTTTTAAATAATATTTTATTCTGGCTCTATTTTGCTTAAAATTATGCATTTGCACATTTAATTGTTTTTGTAATAAAAAGGTAAAAAAACAACCAAGCAGCCTTCTATTGACCACTTTGACTTGAATCATGCGTCACACAGAGGATGTGGTGTAAAACTGACAAACGGCAGAGAAACGGTTTCTTCGTTTGGATAAAGGTTGGGTATGAATATCATATAAAGAAGGTGTGTTGTGTAAAGAGGAAAAAAAAAAAAAAAAAAAGAAAGAGGAGGAGAGAGACTGAAGCCACATGGGGACCAGTAAACAGGCTGGTGTTGAATTCCAACAATGTGGGAAACAGCTAACACTTCAGTCAGTCCAAGAGGAAACCTCAGTCGCCGGGGTGCCTGCGCCGGGGCGGCTGTTGTTCCGCGGGGGCCTGACGGGGAGGACGGTGGGCGGGTTGACACCGGCACAGCAACAGGAAGCGGGGCCGCGGCAGAAACACAAACAAACACAGCCGGCCCTCGCTCGGGGGGGGTTTGGAGCCGCGGGGATGGAAATTCTGGACAACATCACGGCCGGCGTGCTGACAAGAATTCCAGGGGTTTGCTTGTTTTTTAGGCCGCCGGTGACTGGAATGCATCTTATCGGTGAAACTACTGTGAGTGTTTGAATAAGCAGCGCCCGATCGGCCTCCTGCTTGCCAACGGGGTTGCTTCACACAACATAGTTGAGGTATTTCAAATTAAACATGTGCTCGATAAAGAATAGTACGAAGTAAACAGCATCTCGGTGCTCCCTTGTGATTTTAATACATTCAAGAATTTGTGCACCAGATACGCTTGGATCCTTTAACTCCAGCTTCCTCCCAACGTCCAAAGACATGCTCGTTAGGTTCACTGGTGATTCTAAATTGGCCGTAGGTGTGAGTGTGAGTGGTTGTCTGTCTCTCTGTGTTAGCCCTGCGATAGACTGGAGACCTGTCCAGGGTGTACCCCGCCTCTCGCCTGATGACAGCTGGGATAGACTCCAGGACAAGCCGTTACAGAAGATGAATGAAGAAGATGAACGTGCAATTTTAGCACCAATGCAAGCTGCTTTAAATCTGATATATCAGTGACTTACTTTTGCATTAATCTCAATGCACACAGTTGAGGTTGTCTGTGCAGCAACAGGTAAGAAAGGAGGCCTCTACCTCTCTAATCTGTTCCTCTTGTTAAACGACGGCTGCATACTCTGACCACACTGTTGCCGACGCACAAAACTCGAGTGATAATAAATTCCATCTTAGATCCGTTGGCAGAAGTTGGCTAGCATTTGCAGAAGAGCCGCCGTGGGATTTTAATTAAAGATACGGTTGGTTTAAAATGATCAATATTTCAAACGTATCGACAAAGACAAAACACATCAGCCTCGCAAGGAGTTCAAATGGCGCAACACCGTTTAACACCGACCACGGTTCTGCAGAAACACTTCACTTCCCGCGGGGTAGGTTAGGTTTGCTGGAGACACGCACACAATCAAGTAAGTTTATGACCCAGATTCATGCAAATATCTCAGGGTTGGGTTTTACATCCGCCGAAACTTGTGACATTTGCAGCCGAGGTCTGATATTCGGTACGGCCTGTCTGAAAAAAAATATAAAGGTCAAACGGAACCGACGACGAGGATAAGGACTACGCTGCCTTTCATCGCGCAAAATACGGAGGGAAGTCCGCGGCTTCCTTTAATCGCGCCGGGGTCGGATTTTTGCTTCGTGACGGCCGCAGAAACCGAAAAAACAATCAAATCAACTCTGTACGCACTGAAGTCGTTTTTAATAGGCGAGGAGCTCTGAAAGGTGAAATGAGTGCGGAGCAACAAGTGTGAGAAAAAAATTGCGATTCACGTCACCTTTAACAACAAAATGGAGAATGTGTTTCCAACTGAGTCATCGCTGAGCTGAAGGGAAGTGTGTTTCGGGAAGTGCACACACACACACACACACACACATCTCTGGTCACACATACGTTACCACACACGAGGCACAGTGACAGGCGACAGGGTCCAAACAAAGTATGGAATAATCGCTGAGGCATAGGGCGCACCTGCACTTTACATGTTGCTCTGATAGTGTTGTTTCTGTTGTCGCTGCTTGTATATATATGTGTGTGTGATATTCTGCCAGTTCCGCCTCAGTTCCCTCCCCTCATTGCTAGGCGCCTATTTAACCTCACCTCTCCACACCAGCCACCCTGCTAACTCAAATACACACCGGCACGGCGACGCACGCACACACATAGACAGATGTCAGAGGGGTGGCGATGTGAATGAGACACAGCTCAACTAGTATACATGTATGCGTGTGTGTGTGTGTTTTAGACTGAGGCCTTGTCCTGATGCAGAGCAGGTGGAGACATCCTCCGTGCTGGGTCCTCGCCAGGAGACGCTAACAAACACATCTGCGCGCGTGCAGAAAGCAGAAAACAGAAAAAGCCGCCACCGGAAACCATGATTTTGTTGAAGCGATCCAGACAGAAATAACGCGCCAGTTTTGTCCTTCACGTTATCATCACACCGCCGCCTCTCCCGTGCCTCATTTGTGCGAGGCGCGCTCTCTCCCTGCACGCCATAAATCCTTTATTCCTCTGTTGTGCCGTTATCCTATATTTACACCTATTTGTTATGTGACGGCTCACATCTAGACAACCTTGGAAATGTCGCGATCAAGGCCGGTAACTACAGGTTGCAATTGCACTTTGAAGACGAAACAACATTAATTAGCGAATAAAATGGAAATGCGGGCATCACATGCTATGCTTGCCTCCGAGTTCGCCTGGGTGTACGGTGAGCAGGGCCGCCCCTGGCCAAACTGGGGCCCTAAGCAGAAATGTCTTTTGGGGCCCCCCCACCAGACACGCGCACACACACGCGCACACACACACACGTGTAAAGAAATGACGAGCACAAAATGCCATTTAGGTTTACAACCTTCATTTGGGGTAACAAAACAAAGAATTTTCAACTATGTACATGTATTTACAAGCATTTACAAGTTAACCCGTCTGCATTTTTTTGAAGCAAAGTCATCAATGAGGTCATCGTTGATTGATCGGATGCTGCTGCCAAGTGCCAATCATTGCGGCGAAGTGTGTCACATTACACCTTTTTTTTCTTCCTGCCTCGGGCTGACTCTTTATGGTACTCACGGTTGCCAGATTGGGCGGTTTTTCCACAAAATTGGGCTACTTGGTTTATGTCCGGCGGGGGAGTGTGACAGGTTTCCATAGGTGGCAACTTCGTGGTTTGGGCTGTTTTTATTGGATTGGGAGGACCAGCGGAGCGCTCGCGCTGGTCTCTCCGCCGCCGGAGCGCTGCGCGTCCTTTGCGCATTTTTAGAAAATGCGTCATCTTGTGCGACATGGGGCCCCCCATGGATCGCGGGGCCCCACGCGCTGCGCGTGTTCTGCGTATAGGGCGGGGCGGCTCTGACGGTGAGAGAGAGAGAAAAAGAGACGAAGAGAGAGAGAAAACGACATTTCGTACACATTTCCATCTGTAATCCCTTTCTCTTTTGCTGTGATAGCTGTGCTCTGTGAGGTACATAAACAGGAAGCTCGTCTGCATTGATACGGCGTGCTTCAGTGTGTGACAGGTCATCTTTGTACTGGCGGAGTGTAACCTCTCAGTTCTTGCTAAACCTTCAGGATGCACGCAGCTCCTCTCCCCTCCATCTGCTGGTCTCTATGAAGTCTGCACCCGATCACAGGAGCTTTTTGACTGCAGCTTCTGTCTCTACCACATTGCAGTCATACCTAACCCCTGAGCCAGATCAACAACACACAGGAAAATAAAAAAGACGTGACTGAAAACACCAACAATCTTTTTTTTTTCTTCTTCTTCTTCTTGCTTCTTTTTAAGCGGTTAAAATGTGTTTTCAGCCTCTGGGTGTGAAAAATTCTGCATATTTCAGTGGAATCACGCTGAAATTTGAACGTGCAAGAAAGGGAGAAGCTAAACCGGTGCGCACGTGCTGTTAAGGATGTCACAGGTCTTAGTCACTATGCAGTTGTTTTTAGATTGTTTGCAAAAAATACACTATATTACCAAAAGTATTCGCTCACCCATTCAAATGATCAGAATCAGGTGTTCTAATCACTTGGCCTGGCCCCAGGTGTATAAATTCAAGCACTCAGGCATGCAGACTGTGAAACAAGACATTTGTGAAAGAATGGGCCGCTCTCAGGAGCTCAGTGAATTCCAGCGTGGAACTGTCATAGGATGCCACTTGTGCAACAAATCCAGTCGTGAAATTTCCTCGCTCCTAAATATTCCACAGTCAACTGTCAGCTCTATTATAACAAAATGGAAGCGTTTGGGAAAAACAGCAACTCAGCCACGAAGTGGTAGGCCACGTAAAGTGACGGAGAGGGGTCAGCGGATGCTGAAGTGCATAGTGCAAAGAGGTCGCCGACTTTCTGCACAGTCAATTGCTACAGAGCTACAAACTTCATGTGACCTTCAGATTAGCCCAAGTACAGTACGCAGAGAGCTTCATGGAATGGGTTTCCATGGCCGAGCAGCTGCAGCCAAGCCACACATCACCAAGTGCAATGCAAGGCGTCGGATGCAATGGTGTAAAGCACGCCGCCACTGGCCTCTAGAGCAGTGGAGACGCGTTCTCTGGAGTGATGAATCACGCTTTACCATCTGGCAATCTGATGGACGAGTCTGGGTTTGAAGGTTGCCAGGAGAACGGTACATTTCAGATTGCATTGTGCCAACTGTGAAATTTGGTGGAGGAGGAATTATGGTATGGGGTTGTTTTTCAGGAGCTGGGCTTGGCCCCTTAGTTCCAGTGAAAGGAACATTGAATGCTTCAGGATACCAAAACATTTTGGACAATTCCATGCTCCCAACCTTGTGGGAACAGTTTGGAGCGGGCCCCTTCCTCTTCCAACATGACTGTGCACCAGTGCACAAAGCAAGGTCCATAAAGACGTGGATGACAGAGTCTGGTGTGGATGAACTTGACTGGCCTGCACAGAGTCCTGACCTGAACCCGATAGAACACCTTTGGGATGAATTAGAGCGGAGACTGAGAGCCAGGCCTTCTCGACCAACATCAGTGTGTGACCTCACCAATGCGCTTTTGGAAGAATGGTCAAAAATTCCTATAAACACTCTCCTCAACCTTGTGGACAGTCTTCCCAGAAGAGTTGAAGCTGTAATAGCTGCAAAAGGTGGACCGACATCATATTGAATTCTATGAGTTAGGAATGGGATGGCACTTCAGTTCATAGAATGAGTAAAGGCAGGTGAGCGAATACTTTTGGTAATATAGTGTACCTTGGCCAGGCTAAAAAGTAAAAAGCAGAAATGGCCTAATTCTGGTTTATGCATTTGTGGGAGTATTTGTTCAACTTAAAAAGGCCCAAAATACGAACAACACATCAGAGTTTAACGCCACGTTTACAGTAAAATGTCGTAAGCGTCTCTATAAACCCAGCGATTCAACCTCCTCCTTCTTCTTCTTCTTCTTTCCCCCCTGGAGGAAGAACCTTTTCCCATCCTGGTTACCTGCGAGCAACACCAGAAAGTTTGAAAAAGGAAACGGAAAGATGACAATACTCTTCATGCTAAAAAATAATAAAAAAAATAAATAAAAAAAATCTCCCTAAATCAAAAGAAAATCCTCCCTGTTAAATAAACAATATGGGGAACACAAAAAGTTGGTTTAAAAGCGCCAGATCAGTGCAGAGAGCCACTTTTAGAAACAATGGAAACCCAACACGATTATTAAACAGTTTTCTCCCAAACAGACGTGGAGGAACGCGTGTTGAACTAGAGGATCTCCGGGTGCAGCTCCCCTTGCAGACTTGATGCATTACTTTTCATCCATCCATCTAATTATTCCCTTAGAAACCTGAAATTTGAAGATACAAAAGACCGTCCCTATCTGTCACTGAGCGGCATTGATCTTATTGAAAGAAAATGTGGGTGTAGAGGAAACCCAATATAACTCATGCCATTAAATTCCACACAGCATTATTCACACACGGAATTGACAGATTTCTGTGAGACGTTTCTTTTAATCTTCAACTGTTGTTGAAGAAAAAGGGGTGGGGGAGGTGGTGGTGGGGGGGGGAGGAAAAAATCCCACACTCCAGGCATCTCTTCCCTTCTCCATATTTGCAGTGAGGTTAACAAAAAAGGCTATTGAAGTAGGGAGAAGAAACACAACCCCACCTAACTTGTTGATTATTAACAATGGGGATGGGAAGAAGACAGATGTGTTCCCTGTGTATCGGCGCTGTTTGAATTGTCAGTCGTGAAATCAGCGCCGGAGCTTTTATCAAAGCGAAGTAAGCTGATCAGTTCCAGATGCTCTCGCTTGTCCGCGCGAGTCAATCTGCAATACCACTTTTGTCAATAAATTCTCTTAATATTCCCAATTACAGGCGATGTGTGCGCGGGTGTGTGTCGTGGATCGCGTGGGTATTCTGCACGTACGCGAGTAATGACAGCGAGCCAGACTCTGTGCATATTCAGGAGAAGGCATTAAGCTTCCGGCTGCTGCCTTGCTGCCGTCTCTTTCACACGTTGACGCTCGCATCCTCAACAGCTCGTCATCATCATCCCGAGCAAAGTTGGAATATCAGATCCTTTAGTTTTGTTAGGAGCGTGTCACCAACAGTGGCGGAAAAGTTTACCGTGTTTACTGTGAATGGAAGCACAATTACACGCCGACGTGTACTTCTACTCCAAAACATGTCAAAAAGAAATACGCCACTTTTAACTCTACCTAACTACCACCTTTATCTCATGGCATGAAGGAGTTTGAGTTTGATTGGTCGTTATCTCCATGATATCTGAGTCAGTGCAAGCTCCGTACATCATTGGACACCGTTTCTTTTTGTTAATTTATTACTATAACTATTCCAAATGTAAATGCCACACTTGAAAACAGCCTTTAACCTGCTTAACTGAGGAGGAAATAATGAAGGAGGGTCCGACATCTGTCAGCCGCTCTTGAGCCTCTCTGAAAATAAGAGACGGCGTATAAATTGGCTGCGACTCCCACACCTTCCCTCCTGTTTGGATGTGAACACCCCTCAAATTAAATCTGTGAGCCTGCACTTTACGCCTATATCAATTATGCAACTTAAATATGTGTTGATGAGCAGCTTAAGTATAAAACATAAATTAATCTGCTTATAGGAAACCTGAAACTGAGTTAAGAAGCTAATCATTTCGAGATCCGGAGCTGACTGTCACACCCAAGCACGTGATGTGCATCATATTAGATGCACTTCAATAGCTACAGTGGCAAAATAGTAAGTACACATGAACATATTACTAAAAGTATTAAACATTTAGGCTGGGTTTTGTCTCCAAACCCACGGAAACCCAGCGTAAATTATGTCTATTTTCGTGGATTTAATCAGAAAATCTGCAGCTCTGAGGCAAGCTGTGCGTGTATTTTACAATATTTAAGGCTATTTTGAATTTGTTTCGCACTCCCGCCGAGCACACTCTTAAATAAATCTGGGTTTAACCACATTTCTTAAATACCGTGTAGCCTTTTCGACACGTTAAGTACATTTTCTCCGCTTTCTTATTGAAGAATCTTTTGTTATAATGAGGGGAAAGTGAGGGCACCTCCGCTCGCTGTAACGCCTTCCCTCCTATTAGGTTAGATGCCTTTCATGTGCCTTTGCATTGTGTAGCTTTGACACTGCATCCATATTCACACGCTGGATTTCTCCTAAGCCGAGAGAAGGCACTTCAAAAGTACTACGCCACACATCGCCAAAACTATCTGCTTGTATCCGACCCCTGCTAATATGAATGAAGTGTCAACCTGCGGGAACCTCCCAAAGGGATCAATAAAGTTGTTATTAATCTATCTTTCTAACCCTAAAATTGTTGCCCCTCCTCAGCCATCGCAGTTTATTGGAGATATGCCATGAGTTAATTTATTTGATTGTGAACATGCTAAAAAATCAGTTTATTTATATATTTACAACTATGTACAGTGCAATATCTTTGTACTCTTTTTATTTACAGTTTCACCAGCTGATGAAGAAGTGTGACGGTAAACGTTCAAACTCATTATGACTCTATGTCTTCATTGGTTTAACTTGGTGTTTAGTCAGAGTTTCCATACACCCTGCACCGTGTATTTTCATATTTATTGTATGCGTACTGTACATGGTTATATTTATTGTCTGCAACGAGACATTTGCTTGCACATGCAAATGGAGATCATTTGTGTGTACACATACATTATTTAAAACGTTGCAGGTATTTTCCTAGAACATGTACCTGTATAAATGACTGTGTGTTATTCTTCTACTAATGCTGATGTGTCACCCTCAATATCTCCTGTGGGGGTCAATAAAAGTACATCTTATCTCATCTGATTAAAGCATAATTTAAATTGAATGAATGAAATAAAACTTTTTAACATTTAATGACACCGATTTATGCTGTCGGGAATGAACATGTGCACCCACGTGGCGGTTCACCAGGTACACTAGTGAAAATGAATATTACAGTCCTGCACTAAATATTCCTGTTATAATGTTCAGTTTATGCTGCAAGCTGCATGCGCATTCTGGAGGATGTAGTTTGTGGTGCCGTTAAACTGGATTGGATTAAACACAACGGTATTTCTGTTATCTAGGCTAGGGGTTGTCAAAATAACAGAAACGTGTCAGACATGTATTGAATACAGTTCAATAGCACAACAAAACACAGCTTCCACAGTGAAAACACAGTTGAATCAACAGTTCTCTTGCTGAATAGCATAACCTTCACAAAGCTAAGAATTATTGCAGGCGGCTGTTATATACACCGATCAGGCATAACATTATGACCACCTTCCTAACACTGTGTAGGTCTCCCTTGTGCCTCCAAAAACAGTTGTGACTCATCAGAGAATGGACATGGGCCTTCTGAGGGTGTCCTGTGGTGTCTGGTAACAAAATGTTGTTAGTGGGGGGGGGGGGGTCTCTGAGGGGAGGAATCTCGGTGGATCATCCCACAGACACTTGATCAGTTTGGGATCTAGAGAATTTGGAGGCCAGGTCAACACCTTGTGCTGTTCCCCATGTTTTTTTGGAGTTGTTCCTAAACCGTGTCAGGCTGCATCCTGGTGGGGATGGCTGCTGCCATCAAGGAGTGTAATTGCTATGGGGTGGGGGGTGTCTGGTCTGGTCTGGTCTAGCTGGGTGCTACATGTCTAAGTAACATCCACATGAATGAATGCCAGGTTTAAAAGTTTCCCAGCAGAACATTTAATTGTCACAAGATGGTCAATGTTATTTACTTATCCTGGCAATGGTTTTAATGTTGTGGATGATCTGTGTATAGAATGCATCCATCTTCTCTAGTGTGCCTAATGAAGTGGCGAGAAGGTGACTGTATTTTACCTGCAGTGGTGAGTAGTAGTGAGTAAGCACCTTGAGTTGAGAACATTTCTCGGGAACTTCCACTCCTCTCCTCTCCTCCTTGCAAATACACTGGAAAACTGCGTGATACGATCCAAACTTAATGCCAACGATAACAAAAAAGTAAACTGCAGGGTGGGGTCAGGTGGTTGGTTGGAGTTTCTCTGTTGAATCTCGCGGTATTTGACAGCTTCCCTCCACTCTTTGACACTCGCCCCTCCTCCTCCTCCTCCTCCCTCCTCCTGCCTGCGCTCCGGGAATGCTGGGTTGTTTACATTACTGGCACACGGGTCAGCGGTGTGGTGATGAAGGGGGGGCCGGCCTCGTAGTGGAAGAGAAGTCTGTCTGAAAACACGTACACATCCCCCGACTGACTCGACAGAAACGTCGCTCTCTGAGGGAGAGAGAGAGAGAGAGGGAGAGAAAGAGTGAGAGAGAGAAAGAGAGAGAGAGAGAAAACTTTTTTAAGAGCTCCGGCAAAGTGCCACGCAAGAAGAGAGGCCCGTCGAGGTTTTTTATTTTTTTATTTTTTTTGTGTGTGTGTGTGTTGTTATTGCTGCGACCTTGGAGAGAAAAGGGAAAGTCAAAACAAAGACAACCGCCATAGTCATCAGGAGAAGCTCCCAGCGTGAAGAAGGAATAGCTTAGCAACAGAGTCCCACTTCCTGGTAAGAACCCGAGAGCGTTAGCTGACAATGAACTTTAACGGCTAATCTCAACTTCAACCTAAACAACAACCTCTCGTAAGCTTTATTTTTTTCTTACTTGTTGACTTGTTTGTGGTCTGACAGCACTTTAAAAAAAAGCTCTCGACACCCACCGGTTGCCGTGAGAACACAAGGTTGGTATCTACTCTGAAGGGAAAAAAAAAAAAAAGTTTATGCGAACTTTGCTAGCTAGCTTAGCCCGTTAGCCTGCTAGCATGCGGCTTTGCTAACTCTAACCACCTCTGAATTACACGTTGTCAGTGAGCGCTGATAATGACACTATAATTATGACTACAGCACGTCAAAGAACAACTTTCTCGCGACTTAACCTCCTTGTGCCTCGTAAAAATAAGCGGCTAAACCTTTTAGGGGAAACTTGACAGCGGCTAACGTGGATGCTACAGGGTGACAGTCATGCTGTAGTCAACTTTGCAGATACAGAAGTGCAGGGGTACTTTGCATAAATGACAACTTACAACTCTTCTCACAGCCACTGGCACTGTTATATATCGTAGAATATGTCTGTGTTATACCTTTCTCTTGCTTGGTTTATGTTTAATGTGTTGGCATTAATAGCTTTCTTGTGTAAAAGCTGAGAAATCTGTAGTTCAGTGCAGCATGATTACTTTATTTTGGATGCTTAATAGAGTCATACACTGTTAATGACAAGTAGTGTCATTTAAATGAAAATAACAGGGGCAAAATGATGCATATTATGTAGAAGGGGCCCACTGGTTAAAATCAAGAAGTTGAGATTTTCTCTGTGTCACTTGCTTTTTTTTGGCGACGTTTTTTTTTTTCTAGCAGCGAGAAAAGTGACAAATTTGTACATGATCACTTTATTTATGGATTCTAAGAAGGCAGTGTAAATAAAAGAAAGAAACCCTACTTTAGAGGTATAGTTTAATAAGATAAGATAGTCCTTTATTTATCCCACAGTGGTGACAAGTGCTAAAACGATAACTGCAAAGTCAAATATTTGTTTTACGTGGATGCCTTTCATGTACCTGTGCGTTATATGACTTGGCGCTGAATTCGTCTCTTAAATGTACACATGGGGAAGTTATATGTTCCTAAGCAAAGAGCAGACAAAGGTGCCACGCTACACATACTCATGCTATATCTGCTTGTATCTTGACTTCAAACAAACGGAGCAGATAAAGGCAGAATGTGTTTGACTAGTGTGCTTTTATTTTGTCTTTAGTTACAGTAACTTTGAAAGAACATATTTAATCAGTAAATATATTTTTTTTTCTGAGTGTTTAATGAACCAATTTATGAACTGATTAGCTGGAAAAATATTTTATTTCATTCGCTACTTACATTTTTTGTTTATTAAATTCAAGCCACACGTATTTTCCAGTTCATTACACACAATTGAAAATAAATCAGTTCTAACGTAGCAGTCTGTGCTTCATAAAGGTTGTGGTATTCAGTATTTGTTTAAAATGACAAGCTAGAGCTGTTGATTCAACCGAGTTTTCATATTACAGTTGAATTACGACCTTTCTGACGCTGCTTTAACATAAACTGAACATTATAACAGTCGTGAAGGGACACTTTTAAAGCCCGATGAGCTGGCAAGTAGGTGCATGAATATTGGACTACATCCAAAAAATACACACATCTGTATATCTTTTTAAACCTTTTAAAATGTGGACAGGTTTTAGGAACAAACAAATGTTTCTTAGCATTTTTGAAAAGACTCAATTACGTCTTCGTCTGTCTGTTTCACACTGTTAAGTACAGTGAGAGTTATACCGGATTCATGTAGAAGAGGCCCGCTGATTAAAATCAAGAAGTTGAGGTTCTCTCTGTGTGACTTGCTGTGCTTTTTTTTTTTTCGTGAGTCATAGTTGTTATTGCAAAACCTTTACATACAGATTGCATCACTAGTTTTGCTGCAACTTGAGTGGACCATTTTGTAATAATAACAATAATTGTACAAATACAAAAAAAAATAAGGAGGAAATGCAACCCACAGTCTGAGATTTACAGTACAGGTGTGTAGACGGTTATTTCTCTTCAAGACCTAACAATGCCGGGTGGTCACATGTAGGTTGAAAGCGCCGTCCCGTGCCGTGTTGCTGTCGCCGCCTATCACAGCCAAATATTTCAAGCTTCTTACTATCACATTTGGCAACGCTTCAGAGAGATGATTCAAACTAAGAGTTAGTGGGAACTGACGTACCTTGTTGACCCGAATTATTACTCACTCCTGTGTTGCCACATCCCATCACCGTCAGAAACAACTGGCTTGAGTCCGCCAGCGTCGTCAGGTGATTGAGATGAACGCTGGCTGGCTGGCTCTGTGAAGTTGACTATCAAGGAATGTGTCATGAACCGGATGATCGGAAAGCGACTGCCAAACGTTTGTATCTGTGTTTGCGGTGAGGGGTGTCTGCCAGTTTGTCCCACTTTGAGTTTCATCTGATGAGAGGTGGATTAGTTTTGACAGGCTTTTGGCAGAACTCAATGGTTTAGCGTTACTCTATTGTTTGGATTTAATAAGGGTCGCCAGACTAGTTCTGTTATGTCTGATTGAATGATAACTCCTGAAAACAGAAACCGTAATTCAACAATCATGGGACGGAAAATAATTAAATAAAGCTTACAGATAATGCCATAACTGAAATAAAGCGGTCTTTATAGAAGCGTAAATAGGGCTTTGCATTGTCTGTGATGGAGCCTGGGGTCAGCTACATGTACATATGACCATACGTACAGTATCTTCTCTGTCTAAGACGTTCAGAGCTAAAATGCCATTCATTGGTGTGGAGAAACTCAACAGCTGTGATTTAGCGCAGTGGAATTTACCAAATCGCTCTGTCCTGTGAGAGTTTCCTGTTTTAGCCCCGAAGCTGGCCCCTCGACTGGATTAAAGATCAGATGAGACATTTGTCATCTGACCACTTTTAACAGTCATCTTGCCTTTGGGTTTTCACAAAGAACAAAAAACTGTTATCTGTTTTTTTTCTCCTTTCCTTTCACAAAGCATATTTGAAGGAAGATGCTTCCCGAGGCCATTTTGAGCTACATTAAACACTGTCTTTTACATGATGTCAAAGACCTTGGCCGAGCGTTGTACAGAAACCACGCCGGCAACAGGAGTAGACCACTGCACAGGCAACTTTGGTGTTCCAACATTGCGATCGTTCATTACATTATGAGGTGAAAGAAAAACAATAGAAGCTCAGTGTGGAGAATTTAGATTTGAGCCTTTCCTTTCCAGGCTCAGTTTAGTTTAGAGTAAGGTCTCTGGCAGTGAGAGTGGGCTGTTTAAGCAGCTCTCAAACAGCCAGCCTGTCAATATTTTTCTCATCCGTCTCCCCTTCTATCTTATCAAGGGTCACTGATGTTTCAAGCGTTCAAATATCCTTGGAGGATGCCTCGCAGCTCCTCGCGTCACGTGAGAGTTCTCAATTTCGCTGTGGCATTGATGCCTTTTCTCGTCGGGGCTCCGAAGTGCTCTGGGGGGAAACCGACTACAAAGACATGCAAACACAAAAATTACTGACCTAGGACCTTGTTTAAAGTTTATGAAATGCTTTCAGCGCCCTGGGGTCAGTTTACGCCATGACCGCAGATTCTCAGTAGTTTATTTCGCTGCGAAGGATGTCGAGTAAGTAAACATTTGTATTTTTCCGTATTATAACAGCCTTTGTGTTGCTTTGTATGTGAAACAACTCTGTTTAAATGTAATGGAGGTAGGAACCTATTAAGCTAATTGAGCAATTAAAGCAATAACCACGTTTTTATGCTTACACTAAAGAGCTTTAAAACAAAAAAAAAACAAAACAAAAAGGATTTAGTGAAGATGGAGAAATAAATAGCTTCATTACGGCTGCCTTTTTCCAGTGCTCATGGGGAAGGTTGAAACGAGGCCTGCTTGGAAATAAAATGTTCAATTTGCGCAAAAACAATCCAATAAATGTATGAGGGATACAAAAGTATTTTCATGTGTTGATAAGTTGCTTATTTGTGTGTCAGAAATTTTAACATTTGACATTAGCGACACATAAAAATGAATTTGTGGAGGAAATGCACATGTGTTATACTGAAAACATCTAACATATAGTATGAACTTTGTCACTGTATGTTGTGATCTAAACAAAACTACCAAACTGTGCTGGAAAAATGGCTCCAAAGCAAAAACCTTCCTTTTTATTATTGGTGATCACTCTCCAGTCGTCCCCTCTCCTTCTCTATCGCTTTTGATTATCCGCACGCAAAAAAAAAATGCAATACGAATCCCTCGGGATACAAAATCACTTTCACAGAATAATTACAAGATGCTATATGCCACTGCAAACACCACATCAGTGACGGTGACAGTATGCATTTGTCATGAGATGAGACGAACGCAGAATGAATTTGCACTCGTGAACAGAAAGAGGAGGAATTTTTTTTGTGTGTGTGTGTTTGTGTGCGTGTCGCTTTGCTGACTGTGCTATGGGCATTTGTTCCAGCCTCACCACAAATAAGCCTTAATGTTCCACACGGGATTTGCTTCAGAATTTTGTGTGAGAGCATCTTTGTTTTGACAGATTGTCTGTTTTTACCCTCCCCGTTTGCAGTGTGAAAACGTCGGGACGTTTTTTTTTTCTGTCTTTTTCTTGGCGTCTTCCTCTTTTTCATTTTTTTGTTTCGTTCGCCCTTTTATTTTTATTTCCAGTGACGTCACAAGTCGATCAGCAGGATGAAGGTCAGGGCAGATTTCTCTGTATTAGTCATATCCTTAACTTGCTGTAACCCGTTGCATTCTGGCTTCATCAGCTGTTAGGAATCCCTCAGTGTGCCCTGTTAAACCACTGGAAACTGTTTCTAATACAGTTCCTAACGAGTGAACAGCTAAACAGTTCAGAGAAATGGAAAGCAGTTTCCATTAAAGGTATTTACACCTCCTCTTTCCATCGACTAGTTGCGATGTACAGTCTATGAGAGTGTTAGTGTGAGAGGAAATGTGCATCAGAGCATTTACTTTGCACATGGGATTTATGGATATTACGCAGAATACTGTACTGGACTTGAATTAGCTGTATAATGTTGCAAATGCAAATATGTGGTCCTGGAATGAATTGCTCCTAAAAAGCTTAATTGAGCGATCCACACGCTTTCATTTTCAGTCTCTTTGTTTCACGCTGCCTCATTTGGATGTGGGAGACTTCTCTCTTCCGCTCCCTCCCCTCTCTCGGTGTTAGTACCCTGACTCACGGCAGTCCTCTGTGGTCTCCCTGCTCTCTCGGTTTGGCCTAGGGCTTTGAGGTTGCGGTCAAGGCCTGGGGGCACGCACAAGGAAGAGGAGTCATAATGAGAAGCTCCCCTAAACTCCTGCTGCCCAGCGTGCCCTCAAGCCCCTCAGTCTCACTCCCTTTTCAGCTCCGTGTCACCCATCCCTTCCCCGCTTCGGCTCTTGCTGCTTCTCATCTTGTAGCTCACCACCCCCCCTCTTTTTCCATATGTAGATTTCCCACTTCTTCCCTCTTTCTACCCTTAGCCTCTCCGACTCTTACTCTGTCCCCCCCGCTCTTGCCTCTTGCTCTCCTGGGGGTCTTTTCTACCTGGGGCCTCCCCTCAGCCTCCTCCTTCCTGCCCAAGCCTGGCTCTCTGTCAGGGAGGCAGGCAGCCTGACTCCCCCAGAGCAGCAGGAAGCTGCAGCAGCGGGGGTTAGGTCTGTATGGCGCTGCCGGCTGGCTCCGTCAGAAGTCCTGCCAAGCCAAGGATGAGAAACCTTTGCCAGTGCGGTATTGGGGCACCAAATAAAAATATTTTACAGATGTTTGATGGCAGGCATCAGGAGAGAGCAGAGCTTTACTCGGGCCTCGAGTAGAGGTGTCTTTTAAGTACAAATGATGTGTGTGTTAATGTTTTTCTGCGTGATATTTATGATGAAGGAAAAGTGCTTTGAGTATAAAAAGGCAGGAATAAACTTAATAGTAATATCAAGAAGTGGGGTTGTGGCAGGAGTACGTACGTACGTAGGCTGGTCTGATTCTGGATTGGCTGCGTAAAATAGTGATTGGTTTGTGTTTGAAGAGTGAGACAATCCAATGCCGCTGTACCGTGAATGCTTGGCTGGGATCCCAACCTGTTCTTTGGGATGACAGTTTAACAGTGAATATTTAACATTGCACCACACTGCGAGGCTTGGCTGTAAACAGCAGTCAGCAAGCAGCACAGCAGCAAAAGCTTGCGTGACGTTGGGCCTTGGTTGTGAAACCCACCTTAAAAAAAAAAACAACGCACGAGCAGGAAGCACATCTTGAAGTTCTGATTTCAGAAAAAGGCAGATGGCATGGGCTGGTGGTGTCACACTGTAAAAAAAAAAAAAAAAAAACCCAAAAACACCAGGATCCCCTGATGAAAGCGGCTCCTGCTTGCTTTGAACAGCGAGTCTGTCATGGTTGGTGTCTGCTGTGTGGCTCCAGGTCAAACTGTGATACGCAACTCCTGGAATTTGCGCTTTTTAAGTTTTTCATGTTCAAATCGTCTGAGGGAGCAAAACAGAGGAGGGGGGTTGGGGGGGGGCAGGAAGTCTCATTAATATTAATATTCTAATGTGTGAAAGAGGAGGCAGGGAAAGACCTCTCTGGTTTAGCTGCTTTCAACTCCTGTTGGGGAGCTTTTCTCTCTTCTGTCTCTCTCTTTTCCGCACCTGACGTTTTCATTTTCAGAATATTGTCAGCTCTGTTGCGATATAAATAAACCTATACTCGGGTTCCTGTGTGATATTTTGGGTTAAATATCTAATCAGTCACACGGGAGATGGAAACTGCCTGTTTCTGGTCAGAAAATTTACTGTGTTGGTAAATTTCTCCAACAATTCTTGTCCTCTGCTATCTTATAGTGAATGAAAGGTTTCCCCATCATGTCATCGAATCTCAGCAGCCGAGTTAAGGCTGCAGGACAGATGTGTTGGTAAATCCGCACCCTTTTATTTTTGGCATTGTTGCAATGCTATGGTGCAGTGCTTTTTACCGCCCAACAGTGTTTCGGTTGTTGATGTGGGAGACACCAGATTACCATGGCTCATCAGTCGAGTCATTTGCCTCCTTTGCCAATGGAGTAATTTTAAATGCCTTATACAAATAAATACTTGGAGAAGCCTCTTTTCACTTGATGAGCTCGTCATGCATCACTTGGATTGGTACAGCTGCTTCGGGCTTAAGAGGCAAATTTGCTTATCGCCACATCCTCTAGTTTATGGTCTACTACAGCCAGCCCTTTTGTCTGTCTCACTTCCAAAATAGCACAGAGGCACCCACGCACCCTCTATGTCTCTAAATATGTGCTGTGCTCAGCCCACTCAGACATCAAGCTCAAAAATAATCAGATTCATTTGAGGACGGTGTATCTTGATTCGAGCCCCACTTGAAGAAATGAGTCTGATTCGTGGGGTTTTTACAGATGTTGGAGGTGAATATAGGGGCAGGAGTCCAGCCTCTGTATGAGCGATGGTGGAACAGGTCTGACATCTCTCCTGAACTGAAAAGGGAAATCCCTGCAGGCACAGAGAGGAGAGGAGGGATAAGGGAGGAGGGCGAGAATGGAGAGAGGTGCGACCCCTTAGGGGCAACGTTATTCTCTGATCCTCGCACACATACCGCGGTGCTCTGTCGGTGTGCCGGGTAATGCACTCATGCAAAGAAGGATGAGCGCCTGAGGAATAAAAATAAACATTGAACTTTTTGTTTGTGTGCATTTGTGCATCCGTATGTGCATGTGTGTGCCGTGCTCACATGCATTTTTGGTTTCTATATTTATTCGTGCCCAAATGGCGGTTTTGGCTTGGTCACTTGGCCCTTTCACAGCAGTTTAAATTAAGTGAGTGAAACGGAGGAATAAGCCTCATTTTTCACCTCATTGTTGTTCATAGAGAATAGATAAAACACACTATATTGCTTCCCAGAGAATATCCATGTGTAACAGAGAGAAATAGAAGCCAACACATTTTATTTTCTCAAGTACCGATTCCAAAAATGGCCTTTATGTAGTTGCATATTCCTGTTTTATTTTTTTTTTCCTCAGAGGAACCCATAAGACTAGCCCTGTAGTTAATGATCGCAGTTTAAAATTTTCAAATTCCAGTATTCAAGCCTGTCCCATCTTCTTCATTTTGGCTTTGCTCGGTGGAGTTACGGTATTTTGCGGTGTGATCCTACGCCAGGGTAAACTGTGCTACTGGAAACAACTGAAATAGTTGCGTTATTGACAGTTTCATAGTAAGGAGTCATCCTCCTTGGCAGTGTCACAACGACATGGGCGTGTACACACACACCCACACACACACACACACCCACACACACACGTATGTAGCAACAGCACTACATTTGACCTCTGATTGAGTAGCAGTGCTCTGGATCTGGTTAGGAGATATTGTGTGCGTGTGTGTGCGGCTGCCAGCACGGCCCACCACAGAAGCCACAGCAGGCTGAAACCGAACCAGAGCCAGACCCAAGCTTGATTTTTGTGGAGCCATGTTCCCATGGGCCCACTATTAGTATGTAGTCAGTGTCGGCTTCCAGTTTTCTTTTTTTTTTTTAGACATTCATTTTCTGTGTGCGTCTGCATCTATGTGCATGTGAGCTTATGTGTATTACATTAGCCGCAGTTTGTGTTTTGGTTTTTCATTCTCTCCCCATCTTGTGCCAGAGTTGAGGTAAGGTTGTTTTGGGTTCAGGGTCTTGCATGATTCTATTACTAACCGTGGAGATGTTGAAGAGTTATGGTCCTCATCCGCCTTCCCTCAGAGAGAATAGAAGAAGACTTGGGCCCAGAAAAGCCCCAACACGAGCCCTTAGCCCCTCACGTTAGCAGTCAAGTATGTAACGAGACATGCCTGGGAACTGCTCCTCTCACATTACTAATGATTTGGACATCTTGCGCTTGTCATTTCCTCTCAGACAAACTTCTATGCTAACACAGGGGAACCGCTTCAAGCTATCCAAGGAGAAAGGGGGGGGGAAACTTGCTTCAAGGGAGTAGGAGAGACTGCTGGTTTTTGTGTGAAGGGAAAGTAGACCACATTCACCAGATGTTTTTTTTTTTTTTTAAAGGTTGTTTCATAGATGAGAAATTCAAATGACAAGCTTCATCATCTATAAACAGCAGAGAGAGACGGGTCAGCAATTGCTGCTTCGTCATTGCCGCTGTAGAATACTGTCACAGGCAGAATATACGATGAATAGAAAGCAGCAGCGAGTCTGTACCTTTTTGTTTTGTGAGTTACCAACAAATGACACAGATTTGTTACAGTCTGTCTTGCCAGCTTGCGTGTTTGCTCTTTTTCTTTTTAGTTTAAATGGACAAGCGGCCTCCTTCTTGTAGCTTCGTCTCCGGCATTACAGAACCACTGGAGGACAGAGAATTATAGCGTAATTTCATTATCTGGTCGCTGCCTGGAAGATGATGCTATAATCTGTTGACTCCCGTTGGCTTTATTATGAGATTAAGCCTCAGAACGCACAGCTGTTCTGATAAAGACCAGACTCTGAGACAAAACACTGCTTTAAACTAAAGCACTAAAAAAATGCAGCAGAAGCTTGGTCCTTAATTTGTATTTTCATTTGTCCCCATTTTATTTCTTTAGTTTTTTTTTTAATAAGCCCTCCAGCCTAGCAGACAAAACACAGCCACAGCCCTGCGGTGCATAATGTCACATCCAATATGATGGTGCCAGAGGTGATGAAGCTAATTTGGTGGTCAGTCAGTGACATGGCTAACAAACAAAGCCCTTGTTGCTCCTGGAGGGCTGGACGCTCTGCTCTGGTCTGGTCTGGTCTGCTGTGCAACGCCGCTCTGCTCTGCATTGTGAAAGACCACGAGTTGTTGTCACAGGGCACTAATGCCGCCTTAAGCCTTGGGATCTTCATCATGCTGTGGTGTGCAACCCTGGGTGTGGATATTTGGTTCAGAAGCATAAATGAACTCAGCAGTGTGCTCTTAAAAATACATCAAAAATAAATAAAATCTGCTTCCATGACCAAATAATCAAATAAACATATGTTTGAGAGTATTTTAGCTCCTGCTTTATATTGCTTATAAATGGTGGCTTATATATATATTTATATGATAAAATACTGGAACGTGGCATTAAGCTATGTTTTACAGTGATGTCGGTGATTGATGTTGGTTCAAAATATTTGAATATACAACCTCAGAACTGTCCAGTGCCTGGACAATTAGGTGAATAAAACCGAAAACCGAAAATGCACTTTCGGGCCATTTTCGGCCGAAAATTGCTGCGGTTGTTGCTTGCACGTGTTGTCTCAGCGATAAAAGTCCCACATTCTTCGGTCGAAAACCCAAAAATGCACTTTCGGGCCATTTTCCGACCGAAAATTTATCGGCAAAACAACACGACCGAAACAGGTATGTTGTGATGACGCAAGCAACAACCGCAGCATTTTTCGCAATGCATTTTCTTTTTTTCGGCCTAATATTTTCGGTGCATCCCTAGTTTATTGACAATAAAAAATTGTTGAAGCACAAATGAGCTGTTTTTTAAAAACACTGCTCCAACTGATTCTAGCCATGGCTCCGACCAAGTTTTTGTTTTATGTCACACCGCATTGAATGTTTTGCACTCTAAGTTACGTAAAGTAAGACATTTAAGGCACGTTGGGCTCTAAGGAATTGTAATGGACACTGTCTTTTTAACGTGTAATGAACCAACTAATTTATTAATTAATCAAAACAATACTTTGACGTTTGTTGCAGCCTTGAATACAAGGCCCTGTCTCATATTAATTTCTCATAATAGTCTAGATTTCTTATCTTTACGTGGCACCTGAAAAGTTGTGATTCTCAAACTATTTTCAGAAGTTAAAACTACATCCACAATTAAGCTGTTCTTGATTCATTGCTAAATCTTAGAACGGTTGCTTATCCAGTCTCTTGCAGCATCCTAAAACGTTGTGGCATCTCTTGCAGCAATACAAACCGTCCTCAATTAAATGCCCTTGATTTACTTTCATATGTTATACATTCAGTTTCTATTTTAACTGAGGTGCGATGGTGAGATGGCGTTTTGAATGGCTGTGAATGTAGCGAGGGTGTGCAAGCCTCAGCCTAAACCCCCGGGGTCCCCTCTCCTGAACGCCTGGGGGGGTTCTCCCCTTCACACAGCCTGCGCCTTGACACACTAAGCTGGTTTCTGAGGGATCACACAGCTGTCTTAAATGCAGCTCTGTCTTTTTTTTCCTTTTTTTTTTTTTTGCATTTTTAGCCCACACTATTTTGTCTTTCCTTACACCGTCAGCAATTTGTCAATACACTTTGTTTATACTCAGTGATTGACAGTATGAATTGGTTTCACCTCGGATTGGGGAGACTGAGGGGTAGTGCGGCTGGCGGTCTCTTTTCGACTGGTACCGTGGCTGTCTGTCACTCTTCTTTTATCATTGAAATTGGAGTTTATCTTTTACAAGCTTGAGTGGAATGTTTTTGTTTTTCAAGTGATTATTAGCATCCTCCTTGGCTGCCGTCTCCGGCTGATGAAATGAGCACATCAAACGGTCGCTCGGCGCTAACGAAGCCGCGCGGGCTGGCTCCTGCCTTTTTCTGTGAGGCACCTGCTGAAGTGACAGGCCGGCAACAAAGGGCCCGCTCGCCACAAGAGAGTAGTCAGTGCCGCTGTGGAGTGCGTGGGACAATGGAGCCGAGAGGTGGTCCGGGCTTTTAGCCACGTGCCAGCTCGTGTCGAAAAAACAAGAGCAAGGGAGATGGAGAAAGGGGAGGAGAGCGGCTGACACCTGTTTGTGCTTGAGCCCTGTTCTCAATGGTGGAGATGTGCTTCGCTATAGACGGCGACCGAGAATGCGAAATAAAATACGAGGGGATGCAAACGTGCAGGTGTGCATGCGCAGGCACACACACACGCAGATGAAGACAGAAGAGAGTCTAATGTTGTTAATGGGATTTCTGGCTCGTGGAAGGTCAGGTGATAGTGCAGATGTGTTTTATAGAGGCTGCAGTATAAGTGAAACGTACACACACACACACACACAAAAGCAGAGCACCGTGCTAGTTAGTTTGGATTGCAGGGGAATAAATCAGTTAAGGCCTCACATGAAGCCCCGGCTATTTGTGCTGTGCTATTTACTTCTGCGGTGGAATAATCATGAGCCTATAAAAATCTGAAAGTGAAAAATGTAAAGGATGGCTATAAATAGTTAGCAAGCAGCATTATGGATCACTGGCCTTGTAGCGTCCCGGCAGACCGTCTTTGTCTTAATTTCCTTTTTTATCATTTTTCACTGTGCTCTCTCCACCGGGGAGAGGGTGAAGGTCGGAAACAACATCACACACATTTTCATTTATACATGTAAGAGCGGGAACATCGAGGTCATTTATTCTGTGGCTCTTGTTTTTGATTTTAATAACCGCCCATAAACTCTTCATCTGGATGTTGAACTGGAAATGCGTGTGCAGAAGGTTTGAAGGACCGGAGAAGCCACACTGATCAGATACCAGCCTACACACACATGCGCACACTTTACACACACACACAGACCCAGCCATTACTCCAGCGATGTTCTGCTCTCGAATCCCGTTTGATGTCCATGTTGTTATTTGGTTCTTCCGTCTGACCATTTGAGATTCGGTAATATTCTCATGCTGAGTTGGTCCCTGATTAACTTTTTGCTTTTGTAGCCAGATTTGAGGAAATGGACTGTGTAGTGTGTTTGGCTGGCTCTGCAAAGCTTATTTCAAAGGTTTCCCCTTCATCGCTGTGTTGTGTTTTTTTTCTCTTTTTAGATTGAGAGACAATAAAAATGTCCTCTCTTCATTCTCTATTCTGTCAAGTCTTGGACCGTCTTACTCAAAGGCCTCAAAGACCGGCTCACATGCTGAGGTGTAATTGGTCTTGTAGCCCTCTCCGTCTCTCTCTCTCAGCTCGCGGTCCAATGAACATGAGTGCTTGCACATTTGGGCTAATGATTTTGAATAGTGATTAAAATGAATTGGAAAGTGTGCTGCTTCTGTAGTACCCGGACCCCTCCATCATTAGTGGCTCTCTTCCTCTTTTCCTCTTTCTGTATCATCAGTGTTCGTCGAGCAGGGGTTTGCGAGGAGGCCCGGGGTGGGCTTTCATGAGCGTAGACTCAAAGGTTTCTCCATTTCTTGTAATCATGGACACCACTCTTGTAGCACTTTCACTGTCGTCTTGAGGCTCCTCAAAGGTGCCTTTGATTCCCTCACATCGTACACCCAGGCCAGATAGTGTCACATTATAGTTTCCCCCTCTCTTCTTCACTCCCTTTCTTGCCCTTCTCTTTCCTCTCCTTCTGAACCCCAAGCTCATCAGTTTGTCTTCATATTCATTGTCCTAGCGTTGAGAGCTGATGTAGCACTGTTCTCTTTGTGGCCGCTTAACTCCAGGACCCTTCCTCTTCATTTCACCCCCCCCACTCCCTCCCAGTTTGCCTTGATCCACCTTTTTATAATCATCTCCCTCTCTTTGTTTTTTCCCGTTCTCCTGTTTTAAATGAATTATGCAAAGGGGAGGAAAACGGGATTAAAGAGGAGCTAAAGCCAGTGCCAACTTCTGTGGTGCGGAGCTGCACTGTCTCTCCCAGGACCATGAACACATCAGGGCTAACAAGCTTCTTTTTTCTGTCTCCCGACGTTTCTTCTCAGTTCTGCATCTGTCCCACTCTGTCCTGCACCACATCACTGCTGTGCCCGACTCTTTTTTTCCTTCTCACACACTGAATGAATATGTTCTCTTTCATATTAAGGTAGGACAACTTCTTGTCCACTATGTTGTAAAAGCCAACTTTAGTCTTTTTCTCAGACTTTTTTTTAATTTTATTTTAAAAAAATGAATGCTTGTTTACTAGTTTAGCAGTATGTAAACCTAGTCTAATGGTTTTTGTCGACAAGGGATTACGTTTGGATCTTTAATCAGTCTGTGTAGTGTCAAAACATTATGACCACTGACAGGAGACGTAAATAACATCTTGTGTCAATTCAGTGTTCTGCTGGGAAACTTTTGGACCTGACATTCATTCATGTGGATGTTACTTAGACATGTAGCACCCACCTAGATCAGACCAGGCACCCCCACCCCATAGCAATGACACTCCTTGATGGCAGCAGCCATCCCCAGCAGGATGCAGCCTGACACAGACACACACACACAAAAACGCTTTAGGAACAACTCAAAAAAACATGAAGAACAGCACAAGGTGTGGACCTGGCCTCATGAGATCCCAACTGATCTGTTTGATACTTGATCAACCCATAGGACCTAAAGGTCTCTTCTAAAAACAGGACACCCTCAGAAGGCCCATGTCTTCTCTAATGAGTCAAAACGGTTTTGGAGGCACAAGGGAGACCTACACAATACTAGGAAGGTGGTCATAATGTTATGCCTGATCGGTGTATATTCTCAATTCTAGGAATTAAATTTCTTATGGTTACATTTCTAAAACATTATGCTGTTTGTTGCAATGGTTAGAGAAGCAGATTTGGAACCAAAAGGTCACTTGTTCAAATCCCTCCTTGCACCGAACCCAAACCAAACTCTGCTATTTGTAACAAAATGATGGGTTCAATGCAGAGAGGGATTAATAAAGGATATCACAGTGTAGTTTACACAACCTAACAGCTTACAAATGTTCAGCGGTGTTGTAAGGATAATGTGTTTATTGGTCCATATCTGCTCTGGATTCAGGATTTACAGCGGCTGAAGTGGGAAAGTGGTGGGGAAATCCCGTCGCCTGTGTCAACATTTGCACATGTGCACACCAGCGTAGCCACCTGCTATAGGATGCTTAAATGACTCTCGGATTGTCGGCTTCTGAGCGAGGCAAGAATTTGTCTGCGCAGACCTCCCTCATCTGATCCGATGCCAAGGAAGCTTTCCCGAAGACTCGAGCCTGTGTCTTTGCACCAAGGCATGCACGGTGCACAGATACCTTGGAGATAAATTGGATAAATTGTTTTATCACCCGGAAATTCACGATCTCTGGTATCCTTGGACATCTGGTTAATATTTTCTTATTGAGTAAGAAAACATTTGCTTCAATGCAGTTAATAAATGCCAGCCTAAAAGAAGATTAATGGTTCTTATAAGACGTGGTCATACAGTGCTATATACAGAAATGGTCTGTGTAATTAAAAGAAAAAATGCAAAAATCCCCAAACTGCTGTGGGGTGAGTATGACTAGAGGTACTGTAGGTGAGAAATGGAGATTAGGAAGTAGAAAATGGCAAAATAACAAATCAGGTGGTGCTGGAAGTGTGAGAACAAAGAAGAATTTCTGAATTGTCGTGTTAAAATCCTTTTCTGCCTCACTCTGTGACACCGTTCCCTCCTGTAATCATATAATTAACTATGTGTGATTGGGCCCGCTGCGAGAACGTTGAGCTGGAGTCTCACATTAGACGGAGCTCAGTCAGGAAACGGTGTTTGTTTACATCGAGCGGTTGATGGTATGGTAGGGGAGTTTATTTTTTATTTTTTCCCCTCTTAACAGAAACCTACCATCAGTTTGTCAGCGAGATAAATATATATACTTTTTTTACAGCTTACTTCCCAACACACTGTAATTTTATTTTTATTTTTTTAAGAAATTATATATTCCCTTCTGACAGCCCAGCTGGAATGGAAATGGTGAGAGCGCTCGTGGATAATTTGCTGTATTTTTGCAGTGTTTTTAAATATGATAATTTAATTATGAGACAGGCAGTCTGTTTCTCACTTTTTGCTCCAAAGGAACAAAAATACGGGTGTAAACTTGGGAAAAGCACACACCTAAATTAAAATAAATCTTACTTAAGGCACACTGAAGTGGCACATTGTGCGTCTACATATTTAGCATATTGGCGTTCTCTACTGCTCACCAAACGTGTCTGTCCTGTCTTATATATTTGCAGCTGTCTCACGCAAAAAGTCCAAACTAGACTCCGACACGCATCTATGAATAGTTTGGGGATTTGGCTTTTAGCCGTTGCCAACCAGCCAGCTAACATTTCGCACCCACGTGACAGAAATCCAGGCAGACTGTTACATTGAGTTTCCACTGCCGTTTGTTCCCGTCATGTGTTTTCCTGAATTCAAAGATTCCCGTCTGCAGTGAGAGCAAAACGTTTTGGGGACGGTGAGAGAAATAGTGGAGATTTTAGAGGAAGGGATTTAGCAGATTAAAGGTTTGTGTGTATTTGTCCACTCCTTAGTACAAGGTTTAGATTCATTACTTCCCTAAGAGTGCGACCGTGCCTCGTTTACTCCTCTCGATTGAGTTAGCTCCGTTAATTGTGTTGTTTCCCTCCGTATGTTAATCTAACATGGCAGTCTTAATTGATCTCGTTAACGTGAGACGTAGGAGGCAAAAGAACGTCGGGGAGCTCAGACGCCCCTGGTTATTTTGACACTTAAGACAGTCGGAAACACAAGAGGGTTAGGGAGAGGAGCATGGGTGCCAGCCTCAATCTAACAGAACACGAGGCTGAAGTGCAAAGAATCACAACGAGGGGCACGAAGGCCGGCTGGGTGGAAAACTGGCAAATCCCCCCCCGTGACACCGTAATCCAAATGCCACGAGACACAGTCAGTCAGCATCCAGTCAGCGTGATGGGGCCCCTGTTTTCACCTGGTATTAAAATCCCCATGCGCGCTTGTGTCGTTTCCATATTGTTTCGATAGGGCCCGGGGCCAAATTAAAACAGAAGTGCAAAAATATAAGACGTAAGTGACTAAATATTTAATAATCATCATATCAAACACTTTACAGTTTAATATACCAGAATTGTAGCAGTTTAGCCTGTCGTTGTTTAAACTTATAATGTGTTTGGGGTAGTCACAGCCTATTGAACATGCTGGTATACAGCTGGGACACTGCCTGAAATAATATTGTAAAACTCAAATAACCCAGTACGGTGTGAGGGGTGCATGTAGGCAGCCCAACCAGAACAGACAACAACAATAGTTGGCGTTCGAAAACTATTTTTCTTTTCTAGGTTTCCTTTACTTAGACGTTTAATGGTGTCTATCCAGTTTGCCTTTTTTTTTTTGCCTCTTAGCAGTGGGTGCTTTTAAATCCTTATTATTTATAAACTCTTTTTAAATCTGCTATGATTAAGACGTGTTTGAAACGAGCATTTAATGTAAATTTCGGCACAGAATATTCCTAATGTAGTCAATTGGATCCCAGGAGAAACAGTGTTGTGCAAACACTTTTTATTATCATCAAAGCTCACACGAAAACCAGAGAAAGGAAAGCTGAAGTAAATCTAAAATAATCAACCACACTATTAGCAAAGAGCGTATTATATCACAAACTCCCCAACACACGGAAACATTCGTAGATCTGTCCGTCAGTCCGTGTGTCTGTCATAGAAAGGGGATTAATGTCACCAGCAAAGAGAATTACTCTTCAGTGTCATTCTCCTCTGCATTAGACGGGGGGGGGGGGTTTCTATTGGCCCGGGGGAGATTTTCGGGAACAGTAACAAGACACGGTCACAAATACACAAATCACCGGCCCATGATGTGTGCAGGAAGTCTTCCATCGCTCCAGTGGAAATGCATTCAAATGTCCCACTGGAGTGAGTTGTATCCTTTTTCCTTGTGTGTAACTTTCCATGTCCAGTCCAGACACGGGACACGTATGTAAATAAGATATTGGAAGAAAGACGATAGTGGTTGTGTCTCCTTACCCTAGAATATGGATTTGTTGACCACCCATAGACAGTAGTAGTCTACCTCATTTCTTTGTTTTGTTTTGTTTTTGTTTTGACTCACAAGCAAAGTTCAGGATTTAATTTTTTATTTTTTATTTTTTCGTCTCTGTTGATAGTTTCTGTCTGGAAATACTTTCCAGCATTTGCCACTTTGGTTTTGTTCAAAAGTACCCAACGTGTAGACGCATGTGCACGCCCTGCAGGTATGCACACAGTCAAACATCACAGCAAATGTGAGCACATTTTTCCCTTGGCTTAATTTTCTATGATGAATGCATGCAAATATCTCACCTCATGTATCCGTTTACCTGCGGATGACACGCCGTTGCCGTTACGCGTGCTGTGCATCCTGTGTAAATCGTGAGCGAATCATAGTTAATTATTAGACTAGAGATGATCCTGGGGCATCTGTCAAAAGCTGAAATTTTCCCACATACATGAGTCGAGTGTAGACGGCGGAATCACATTCTAATTGCACGTGTGAATATAAGTTTTGCATCATACTTTTTTTTTTTCTCCAAATATGTAAATTATTCATTCACGTAACCTGTTATATTATAGCACTGTCTGTTTTAAGTGGGGGGAGAAGCCAAGCAACTGGTCGTAGTGTATCTTTGGCAATTAGCTTCTGACTAGGCCACATGCCAGAACATGCAATTAAACGGTAGTGGGATGTGCACCCATTCTCGACTGCACTCACCCCACTGTGACTTGTATTATCTGAGAAAACAGAAGATACAATGGAATTTCTTTTACCAGTAACCACAGATTCCCATGAAAGGGTTCTTGGACGCACGCCAAGGAAGTACAGGGTTGCATTATCTCGCTTTGTTCAGATTAATTTTGCTGCCTGCTGTAGCTCTGCCGTGCTGCAACTTGAGAGGGACCCAGACAAAGGGTGTCAGATCCACAGGCATGACGTAGGTTCCAGTTTTGCTGAAACCGGACACTGTGGGCAGCAACCATCACGTATTACCTTGGTTTTAACAACAGAGAACATTTGTCCGTGTCTGGGTGGCGTTGTGGAATCTGCAGACATTTCTTTTTTTTTTAAAAGAGCGTTGGTGTGTTTTGTTTAAGTGTCGCGTCTCATGGTCAGCGTCGAGTCCGCTAACGAGAACTTTTATTTTGTGTTTGTCTCCCAGAGGTGGACAGGATCAAGCTCCTAACACCATGGATATGGACACGCAGCCTCAAGGACAGCAAGCGGCCGTGCCCGTGTTTCAACAGCAGGTAACCTCGCACACAAACACACGTGTGAGCTCAAGGGGTTGTGAAGTACGTCGCAGAACTAAATAAACGGCCTGACATATTTATTTAGCTAAAATACTGAGGTAGGTATTGTTTTTTTTTTTTAGGCCGTACTTAGCAGTGCTGTTAGATCTGTTAAGGGGCAGTATTTCATGTAAGACATGTGTAAACCTTACTCTTTACTTCTGCTGAATGGCTAATCGGGTTTACCTGGAAAATGTATTTTGTCATGGTGATGCATCTTTTGTTCTGATGTTTTATTTGCCTGTCACGCTTCCTTGAGCAAAATGGAAAATATGAAGCTATCGGGAACAAACAAAAAAAACCCATTTGTGATAGCTGACTGCAAAATAACTGAGATTAAATGGGTTAAAATGTAAAAGAACTGTTTAAAAAGTGCCGTTCTTACGCCTCACAACTAATTGCTGTGTTAAAGACACTGTAAAGAACCCCATTACTGAAGCTAGCTACACGGAGAGGATATTTTAAAATATATGTTGCTTAAATTTAATGAAAATTAGCTAGCACGCTGGTGAGGAAGCAAGTTTAAATTCTAAAATATTAGGAAATCTGCAGTGAAGTCTTGTTTTAGCTCACTCCATTATACAATAATGTGACGTTAGCAGTCATCGTTCAAACTGACAAACCCCATTTGAATTAAATTTATATATTATTTAATCATACATGCCTGCTCTCTTCAGGTACTCCCATACAGCAACTCTAAATATGTCCTTCTTCCGGTCTTATCCTAACTAAGGAAGGTTTTCAGACCAAATCTGTAGGAATTTCCTCAATATTATCCCATCACAGCCCCGTGGTGCTGGTTTTTCATCGTTTCCGTTCAGTTTTATTGCCTTCCTTGCCTGGCTTTTGGCAAGTTTTCGGTGTTTGTAGCAACATTTTTTAAGCTGGCAAACATTAATGTTGAGCTGCGTGTCCATATGGCGCCCTGTTCACACCTGCCTCCTCGTTGTAGTGAGTTATTAAATCTCAGATTGTGGTAATATAGATACCGACAGTGATGCCACATCCCTTCATCCGTCCGCTGGAAGCACGTCATTCCACCATCTTGACATTTTGTATTGTAAATATTCCACTTTACCCTTTTTTCTTTGCGTCAATCAACGTGCGCCTTTCAAATCCAACCATCCTTCAGAGCGGCGTAGCTTGTGTGTGTGAGACAGACAGCAGTGGATGAATGTTGAGTTGTTAGTATTGATCAGAGCTCTGGAGGTTGGCAGAGCCTGGCCTCCCCCTGCATGTCTCCTTTGGTTCGATACAGCTCAAGTTTGCTCGTTGCAGATCTGGTCATTGTTGGATTTTAATACCGCCCTCCAACATCAGGCACATTGATTTCTTTACAGAAGGATGTTTTTGCCTCCATAAGTATTGAATAGACTTTAAACAAAGAGGATCATCCATATGCCCCAGAGTAAATGTGGGTTCTTTTTGAGAAAGGAAACAACACTAAAAATAGCGCTGTACTTGTTGTTGTTTTTTGTGTCTATGCAAGGGCACAGCAACATTAACTCTGCAATTGCCATGGGAGTTAATTTATTCTAAGATTTGTAATTGCAAAATTAAGGATAATTGGGCTGCACAAGGAAGAAAGTCAGATAAAAGCTCTAATAATTAATTTGACTTAGGCAATGCTCCCCTATGCATACCCGCAGTTGATCAAGTGTTATTGTTCAGGCTTAATGATTTCAGCTCTCTGTTTTTCAATCTATTTCTAGCAGTTTACATCAGTGTTAATTCCAGTCTCACTTTTTTTGTGCTTCGGTTGTTGGTAGCACGGTGAACTTTCTGTGTTGCATCATGTTTTTTCGCTCTCACAGAGCATGTTTGAGCCGATTTCACATTTAATGGGAGCCGGTAGAGAGAGAGAGAGAGAGAGAGAGAGAGTCAGTTAGATTATGTAGATGACTGTCTAACCAGCATCCAGATGGGTGTCTTTCAACAAGTCCTGTATCTGTTTCACACTTTCCCAAGGTTCAGTCTGCTCGGCAGCGAGGGGAAAAAAAAAAAAAGAAAAAAACACACCAGCCTCCTCCTGAAGAAAATCTGAATTGTATATGTAATGAAGGATATTCTGTATCGCTTGCAATATAATTTCTCTTGGTCCCGGAGGTATGATGCATATGCATTAGTTAAACGAGATGAGCTGGTGAGATGTGCATTTTTAATGGCGCATTTGCTCTTGAGTGAGTGGGAGGGTTTCTGAGGAGGCCCCCTCAGATCAGATTTTGATCGTCACTGCAGAGTTTTGACAGACACAGATCTGTCTGTAAGCGCAGAGGAGACAAGGCGGCTCCGTGGTTGCGGAGTCGATTGAGAGGAGAAGAATGTGAAGCACCTTTGGGGTGAATCCTGCCGGTATGACTGCCTGCCTGCCTGCCTGGCTCACTGGCTGACTGGCTGAGGATGAATATTGCATGGTGCCTGCTCAAGGGGACTGGTGGTGAGGGGTGGGAGTTGGCCCCCTCCTGCCTGCCTGCCTGCCTGCCTGCCTTGCCCGTTGCTGTCTCTGTCTCTCCTTGTATCCCTCTCTGTCTCTCTTGGACGACATCCAAGCTAATTCGACAGATTTCGTAAACACTGCTTGCATGTGAAAATGACGCACGTCCACGCTAAACTTAGAGAGTCACGACCTCTTGTCTGTCGTAAAAAGGCTTGAAGAAAAATGACAAACTTTCCCAATAAGCTTCATTTTTTTTTTCTTTTGGGTGTCTCCGCTGCTGGATTGGGTGCAGAACGTGTGCGGAAACGGATGAGATGAGCTTTCAAATTTAGCCTCCCTTCGCGTGGATGTGCCCTGAGCTTCTTTCTCTCGGTCTCTCTCCACTCGACAGCACCTCTCTGCTGCCGCTGGCCTTTCTGTGGCAGCCGTTGGCACTGCTGGGCTGTCACATCACACCCTCTTCCCTCTGCTTCTTGTCCCCCACCACCACCACCACCACTCCCCCCCGCCATCCTATCTCCCTTTTCCCTGTCTTCCGCATTCCCTCTTCCACTCTCCATGTGTCTTGTCAGTTGTGTTTGGCAACGGTGTCATTATTGGGCAGCCCGTATCACACTTCCTCCGTCGGGCTGTCTGTCTGCTCCCTCTCTGCTTTTCTCTCTCTCTCTCCATCTCTCTCTCTTTCAATCCCCCTGCCAGTGACTTGCCCATGGCAGCTGTGTGTCACCTTTATACCCAAGACATGCTGTCCCTCACAGACGTTACCCATAATGCCTTGCACAACTGCCACTTAATCTTCATCCCCTGCAGCTTGTCCCCATCACAAACCGGAATGATGCGAGTGGAAACAGTAAGCACACCGCATGGTACGGAACAAAAAGAATTTAAGTCAAGAAAAAGCATGAACAAAACCTGTATTGTGAAGATTTCCCTTTTGAAATAGATAGTTTTTGGTATTTGCTTTAATTTCCCCTAAAGGCCTGAAATAATTGATAATTTCTGATAATCCCTGAACGTGTACTGACCATGTACCTGAGTTATTATTTAAATCAAATCAAATCAGCTCGTGTGCACACATGAACAAGATTTCATCTCTGCGTTTAAACCATCCGGCTGAGCACACTTGGAGTAGTGGGAAGCCATCCAAGGCGCCTAGGGACTAGTTTTTGTTTTGTTTTTTTGGTGCTTGATCAAGTGTCTCCTTCTGTGGACATAGAGAGGATGGAACCAGTGATCTCACAGTCTCAAAGCTGCTTCTCTAACCACTAATCCTGTGATCAATTAAAGTAAATTCCCAAGAAATGACGTGAATTTATCTAAGACCTTCATCTTCGAGCTCTGCCGTCATATTAAGGTCCTTATTATTCTGTGTAACCCTGTCCTCCCGGTTTTGTCCAGACTCTGACCCCTGCCTCCTTCAGGGTCATTCCTCTGTGACGTCCTCTTATACATACATGTTTGTGTGTGCGTGTGTTTGCCAGGGCCTTGTCTTTCAGCTGGGAGCTCTTGATTGTGTGACACCCATGTGCGGCAGATGAGACGGGCTGTCAGTCAGCTGTGGCCTGGCTGCCCTTTGAAGGCCAGGCCAGGGGGCGAAGAGGTGCCGCAAATGGCCTGTGAAGTTTACATACACTGCCCACTGCTAAACAGATTAGCTCTAATGAAGTGTCTAATGTCGGGGCCGCTGGCTGACATAATCCTGCCTGGCAGCCCGGCCCCTTGGCTGCCAGAAAAGCCGCCCTCCCTCCAGCCCTCTCTTCCGCCCTCGCATGGCCTCTGCTGCCACCCAGGGCGACTCCACACGGGGAGGTGCCCACTGTTAATCACGCTGGACAGTGTGCGATCTGACATGCAAATGTAGGTCATTGCATATGTAAATGTGTGATTACGAGGCTGGCATGCCAGGACACATTAGCGAGACTGTGCTCTCAGCAGGCGGTTGTCACAGCGCTTTAGAGGCTCATGCTAACATTTGTCAAGCTACCACGCAGCGAATGAAAGCAATGCCCTCTTGTCCTCTCTGCTCCCTCTTTTGCTCTCTCCCTCCCCCTCCCTCCCTGCCTCCCTCTCTCCCTCTGAATCTATACACCTCGGACTGTCCGTCCCGCATCCTTGCACAAATGCTTCTGTCACATCATGAAAAGTCATCGCCCAATATGGCCGCACTTCCATTGTGTCACACCTTGTAGGTTTTTAATTTTGTTTCCCCTCCATCCGGTTCTGTCTCATCGCCGAGCCTGCAGTGGAACAGTATGTCAGCATTGTTAACGCATTTTGTGGTTGCTATTAGCGAAGCATTATATCCTCTTTTTAGATCTAAGGTACTGTTGAACAATGAGTTGTGTAGCAGTGTGTCATGTTCGCTGTCAGTGACTCCCAGACAGCTTGGGATGATGGTGGTGTCATGCTGAAAAATGCACACACCTCGGCGGTGTTAATTGGACAGGGCATCTCATTGGCTCACGTCTCTTTCTGTGGCTGTCAACTTTTAGAAAAAAACAAAACAATGAAGTGCTTAAATTGGTGCCCCCACCATCCACCCCCCCACCCCCCACCACCCTCCACCACCCTCCTCTAGTCTTCCAGCCTGATACGAACAATCCTATTTGGAGCTGTGCTTCCTCTCATTGTATTTGTATTTGTTAATGTGTTTAGGGGTTTAATCTTTATGTACATATGTAGTTTTGTATTCAGTATTAAAATACATTACAAGGCGCAACAAAAATACTAATGTTTTGCTGGTCCCTATGACTTTAATAATAAATATTTTTGAGTTAAAGGCTGTGACAGAAAATTTTATGATTTAATCACAACTTTTGGTCAGTAGTGAAAATGGTCAGTAGCTGTTCTTATCGTGGTTGTTTCCCTTTTTTGATATTTTGGTTTGTTTTGTTGTTAATTCTTCACTGAATTAAAAAAAAAAAATGTCATTGTCTTCCTTGTAGTGAGTCAGCTGAGGGAATCCTGTGTAGCCTCCAGGCTGTTCTCATGTTAACTTTGTCAAAATGCGAGACGCAAGTGAAGCGAACAAATGCGATGACACTCCCTCCTTGCATGTTTTAGTGCTTAGGAGATTAATTTTTGACCTTCTCCCCCTCCCCTTCATCCGTCCCTCCGTCCTAAGTCGCTTGCCCCTGAGCTGCTCCCACAGCCACACTGGCAGAAGCGCTGGTGACATGTGGCATTCTGATATCTGTCACCTTCTGTTTGCTCCCGCCAACGCCTTTTACAAGTTTACCAAAAGGCTCGAAAGGTCACGCAGCCTCTGCTCCGTGCGTTTTTCACACATTACATCCAAGAGGTTTATTTTTAAATGTTTTTTTTATTTATTTAATTGCGGAAGGTGAGTGTCACAGCCTGCACAGCCAATCATGCGGGGAGGAGAGGTGAGGAGTCTTTTAGTCTGTGGCTCGGTGCCAGGCTGTCGTTGATATAACTTGGCAGATAAAGGAGAAAGATAACTGAAATTAAAAACCTTAGATGGAGCGATTAGACGCCTGCATTTATGTAAATAAAATAGCTTGTCTATCCCCGTAGGAAAATAGTTTTTTCACCTTTGCTCCCATCCTGTTGAGCACTAAACGGCGCCCATAAGATGGATTTATTTCCCTGCGAGGGTTAATTATTTACAGATTATCATTTTCCATCCACGTGTCAGTATCAGATAAAACGCTAATTGCTAGCTGTCGTAACTAAAAGTCAATGTCGCGTGCCAGCTTGGCAGACATGTTTTACTACCAGGTGCCGGATGATACTATCGTGCTACCTATAAAACCTTTGATTGGCTTGCGTATTGACTTTCTGTTTCACGTTTTTAAATTGATTAAAGAAGAAAATTTTTTTTAATACGTACGCCGAGGTGCTGGAGTTAAGTTTATGCACATTCCTAAAGACCTTTCACAGCGTGACACATCAGCCCAGTGCCAGTCAAATCTTCAGCAGCCTAGGGCAGCCTCTCAGCAAAACAAGCTACACAAGCCGGGCTTTACCTCAGTTACACCCACACCCCTCAGCCCTGATCGTTTCTGCTTTCAGTAGCGCAGAGATAGTTGCACTTCAATGACAAATACACGGTTACTGCAAAATGTCTGTAAAGAATTTGTTTTTCCCTTGCAGATTGAGGGTGTATGTGTGTGTGTATGCATAAATATTAACGCTGTTTTGTTTTTTTCTTCTTCTTCTTGCAGAAACCGTTGCAGCCAGATATGGGCCATAATTCACTGGCTAACTTCCAGATTGAGAAGAAGATTGGACGTGGCCAGTTCAGCGAGGTGTACCGAGCCAGATACCTGTTAGACAACACATCAGTGGCCCTGAAGAAAGTTCAGGTGAGACGCTGAGTAAATGTGTCACCTTTGAAACCAAGTGCACAACAAATAGACATTTATTAAAGCCAAATCTGTCACAACAACAAATACGCTTACACTTGTGGGTATTTTCGTGCTCAGCATTCACCTCAGACTACCGCATGCTGCTACTGTTTCCACACAAACACAGCTTGATCAAACTCCAGAAGGCCAAAGATAAATCGGACGAGTCTGTACGCTGAAAAATTAAAGAACATGTAATCGCTGTATCTGTCAACGGCTACACCCACACACTGAAACATACACCGATCAGCCACAACATTAAAACCACTGACAGGAAAAGTGAATAACATTGAGCATCTTGTGACAATTCAATGTTCTGCTGGGAAACGTTTGGACCTGGCATTCGTGTGGATGTTCCCAAGACTAGTACGACCCACCTAGACCAGACAAGACCAGACCACGTCCCTCCCACCCCATAGCAATGAAACTCCGTGATAGCAGCAGCCATCCCCAGCAGGTTGCAGCCAGACACAGGCACACACACAAAAACTCAAACAAAACATAAAGAATAGCACTGTACCTGTGGGATGATCCACAGAAGCCCCTCCCCTCAACCCATAGGACCCATAGCCCCCCCCCAACAACATCCTGTTGCCAGACACCACAGGACACCCTCAGAATGCCCATGTCCATTCTCTGATGAGCCACAACTGTTTTGGAGGCACAAGGGAGACCTACACAATATTAGACAGTCATAATGTTATGCTTGATCGGTGTTATTGTGAATAGTTTGCATGTGAAGATCAGTACAATATCATTATGACGGTGCAGTTCTCTTAGTGACGGTGCAGATACATACTCGAGGACATGCTGCTCAGATTGAGCTTGTACGTTCACACACACCACAGATGCACACACACACACACACACACACACACACACACACACACACACACACACCACAGATACACCTTACACAGGGTATACATGTGCGTGTAACTCAGATGTGAAACACCTGTAGTCACTCCGGTGCCACCCTCCAGATAACAGCAACCATGTTCTCTGTTTAGTGTTTTATTTTTTTCCTCCTGGTTCCTCTGTATCTCTCCATCTTACATTTTTTTGAATATGTCATAACACCCCTCTCTGTCCTCTCTCCCTCTCTCCCTCTCTCCCCCTCTCCCCTTTTGATCTCTTGATAGATATTCGACTTGATGGATGCCAAAGCTCGGCAAGATTGCATCAAAGAGATAGATCTCCTTAAGGTAAAGAACCAGGGAAGAGGGAGACGGCGCCATGCTCTGTGCTCTGTTCTCTTAAGGTGCCTCAGCTGAGACCTTCCACCACAGGAAAAACAATTGATCTGCACCAGACGGCCTGGATTTGTGTGTTGCGCGCATGTGTGTGTGTGCGTTTCCTTGGATGGTTACAAATGCAGAGGGGTGTTGGAGTATTTGAGCACACAAGTGAGAATGTCAATGAGTATTGCGTGTGTGAGCGTACATGTGTGTGTTGTCTCTGATTTTGTGTGTGTGTGTGTGTGTGTGTGTGAGCGTAGCAGCATTATTACATCCCTCCAGGCTCACATTGGCTCTTCTTTTTTTTCATTTAATGTTTTTATAATGTCTAGCGCCAACAACAGCAGCGTCTTTTATGTGTCTCCTCCCTTTTTTTTCATTCTTGCTTTACTCCTTTTCCCATGAAGTGGTTTCATTTATTAAACCACCTTAAACACATGTCAACTGCTGCGCTGCTCTCAAGTACTAATGAACAAACTAATGACAGCTCCAATATCTCCGCCTGTCTGAAAGATCCTAGATGTGTCCTGGAGTTCTTGTGTTTGTAGTTTGACTGAGACACGTGTGTGTGTGTGTGCGCGTGCGTGTGTGTGTGCACTCCAGGCAGTTTGTGCACATATGCACGCTCTCACACGTACACATTAGAGAGAACAAGAAAACAAAACCAATTAGTTAGCGCCACTCAGAACACTTCATTGGGGCTCCCGGGGCTTTTTTGGGGCCAATCAAAGGCAGCGATACTCTGATGTAGACGAGATCCTGCAGAGATCTGTAATCTGAGTAACAGATCATTGACTTGATGGCACGAGGCGGCGGGGGTTTGCCTGATCCGTGTTCGTGACCTCCAGTGAGGTCAGGGGTCAGGGCAGGGTTAACTGTCACTCTCCACCTGCCACTTACAGTATATTTCTCATTTCCTTTTTTTTCTTCCTCTTTCTTAATATATGATCATCTGCCTCCAACCCCTTTTAAGACTATTCCCTCTGCTTGCTCTTATCTCTTCTGCCTGTACATTTTTGGCCGTTTGCTATGTTTCTCCCTCCATGTCTCTTCTGTCTCCTCCCGGTGCCTCATTTCTCCTTCTATTCTTCCTGTAAGCTGATTGCTAGTGAACATGGAAGTTACGCCCGGCCCTGCACTGCCCAGCCAGCCTGATAATAAAGGAGCGAGTGTGTTGAGAGGGAGAGAGAGACGGAGAGAGACAGTCCTTCTGCCTTATCCCCCACTAGACAGGCCAACAGGAGACACAGCCAAATCAGAATAATGAGAGGCACACTGGCATGAACCGACTGGAATGACACACATATAGTCGCCCGTGATCTCTCGCTCCCTCCCTCCCTCACACACACACACACATGCACTCAGTCATGGCCTTTCAACAGGATGCCTATTTGTTTGTTTGTCTTTCTGTGTCTGCGTCTGCTCATTCATCTGTGTTTCCTTGCTCTGGCAGGATGATTTCAACTTGAGAGCCCCACTTCTTCTCACTTTGCCCTTTTGTCTAAAACCCTTTGCCGATGGGAAGAATGTTGCTTGCGGAAATAAATAACCTGATTTCTGCCAATCTGCTAATTTTTTATTTATTTATTTATTTATTTTTGCACATTCTTGAAATCCCACAGCTGCGTATTCCTTTTCGCTCGTGGTTACTATCAAGCCTCGGATTGTGTTTTCCCGACTAATGATCTGCCCTAATCAGCAGTGAAGAGCTGTAATGATGTCTGTTTGCTCCTCCTGTGTTTTGTGCGTCGTGCACTGTGTTTGTGTAAAGAAAAGAAAAATGTGCAGTATGTGCATGCATGTCTGGGTCCTGCATTTGATTGGATTAACCAGTGGTTTACTGACAAGACAGAGAACTGGCAGCAACCAGCTTCATTCAACCTGATACACATACTATAAATTCAGTTTTACTGTATCTTTACACCAGCTCTCTATGTGTGTGCCCTTTGCAAACTGAGTGCATGTGTATTTTCCCTTCGAGTAGATAAGAAATTCCTGTAAATTATTATTTTTTTTGCAGCACAAATCAACAATTTAGGCTCTGCAGCTGCTTTTGATTCATCTCCCATAGCTGATAATACCCTAGAATATATGTTTATATATTTATATATCTACCAGCTGCCTGCCTATTAGCACGTGAGTCCGTTTATAATTACACAATAGCTTAATTTACTAGCAGGCTTAATGCTGTGCCATCGGATTCCGTTAGTCAGTGTCTCGTTCTTCTTTGAAACACATCACCAGCTCAACAAATATATCACATCGAGTCTTGCATGATTAAGTAATTACACACGCTGGTGGGTCTCAGCCAGCATGTGTAATTACATAATCATGCAAGACTTTATGTGATACTTCCCAATGAATGGCTGTTGTATTGTGGTAGGGTGCCATCCATCATTTACATAAACATCTGCATGTGAGAATATCTCTTCATTTCTCTGTATCCTTCGCCCGAGGTTCAAGTTGTGGCAGAGTTGTTGCGGGTGAAGGAAGGAGGGAAGGGGAAGGAGGGGAAGGAGGGAGGGGGGGGGGCTTGTCATCACTCCTTGGCTGTGCTACAGTGTGGAGCTGTGCAGAACTGCCACTCTGAGCCAAAAATACATCTGGCAAGAAAGGACAAGGGAGGGAGAAGGAAAGATGGAGACATGAGGAAGGGAAAGGGAGAGGGGAGGAACGAGAAGGAGGCTTGTGAAAGGATGCAGAGACGGGAGTGGAGAGTGTAGTGTAGCGTAGTGTACTGTACTGTGCTCTCCTTTCCCCTCTTCTTGGCATCATCCAGAGCATGAACATTTCTTTAATCACAGCAGAGAAAGCAGAGCGGAGCCGAGCGGAGGACGCGTGTCACCCCGCTCCGTCTGCTCACATCACGGCTCCAGCTCTCCACATATCACCATCTCCCCCCCGTCCCTCTCTCTCTCCCTCTCTCTCTAACTCAACTTACCTTATCCCTCTCCTGTTCTTTTTCCTCCCTCACCTTTGTTCTCTTCTCCTCCCTCTTCACCTCGCCCTGTCTCCATCACTCCCTTTGCTTGTCTGTGTCACCGTGTCATTTGTTTCTTTCCCTTCATCACTCCTCCTCCTCTCTCCTCTCTCCCTCCTCCCGTTTCCCTTCTTGCTCTGGATGGATGGAAACTTTTTGTTTACTACGGGGAATGCTGTTCCTGCCTTATTGACCAGCCAACGGGAAGAATCTCAGCTAGAGATGAGCCTGGGCTGCTTGTTTTTCTGACTGCCAGCCATGTCAGGCTGTCAGGCGTGTGTGTGTGTGTGTGTGTGTGTGTGTGTGTGTCTCACACATGGGTTGTTGTCATCATAGACAGGGCTGTTGTGACATGTCCCCCAGCTTTGTCACACTTGAGGACAAAATCGTCTCATTAGGTCCACACATACCTAATATGGATTCCATGTATGGTTTCAAGTGTTTTGTTTTAATTGGTGGTGAAAGTAGAGTGAATTGCACATGACATAAACCTCTGTTATGAACAAGATTCTTTTTTTTTTTTTTTTTTTGTTATATGAATAGTATAATAAGTTTGCAGGGACCTGCTGAATGTGACCAAGGAAACTCTTAATGTGACGAGTGTCACCAACATGTCTTCTGTTCGCTCTGTGTGCTCTCTCACTGACATGTCTCTTCTTCTTTTCTTTTTCTTTTTTTGTCTCCGACAGCAATTGAACCACCCCAATGTTATAAAGTACCATGCCTCTTTTATTGAGGACAATGAGCTGAACATAGTGCTGGAGCTAGCAGACGCTGGGGACCTCTCTCGTATGATCAAGGTAAAGAACTCACCGCAAATCTGCACTTCTAGCTCACACTGTTCCCAGACAGCAGAAAGAGCAGCTGATCTGCGGTCATACAGTTTGCTGAACACTCGTCCCAGGATCCTTTAAGGATATACACTCAAAAGAGGAAACACACGTTGTCTTGGTTCATCTGATAAACCAAATACCAACACGAAGAGTCATCTTCATTTAAAGACTCAATCACCGTATACAGTTTAGCCTCTGGGATGGATAACGGTTTATCCAAATTAAATACTTACAATGCATATAATATCCTATCTGGTTTTAATTCAAACAAACGCCTTGAGGGATAATCTGACAAAAATCCAACATCATATCATGCATTTGTTGTCGACAGGATTTGCAAGCGTAGAGTCAACAAACTGCTGACTAGGTCTTTTATAGCTGAAGGAATGATGGCAGGAGGTCTGCGGTTTGTAGTTTTTACAAGATTTTGACTACCTGGACATTGAGTCAGTCTGAATCAAGCATTCCACACTAAACCCAAAAAACCATCAAATATACGGCCTCCCGCAACCTCCTTTCATCTCCGTAGTATGTGTTGACATCTGCCAAGACCGTGAACGGGACATAGTTAAAAATCAAGCGGTGATTAATGGTCGTAAATCTCCAGCATGTGCTGCGTGTAGGGGGTAAGTGTACAGTATGTGAACAGACACTGAGCGTAGGTTATGTGGATTTCATCTTGAATTTTCTTCAAACCTTTTACACGTCAGATCATGAGGTGAAGCAAATGTGATGAAAGTCGTCCTTTGTGGTGATGTTTTTATGACAGAGTTTTTATTTTGTTGGCCTTGTTGTTCAAAAACTTTGCCCAGATTTTTATCCTAAGCAGGCCTCCCATTGGTTGTCTGATTAAATCAAATTTATTGTGGTACTATACTGATCAGCCACAACATTAGAACCACTGACAGGAGAAGTGAATAACATTGACCATCTTGTGACAATTTAATGATCTGCTGGGAAACTTTTGGACCTTTTATTCACGTGGATGTAGCACCCACCTAGACCAGACCAGGCACCCCCACCCCATAGCAATGACACTGTAGCCATCCCCAGCAGGATGCAGCCTGACACAGACACACACACAAAAACGCTTTAGGAACAACTAAAAAAAAAAATGAAAAGGTGTTGACCTGGCCTCCAAATTCTCTAGATCCCAAACTGATCAAGTATCTGTGGGATGATCCACAGAGGCCCCTCCCCTCAAAGGCCCCCCCACTAACAACATTCTGTTACCAGACACCACAGGACACCCTCAGAAGGCCCATGTCCATTCTCTGATGAGTCACAACTGTTTTGGAGGCACAAGGGAGACCTACACAATATTAGGAATGTGGTCATAATGTTATGCCTGACCAGTGTAACTGTATACATAATGTGTTGCTTTGAGACACATGAGTCAGGCTGGCTATATATTGAACCTCTATCTGTTTTCCAGTGCAGGAATTTTGTTGAGAAGGGAGCAGGAGACAGAACAAGGTTGTTCAAAAATGGTAGCGATTATATCCCAGGCTCATCCTGTTTTGTTTTTTTTCTTCGACCAAACCCCCAGTAGTTATAAAAACCTGCCAGTATAGCAAATTAGTGGTGTGCATGTAAAAATCCTGGTCTTCTCCCATGCATAAATGATGCTGCAGCGTTGTATCAGCACAGCTCGACAAGCTGTTTGCAGTCATACTCAGCAGCTCCACATCCGCACAGTTCAACACAGCAAATTAGGAGAGGCGAGGATTAGTGGTACAAGAGAGTGAACATGGCAGGCTCGGCGCACACGTACACACGCTGATATATATCCAGTGCACACACACACATACACAGTTTATACATACATATGGTGCACACGCAACCAGAGAATCGCACACAAAGGGAGATTCAGGGATGCGTTTTTCTAAAGGTGGAACATGGCAGCCTGAAGAGGTAGGATAACAAACCACGGAGCCTCACTGCTATCTTAGCTAAGCTACCAAGGATCCTGGGAGCTGTGTCATATCCTTATGGTTGCTGACAACGCACGCACGCACACATATGCACCTCTTCTCTGCACAATTATTCCTGCAGACTCTTCTAAATGATTTGTTTTTCCAGTGTAACCGTGGCAGTCCAGAGGTGCTTGCCAGGGCTCAGTCCCTCTTCCTCATCAGGTCATAATGTGAAGTAAACACATTCGTACAGTGTGCCATATGTAAAACAGAACCCCCACCACCACCCCCTCCCCTCCTGATGCATGAATTTAACATTTTTTATTCTTTTTGATATCTCGTCCTCCACGCTGCTCTCTCCTCCTTTCTCTTTCTCTCCTTCACGTCTCTGTTACTCTCTCTCTCTGACCATCGCTGAATTCAAATGAAATCAAATGGTCCTTGATTTGCATGCACTTACAGAATATTGCATGTGCAGTGTTTGCTGTTAAAGCGACGGAGAAGAGGGGTGGTGTTGGTGGGCGTCTATGTGCTCCCCCATTGACATCAAACAGTCCTCTGATATGGAAATGGGAGGGCAAGGGAAGAATGGCTCCTCACTGAGGCTTTGTTTGGATGTAGGCCAAGGTCTATCCCTCCCTCCCTCCCTCTCTCTCTCCATCCATCCCTCCATCTATCTGATTCCTCCTCTTCTTCACACCTTCCTTCATTTTCTGTATCTCTTACCTACATTACCTGCTTCACTGGCTGCCATTGTTGCGCTATTTGCCGTCTCATCGTTCTCTGTCTCTTTTATGTTTTCTCAGTCTGTCTCTCCCTCCTTGTTCTCCCCCCATATTGTTCAGGGACCAGTAATTTTTAATCGTCCCATCCTTTCTCTTTCTTGACCCCTGACCTCACTGGAGATGACATTCTAGTTCTATAGTAGAAAAAGCGTCTCCTCACAAGGAACACAATAAAGTTCTCTGGTAGTAAATACTAAATTGTCGAAGCTAGTAAAGTTGTTGTCATGTGTGAACTATTAAAAGTCTCTGTTTAGCTTTGTAGTTATATGTGAAGTTGTAATTTATAGTGTTTCTTTGCCAATATTTGGAACAAAGTCACGACCGCTGTTTAGACAGTTTAGATTTCCTGTCATCGTTCTGCTCATTATTTGTTAGAACGTGGTCGACGAGGAGTGAATTCTGTAACCGATTCATCCATACTAGCAAGTGTATATATACACACTATATGTGCATATGATCAGCCACAACATTAAAACCACTGACACGCAAAGTAAATGACATTGATCATCTTGTGACAGTTCACTGTTCTAGTGGGAAACATTTGGACCTGGCATTCAATCATGTGGATGTTACTTAGACATGTAGCACCCACCTAGACCAGACCAGACACCTCTACCACCCCGTAGCAGTGACACTCCTTGATGGCAGCAGCCATCCCCAGCAGGATGCAGCCTGACACAGGCACACACACAAAAACGCTTTAGGAACAACTAAAAAAAAACATGAAGAACAGCACAAGGTGTTGACCTGGCCTCCAAATTTACTAGATCCCAAACTGATCAAGTATCTGTGGGATGGTCCACAGAGGCCCCTCCCCTCAAAGGCCCCCCTCCCACTAACAACATTGTGTTGCCAGACACCACAGGACACCCTCAGAAGGACCATGTCCATTCTCTGATGAGTCACAACTGTTTTGGAGGCACAAGGGAGACCTACACAATATTAGGAAGGTGGTCATAATGTTATGCCTGATCAGTGTATGGTGAGAAATAAATACCTTTAATACTTCACGAGACTGTCAGGGATGTTCCCTCGCCTGATTAAAATCATAATTTCATTGAGTTCATCAGATTTATAATAAGAATAAGAATAAGAAAAGCTTCTGTCGACTCAACGCAACATCTTCAGTTTGAATTCAAAGAATTCTTGTTCCATTCGTAGCTAAAGTGGTTTCCCCCACTCTTCAGTGCTGACAAACCAATCATTGCTGGTTGATATAATCCGATATGGACGCACCAGCGTGTGTACGTTGCTGTCGACACTCCAGAACAATTTACTGGACTCTTGATTACCTTAATCTGCAGTGTGGAAACTCTTTTTGGTAAGGGCTTGAGTGTAACGGACATTTATACGTAAAAATGCCACACCATAGCTTTTTCTGGTTAAGAGACTCAGCTACATGCTTAAATTGTAATTGTCATGTGCAAGGCTCTAAACCCAAGCTGGCTAAAGTCCAGACTTTTCTTCCCTGCGAACGCAGCCACAAGGACAACCCCATAAAATCCTGATGGTAGCCATACTTCTTACAGCTTCTTAGTCTGCACTGCTGTTTGAGGGAGGAGTTCCCATCATCAGTCGTTGATTTTATTCATTGTGGATCAATAAGCCGTTATGTCGAACATGAAGCTCTGTCATCGCTGTGGCTTTTCTGGAGGGCGGCCGTGGTCCTGATGGTCGAGAACAACTTGCTCTGCTTTTCAAAATAAAAAAATAAAATAAACTTAAAAAAAAAAAAACGACTGGGACCACTGTGCCACTGAAAGCAGTACCTAACAAAAGTGATGTGTGCCAGATGGGAGAGTTTTGGAAGGTACCACAAATTTCTTCTCTCTGTTCCCGAGAATGCATGTGCTTTCCATTGTAGGCCATAGGGAAAATGAGACAGAGCTCGGTTTAGGCGAGGGACAGACCCAGAGAGCGGTCTGGGTTGCATTAGGAGTGGAGTCACTAAGAGCGGGGAAGGATACTGTATAAACACACGTGTACATGAACACTTTCTTACCATTTTTAAACTGTACTCTGCTGCAAAAATGTGACTTTTCGCCCATTTCATTTTAAAATATTAGCTTGTCCCTTGTAAAGTGGAGTCTCTGATTATCTGCGTCTGTGTGCTTGCTTTTACTTTGCAGCACTTTAAGAAGCAGAGGAGGCTAATCCCAGAGAGGACGGTGTGGAAATACTTTGTCCAGCTCTGCAGCGCGCTTGAACATATGCACTCCCGGAGAGTCATGCACAGAGGTAGCGTCGATGCACACACACGTACACCCACACATGTACTAATACGAAGTACTAAAAATAAAAGTCTGCGAAGTCTCCTGATCACAGCTAGTGTTTATAAATTGTTTCACCCTTAATGTTTTAGGGTACTAATAGAACGAGGTGTGCTAATATTCTGAGATGTGAAAGGGGGTATTTAATCGTAGCTGCAAACTGTTAACCAAAAAATTAGAAGAACTAAACTGAACCGATGTTTGGAAGGTTGTAAATTTACCTCGAGTTGCCGAGTTGCCTTTCTCCTTGATTTAGAGTAAGTCCCCTCACTCGGTCGAGTCTGTAAAATAACATAAAATAGCGCGAGTGAATTTTCTTTGGTGTGAATGCCCTTGTTTCATATGACAGGAGGCTTAAGTGTAGGTGTCACGCAATACATAGACCAGAGAACGCAGTGTTTATGGGCGCACATGCTTTCAATAGGCCCCAGTCAAACCCAAGCCCTGGATTCATGTACGTGGGTTGCTGCTGCTGCTGCTGCTGCTTCTGCACACATGAAGACACACTCTCAGCTACAGGTGATGCACTTCCGTTTGGACTGACTTTGATTAGGGCTCGGGGACACTAATGAACCTTGAGCTCTGAGCTTTAACGACCACTTAGCAGAGACCTCCTATTCAAAAGCCACTCACGATTATACGGGAGCAGTAAATTTCAAAGGCTGTTGCGGGTCACATTAGCATTACTAGAGAAAACGGCTCGCTAACGCCCACGTCAATGGAAATTATTTTTAATTTTATGCCTGTAATCCAGGTGTGTTTATGAGTGTACGTTAAAAAGCAAAACTTTAGGAAATTCTAACTTAGATGTTTGTGTGCACCCTCTTTTCTTTTCAGATATCAAACCAGCCAATGTATTCATCACAGCGACTGGAGTAGTCAAACTAGGAGACTTAGGGCTGGGACGGTTCTTCAGCTCCAAAACAACTGCTGCTCACTCACTAGGTAACTTACCACAGTCGACATGTCTACACACACACACACACACACACACACACACACACACACACACACACACACACACACACACACACACACACACACACACACACACACACCCCTTCCTCCAGTAATCTCTGTGTTGGATGTGTTTCATTAGGCATGGTGAGCCCAGAGCCATGTGTCACATAGTCATTCTGCCCAGCTAGTGCTTTGCCCAGCCCCTTCACAGGCCACTTAGCCGCTTCCTGTTGCCTCGACCTTTAACCCCGGCGCAGATGAAGACCGAGACTCGCGATACACGGCTCCGAGTGTGACCGCGTGCTGTAAAACCGGCCCGGGCCAGCTTCACAATCGCCGTTATTGTTCGTGTTGACGGGTGTGTTTGTCGCTCGCGGGGAGAAAAATTCATATAACACAGGATTATTGTTCAAAGTGAGAGATGTTGCTCAAAACCTGCCCATGTGGCTCCGTTTAAGACCTAAAAGCATGAAATGAAACAAAATGATACCACATGTTTAATGGCTTTATCTTTAACGCACGTGAATTTTAATTGTTCATTTTTGGGACATTTCAGTAGATGCTCATTTTGAGACGTGTATATGTAGACAGGTGTACCAATTAAATCCTGTAGCTTACCTGGCTTTACAGGATGCATGCGGTTTAATGCAAATATACACACTCATATAATATTGCACTTCAAGTAAGTGTGCCCTAGTCTTTTAAACACAAACCTACGTCCTAACGATTTGTCACCAGCCTCTTCCCACAAACCCTCATCGCACTTCCTCACTGCTGCAGTTTCGTGTACGTTGTTAAGTCAAGAAACCATCAGTTCGTGATAACTGAAAGTTAGACAGTGGTTACGGCCTAAACCACACAGACTAAGCTGCCCTTAACAGCCGAGTCCCTGGTTTAACTTTCAGCCTGACAGACTTTTGCTGCTTTTAGCTGTACTTCTTTCATTCGTAAAAGGAACTGAAGTTTAGATATTAATCACACACACAAAAAAAGAAATAATGAGATATGACAATAAGTTACTGGTCAGGTTAATTCTAATGTTCTCTAATCACTGACTACTTTTTAATGCAGTAAAAAAAACATATTTGACTGCCTGAGGTTAAAACAAAACTATGCAAATCATCAATGGTGATAATCACTGTATGAAAAGGAGATAAATTATCTGATATCTAATGTATTTATTCCAACAGTGCACACAAAGAAGCAAACAGTAGCTGCTCAGTGCATGATAAAAAATTAATCATTAATCTTGATCTGGTGTTTTTTTTATAGCGCTGCACACAGAACTGCACACATTATATTTACTTTCTATTTTGTGCAGATTCTGATCATTTAAAACTTTCCCTTTACAGGACTTTAGTGTCTGGATTATTAAAGCATTGTCCAGTGTCTAATATATAACAATATAGTGCAGATGTATGAAGGCGCTATCCAACGTGCCCCTGGAACTTTCTGATGCTCCACAGATTGGGAAAACGCCGCAAAAAAACCCCGAACTCCATGGACAAATATAAGCACCGCCATTCACACTGTCTCACTTCCCTATGTCAAACTGTTATTACCACAAACAGTGTGCTATTCTCAGCCCCCGTGCAGCAGCAGCCCAGCCTTTGAGAAAGTGTGAATCACATGATCAACTCAACAGAAGCCCCATCAGCTAAGCATCCTGCGGTGCCAGCAGAGCCGGGCGGGAGCGTCTGTGATTGCTCATTAAACGCTGAGTCCACAGCACCCTCTTTAGGCTGGAAGAGGACAGGCAGCCCCACGTACATAGGGGTCATCCTGAATACTCTCATCGTTAATCTGAATCAGATGAGATAGTGCCTCAGTATATTTATACAAATAACTAATATTTCTTCTAATGCACAGTTATTACGATCATTTACACGACTGAACAGAAGTTAAAACATTCAAGATAACACCCTGAGCAGTTTTATTTATCACTTAACACCATACTAAAGGCAGTCTAAAACATTTTCCTCCTTATTTAAATAATCCGTGGATGATCTTGTACTGTAGAAGAATATGAAGTCTGTAGGTCACCACGACCCGTCCACACGAGGGACTAAGAGTGCGTCATGCTTTCCCTCCTCTCTCCCCGGCTTTCTCCTTGACATTTCTTGCTGTCTGTTTCACACAGCAAATCTCGCCGGTCTTTCTTTGTCACCTCTCCTTCTCTCCCGCTGCCGTTTCTGTACCTCTCGCTTGTCCTCGCCTCCCCCTCCCCTTTGTCCCTCCCTACGGTGCTTTGACTTTTAGTCGGCGGACGACGGAGGGAGAAGGCGCGAGAAATACTGGAACCGATGACAGCGAATAGTGAGCGAGGGAAGTGAGGACGAGAGGAGAAAGCAATATGTCAGGAAAAAGGAAAGGAGAAGCGGAAGAACGGGTGACAAAGAAAGACAAAAAGAAAGGTAGAATGTCTCAGGTGTGAGAGAAGAGTGTGACAGGAGAAAAAAGAGAAAGAAAAAAGTTAGAATGAGAGGATTAAGAGGAAATAATATAAAGATGTGATAAAAAAGGAGGAGAAAAAGGAAAGTAAGAGTGAGAGAGAGGGATAGAAAGAAGAGCTGTGAGGAATAGCTGTGTGTGTGTGTGTGTGTTGCTGTGTGTGTGCGCATGTGTGCATGCAATCGCGTGGGTATGTAATGAGCCCAGCCACCCAGCTGAACAGTAGAGCAGGGTGGTGGAGCTGAGATGGAGGTCCAGGCATACAGCCTGTCAGCTCCCAGGCTTTCAACTCAGCGGCTCAGCAGTCTGCAGACCCCCCCAACCCCACCCCACCCCACCCCACCCCACCCCCCATCCCCTATACACACACACACACACACACACAGAGAAGAATGCACACACTTTTTCTCTCTAACACACTTTTGTGCGCACATAGTCTTTTTGTCTCACATACAGATGTATCTGTGCACAGAGATGCACATTCACATAAATTTGCAGCGTACATGCACACACACACACACACACACACACACACACACACCCACACATACACACTGTGTGACACATATACATCTACAGTGCCAGACATGAGATTGACAAAAAATAAAAAAAAAGACACCCACGTCACAATTTGAGCATTTCAGTGCTGAGGATGGGTGTGCAGGTTTAAGGCGAGAGAAGAAGAAGAAAAAAATGGTAGTAACAGGGAAGCTGATGCAACCATTAGAGACATGAATGATTTACTACTTATTACTGCCAATTGGCGACAATATGTAAAATAATATACCTGCAATTAACACCTGTAATGAGAGCGGTGTTAACGATGAGTACTGAGGGAAAAGGAAAATAGAGGAGGAGGGTATGGAATTAGAAAGACTTCGGATTGGCTGGCTGTAATTTAAACATTTATATGAAGACTTGGTTGTCTTATGAAGGCAAGCAAAGCACATCATGAACAGAGAGGTAGGCAGAGAGACGGATCAAAGGTGACGGGCTCAGTAGAACATATAGATAAAAAGAAAAACATAATAGGAACGTCTCATGACTTCATGTTCTATCCGGCCTTTTGCTGCTGCCTGGAGCTGCACGTTTAAAACTTGTTAAAACAGGCTGGAGAAGAGGTTTCCAGACTCCTGCTCCGGGTCTGAATGAGCTCTTCAGTCATAGCCTCTGAGACTTCAGCAGAATCTCGCTTGCTGTTCGAAATGCAGACATGTAAAACTGCTAATAGAGCGCAGATTAGAGAGGGCTTACACCATTAATGGAAACTCCCTCTGAAATATTTAGTATTTAAATGGTCCCGTAAAAGCTTTAGGTTTTTAAGAGTTGCTGCGCCTGTGCCATCGAGTCAATAAATGTATTTAAAAACCACACAAGTTCTGGGTTCGTTTTATGGTACATTCAGCGGGGATTAAGAAGTGGTGGCTTCTTTATAGTCGATGGCATCTCACCTCCTATGCAACAACGCTTATCCTGTTATGCCGAGAATACAGTGTTGTCATTGCTATTCACAATAATGGAAATCAATCCCAACATGACTTTCAATTTATTTGCATGAATAAGTAATGTGCCCTTAATTCAGCATGCTGAAGGAGCCTGAGCCCGGCGCTGCTGCTGCTGCTGCTGCCTCTTTTTCTTTTCTTTTTTTTTTATGCAACTATTAGCATAAGAGAGGCTGATTCTTTTTAATCAACTAATAATGAATGTTAGGGGAGCCTGTTCAGACCGCACCACGAGACCTCACAGCTCACACATAAACCACAATACCAACCTGATGACCAATTAAAACAGCAATCCCCAGTTCCCCGTTTGTTCTTCCACTTGCGCTCTCTTGCTCCGTCTCTTGCCTGCGCAGATGCCGATTATTTTCGGAATGACAGGTAACACTTCATTATTCAAAATCGCACATTTAAGATAAAAGCATGTTTTCTCAACCCAATTAGATCAGCACCAAAATTAAAAGTGCTAGCTTTCATTTCGGTTTCCGTAGACTTCAAATGTAATGGCCCCCTCCCCCCCATCCTGTAATAATTTTATTAATTGCAATTACGTTAGTTGCTTTTCTTCAGACCTGTTAATGTGCAGAATAGCTCTGGAGGGTTTGTGTGTATGTGTGTGCACATGTGAGTCGTTTCTTTCCGTTTTTGTGCAGCCTGACTTTTCTCCTGAGTTCTTTCCACTTGAGAGCTGTTCCCCCAGCCCGCTGCAGTTGTTTGTGCTTATAGTAAACTACCAGTTACTGTCTATAAAAACTCTTCCCCCTAGCTCTATCTACCAATTCCCCAATGCACATTTTTTTTTATATATGCTAGAGGGCAAGAGTGTTGGGTTTGGAATTTCTTTTAGATCATTGAATTTACATTTATTCACATGGCAGGTCGCTTTTGTCCAAAGTAACATACAAATAAGGTAAAAAACATGTTTTTAAACTGAATTTATTTCCAGTCTCACAAGTACACATTTAACTAATTATACCACAAAATAATATTTAAAAAATGTGCACACCATCAACACCAGATGAAGGAGGCGAAGTGAGCAATGGCATGTCTGACTGGGCTTAAAACCTGGGAACTCTGGCTTAGAGGGAACAGCATTTAAACTGCGTAGATGATTCTATTAATAATCAGTATTGAACCTTAGAAGGACGCAAGACGATGCTGATCATTTAGAGATTCCCATCACATTTGCTCAAGCTGTTGTACAACAAGTACAGTCGCAGAGCTTCTCAGCACACATTAGAGCGCCGTTGAAATTTCCATCCTGTAACCATATGTGAATAATGGAAAACCTCTGCTGGATGTGCTTGATAGACTTTTACATGGGAAATCACAATAAACAGAAAGCAGATGAGAAAAAAAAAGAAAAAGCAGTCAGTCAAACTGGGCTAAGAAAACAGCAAATTTCCAAAGCTTCCTGCGGTGTGTTGTGGATATGATGTCGAGCTGTTGTTCCTCTTTACATCCAGTTGGGCGATGGTCTGATTTTCTGGAGCTCTGCCATTCGCCGTGGCAGTTTGGGATTCTTGAGTTTCAAAAACCAGAACCAGAAACGGGGCAGCTTTTGAGGCTCCACCGCTGCTCCCTGGGCGTATTGTCCGACTACTGTTTCAGATCATTACTGAGCCCCAGTAATCAAAACTGATTTATGTATATTTTCTGTGAGCGGGTATGAGTGTTCTGTAAGTACAGTATTCATGCAACTTTATTGTGCAACTGCATGCACAGTCTGGTTGTGTATGACGACATATAACCTTAATAAATTTCATCTTATAGCTTCTTAAAGCTTATTTAGAATAAACAGAGGTAGTGTGTATTAAAGTCGATGCTTTTATGGCGCTCCTGCAGATATGTGACAAATATTCCAACCTCTCGTTGTGTCACAGATTTGAATCTACACCTCCATTGTTCACCTGTAGTGCATTAGTTGTGTCAGTTATTTGGAATTTTGGAGAAGCGTGGGTTTGCAATGCAAAAAATAAATAAATATATTAACCTTCATTCTGCCTTTGTCCTGTTTTCCTTTCCTACCTCTTTCTCTTTCTGTCCATTTCTCATCCTCCCCCTCCTCTCCCACTCCCACTCCCCTCCCCTCCGTTCCCTCCCCTCTGCGTTCCAGTGGGTACTCCTTACTACATGTCACCGGAGAGGATACATGAAAACGGCTACAACTTCAAATCTGACATCTGGTCGCTAGGATGCCTGCTGTACGAGGTAAACTATGGGAATATGTGCACACACTGTCACCTCGCAGTCGAAAGCAGGAGTGACATGAGAACACATCGGCTCAGACACACATATAAACAAACAAACCATTCTCAATCCGGCATATAAAGAGTACTGCAAAGTATATATACAAATACATTTAGGACCCCTACTTTTCCATATGGTTATACTATATTTACATTCAGGAAAAAAAACACATTATGGTAATAAATATCTCTGCATTGCTTGCTCTTCCCTTCCCTTCCCTGTGGCCTTGTCTGAGCCGAGGTCTTTAAGACTCTTTGAGTTAAACTTCTTTAGCCTGGGAACCTGCTAAACATTGAAGAGCTGGCGAGTGAAAGGACCTGACATGGCCATGTGCTTTAGATAAGTCTGCCCAGTGACACTGACTAGTTTGATTAGTCTGGAGCAAAACACCACAGGGCTCTGCTGCAGACCACACTGAGTGGAGACAAGCCGGGGAGGAGCAAACACAGCAGAGGCAACAAAGAGGGAAGAGTGAGGAAGAGCAGAAGCATGATGGACGTGGATGACAGCAGTCAGTCCGACGTTGCACCTTGACAACTTTCACGTGCACCGAATGCACACAAACAGGCACAGATTTCTGAAACTTACTGTTGGCTAAAGGAAACACCCACATTTTCCTTCCTGGGTCTCTGCAAACTCCCCAGAGTTGCTGATCATTTGGGCTGCGTTTCAACGCACCAGTGACTACACCTTCTCTGCAGCGCCTCAGGCATAGAGGTGGAGAACGCGCAAGGAAGAAGTTGGCGCTCAGCTTGCAGGTCATGGTTGCTCAGAGACCGCAGTCCTTCATGCTAATTAATTCCCCCACAGTGCACTGCGGCAGTGAGTGGCTGTGGTTGGCTGAAAGCAGAGGGTGCTGTAGGTCACATTCAGTTTTATTTATTTATTTTTTATACTTTTTATATGCGTGCATGTGCGTCGACATGGAAGATGTTACTTCTGCTGTTAATAAAACACAGATTGGTGGCGTACATTAGTCTTGACATAGTTTCCGCAAGTATCATGATTATCATAATTAAAGCAACCCTGAATAGTTTTGTTGAATTAAGGCCATTCAGTGTAGTTAATTTAGTTGCAATGAAATTGGTTTTGCTTTCACTGAATCTGGTTTAATCTTAAGTTTATGGCCTGACATGTGGACGCAATTTCTTCAATAGGATTTGTTTGATCGTAGTTGAAGATTGTTTTCGCCCAACGACACAAAAGTTAATAATTAACAGTTAATAACACTTGATCATTTAAATTTTACATCGTCACTTTTATGTCAACTTTTGTTGCCCCATCCAAACCCTTGCATGCTTGTTGAGTTATGTTTTTCTGATGAATTTAAAGGTGGTGTTGCTTTCGCTGAATCTGTTTTAAGACGTTGTAGCTAATAGCCTGACATGTGGACGCCACTGAAGATTGTCTTCATCGTAACTTCACTCTTTAAGGCTCATTTAAAGTACAAAGACACCGTAACCTATGTACTTGGCCAACACCGGTGCGAATCATTTATACTTAAAACACCACCCAAACACTAGTCGGTGCTGTGTCTTTATTATTCTGTCTCTTTATATATAAAAAAAAAGGTCCCTAATGAAAAAGTCTTTTTGCGGGATTGAAATAAATATTAGTATGTGTAGTATAGTAGAGTATTTTCTACCACAGAAATTGTCATGACACTTTCGGGTCTTAAATTATATTTGTTGTGGTCGCATTAAATTTGACTATTAAAATGGTGCAAGAGCCCTGACTGAAGACGAGTCATACAAACGTTTGTATCTCCGAACATCCTGAGTTGACCTTTCTGCGATGTGTTCCATTTTTACTGATCCAAAACAGTCAATTCAAAAATTGCGGAGATTGAGAAGCGGTTGGAAATAGTAAAGCGGAAACGCGCTACTACCAAGCGGACCAATCACAGCTCTTGCGGTCTACGTCGCCAGGGCACGTAGTTGCATTTCTGGGGAGGTGCACGTCAGGCTACAGTGCCAGGGTCAGCATAGGGCTGTCGTCGTAGCTATGCTGTCAAATTGACGCAGAAGCCTTTAAACGCCTATTACTCTGTTCATTCTGAAATTCCACAGAATTCAGAATGAACTTGAGCACTGACTTTTTTGTTTCTTTAGCCTGATTGAAACTTAAGCAAACTACTTGTTTGCTTGCAGAAATACCATTTGCATGGGGCAGGATGAATTTAATCATTCTACCAAGAAAGAAACAATTGGGCATTTTGTTCCGATTGGGTTATTATTCTACAGTTTCAGTCAAGGCCAAATGTTCCTTTAATATAGGAGATGTGGATGGATGTCACACCCTGGACTGCTGAAGAAGTAAGATGGAGATAAGACAGAAGTAGAAGCAAGGAAAGAGCAAGAGAGCACAAGAGAAGGAAGAAAAAAATAAATGAGATTTATTGCTCCCTGAGGAGGTCAGATGGCGAGGAATAAACACGCAGGGTGAAAAAGTTTAGGATGCATATAGGAACAAAATATGAAGCTGGAGAAGAGCATGGGCATAGGCTGCATAAGTCATAAGAGAGACTGTGAAGAAGCAGGAGATAGAAGGCTAGAGAGAGTCGGAGCAGAGGGGAAGAAGTGGACGGGGAAAATAACAAATAGTAAGAACAGGGTTATGGATTGCTGGAGTGAAGAGAGAGATAGGTGGTGTTCATTCAGAGAGAAAACTGCTATGTACAAGAGCAGAGACAGAACTCCAGCCATCAGGTCAAGGTGAGCCATGCAAGGAGCCTGTGGAGATAAAGATTTTACAACCTTATTGTTACCAGAGCAGCGCTCACCACGCCATGCATATTCTCTTTGAAGAGCAGCCTCTGCTTCCACTGTTCTTGGTAAGAGGGCTCCACAGTGCATTCAGTGTCAGGAAACTTGCCTCTTTCTCTCCAAAACTCTCTCCACCATTCCTCTTTGCTCTGTTCTCCTGCCTTCTGCTATGTTCCCCTCCGTATGCCTTCCTTTTCCTCACTTAACCTTCAGGCATAAGGAATTCACACAGAAATCCGCGCCTGATCCCTTTGGTATTCATTGATTTCACTCTGAACATACAGTGGGCTGAGGATCGTGCTGTTTTTTTTTTCTTTTGTGTGTGTGCGTGTGTGTGCGCACGTCCACGAATGTGTGGGTTTGTATCCCAGGGAGTTTGGTTCCTTATGTGTGAAACGACTCCATTTGAGAGAGCCTGCATTTTTCATTCTCGTGCCCGGGGGTTGAGAGCGGGTCCGAAGGGTATGTCCGTCAATACCTGGTCATTGTATCTGCGTCCATCTTCATCTCCCATTCTGTTTGATCCCTTTCTCCCCTTGTCTAACCTCATTACATCACATGACCCTGCCCTGTGCCCTTCACACAAACCTCTTTACGCCGGTAAACAATGATGCTTGCCCGCGTTGTCTCCCAGCGTGACCGGAAGGAAAGGAAAGGAAGAGGTTTGGTCGCATGCTAGTCGAGGAGAATGCAAGTCCGCTTGTAGTCAAAAACCACCTCGTGCTTGTATTAATAATTCCTGTAAAGATTTTACACATTTTACACACTCGCTGTAGGTCTCCCCGTCGTACTGTACAGCCGTGTTGCGGTTACCTTGTTTGATATAGAGGTCGGAGGAGGAGGAGGAGGAGGAGAATCTCTTGAAACGCTTTGCTGGAATGTGCCTCCTTCCTGTATGGAGCTCAGCCATCCATACCGCTGACTGCGCCCGTGTCTCATGCCTCCCGCCTCATTCCACGCCCTCCCCTCTTGTTTTGCAGTTGGTTTTATGAGGCCCCAAAATGCTGGGTTCTCAGCAGCTGGTGTTTGCATGTGATGAGCTGCCCCTGTGGCTAGCTCTCTGTATGCTATTGAGTGTGAGGCTCTTTGCAAACAAAAACTGGGTATCCTTCAACTTTCTTTTCATACTGTGTTTGTATTTTTAATGCATTAACATCCACTTTCCTCATAGCACTGTCAGTATCTTGCTGTGCCGAGTCCAACGAGCTACTTAACCCATCTGTGTACTGTAGTTCAGGCTTTTCCACCTCTGTATACACGTATTGATCCCCAATCCTACTTACGCTTGCTCTCCGTCTGTCCCACAGAAACATTTCTAACCATAATCTTGTTGGAGTTGATCTAAGATATTCTTCAAAAGTTTAGTTTAACATTGGATAAGAGGCTGAAGACCATTAACTTATTTCCCTGTTAAACATTAAGCTAATAACACACCATGAGACAAACAAAATTTTTTTCTTCACTGTACATTTGGACAGAGCCAGACTGATGTCTCTCCCCCCTTTTCCCCGTCTTTCCGTCTCTCAACAAGAAAGCGAAGACGTGCACATCCAAGAAATGTCTTAACTCATACTTTAAAATTCATAATTCAAACACCAACGCTCAGTTTAGCCGCGGTGAGACTGGGACACGAGAACTCACTCTTAATCAGTGTTCTTCAAAAGTTCAGCCCACTGGAACAATCTGCCGCTTTCAACTCAGCCCATTCATTCAGATTTTTTTTTTTCCCTTCCCTCTGCTTTCATCCGTCCTTCCTCCCTTTTTAGCATGTTGAAGTAGAGTAGTGATGACTCCACTGGGTGTAGGTTTATGTCTAATGACTGTCCCTGCATTGTGACTTATTGCCTTGATTAATATATCATCATAAAGCTGCTTGAAGGGGCCAAGGAGCACATAAAAAAGTCATGCTTCTCCTCAGTAGTTAGTGTTGAGATGGGAAAAGGGAAAGAAAGAAAGAAAGAAAGAAAGAGACAGAAAAACATGCACTAAACACATACTATATTCCTGCATCCGTGTTTTAACCTTTAAGTGGTTATTTTGATGGGATATTTGCTATAATTATATGTGTGTTTATAAATGAGTAAGCGAGAACTTGGGTCCCAGGCTGTAGAGGCTCCAGGGATGAAGGGGGTTGCAGGGAGAAGACGGGAAGCATCGCGCAGCTTCTTTTAATTGGCGTACGGGGAGAGGAGCTGAGGAGAGGGAGTGGGATCAATGTTAATTAAACTGGAAGGCCCTATCCAGACCTTTTACACGCACGGGGATGCTAGCTTTACATGCCTGGGCTGGGGAGAGCTCAACCTGGCCAAATGAAGAGAAACTGAGAAACAAAGGAGGGGCGCGTGTGTGTGTTTACTTGGATTATGTACATTTGTGAGGTCCAGTTTTAGGTCGTAGTAGTGAGAAAACATTGCTTTTTAAGCCATTCTGCCAGTGCTCGTTTTGGGGTAGACCTTCAGAGGCGTTGTTTTTAGGGATTAAGGTTAGAATTAGTTTTAGGTACCGGGGTGAGGGGTTAGCTGTTGTTATGTCAAGGGGGTCCAGGGAAGGTGTTATGTCAGTGCAGGTCCTCAGAAATATAGAGGTGCAAAGGGACGTGTGCGCTTGTATGTGTGTGTGAGGGTGTGCGCGTGTTCTGCCACCAACAGCTCACACCCCTTAGACAGACAGCAGGCATGCGTGTGCATTGTATGTCTCTTGAATATCAATGAACCATACACACACACACACCTTCCCTCTCTCTCACACACACACACCCACACACCAGGGCCTCAGAGGTCAGAGAGTGAGTCAATCATCTAAACCGTTGCGACGACACAGTCTGGAAAAAGGAGAGTAAGAGTGTGTGTGTGTGTATGGGGGTATGCATCTTTATGCTTGTGTGTGTGCGTGTGTGTGTACGCACTGTGAGAGCAGGGGGCCGGCAGCTGTCAAGGGCTAGGAGCAGCAGGCACTAATGAAGCAGATGAATAGTGCAAAAACTCCCAAATACAAACAGGACAGTTGACATTTTTCATCTGTCAAAAGGAGAAGATGCATGAAAATACGACGGGGTCTTGTTTAACCCTTTGCCTCCTGGTGTCTATCGCTGGCTGCTTTCCTTCTTTTTCTCTTTATGTCTGCTTCTGTCTCACTCTTGTTTTTTCTTTTTTTTTGCCCCCCTTTTCTCCATAAAGCGCTGTTTAACTCTTCAAAATGCACACTGCATCCTGTACAGTGCTAATAGGTGTGCATATATATATATATATATATATATATATATATATATATATATATAGAGAAAGAGAGAGAGAGACAAAAAAATATATTCTTGTTATAAAGCAATTAACAGTGTTTCCCCACTTGGTCCTTTTCCAACACACTGAAATTAAAATGAACTTTTATAGCAAGTAGTTGGCATCTTTATTTTTTCTTCTTTCCCTAAACATGGGCATGAACAGACTCATACCCTTGTGAAAGAAAGCCAGCTGAGCCGGAGTCCGTCTGGCACTGCCCTCTCTTTTTTTATTTATTTATTTTGCATTATTGAGCTCTCAGTGTGCTTATTGGAAAGTGGTTTGATTTTGAAACGAACGGTGCAAGACGTCCGCTGACCTCGATGGCAGATGACTCATACTAGAAATCTGAAGTTCTCTGGCGCTCACTGTGCATGTGATGTATTTATAGGCTGACACGAATGCCTGATTAGTTGGTGATGTACTCGCAGGAGGTTTGGTATTATTTGTGGTACCACATTTAATGTACATCATATTTGGCGTCCACATTGGAGGAATAACTTTTTAAGTTATTTCACCTCTCAGACTTCTTTATGTCGTCATTTTTATGTATTGCTTACAAAGTTGAGCATTGTTATGTTTCTCTTGGGCTCAGTGTTGGTGACCCGAACAAATGTGGGGAGAGTGTGTCGTTTGAGCAAAAACTTAACAATGTGACTTAGATTTGAACTTGGATAGACTTGATTGATCCACAAGGAAAATTGCTTGGTCACAATAGCTCAGTTCTAACACCAGAAATAAAAATATACGAATAAAAATGAAATTAAAATGTATTATTATTTAACTACTATTATTATTATTATTTAAAATGCATAATGTATAATGATTCGTTTTAAAAAATATAAAATAATTTTTTTCTACATTCCCAAAGAGTTGTGTATTATTTAGGAGCCCCGAAAAAAATTTAGCGTCCATACCCAAACTGCTTACTATAGCTTTTTTTCCTCTGTCTCTGGTGAGTATGCATTTTAAAGGATGCACTCCTGTTTTCAAGCTTTGCTACGCGCACATATGTTAATTTGTCATCATATTGATCACTGTACGAAATCTCAAGCCACAGATACGAGGCTTTGTTACAAACAGAAGTGTATCCTTGCTGACACACACAGGAATATGCATTTCCACAGGCATCTTATCACTGTCAGACGCCTGCTGCGTCAGCCTCAGTAGTAACGCTTTGAGCAGAGGGAGAGAGGTGTCCTCGGAGAGATGGATGGCGGGACATCCTTTGCTTAATGTTCTTGTGTGTTTTAGCGAGGCGCACTTTATTAATATGTCTGTTTGATTAAGAGGGCGGATGAATGTGTGATGGTAAATTACGTCCAGAGGAGAGATGGCCCGCTGGGATTCTGCTGCCGTCATCTCGACTTCACCACTGGAAGGAAGCTGAGACAGAGACTCTGTCAAAAATCTGCCCGATAGGAAACGAGAACTTTTCTGTCTGTGCGCCATCAGTGCTTGACACCTCTTTCATTGAAGGCTGCGGTGATGAAGTTGTGTACAAGTTGATGATGTGCTCGGCACTTTTTGGGCCGCGCCAGTGAGTTATGCTCGTAGCTCCTCGCACCAAAGTGAAGCGGTGAGCACTTGGCAGTAATTCTAGACTTTGCAAGGGAGCTGATAAAGACAGAGCCTTAACCGTGTACATTAATTCCCTGCAAAATTCTCTTCAGATCTTTTCCTCATTGCTCCTATTAACTGAGAAGTACTGTAACGTGCCTGATATTGGGAAGGTGGCACATTCACACCAACCCGCTGTATTCTGTATGGAAGGATTCCATTTGGATTCATATGTGGAGGCTTTATTCTCATGTTTCACACTACCAATTAGCAGGCTGTCAAACACATACTGTACCTACTCCAACAATAATGCAGAGACACCTGAAAAGTGGTTGAAATAATAATGTGTCAAATTTCATCTGCCCACTGCTAAACCTGTGATGTTTTTTTTTTTTTTCCTCCTGTATCTTGTCCTATTATAGCAATGAGTGCGTTTCATTCCAATTTGCCATCTTTGTTCTGCTATCAAGGCATCTGAAGTTTAGAAACATCCACCAAGATCACATTTGAACTGGAGATTCTTACTAATTAAACAAAACTAGACAGTCGTAGTCGGCCTGCAAACGCACGAAAGAGGAAATCTAAATCCTGCTTTCACTTGGGACTAGAGGACACGTCTTCCCTCCTAGTAGTCATTGAGATGTACAGCAACATCTCAAGGCTCTCTGACCTAAAATAAAAAAAAAAGGTGCAGGGCGTTGAACTGGAATATAAATCTCCTGTGCAACGTAGCATTTTGCATAAGACTCCCCAAGAATGCCTAATAAAAATCTCCTTTGATATGTTGCTTGTACCCTTGCTGCAACCCACCTTGCAGTGATATTCTTCTGTAAATAAACAAAAACCACATCTGCAAGCTCCAATATTTCCAAGCAGCTAATTGCCCCGCCTGTGTTCGTGGCAGCGGCCGAGCACTTAAGACTTGCAGTGTTTATTTCGAAAGCACAGAATCGCATTAAAAATATTTGAGCGTTCTTGTTGCACAAGTCCGCCGCGGGCCTCCCCTTGTAGGTGCGCCTTTTAAAACGATAAGAAGTGAGTCAGTCAGTGAGCCTGGCAAAAAATAGCATTCAAGTTTTCCTATTCTTAGAAAAGCAGGAAGGATTCTTCGCCGGTTCCCACTCGCCAGCAAAGGTCTCCTCATGCTTTCCGCTTTTCCTTCCCGTTCCCATTTGCCCTACCTCTGCTCCGCTTGCTTGCGTTTGTTTTCTACAGAGTACGGAGTTCTTGCTGCTCCAGCAAACTGAAAAATTCTCTGCTCCCGTACCTCGACACCTTTCTTCTCCTTCTTCTTCTTCTCCTTCTTCTTCTCTCGTGCTCCTCTTCCTTTTTCTCGGCTCTGTTTTTCCTCTCATTTTCCCCATGTAAGTTTTGGAAGCAGCATCCCAGAAAAGGCCAGCAGGCTGGAGAAAAAAAACACCCGAGCTAAGGGAAGCTTTCAGGGATTGGTTTTTGTATTGGTTCACTTGCATTTTATATCCATACTCCACCCAAAAAGACAGATTGTATTTATTTGTACACAAAACGTCAGATATTGAGTTGCTGTCTTTCTTTCCTATTTGTTTCTCACACCCAGTCTGTACTTTAATCAGTAACATCCATCTCAATGGCAGTAAACGGTGCACACTTCTTCTTCTACCATGCAGTACAGTGTCTTCTTTGTAGGACCTGCTGAGAGTTTTATTGGTTGTTTTTCCTGCTGTTTTAACATCACTCTCTGACACTCTTTGTTCATGTCTTTTTTCCCCCGTTTCTCTCCCCACGTCCCTCTCCTGTCTCTCGATACCTCTGTGCTACAGATGGCAGCCTTACAGAGTCCGTTCTATGGGGATAAGATGAACCTCTACTCCCTTTGTAAGAAGATAGAACAGTGTGACTACCCCCCACTTCCCTCAGATCACTATTCAGAGGAGGTAAGTACTAATAGTGGACTGACAGTAGTCTTGACTCCTGAACATCCAGTTAAAAAAAACAAAGGCTTGACTTTCTTTCTGCCAGTTGCCTGATTTTTACTCGTATAGACTATTAAACTCATTCGTATATGGTCGTGAAATCCCTACCATGTGCCTGAGCTGTAGTACAAGATGATATTACTCTGTGATCAAAAGACTGGCTACGATTCTGGCCGTCTGAAAATTAAACGCACATATCAAAAGCATCTGGCCGCGCTGGAGAGTGGGGTGAAACTAAATGGGCTAGCGTGTCGTGTTTCCCTAACTAAACGTTAAATCATCTGCTGTAATTCTGCGAAGCGCACGAATGTAACGTAGTCGGGCTGCGGTTAAAGATCGCCTTATTGCTGATTACTGGTGGCATGTGCGTGAATCTGCATGGCTTTGTGTTTGTGTGCTCTCTTTGTGTGGGTGGCATATTTTTCTGTTTGTTTTTTTTTGTTTCTCTTAAATGCATTTGCTCACACACGCAAAACCTTTTGACAGCGACTCGCAGGCATGCATGCAGATCCACTGCAGGTATTTGACCCATTTCACAATGACTCTATTCGTTATTACATTTACATGAAGTGTCCCTACACATTAACAGTGGAGATGTCCCCTCATATCATACCTGTGTTTATTTCATTTCATTTCATTTCAATTAAATTTTAAATATATAGGCTCAATAACAGTACAGATTTTCTCAAGACGCTTTACAAAACCCAGAGTCTGAGAACTCCAGAGCGAGCACAAAGGTGGCCAAAAAGAACCTTAAGCTCATGTGGAGGGACCCATCGGCTTGAGGCCGGCCGGGTAAAGACAGAAAAAGAAAGAGAAGAGGAAGGATAGGAGGAAAGAGATAAACATCCATCTGACTAAAACGTACATGTAGAATCTGATCGTGATACAAATACAAGATATAGCTGATGCATGTTACACAAGAGTGTGATAAGGGATCTAAATATCTTCAACATTTTCACGTTTCAGGGTTAAACAAATTACTTTAGGGAGCGAAAACTAACACTAGATTCTATCATTTGTTAATATATTCAGTAGTTTTTAATTTTGTGTTTTTTTTTTTTTTGGTTTTTTTTAACCTGTTCCAATGTCAACAATCATATCCAGTACAAAAAATATATTTAAAAAAATGAGAACAGCTCACCCTCACATCTGAAAGCCTAAAATCTGAGCATGTTTTCTGCTTTTAACAGTTATTCAAATAAATGTGTTTCAGCTCTAAATGGCGACTCACCTTCATACAACTCATTCTGTTGTGTTTTAAGAAACGTGTTTTTCCTGCTTGACTTGCGTAACCCATTACAGAGAACATAAAGTATGCACTTTATTTGGTCAAAGTTTTTTCGGTTTTATTGCCATATGGCAGTGAAGAGAAACAAAAAGGCTGCCTGGGCCATAATAACATGGCAGCAAAAAAGGTTATAATATTAAGTAAGTGATACATACTCGGTGGATTTAAGCCAATAAGTTGCTCTACACCTATTGTGTCTTTTCATTCGTTCCTCTCTATCAGTGTATCTGCATACACAAGCCCACAGTGGTTAATTTTATGGGGGCTATCCTTATTCATGTCTCTCTAGTCAAATAGTAAACCCTCCAGAGGCAGCCTTTTATTATACTGTGGTATTTACTTCATTAGGCTGATAAAGGCTAATTGTGAGGTATTTCAAGCCCCTGTGCTGCATGTGTGTGTGTGTTTTCTTTGCAAGAGAAATTATGCAAGTGTATATTTGTTACAAGAGCTCTCCTTCCACACACACACGCACGCATGCACACACACCACGCTGAGCTTCTGCGTTGCCCCACATGTCACCCCCCATCCAGGAGAAAGGAAGACAAAGCGAAAGAGAGAGGGAATGATAGAGCGAGAGACAGGGCGATGGAGAGATGGAGATGAGGGGGGTGCCTGCAGCGCCTGTCTGGATGTAAACAATGCTCCTGAAGGATCGGCAGCAAACTGTCAGCTGCTCATCTTTGTTGTGTCATTTAACCATCTCCGTCTATGCTCCCCCCCCCCCCACCACCCCCACGCCTCCCTTCACTAGCTCCCCGCACCCTCCACCTGACACTCCCCACCCACCCCACTCGCCATGCAAAGAAGCGCATGAATATTTTACATATCTGCATCTCTGCACCCCCCCAGCCCCCCCGTTTCCCCTCCCCATCTCCATTCTGTGCGACTAATTCTCAGACTGTCTGAATTTGCATCTTTTTCTCACTTTCTCTCTCGCTCACGCACACATCTATACACCGAGGCTGATGAGAGCTCGTCCAAGCCAGTGCCACGCAACAGCGGCCAGGAAGTCGGCAGATGGTTACCATAGCGACCTCGTGTAGATGTATTTTTTTTCTCTTCTTCTTCTTCTTCTTCTTCCCTCTCTATCTCTTATTATCGTCTCTGTTTTTAATGATGGCTGGCGGTGGCTGTTCCGCCTGCGAGCCTGTCTGTCTATCTGCTCCAATCAGCCGCCGCGCTCCGCTTCAAGTGCAGGCGCCGTCTCCGGATGGCAGCGGCGGCGTGCATGTGTGTGTGCGCACGCGTTTGGCGGGTGTGTGTGTCTGGGGTAGAATCGGATCCAACGGACTGATACGCGATTAGCGGCCCGGCTTTGCATCTTTGTCTCAGTTTGGTTACCTGTTGCTCCGTCGCTGCTTTCGCTGGAAGAGGTCAACTGGAGCGGTTTGTTCATTTCTCTGGAGTTCACTCTGAGTGAGTGCAGTGACATTGACTGTTTTATCTCTCTCTTTACCACCCACCCAACCACCCACCCGACCCCGTACCCTCTTTCTCTCTCTCTCTCCTTCCACCAGCTGAGGAAATTGGTAGATATGTGCATCAACCCCGACCCAGAGAAGAGGCCGGACATCACCTACGTGTACGACATTGCCAAACACATGCAGAACGCGACGCAGGGCATCTAAGCCCTCCAGGGTTACACACACTATGCCTCGCAGAACTCCTCTCCACCGTCCCTACTTGCTTTTTATGCTGGACTCGTAACACATCTTTCAGATTTTTTACAAAAACTTGAGAGTTTATCTCCTTGTAATAAGTAGTGCATGTAACAGTAATGGTACAGTCTATAATCTGACCGAAACCCAAAACCTTCTTTTTTTTTTTCCTGTAAAGGTTATTGAGTTTTTTTTTTTTTCTGGATCTCCCATTCCTTTAGACTTCAGTAATGTTATCACGCATTTAAAAATCAGTGTATTGTCGTGTTGTTGGCTTCAAAGCACGTCCTCTGCCCATGCAGCTAAACGAAGCCAAAGCGAGAAGATCGTAACGTTCAGTGTTCAACAGTTTCAAATATTATTTCTTGTAGGCTTTCGGTGTGTCACATGAGGCCTTCAGTTAGCAAATGACATAAAAATAAAAAAAAAAATAAAAGAAAATGAAAACTTTTAGCTAAAATTAAAGTGAAGAGCTGTTCACTCGGCCACAGCAAAATCTCAGACGTAACACGATGGTGTAATTGATGGTTAAAGTGTTGTTGTGCTGCACTTTTTTTACCCTGGTACTGGAAGGCTGGCGGGGTGATCATGTCTAATGAATGTATTAGAAAAGGAAGGATTATTTAGAAGGTAGACTTGAGAAGTGCTAGGGGGAGAACACGGGCAAATGTCTTCGCAACACTTTGAATGTAAGTCATTTTGACGTCTATGTATTGTCTTTGAAAAATCCAGGATGCCTCTGTTTTTTTTTTGTTTTTGTTTTTTTTGACAGCCTAGTTGGCATGAAAGCAGTTGTTCACGTGCTGTTTACCTTAGTCACTGACATCAAAATATTCCCCTTTTCCGGTTCAACTTAAACGCGGCTTTTCTTCCCCACGGTCCGGTGGATGCATCTGACGCACCAGAGAGGTAGTCTAACTCAACAAGGGGGTTGTCAATGTTGCTGCGTAGGTTGCAGTGTCTTCTGTGTGTGTCTTTTAAAAATAACAAATATGACATGAGAGGTACTTTCCCACTGAGGCTGTCCACTCTAGAAGTACATCGCAGTGTGCCCAACTTGTGTCCTCAGATTAGAGGAAAGTCACAACACAGAAAGGAACTCATATCATGTAAAAGTATCTTTTATGAAAAATATATCTGAAAAATAAAGCACCAATGGGGCTAATTTAGTTTTACTGTACATAGCAAAGAATAAAACTTCTGTATAAATAGAGGGTTTTAAAGACCTTTTATTCATTTGGAAGGTGGGAATGATGATATACATACAGTATATATATATATATATATATATATATATATATATATATTTTTTTAATGCAGGTTTACAGTGGGTCAGAAAAGACCAGCGCTGACTACCACAGGTTTACATAATGACAGTGGGCTAGTTCAGCCCTTGCATTAAGATCTGATCTGGGCTATCTGGTCACATGTGACCACCTTTAGGTACGTGTGTTCAGACCTGGAACTAAAAATGCGTCTCCAGATCTAGAATAAACCCCGACATGTCTCAAATAGATCTCTACTGCTGCTCCAGAACCGAGAACAGCTCTGTTTTATGTGCATGACTTTGACTTCATACATTATTATTTATTAATCTCCACCCTGATGTTAGTTAGACCTGTACAAAACTCAGATCATAACTTCTATACGCACCGTAATCTCTGTTAATAAAGATAAATAAAGACATCAGTGAGTGAGGAAATACTTAAACACATGTGGCTCATCATACATCAACATGTACTCATTAATAATTAACACAAAATCACACTCGCGTACTCATATTAAATACTTTCATTTGTAAATTCAAATGAAGCAAAACTCAGCTGACTAGTTGATTATAAGAGGTCTTTAATGTGACTTGTTGGATTCACACGACCAACGGAATGTGGACTGGTGCGACCCAGACCACCTCCAAATATGGTCAGAGATCGGATCTCTCAAATCCCTCCTGGGGGTGTTCACACCTGTCTTTTACGTGATCGGAAGGCCCAGATCGGATCTTAATCCAAGGTTTGAACAGACCCTATGAGTCCCCATCGAAGGTGTAGTAGGTTAAACGATGATTGATAGCGGTTTATTTCAGTGTCTTATGAATTCTGTTTTGTCAAATAGACTGTTAACCCGTCATTCAATTTGAACTCCAACAGTTTTCTGTTAACTTTCAGTACTATTAACATGTGTTATACATAAAGGCAAAGCTTTATGGGTGCAACAAAATGTAAGTTATTTTGTTTTGGCTAACAGGAGATGTTTAGTATCTTGTTTGTTTGGGACTTGCAAATACAGAGTTTGCGGTTTTTGTTTTCAATTGTTGTACCTTGTCCTTGGATTTTGTTCCTTTTGTGTCGCCTTTTATTCACACAGCATTTTTGTGTGTGTGTGTGTTAATCTTCTATTTCTGTGCTCTCTGAGTAAGATCAACTGCATAGCACCAAATCATTTCAGTATTTTATCGATTTTTTTAAGGGGGAGCTATTGCTTTAAAGCACTTTTTTATTTTTAAAGTTTTACAGAGTTTCCAACTATGGTAGTGTTTAACTGTTTAATAACAGAATACCAAAAATAGATTCTCAAGTGGTTCAGGAGAAACTGCGTCTTTTTTCTTCCCCCCATACATTTAATTAAAGCACCTGATGCATTCATATTGGCTTTAAAATGCATTTACTGTACATCGAAGGCCATTCACTGCACCAGAGCACCGTAGATAGAGAGTCTATCTCTGCAATTAAGGTTTTTGTTTACAAGCAAAAGCAGGATGTTTAATACAGAGTGCTCAGTCACTTTAGGGATGATGCCTTGTCTGTATGTAACACGTACCAGTACTGTGTCCCGGGCCTTTTAGCTTCGCTCTGTTTACCTTTCTCCCTGCCCTCTGAAGTTGTTATGGAAGAGCCCACGTGTTGTCAAGAGAGTAAAATACTGGCAACTAATATTTATTGTCTGCGTAGTTTAGTTGTTTTCTGAACATTTCATGTGAAATGAAAAAAATGCCCATATCAAAAAATGCCTTGTATGCGAACTCAATGTAATAAAGCTTTCAAATTTCTTTTGAACATTAGAGTGAAGTGCTTTGAAGCTCTTACCGGGTTTTTAACGGGTTTCACATTTCATCTCGTTATTCTGAAGTCTGAACAGGTTTGGATTGTGCAGAAAATAAAAAAGGATGAGAGCATGTATCCAAACTGCCAGACACCAAGACTAGTGAATACAGAGCTTCAGTTTCAGACCGGTAGTTCAGGACCATTGTATGAAAGGCAGACATTTTTCTTGTTTGAGTTTACAGTGGGGATGGTTCAGTCTAGATGCTCTCGAGGCAAATTATACCAGAGTAAAGGTAAGTACAGCTGGGTCCATACATGTTTGGACACTGGCACATTTTCTGCTTTTTTGTGCCTGTTAATCAAAACATATTTAATTTCCAGTTACACTCTGAAAGGAAATAGCTTTAACATGGTCTCAAAACACTGTTTCATGGCTGTTTGGTGGCTGTTGCGGGATATTCCTGCAGGATAGCCCTCCTATCCTCCACTCATTACCTGTATTAATTGCACCAGTTTGAACTCGTTATCTGTGTAAAAGACACCTGTCCACACACTCAATCAATCAGACTCCAACCTCTCCACCATGGCCAAGACCAAAGAGCTGTCGAAGGACACCAGAGACAAAACTGTAGACCTGCACAAGGCTGGGATAGGCTACAGGACAATAGACAAGCAGCTTGGTGAGAAGGCAACAACTGTTGGCGCAATTATTAGAAAATGGAAGAGACTCCAGATGACTGTCAATCTCCCTTGGACTGGGGCTCCATGCAAGATCTCGCCTCATGGAGTGTCAGTGATCTTGAGAAAGGTGAGGGATCAGCCCAGAACTACAAAGGAGGACCTGGTCAATGACCTGAAGAGAGCTGGGACCACAGTCTCAATGGTTACCATTAGTAACACAGTACGCAGTCATGGATTAAAATCCTGCAGCACATGCAAGGTCGCCCTGCTCAAGCCAGCACATGTCCAGGACTGTCTGGAGTTTGCCAATGACCATCTGGATGATCCAGAGGAGGCATGGGAGAAGGTCATGTGGTCAGATGAGACCAATATTTTACTTTTTGGTATAAACTCCACTCGCCATGTTTGGAGGAAGAAGAAGGATGAGTACAATCCCAAGAACACAATCCCAGCTGTGAAGCATGGGGGTAGAAACATAATGCTTTGGGGGTTATTTTTTGCAAAGGGGACAGGACGACTGCACCGTATTGAGGAGAGGATGGATGGGACCATGTATTGCGAGATTTTGGGCAACAACCTCCTTCCCTCAGTAAGAGCATTGAAGATGGGTCGTGGCTGTGTCTTCCAGCATGACAGTGACCTGAATCACACAGCCATGGCAACGAAGGAGTGGCTCCGTAAGAAGCATTTCAAGGTCCTGGAGTGGCCGAGCCACTCTCTAGACTTGAACCCAATAGAAAATCTTTTACTGAAAGCTACAGCCTCGAAACCTGAAAGATCTGGAGGAGATCTGTATGGAGGAGTGGGCCAAAATCCCTGCAGCAAACCTGTGTGCAAACCTGGTCAAGAACTATAGGAAATGTTTGATCTCGGTAATTGGTTTCAGTACTAAATATTAAGTTCTGTTTTTCGAGTGTATCAAATACTTATTTCATGCAATATAGTGCAAATTAATTATTTAAAAATTGTACAATGTGATTTTCTGGATTTGTGTTTTAGAGTCCGTCTCTCACAGTTGAAGTGTACCTATGATGAAAATTACAGACCTCTCCATTCTTTATAAGGGGGGAAACTTGCAAAATCTGCGGTGTAACAAATACTTATTTTCCCCACTGTATAACCTCCAGAACAGAAAAGCTGAATTTGATTATTGTACTAAATGTTGTATTATTTTAAACTTAAACCTCTTGTTCTAACTTATTACAAACATAGAGGTCCATTAAATAATTTCCATGCTAGTAGTTGAGTGTTAGAGTATCGGGCAACTATGAAGAAGTATTTTTTTCCTACAAAGGATCAAAACGTGGTTGTGACAGCAGGTAAAGGGCAGGTTAAAAATATTAAAGAAAAAAAAGAAGGTTTTATGTAATCTATGTAGTAACTATATAATGAAAATACTATTCTATCTGTATTTGGTACATACAGTACAGTAATAACATGCCATACAAATATAAACGTAACGTGTTAAACAGAATCAGAATGCACGACAGCTGAAATGACAGCTAATTTCCTCCAGCTGACGCAAGAGGCATCAAGTAGCATCAGCAACAAGAGAAGGCTATTATAACAAATGAACTATGGTCAGGTTTTAATGTAACATTATGTTGTTGTTCTTCATTTAATAGCAGGTTTTAAAAAGCAAAGACAGCTTTTACACAGTGCACATCAAAACCATTGGGAAAGAATATATATATATTTAACCCAACAAAGAGCAAGCAAGCATACAATCTTTAAAAAGAAATATGTCAGAGCTGTGTCAGACAAAAAATGAAATTGTATATTTATGTACATACATTGATCAAGCAAAACATTATGTTCCTAATATTGTGTAGGTCTCTCTTGTGCCTCCAAAACAGCTGCGACTCATCAGAGAATGAATATGAGGGTGTCCTGTGGTGTCTGGCAACACAATGTTGTTACTGGGGGACCTTTGGGTCCTATGGGTTGAGGGGAGGGGCCTCTGAGGCCTCTGAGGGCCTCATCCCACAGATACTTGATCAGTTTGGGATTTAGTGAATTGGAATTTTTTGAGTTGCTCCTAAAGCGTTTTTGTGTGTGTGTCTGTGTCAGGCTGCATCCTGCTGGGGATGGCTGCTGCCATCAAGGAGTGTCATTGCTGTGGGGTGGGGGTGCCTGGTCTGGTCTAGGTGGGTGCTACATCTACATGAATACCAGGTCCAAAAGTTTCCCAGCAGAACACTGAATTGTCACATGATGGTTAATGTTATTGATGTCTCCTGTCAGTGGTCATAATGTTGTGGCTGATTGGTGTACTTAGTAGGCTTTGCTTTCTTTCATTATAATTAGGTGTTACATTAGTTTTTCCTGCCTATACTTCTTGCGTTTCAGAGTCTTGTACATAAGCAGGGCCGCCACAGGTGTGATGATGACGATTAAGACCCGAAATCTGATGACGCTTATGTCATTGTCTGTAAAATGAAGGTTATAACAGAAGGATATCAGACATTTATATTGAAGACACAGTGAGAAAATAGATTGTCCATCAAAACTTAACTCACTGAAGGACAGAGAACAGCTGTATCACATGCTGCTGTCTCGTTCACTTACTTCCAGGCTTTGTTTTCAGTGTAACCACTTCTCCACGACCAACTCTCTTGTTGTTGTAGGTGGGTTGGATTTCACAGATATAATCAGTGTATGGTTTTAATCCAGCAATTTTACATTTTCCTCCATCACGTTGTGGATTTGTGTTGACTGTAACAGCAACGTAATTGTCATCAGCTAAATCTCAGTTTAGGTTTGAAATATACAGAGTGTGTAGGTCTACTTTGTGCCTCCAAAACAGTTGTGACTCATCAGAGAGTGGACATGGGCCTTCTGAGGGTGTCTTGTAGTGTCTGGCAACAGAATGTTGTTAGTGGGGGGCCTTTGGGTCCTATGGGTTGAGGGGAGGGGCCTCTGTGGATCATCCCACACATACTTGATCAATTTGGGATCTAGTGAATTTGGAGGCCAGGTCAACACTTTGTGGTGTTCTTTAAGTTTTTTTTTTTTTTTTAGTTGTTCCTAAAGTGTTTTTGTGTGTGTGTCTGTCAGGCTGCATCCTGCTGTGGATGGCTGCTGCCATCAAGGAGTGTCATTGCTATGGGGTGGGGGTGCCTGGTCTGGTCTAGGTGGGTGCTACATGTCTAAGTAACATCCACATGAATGAATGCCAGGTCCAAAAGTTTCCCAGCAGAACACAGAATTGTCACAAGATGGTCACTGTTATTCACGTCTCCTGTCAGTGGTTGTAATGTTGTGGCTGATTGGTGTACAGTACATCAGCACATTGTTCTACTTCTCGAGACACCATTAATCTTCTGCAGAGCACTAATTCTGGTGCTGGATCCTAAAACTTGTGGAGTGCATGATGTGCAGCCTGAGAAACTGTTTATATCACATATCTTTTCGAATGGAGTCGTTTCAGATCTGTTAATCTTCTGCAGAGTAACACCTTTATCTATAAACCCATCATACGTAGCATGTCACGGAAAAAAACATGAGCTCTGATATCAATGTTTGTTCTTTATCAGAAAGCATATTTGGTATTTCAGTGTAAACCAAAATGTGACTTGCTATTACTTCTTCCTGGAAGATGTTGGCACAGATCAAATTGAACTCATTTAATTTGACCATCAAGTTCAACTCCAAAAGTCCTAACATGTTGCTGTGAACAAATACTTAAACTACCAGTCAAACGTTTGAGCACACTCTCTCATTTAATGTTTTTTCCTTTATTTACATGACTATTTACATTGTAGATTCTCACTGAAGACATCAAAACTATGAATGGAATTATGTAGTAAACAAAAAAAAAAGTGTCACCTCTGCTGCCCGGGTTAAGTTCATCCGAGTCACCAGCCTCAGAAATCGTAAGTTAACAGCACCTCAGATTAGAGCGAGCCCAGATCAATGCCACACAGAGTTCTAGTAGCAGACAGATCTCTACATCAGCTGTTCGGAGACTGCCCCAATTAGGCCTTTATGGTCAAATAGCTGCTAGAAAACCACTGCTAAGGAAAAACAACAAGCAGAAGAGATTTGTTTGGGCCAAAAAACACCAAAACAAACCAAATTTGAGATCTTTGGTTCCAATCGCCATGTCTTTTTGCGATGCAGAAAAGGTGAACGCGTGGTCTCTACATGCATGATTCCAACTGCGAATCATGGAGGAGGAGGTGTGATGGTGTGGGGGTGCTTTGCTGGTGACACTGTTGGCGATTTATTCAAAGTTGAAGGCACACTGAGCCAGCATGGCTACCACAGCATTCTGCAGCGACATGCTATCCCATCCGGTTTGCGTTTAGTTGGGCCATCATTTATTTTTCAGCAGGACAATGACCCCAGGCACACCTCCAAGCTGTGTAAGGGCTATTTGACCAAGAAAGAGAGTAATGCTGCGCCACATGACCTGGCCTCCACAGTCACCTGACCTAAACCCAATCGAGATGGTTTGGGATGACGAGTGAAGGCAAAAGGGCCAACAAGTGCTCAGCATCTCTGGGAACTCCTTCAAGACTGTTGAAAACCCATTTCAGGTGACTACTTCATGAAGCTCATCGAGAGAATGCCAAGAATGTGCAAAGCAGTAATCAAAGCAAAGGGTGGCTATTTTGAAGAGTCTAAAATATGAATAATTATTTCACACTTTATTGCTTACTACATAATTCCATATGTGTTCATTCATAGTTTTGATCTCTTCAGTTAGAATCTACAACGTAAATTGTCATGAAAATAAAGAAAAACCATTAAATGAGAAGGTGCGTCCAAACTTTTGACTGGTAGTGTAAACAGAATGAATCAAGACGGCTTCACTTGCTTTCAGTTGGTGTTTGACTGTGTTCCTGATTGGAGGAAGAAACACGAAATCTACACTCATGAGAAAACTTGTGAAGTTTGTGGAGGACACGTTGACAGTTGGCACTAGATGTTTTCCAGTTCAGCTCAATAGAAGAATCAGTCGTGATATTCTTTATGTCCGTTATTGTAATAGCTGCAGGAACACAGTAGACATCCTTAACAACTGTCTGAGGATAAAAGCTTTGCACTGAGGTAAAGTAAACCTCAACTTACCACAGTCGATAGTGAAGTTAAGATGAGTTCTCTTATTTGTGAATTCATTGTTCTTCTTGATCTGACCAGTACAGATGTAGTCTGTGAAGGGCTCCAGCTCAGACACTTCCTTGGAGTCACTGACTTTTCCACTTTCTGACGAGACACAATGATGAGATGATTTTTTTCAACAATGGTTTTTGTGCGGTTTAATGTAGATTCTGCTTTGGACACACTCAGAAAAATATTTAGACTGACAGAAAACACAAAGCAATACCTCATTCCTCACAGTAACCATGTAATGTTGCTGACAGTCAAAGTCTTTGTACTTTTCCCTGCTTACCTGAACAGATGTAATCAATGGTGACATCATTACAGCTTGGTGGTAACTCTGTTTTGATTTCTGCAGGAAGTCCAGTGGGAGCAGTCTGACTTATGTCACTGGGTTTTAAGAAATCTGCGGGGAGACCCTCCATGTTAGTGATGGGACTTGGCCCGAACTAAAACACTAAAATACACGTCAAATACATTCTTTTTAAAGTATGGTTTCTGTCATTTTAGATCCGTCAAAGTCTTTGTACTTCTCTCTCTACCTGAACAGGGGTAATCAACGGTGAGATAATTATAGTTTGGAGGTAACTTTGTTTTGATTTCTGCAGGAAGTCCAGTGGGAGCAGTCTGAATTATGTCACTTGGTTTTAAGAAATCTGCAGGGCGAGGGGAGAAAGAAGTAACATAAAACTAAATTCGATGTAAAGCAGTTGAATTTCAAACTAATTCATTTCGATTTCATGGTGGACAGTGGGAAAAAAAAAACCTCTCTTTTAACAGTAGAAAGCCTTGAGCAGGACCCAGCTCAAAATAAAGGTGAATCTCTTTGTACCATAGACTGTATATAAAGATGGATGACAGAACAGCTCCTCCAAAGTGAAGCCAAAGCAAGTAGAGCTCCCCCTGGTGACTGGCTGCAGTATAGGTCATAAGCTCCACCCCCTCCATGTGAGTGATGGGACTTGCCCCAAACTAAAACACTAAAATACCCGTCAAATACATTTTTTTCAAAGATGGTTCCTGTCATTTTACGTACAGTAGTTAATAAATGCGGATATATGCTCAAATGTCAGTTTTTCTGAGAAGTTTCATTTTAGTTAGATATTTGATGCTTGCAAAATGGCGCCGCCCATATTTCCATTAAACTAGCGTCAGTTTGGCCATTGCACGGAAGTGGGGATGTGTTGTCCATATTTGTATACAGTCTATGGTTTGTTCACTGTAAAACATTTCAAGACGGTAAAAATTAGAAACAAAACTTCACCTGCTGCCTTAAAAAGTGTGCGTAAACTCAACTTGACGAAAACCTGTTTCAACTCAAAAAGCTAATTTATAACCTCATTGTATCTTGTCAAATGAACTCAGTTACTCACTATTTCAACTAAACAACTTTTTTCATGTCAGCTGCTATTTTTAGTTGAGAGCACTAACCTTTTTAAATTGTTTCTGCTTAGATTTCTCATCTTGACGACTAATGGCAAGTTTTAAAGTTTACCTATACTTTAAAACATATTCAACTCACATCTTATTTTGTTCAGAAATTCAACATTTATTTTAAAATATATTGACAAGATGTACAAAGGTTGGTATTGGCATTTGAACCGATTCCTTCAATTATTGTCGTGTGCTATAGGCTTTACTTTCTTTCATTAATAATTAGGTGTTATATTAGTTTTTCCTGCCTATACTTCTTGCGTCTCAGAGTCTTTGTCACAAGCAGGGCCACCATAGGTGTGATAATGACCATTAAGACCCGAAATCTGATGACACCTATTTCATTGTCTGTAAAATGAAGGTTATAACAGAACAATATTAGACATTTATATTGAAGACACAGTGAGAAAATAAAGATTGTCCATCAAAACTTAATTTGAATGTAGTTAGTGTTAACATTAAAACAACAAATACCGAGTCTGTGTATGCGTCTTATCCCGGGCTTACTCTCAAAGTCTCCATTGAAAGCAGTCACCTGAAAAAACAAACCAGTGTGTCTTCAGTGTGATTGATTCATTACAAACCTTGCAGAACCAAACAGTAGTATCATACTAACCTCCACTGTGTAGCTGCTAGAGTAGCTCAGATCTTTGAATTCAAACTCACACTTGTCGTTCTCCAGTTTGTCACCGACATTATTAAGACGCGCTCTGTATATTCTCTCAGGTCCATTGAAACCATTGGACGAATAACTACAGGTTACTCTGATCACGGTGGGCTCGAGAAGCTCCACTCTCACCTCTGTAATATCTGCTGGTACTGTGGGAGAACGACAACAGAAAATTGTGTTTCTGTTTCCAGTGCATCAGTAGTCGGCTAAACACCGTACACTATATGAACAATTAAAAACGTGTTATTGATCATTTTGTCTCATGTTATAAAACTGAGTTGCATATTGTCCAAACTCACTGAAGGACAGAGAACAGCTGTATCACATGCTGCTGTCTCGTTCACTTACTTCCAGGCTTTGTTTTCAGTGTAACCACTTCTCCACGACCAACTCTCTTGTTGTTGTAGGTGGGTTGGATTCCACAGATATAATCAGTGTACGGTTTTAATCCAGCAATCTTACATTTTCCTCCATCACGTTGTGGATTTGTGTTGACTGTAACAGCAACATAATTGTCATCAGCTAAATCTCAGTTTAGGTTTGAAATATACAGTACATCAAGCACAACATTAAGACCACCTTTCTAATATTGTGTAGGTCTCCCTTGTGCCTCCAAAATAGTTGTGACTCATCAGAGAGTGGACATGGGCCTTCTGAGGGTGTCTTGTAGTGTCTGGCAACAGAATGTTGTGAGTGGGGGGCCTTTGGGTCCTATGGGTTGAGGGGAGGGGCCTCTGTGCATCATCCCACACATACTTGATCAATTTGGGATCTAGTGAATTTGGAGGCCAGGTCAACACTTTGTGGTGTTCTTTAAGTTATTTTTTTTCTAGTTGTTCCTAAAGTGTTTTTGTGTGTGTGTGTCTGTGTCAGGCTGCATCCTGCTGGGGATGGCTGCTGCCATCAAGGAGTGTCGTTGCTATGGGGTGGGGGTGCCTGGTCTGGTCTAGGTGGGTGCTACATGTCTAAGTAACATCCACATGAATGAATGCCAGGTCCAAAAGTTTCCCAGCAGAACACTGAATTCTCACAAGGTGGTTAATATTATATACTTCTCCTGTCAGTGGTTGTAATGTTGCGGCTGATCGGTGCACAGTACATCAGCACATTGTTCTTGTGCTTCTTGAGACACCATTAATCTTCTGCAGAGCACTAATTCTGGTGCTGGATGCTAAAACTTGTGATCTGCAGCCTGAGAAACTGTTTATATCACATATCTTTTTGAAGGGAGTCGTTTCAGATCTGTTAATCTTCTGCAGAGTAACACCTTTATCTATAAACCCATCATACGTAGCATGTCACGGAAAAAAACATGAGCTCTGATATCAATGTTTGTTCTTTATCAGAAAGCATATGTGGTATTTCAGTGTAAACCAAAATGTGACTTGCTATTACATCTTCCTGGAAGATGTTGGCACAGATCAAACTGAACTCATTTCATTTGACCATCAAGTTCAACTCCAACTCAAAAGCACAAACAAACACAGAAATAGAATGAATCAAGACTATTTCACTTACTTTCAGTTGGTGTTTGACTGCGTTCCCGATTGGAGGAAGAGACACGAAATGTACACTCATGAGAAAACTTGTGAAGTTTGTGGAGGACACGTTGACAGTTGGCACTAGATGTTTTCCAGTTCAGCTCAATAGAAGAATCAGTCACGATCTTCTTAATGTCCATTATTGTAATAGCTGCTGGAACACAGTAGACATCCTTAACAACTGTCTGAGGATAAAAGCTTTGCACTGAGGTGAAGTAAACCTCAACTTACCACAGCTGATATAAACATTAATGGGTGGTGTTGTCTTATGTATGAATTCATTGTTCTTCTTGATCTGACCAGTACAGATGTAGTGGGTGAAGGGCTCCAGCTCAGACACTTCCTTGGAGTCACTGACTTTTCCACTTTCTGACGAGACACAATGATGAGATGATTTCTTCAACAGTGGTTTTTGTGCGGTTTAATGTAGATTCTGCTTTGGACACACTCAGAAAAATATTTAGACTGACAGAAAACACAAAGCAACGCCTCATTCCTCACAGTAACCATGTAATGTTGCTGACAGTCAAAGTCTTTGTACTTTTCCCTGCTTACCTGAACAGATGTAATCAATGGTGACATCATTACAGCTTGGTGGTAACTCTGTTTTGATTTCTGCAGGAAGTCCAGTGGGAGCAGTCTGACTTATGTCACTTGGTATTAAGAAATCTGCGGGGGAGACCCTCCATGTTAGTGATGGGACTTGGCCCGAACTAAAACACTAAAATACACGTCAAATACATTCTTTTTAAAGTATGGTTTCTGTCATTTTAGATATTTAATATAATGCCAATGTATGGTCATTGCGAGGACTTGGGGATGTGTTGTCCATATTTATATACAGTCTATGATTTGTTCACTGTAAAACATTTTTTTTTTGTTTCTAAGTTGTTAAAAACTTAAACAGAACTTCACCTGCTGCCTTAAAAAGTGTGAGTAAACTCAACTTGAGGAAAATCTCTTTTTCAACTCAAAAAGCTAATTTATAACGTTATCCATTAAAGAAACATTATTGTATCTTGTCAAATGAACTCAGTTACTTACTTAGTTATTTCAACCAAACAACTGTATTCATGTCAGCTGCTATTTTAAGTTGAGAGCAATAATTTCAGATTTCTCATCTTGACGACTAATAGCAAGTTTTAAAGTTTACCTAAAAGTTTTAAAGTTTACCTAAACTTGGTATTAGTATTTGAAACGATGCTTTCAGTTAATGTCGTTTAGGCTGTTTAGAAAGGAGGACATTAAAATTTATTGCACCAATAACAGCCACCCTGGAATCCACCCATACATTATGCTTATGATGCTAATATTTTTGTTAATGTTGTAATGCCGTGGTGGAATCTTTTGTTTCAAAGGTATCACTATTTTATAGTAATAGTTCTAATTTAAAAAAAAAATGCGTACATGGTGACACCATTCATATCATACCATACCTCCTCCCCCTTCTGTTTCTTTCAACTCAAAACTCAAGACACAAGTTAAATGAACATAGATCACACAGACAAAACCCAGACACAGTCCAGTGGATTTGAAAACTTGAAAAATTGAGTTCAATATCAGAAACTTGCCATGACTTTTGGAGTTAAAGAGAATAAAAATGTTCACATATAACACGGCTGTAATGTTTTACAGTGTATACATACCCAAAGTGATGCTTGTGGTCAGACTGAGGGACCTCAAACAAGTGAAAGTCGTTGTAAAGTTTGTGCAAATGTCCTTGTAACCAAGTTTTAAACATAATGTTTCACCGTTGCATCGTTCAGCTGGAACGTTATCTGGTGTTGACAGTGAAGAGCTGATGTCCCAGTCACTTTGGTAACAAACATATCCAGGGATGCAGCTGACACCTTTAATGTCATCTTTACCTGAAATACACAAATGATGCACAAATGTCTCTGTTATATATAAACAATCAAATTTCTTAATTAAAAGACATATCCTGATTATTAACTGTTTGTACTCACTTATTTTAGATGTTGTAGTTACCCCTACATCACGGTCACAGGATGTTTCTCGGCCATCACTGTCAATGAAAGTAACACTATACTCATAGTAGGTGCAGGGCTTCAGATTTTTGATTGTATGCGATGAGCTTTGATCAGAGAACTGAACGGCGAACTTCTTTTCATCCAGTGGTTTACAGTATTCAGTGATTGTTATGACGTAGGCACCTGTTGTGAAGGTTTTCATGTCAAAGCTTAAGCCAGACCTGATGGGCGAAACAGTGTAAAAACCTGCACAGGAAAGCAACAGAATCACTTCATCTGTTTTGTTTTCCAAGGATAAAACACACATAAACTGAACAGCCATAACATTGTGACAGCTGATTATCTGGTTTGTTTTAGGCATCAGCTGAACATTTTGTTTGTCAAAGTTGATGTGTTAGAAGCAGGAAAAAGGGGCAAGTCTGTAACTTAACTGCCTTCTTTAAGCTGTGGCACCTGTTATATTTGGAGGAGCAAATGCATTTGAACCGCTATGACTTATTAAATGTAGAAATCCAGATTTAGGACAACCTAAGCTCTGGCTTAACATGATAAGGTGCAGTATGTCATGTACAACTAAATAAAACAGCCCAAAGCCTGAAACACACAGACCAAGCAATGAGGTGACAGTGTCAATGATCAAAAAAGCCCCTTTTAACAGAAAGAAACGTTGAGCAGAACGGTAGTGCAGTTTGAGCCCAATCCACTGCATCAGAATTGGACCACAGAGCAATTGAAGAAGGTGGTGGATAGCTGGCGTGTGTGAGCATGACTTACTTGGGAAAAACATTGCACCAGGATGCACTTTGGGAAGAAGGCTAGCTGGGGGAGGCTGTCTGATGCTTTAGCCAGTGTTCTGCTGACTTCTGTGTGGATGCTACTATGACATGTACCACCTAACTAAGCATTGTCTGTGAAGGTTCTCATTCATCCAGGTCATGGTATATATAAAAAAAAAAGATTTACAAACCTCAACTGGACTTGCTGTTGTGTAGTGTCCACTAATTGCTAGACACTTATCTGTCCTAAGTGGAACGACTGTTTGTCCTTGTCCTCTTTCCCTGTGAATGGTACTCCAATGACCCATTATCAGTCAGAGGCTCCAGCCTCAAGATGTGGAATGGGCTAGTACTGTATTGTAAATTATTGGCAGACATCTCAGTCTACCTCCTGTGTTCAGAGAAGGTTTTTCAAATCTTATATAGATGGCTTCCTTTACTCCTCTTTCAAACTGTATGTCTTCTCTGGCTAAGATTATTAACCATTGTTATCAACCAGGTACTCACGTTCCTCAAAGTGGATCTTCCTGACAGCAGTGGCCAGTGCAAAAAACGAGTTCAAGGTGCTGACTGGGCCTTGGATCTTTATCCAACTAATATACCGGACAAACGAGTCCAACTCAAGGAGGCCTCGCAACTTGCAGGACTTAAAGGAACTTCTGCTAACGACTTGGTGCCACATACCACAGCACATCTTGTGGAGTCCATGTATCGAAGGGTTGGGGCTTTTTATTTATGGCAGCAAAAGGGGAACGTACACATTTTTAACCTGGTGGTCATCATGTCATGGCTGATAGATTTTGAAAATAAGGGCAGACGAGGGAATGTGAATCCATCAAAGGTTTTACAGCCAGGGCCTCCAAAAGAGAGACCATTATTGCAACTTATTTCAAGCATTGGGAGCATCATACTTGAATGTTCTTGTTCACAGTTCAGTACGGACTTTAGCCACAAACAGCAGGAGTAAGTCTTTGCAGAAGCCACAATAACTTCCCTCACTTTTTAAAATAACGTGGATTTGTAGGTAAGGTGGAAGTAGAGCCAGAAAATTGTTATGAATAAGACAATACATAGAGAGTATCTGGTACGTGTAATCATTGTGAGGTTTGTCAGTTCATCTTCAGTTTCACAGTAAAAATTTAAAAGTATTTCACTACATTCAGTGAGACATACTGGACCCAGATATGATGGAAGTGTTTAGACACATAAACTGAATAATTCTTGAGATGATACTCACACTCTGGAGGTTCAGGGAAGGATTTGAGGGCTGGAAGACCAATTTAAATAAGATTAGTCAAGAGTCAAAAGTCAAAGAACATGATCACACCACATGAAAAAGTGTTTTCAAAGCATCACGCACAGCCACAGTCTGTTATCTGTAAGCAACATGTCACCCAAGCCTCAGCCATGCTAAAAGATTTAATACTAATATATATATATATATATATATATATTAGGGGTGGGACATTAATGCATTAATTGCAACTAATTACAAAAGATTATCGCATTAAAAAAGCTAGTGCATTTTATAGCAGTATGCGTTCCAAACAACGTGGAACATTTGACAGTGCAAGATTTCCTGGTACACCGATTACACTGATGCACACGTCAGAGCTCGGCTAACCGCTACCAAAATAGAGGAATCAGATGAAAGTATGTTGCTAAGACTGATGGAAGGCAAATTGTATTTTTTTTTTTTTAAAAACTACCTGATGGAAGCCTTGATAAAAGCGTGGTTTTGTGCAAATTGTGCATGACAGAGTTTGCATACCACCGAAGCACTTCAACCCTACGGTGCCATCTAAATGCAAAGTTCGTTACAGCGAGCACAGAAAACGTCAGAGCTGTTGGCGCTAGCAGTCCTGGTCCGACTACAAACAAGAGGTGTCGGCGGCCCAAACTTTTTTTTTAGGGGTCCATGCAACGAAGTTGCAGGATCCCTATTGTTTTTCTTCCGATTTTTATTGTTATTCGCCTTATTATTCTGCTTCCCTAAAAGTGTCTGCCCAGGACATACTACAAGGGCGAAAAGCATCAAACCCAGTAACTTGGTAGCAGTCCTAGCAATAAAAGTAAAAAAAAAAATTCTCTAACAAATTCTCTCTCTCAATATTGTGGCATCTAGCAAATAGAAATTATTTTGGTAATCCTAACTGACCTAAAACAGGTGAGGTTTAGTCTGATTTAACTTCAGACAGTGAGGAAAAAAAGGTTTGTGTGTCTTTTAACACAGTGTATGTAAACATCTGGTTTCAACTGTATATATCAATGGTTTATATACCAATATTTCACTCAGAATTCTAGTCAATATTTTTGTCATATTGTTGTTTAGTAGTTACAATAGAAATATATATACTTTTTAAAAGTACTGTTACGGTTAAAAATTACTGTTTAATTTTAACAAAAAGTTTTCTCTTCTAAAGATGGCATTTAAGTGGACCTGCGTTATAATTTTAAATAACTTAAAGTAAACCTCTGACATCTATAACTCTATCATATTAAATGCGACAGAAATTGATTTGACCTCTTATCCCGAGATGACAGAATTTAAATCGCGTCTTTAAGAAACTTATTAATGTATTATTTCTATGCAAATCGCAAATCGCAAATCGCAAAATCGCAAAATAGTTTCTCAGTGTGGAAGGCTGAGGTAAAGTAATTTCACCGTCCTGAGACAAAAAACAAAAGAAATGCACAACTGAAAACTAAATGGAATAACTGTTTTTCAAAAATAAAGTTCTCATCACTAGTTATTCAGCAACAACAAAAACTATTTAAATAGAACACAGAACAGGAAGCTTCTCTGCATGTTTTTATTCTTTTAAAAAAATAGGATAAAATCACCCAACGCCTCACAAGTTATTTTTCCTCAGTATCATTTAAAGATCTCTATAAGTTGTCACTGAACTTACCTCTGGTCAAACTGATGAGCAGCAGGACCTTGAGAGCACAGAGACCTTCCATATCCAGGAGCTAAGATGTTGGTTCAGTATATTCTAAGTGACAACACAAGCTTTTGTGCACCTAAGTGAAGGATGACTCTCACGATATCTTCTCCTTCCTTTATTTGGTGACAAGAAGCTACATTTCCGCCAAGCTGCGTCAAATGAGGAAACCTTTTTTATGAGTCAAAACCACAGATTTTTATTTTTTTATTTTTTTTATATTTCCAGTTGTCAGTCTGTCAGTATACACCATGCACACATGTACAGTATTAGTGTAGTACTATTAGATTGCTGTGTTTGGTGTACATACACTGATCAGGTATAACATTAAAACCACTGACAGGAGAAGTGAATAACATTGACCATCTTGTGATAATTCAGTGTTCTGCTGGGAAACTTGGTCAAGGTGTTGACCTGGCCTCCAAATTCACGAGATCCCAAACTGATCAAATATCTGTGGGATGATCCACAGAGGCCCCTCCCCTCAAAGGCCCCCCACTAACTACATTCTGTTGCCAGACACCACAGGACACCCTCAGAAGGCCCATGTCCATTCTCTGATGAGTCACAACTGTTTTGGAACCACATCCCCTTTATCTGTATATGTTATGCATGTACTGTAGATGTTCATATTTATTTTATACAGACTGCACATGGTCGTATTTATTGTGAACAAATAACAAAGACGCTGGCACCTGTACCTGTAGCTCTATATATGAATACACCCGTAAACATACAGTATTTTTATGATTACTGTCATAATGTTCATTCATTCATTCATTCATTCAGTCGTTTTTATTCAGACATTTAAACATTTAACAGATAAAGACATAAAATGTACTTCCTGACTTTAACAAGTTGCACTGTTAAACTATTCATAGCATGATGGATCGTGGGTTAACGAAGCCTTAACCACCGTACCTATAACTTAACTGTAGGTCAATCTACAGACCCCGGATGATGATAACAGGTAACTCTGGACTCAGAGTTGGATAGCATTAGCGCATTATAACAAAATATTGAGTAATAAAAACGAGTGACACAAAAGTTATATGGGTGAGTAAACGATTGTATTTTATACTAAAAATAAGGTCCAGGTTGTAAAAAACAGTAGTTACCCTTCAACTCTCGGAATCCCAATCTCGGACAACCTAAACTCTGGCATAACACGATACCAAAGCAGTTCCAGAAGCATCAAAAAAAGATTGAATTTGATTTTATTTACACAGCCTCAATAACACTCTCAAGAGGCTTTACAGAACCAAAAGCCTGAAACCCACAGGCTGAGCAATGAGGCGACAGTGGCAAGAAAAAAAAAAGTCCCTTTTAACAGGAAGAAACCTTGAGCAGAACAGGGGAACACATCTGCTTGAGGACGACACCGCAGAGAGACAGAAAAAAAAAGAGAGAGAGGAGGAGCGAAAGCAATCAGATAAATTCATACGTACATCTGGATAACACACATAAACATGATACAAACAATATTACAGGATACTTGATACATGGGAGATTAATAATGGACAAAAAGCTCATTGGTTACACAATGTGCTCATAAAGATCCTTGTTAGAAGAATAATCATGTACGCCGTCAGTGATGATAGGTGTTAAATAATAGGTGAGTAGCATCATCTGTGTGTATATACAGGTCCTTCTCAAAAAATTAGCATATTGTGATAAAGTTCATTCTTTTCCATAATGTAATGATAAAAATTAAACTTTCATATATTTTAGATTCATTGCACACCAACTGAAATATTTCAGGTCTTTTATTGTTTTAATACTGATGATTTTGGCATACAGCTCATGAAAACCCAAAATTCCTATCTCAAAAAATTAGCATATTTCATCCGACCAATAAAAGAAAAGTGTTTTTAATACAAAAAAAGTCAACCTTCAAATAATTATGTTCAGTTATGCACTCAATACTTGGTCGGGAATCCTTTTGCAGAAATGACTGCTTCAATGCGGCGTGGCATGGAGGCAATCAGCCTGTGGCACTGCTGAGGTCTTATGGAGGCCCAGGATGCTTCGATAGCGGCCTTAAGCTCATCCAGAGTGTTGGGTCTTGCGTCTCTCAACTTTCTCTTCACAATATCCCACAGATTCTCTATGGGGTTCAGGTCAGGAGAGTTGGCAGGCCAATTGAGCACAGTAATACCATGGTCAGTAAACCATTTACCAGTGGTTTTGGCACTGTGAGCAGGTGCCAGGTCGTGCTGAAAAATGAAATCTTCATCTCCATAAAGCTTTTCAGCAGATGGAAGCATGAAGTGCTCCAAAATCTCCTGATAGCCAGCTGCATTGACCCTGCCCTTGATAAAACACAGTGGACCAACACCAGCAGCTGACATGGCACCCCAGACCATCACTGACTGTGGGTACTTGACACTGGACTTCAGGCATTTTGGCATTTCCTTCTCCCCAGTCTTCCTCCAGACTCTGGCACCTTGATTTCCGAATGACATGCAAAATTTGCTTTCATCCCAAAAAAGTACTGTGGAACACTGAGCAACAGTCCAGTGCTGCTTCTCTGTAGCCCAGGTCAGGCGCTTCTGCCGCTGTTTCTGGTTCAAAAGTGGCTTGACCTGGGGAATGCGGCACCTGTAGCCCATTTCCTGCGCACGCCTGTGCACGGTGGCTCTGGATGTTTCTACTCCAGACTCAGTCCACTGCTTCCACAGGTCCCCCAAGGTCTGGAATCGGCCCTTCTCCACAATCTTCCTCAGGGTCCGGTCACCTCTTCTCGTCGTGCAGCGTTTTCTGCCACACTTTTTCCTTCCCACAGACTTCCCACTGAGGTGCCTTGATACGGCACTCTGGGAACAGCCTATTCGTTCAGAAATTTCTTTCTGTGTCTTACCCTCTTGCTTGAGGGTGTCAATGATGGCCTTCTGGACAGCAGTCAGGTCGGCAGTCTTACCCATGATTGCAGTTTTGAGTAATGAACCAGGCTGGGAGTTTTTAAAAGCCTCAGGAATCTTTTGCAGGTGTTTCGAGTTAATTCGTTGATTCAGATGATTAGGTTAATAGCTCTTTTAGAGAACCTTTTCATGATATGCTAATTTTTTGAGATAGGAATTTTGGGTTTTCATGAGCTGTATGCCAAAATCATCAGTATTAAAACAATAAAAGACCTGAAATATTTCAGTTGGTGTGCAATGAATCTAAAATATATGAAAGTTTAATTTTTATCATTACATTATGGAAAAGAATGAACTTTATCACAATATGCTAATTTTTTGAGAAGGACCTGTACACCGCCTGGCCAAAAAAAATGGCCTTTGATTACAGCACGCATTCGCTGTGGCATTGTCTTGATTATCTTCTCAATGTCACCAGATTTATTTCCATCCAGTGTTGCCTTCCTTTTTCAATAAAATCTTGTATTGATGATGGGAGAGTCTGACCACTGCACAAAGCCTTCTCCAGCACATCCCAAAGCTTCTCAATGGGGTTAAGGTCTGGATTCTGTGGTGATGGGTAATCATCAGGGTAAGATGCCCCCATCACCATAGGACTCATCAGACCACATGACCTTCTTCTATTGCTCCAGAGTCCAATCTTTATCCTCCCGAGCAAATTGAAGCCTTTTTTTCCTGTTAGCCTCACTGATTAGTTTTTTTTCTTAAGGCTACACAGCTTTTCAGTCCCAATCCCTTGGGTTCTCTTCACATTGTACGTGTGGAAATGCTCTTAGTTTCACTATTAAACATAGCCCTGAGTTCTACTGTTGTTTTTCTCCGATCTGATTTCACCAAACGTTTAAGTGATCGCCAATCACGATCAATCAGGATTTTTTTCCGACCACGTTTCTTCCTTGAAGATGATGGTTCCCCACTATCCTTCCAGTTTTTAATAATGCGTTGGACAGTTTCTTCAATCTCCTTAGATGTTTTCTCTACTGGATGCATGCCAACGATTTGACCGTTCTTAAACAGACTAACATCTTTTCCAGGACCACAGGATGTGTCTTTAGACATGGTTGTTTAAGAAATGAGAAGCTACTCATTGCATCAGTTGGGGTTAAATAACTTGTTGCCAGATGAAAGATAATCGCCCATGCAGTAATTATCCAATAGGCCAGACAGTGTATAAGAAAATAATATCTGAGATCTTAACTTAAAACATTAAGAAAGAATGCTCAACAAAGGCCAACATACAATCAGCCACAACATTAAAACCACTGACAGGAGAAGTGAATAACACTGACCATCTTGTGACAATTCAGTGTTCTGCTGGGAAACTTTTGGACCTGGGATTCATTCATGTGGATGTTACTTAGACATGTAGCACCCACCTAGACCAGACCAGACACCCCCACCCCATAGCAATGACACTCCTTGATGGCAGCAGCCATCCCCAGCAGGATGCAGCCTGACACAGGAACACACACAAAAACGCTTTAGGAACAACTAAAAAAACATGAAGAACAGCACAAGGTGTGCTCCAAATTCACTAGATCCCAAACTGATCAAGTATCTGTGGGATGATCCACAGAGGCCCCTCCCCTCAAGGGCCCCCACTAACAACAGACACCACAGGACACCTCAGAACGTCAGTGTCCATTCTCTGATGGGTCACAAGTGTTTTGGAGGCACAAGGGAGACCTCCACAATATTAGGAAGGTGGTCCTAATATCGTGGCTGATCGGTGTATGTACTATAAACTGAAACGCTCCATAACTTCACAAAGAGTCCGTGGGGATTTGGTCTGAAGCTTCATCAGGCTCCATCAGGTCTTCCTCAGGCAGGAGGAGGACATAAACTAAAAACAAAAACAAATAATTGCACCGTAAAAAATAAATACTAATATAAGAAGTTTTCTCAGTTTATTTCTCCTGCAACTACAAACTACTGATAACTGTAACTAAATGAAACTAAAATAATAAACCTAAAAAAAATCATGAATCATTTGTAGCTGATGTTAACATCTAATAAATGCGACATCTACTCACTTGCTGTTGATTTCAGCCTCATATCTTCATCCAGATCCCTGTTGCGAAAATAGGGAGGATATGAATTTAATTAATTTACCTTTTTTATACAATTTTTTTTTTAATAATATGGAGTAATGAATGCATTTTATTAGCTCTCCTGTACATGAACTTAAAATTTGACGTGTAAAGTACAATGTGACAGTGGAGCTTATGTGACAGATTTGATGCTTGTTCTTTACTTTCTATGCCTCCAAGTGTAGGTCGCGTAGGCCGCCACAAGCAGCAGCTCAAGCGAGACGATGCTGAAGCCAACCACAAAATTGATGATAGCTTAAAAAAAAATATGGAAGAATATCAAAGAGGTGGCATTCATGGTTTATTTGTACAGTGTAGTAGTCATTTGAACTGCACGTACTGTCATTGTAGACGTATCTGATTGTTGTCTTGCTCTCAAAGTGTCCATTGTATGCGGTCAGCTGAAAAGGGAAAAGAAAAGTTGCATTTATCAATCAGCTATGACACTTTTAATGTGATGAAACCTAAAGAGTAGTATTATACCAACCTTCAATGTGTAGTTTGTAAAGTACGACAGATCTTTGAAATAAAAGCTACAGTAACTAGTCTCCTGTTTGACAGTGTCACCGACTTGGGCTATGTATATGTTCTCTGGTCCATTGAAATGATACTCGTAATTATTACAGGAAACCATAACGACATCTGGGAAGAGTGTCAGACGCACTTCAGTAATGTCCTCTGGTACTGTAAAAGAATGAAAACACAAATCATATTTTACCTCAGCTAGAACTGTTCATGCCAATGAGCTCTTGCCACCCTGATAAGCATCATTAGTGTTTCTTGTGCATCAGAAGTAAATTAACTTCTGTGTTTTCCAAAGTGACATTTCTTACTTCGGTGTTGAACACAGGTCCGAACTCATTCGATGGCAGTGTCACTTACTTCCAGGCATGGTTCTATGTGTGAATTCTTTTCTCCGAGTGACTCGCTTGTTGTCGTAGCTGGGTTGAACTTCACAGGTATAACTGGTGTACGGTTTTAGTCCAGCAACCTTACATGTCCCTGCATCATGTTGATTTGTGTGGACTGTAAGATAAGAGAATATTGGCCCTTGATTGCTGCTCGTTGTCTTAGTTGCCTTAAGTTGACTGATAAAATGACAGTAATCATAAAAATACTGTATGTGTACGGGTGTATTCATACATAGATCTACAGGTACAGGTACCAGTGTCTTTGTTATTTGTTCACAATAAATACGACCACGTGCAGTCTGTTTAAAATAAATATGAACATCTACAGTATATGCATAACATGTACAGATGAAGAGGCTGTGGTAACGACAGGCAGAAAGACAAGATTTATACACGGATCAGGCATAACATTATGACCACCTTCCTAATATTGTGTAGGTCTCCCTTGTGCCTCCAAAACAGTTGTGACTCATCAGAGAATGGACATGGGCCTTCTGAGGGTGTCCTGTGGTGTCTGGTAAAAGGATGTTGTTAGTGGGGGGTCGTTGGGTCCTGTGGGTTGAGGGGAGGGGCCTCTGTGGATCATCCCACAGTTACTTGATCAGTTTGAGTGAATTTGGAAGCCAGGTCAACACCTTGTTGTGTTCTTCATGGTGGGGCCTTCTGCCATCAAGGAGTGTCATTGCTATGGGGTGGGGGTGCCTGGTCTGGTCTCGGTGGGTGCTACATGTCTAAGTAACATCCACATGAATGTGGCAGAACATTGTTTTGTCACAAGATGGTCAATGTTATTTACTTCTCTTGTCAGTGGTCATAATGTTATGGCTGATCGGTGTGTATGACCTGTAGAGCTATCACTATAGATGAAATCAGTTAATGTTTCAATTATGATATTGGCTGAACAGAAAGTTAATTTACAAAAGAGTTACAAAGAATTACGTTACAAAACAATAATAGAACACAAGAGAACACAAAGTAGAGTGAAACTCAAACAACTTCACTACCTTCAATTTGTGTTTTATTGACTTTCTCTTTGGAGGAATCACGACAGCTACACCCATAAGAAAGCTTCTGAAGTGTGTGGAAGACACTTTGACAGTTGTCACTGGTTGTTGTCCAGCTCAGCTCCATGGACGTATTAGTTGAGCTGCTCTTCGTGATATTTATTGTAAAACCTGTTGGAATAAAACAGACATCAGAAACCATGAAATCAGTATCTCTAAACAATCAGAGGACAAAAGTTTTTATTTCATTCATGAGGTAAAGTAAAGATCAACTTACCACAGTTGATATTAAATCTAATGGGTGGAGTTGTCTTATCTATGAAGACATTGTTCTTCTTGATCTGACCAGTACAGCTGTAGTCTGTGAAGGGTTCCAGCTCAGAGACTTTCCTGGAGTCATTGACTTTTCCACTTTCTGAAGAGACACAATGATGAGATGATTTCTTCACTGATGGTTTTTATATCTCAGTGATTATGAGCAGTTATCTTAGTTTTAGCTTCAGAGTGAGCTCAAAGCAACATTGACTTTCATCATGTGTTCACTGTTTTACTAGAGTGTGAGCTTCTATTTGTCCACGTATTTCAATGTAAAACAGTCAAAGTCTCTCTCTGCTTCTCTTCTTTACCTGAACAGGTGTAATCAACGGTGAGATCATTACAGTTTGGTGGTAACTCTGCTTTGATTTCTGCAGGAAGTCCAGTGGGAACAGTCTGATAGATTTCACTAGCATTTAAGAAATCTGTGAGGAAAAAGAAGAAGAAACATAAAACCTGAGAACTTTAGATGTAAAGCACATGAGTTTGAAAATGAAGTTTGACAGTTTGTACAAACCAACAGAGATGGGTGTGGTGAGACTAAAGTTCCCACAAGTGAAGGTTGAAGTAAAATCTGAGCAAATGTCCTCGTAACCAGGTTTGACACACACTGATTCACCGTTGCATCGTTCAGCTGGAACGTTATCTGGTGTTGACAGTGAAGAGCTGATGTCCCAGTCACTTTGGTAACAAACATATCCAGGGATGCAGCTGACACCTTTAATGTCATCCCTACCTGAAATACACAAATGATGAACGAGTGTCTCATATGTTAAATTAAAATCAATATATTTGTATAACAACATTATTAACTGTTTGTACTCACTCATTTTAGATGTTTGAATTTTATTCTCATCACACTGTCTTTCTTGGCCATCACTGTCAATGAAAGCAACTCTATGCACATAGTCAGTACAGGGCTTCAGGGGTTTGATTTCGTGTGATGAGCTTCCCTCGGAGAACTGTACACTGAGGTTCTTCACAGTCCCTGTTCGGCCTTCTTCCATAATATTTATGATGTAGTTTCCACTGGAAACGTTCTTCATGTCAATGATGAAGCCAGACTTGATAGGTTTCACGGTGTAAGAACCTGCACAGGAGTCCAGCAGAATCATAAAATCTGTTTAGTTTGACTTATAACAGTAACAATAGACAATGACTTTTTAAAAGGTTGTACTGTCAGCGATCAGGCATAACATGACCACCAATATGACCATCTTCCTAATATTGTGTAGGTCTCCCTTGTGCCTCCAAAACAGTTGTGACTCATCAAAGAACGGACATGGGCCTTCTGAGGGTGTCCTGTGGTGTCTGACTACAGAATGTTGTTTTTGGGGGGATCCTTGAGGGGAGGGGCCTCTGTGGATCATCCCACAGATACTTGATCAGTTTGGGATCCAGTGAATTTGGAGGCCAGGTCAACACCTTCATGTTTTGTATTCAGTTGTTCCTAAAGTGTTTTGTGTGTGTGTCTGTGTTTTGTGTGCTGCATCCTGCTGGGGATGGCTGCTGCTATCAGGGAGTGTCATTGCTATGGGGTGGAGGTGCCTGGTCTGGTCTGGTCTAAGTGGGTGCTACATGTCTAAGTAACATCCACATGAATCAATGCCAGGTCCAAAAGTTTCCCAGCAGAACACTGAATTGTCACAAGATGGTTGATGTTATTTACTTCTCCTGTCAGTGGTCATAATGTTATGCCTGATCAGTGTATATCCAGCAAAGATCTGTAGATGGAAGTAGACCTAAAAAAAAAAAATCCTTATGATTAAAAACATACAGTGTCCAGTACATGTAAGCATTGTGAGGATGCATTCATGTCTAGACCTTCTCTATAATCCAGAACATACGTTTCCTTTTGTCCTCGATAGATAAGATCTGACTCTGTGAGACATACTGGACACAAATGTGATAAAAGTGTTTAAACTCATAAGCTGAATAATCTTTGAAACGAATACTCACAGTGTGGAGGTGTAGGGGAGGATTTGAGACCTGGAAAACAGATGTAAATGAGATTAGACAAGAGATGATTACTCACTATGAGCGCAACAATATTTCTTCAAAGTGCAGCAACTATCTGTTACCCATGCAACCTACAGTATGACCCAGTGGTGTGAGGTTCAGACTCAGACTGAACCTCAGACTTCCCACCAGTCCTCTAGAACTCAAAAAAAACCCTCTGCAGTCCAGTTGCCTTTTTTGAACCTTTGTTGGATATACCATGACCTGGATGACTGAGAACCTTCACAGACGTATTGGCATTCTTAACACAACCAAGTGACCAATCCACATGTAGTGACTTGAACTGCCATCCACTGTCTTACTGTATTTATTATTATGTCAATGTAATGCTGTGTGTCTGTATTTGTCAACTTTCGTATTTTAGTACATCAGACGAAGCCAAATTTCCACCTCGGTGGACAATAAAATTTTATTCTATTCTGTTCTATTCCATTCTAAAGCTTAGGTCAGCCCGTATGAACCCTGGCTGCAGCTCAGACCTATTACAGACATTTACATACAAATGTGAGTGTAACACACATACAGCATACACCCCTCTACATTATATTCATTAATGTCCTGCATCTCTTCTAAGAGTTTGCACCAGTACTGTAGTCGTAGTACATGCATGCTTGGCTGCTTGTGCTTGAGTTATTCTGCTCCCTTCAGGAGTTTGAGCCACTCTCTACCCTCTGCTCTGTGTCTTCTCTCTTCCACGTAGGTCAAATAATTCTGTCTGCTACTATAAAAGCTGTTATCATCACTCCAGTTCCTGCTTTAGCCAGGCCTGGTGGCATCAGAGACCCGTCCCTGGTGTTTAATATTTTAGCAAATAATGCGTGTGTGAAGTGAGCCTTCACGTAACTGTGTGGTACTTAGTGTAGCGTTTAGCGCTTATCAAGATTAAGAGTGCACTTCCTGCATGGCCGGTGGTTTCCTGCTTCACTAATATCAAATTAAATGTGTTTTAAAGAGCAGAAACTGAACATCTAAAGGAGGGGGCTCTGCTTATTTTAATCCAGTCATGCTTTTTTATTCCGTAGTTCGTCTTGGTGTTATGTAGTCGTTGCAATAGAGAGATTTATTCATTTATTTAAAAGTACTGTTAAAGTTAAATGCTGCAGTTGAAGGAAAGGTTTTTCCTTATAAAGAAGTTCTCATACTCATACTATATTTTTGTTACGACACAAATTTCAAGTAACTGAAAGTTAATACCTCTGACATATTGTCTGAATGTTCAGCTACGATTTTCTTATAAATTGAAAGTATTCCAGGAAATATCTGGTGTTGTCCAGGAATTACAGATTTAATCATGTCTAAGAAATTTAATTTAATTTGATAAATAAATGATTAAATAGGTGACACTGAAACATATAAATTGGTGCAGAGGCCTCGGATAAAACTAACCCTAACTGTCCTGAGATAAAGACGTAATGCTGAACTGTAATAAGAAACATAAACGTCAAAGTGCGGGAGATTTCATCACATACAGACGTCTATTTATATATAATTCTGTTATTCAGTGTCATTTAAAATCATTTTCCTTAACGGCGACGGATACAACCACCCAGCATACAAGTTCTTCTTTCCTCAGTGTCATTTATCAAGATCCCTATAAGGTGTAGATTATAACTTACCTCTGGTCAAACTGATGATCCCGGTCCAGAGCAGCAGGATCTTGAGACCACACAGACCTTCCATATCCAGGAGCTAACACAAAGGAATTTCTTTGACTTCTAAGTAAAGGATGACTGCTTAGTGTGTCCTTTACTGTGGTGACAGGAAGCTACATTTCCGCCATGCTGCATAAAACAAGAAATCATTTTCATGTCTCAGCTACAGATCATTCTTTTGATATTGCTATTAGGCAACCATTTCACGTGCACTGGAAATGTACTGGAATGTACAAATAAAGAACTTATACACTGATCAGGCATAACATTATGACCACCTTTCTAATATTGTGTAGGTCTCCTTTGTGCCTCCAAAACAGTTGTCTCATCAGAGAATGGACATGGGCCTTCTGAGGGTTTATTTTTTAAAGTTTTACAGAGTTTCCAACTATGGTAGTGTTTAACTGTTTGATAACAGGATACCAAAAATTCTCCAGTGGTTTAGGAGAAACTGTGTCTTTTTTCTTCCCCTTATATATTTAATTAAAGCACCTGATGCATTCATATTGGCTTTAAAATGCATTTACTGTACTGTACATCGAAGGCCATTCACTGTAACTATAAAGAAGTGTTTTCTTCCTGCTGAAGATCAAAACGTGGTTGTGACAGCAGGTAAAGGGCAGGTTAAAAATATTAAAAGGGGAAAAAAATGAAAGTTTTATGTAATCTATATAATAACTATATAATGAAAATACTATTCTATCTGTATTTGGTACCCAGCAAAAGACAAACTGAGACTGTGTGCCATTTGGTATTCATTTTTAGTATAGGTAATAACATGTCATACAAATATAAATGTAACGTGTTAAACAGAGTCAGAATGCAAACTGAAATGACAGCTAATTTCCTCCAGCTGATACAAGAGGCATCAAGCAACATCCGCAACAAGAGAAGGCTATTATAACAAATTAACTATGGTCAGGTTTTAATGTAACATTGTGTTGTTATCCTTCATTTAATAGCAGGTTTTAGACAGCTTTTACACAGTGCACATCCAAACCATTGGGGGGAAAAATAAAAAATAAGAATAACATTATATTATTACAACATCACCTTCCTAATATTGTGTAAGTCTCCCTTGTGCCTCCAAAACAGCTGTGACTCATCAGAGAATGGACATGAGGGTGTCCTGTGGTGTCTGGCAACAAAATGTTGTTACTGGGGGACCTTTGGGTCCTGTGGGTTGAGGGGAGGGGCCTCTGTGGATCATCCCATAGATAGTTGATCAGTTTGGGATCTCTCATGTCTAAGTAACATCCACATGAATGAATGCCAGGTCCAAAAGTTACCCAGCAGAACACTGAATTGTCACATGATGGTTAATGTTATTTATGTCTCCTGTCAGTGGTTATAATGTTGTGGCTGATTGGTCTACTTTTTTAGGCTTTACTTTCTTTCATTAATAATTGGGTGTTACATTAGTTTTTCCTGCCTGTACTTCTTGCGTCTCAGAGTCTTGGTCATAAGCAGGGCCACCACAGGTGTGATGATGACGATTAAGACCCGAAAACTGATGACGCCTATGTCATTGTCTGTAAAATGAAGGTTATAACAGAAGGATATCAGACATTTATATTGAAGACACAGTGACAAAATAAAGATTGTCCATCAAAACTTAGTTTGTATGTTGTTAGTGTTAACATTAAAACAACAAATACCGAGTCTGCGCATGCGTCTTATCCTGGGCTTGCTCTCAAAGTCTCCATTGAAGGCAGTCACCTGAAAAAGCAAACCAATGTGTCTTCAGTGTGATTGATTCATTACAAACCTTGCAGAACCAAACAGTAGTATCATACTGACCTCCACTGTGTAGCTGCTAGAGTAGCTCAGATCTTTGAATTCAAACTCACACTTGTCGTTCTCAAGTTTGTCACCGACATTATTAAGACGTGCTCTGTATATTCTCTCAGGTCCATTGAAACCATCGGACGAATAACTACAGGTTACTCTGATCACGGTGGGCTCGAGAAGCTCCACTCTCACCTCTGTAATATCTGCTGGTACTGTGGGAGAACGACAACAGAAAATTGTGTTTCTGTTTCCAGTGCATCAGTAGTCGGCTAAACACCGTACAGTATATGAACAATTAAAAACGTGTTATTGATCATTTTGTCTCATGTTATAAAACTGAGTTGCATATCGTCCAAACTCACTGAAGGACAGAGAACAGCTGTATCACATGCTGCTGTCTCGTTCACTTACTTCCAGGCTTTGTTTTCAGTGTAACCACTTCTCCACGACCAACTCTCTTGTTGTTGTAGGTGGGTTGGATTTCACAGATATAATCAGTGTACGGTTTTAATCCAGCAATCTTACATTTTCCTCCATCACGTTGTGGATTTGTGTTGACTGTAACAGCAACATAATTGTCATCAGCTCAATCTCAGTTTAGGTTTGAAATACACAGTACATCAAGCACAACATTATGATCACCTTCCTAATATTGTGTAGGTCTTCTGAGGGTGTCCTGTGGTGTCTGGCAACAGAATGTTGTTAGTGGGGGGCCTTTGAGGGGAGGGGCCTCTGTGGATCATCCCACAGCTACTTGATCAATTTGGGATCTAGTGAATTTGGAGGCCAGGTCAACACCTTGTGCTGTTCTTCAAGTTTTTTTTAAGTTGTTCCTAAAGCGTTTTTATGTGCGTGCTTGTATCAGGCTGCATCCTTACATGTCTAAGTAACATCCACATGAATGAATGCCAGGTCTGAAAGTTTCCCAGCAGAACATTGAATTGTCAAAAGGTGGTCAATGTTATTTAACTTCTCCTGTCAGTTGTTTTAATGTTGTGGCTGATCGGTGCACAGTACATCAGCACATTGTTCTACTTCTCGAGACACATTAATCTTCTGCAGAGCACTAATTCTGGTGCTGGATGCTAAAACTTGTGATCTGCAGCCTGAGAAACTGTTTATATCACACATCTTTTTGAAGGGAGTCGTTTCAGATCTGTTAATCTTCTGCAGAGTAACACCTTTATCTATAAACCCATCATACATAGCATGTCACAGAAAAAAAACATGATCTCTGATATCAATGTTTGTTCTTTATCAGAAAGCATATGTGGTATTTCAGTGTAAACCAAAATGTGACTTGCTATTACATCTTCCTGGAAGATGTTGGCACAGATCAAATTGAACTCATTTTATTTGACCATCAAGTTCAACTCAAAAGTCCTAACATGTTGCTGTCAACAAAGTCATAAATAGAATGAATAGAGACTACTTCACTTACTTTCAGATGGTGTTTGACTGTGTTTCTTATTGGAGGAAGAAACACGAAATCTACACTCATGAGAAAACTTGTGAAGTTTGTGGAGGACACGTTGACACTTGGCACTAGATGTTTTCCAGTTCAGCTCAATAGAAGAATCAGTTGTGATGTTCTTTATGTCCGTTATTGTAATAGCTGCTGGAACACAGTAAACATCCTTAACAACTGTCTGAGGATAAAAGCTTTGCACTGAGGTGAAGTGAACCTCAACTTACCACAGCCGATAGTGAAGTTAAGATGAGTTCTCTTATTTATGGATTCATTGTTCTTCTTGATCTGACCAGTACAGATGTAGTGTGTGAAGGGCTCCAGCTCAGACACTTCCTTGGAGTCACGGACTTTTCCACTTTCTGAAGAGACACAATGATGAGAAGATTTCTTCAACAATGGTTTTTGTGCGGTTTAATGTAGATTGTGTTTTGGACACACTGGACAAAAATATTTCGACTGACAGAAAACACAAAGCAACGCCTCATTCCTCACAGTAACCATGTAATGTTGCTGACAGTTAAAGTCTTTGTACTTCTCTCTCTACCTGAACAGATGTAATCAACGGTGAGATCATTACAGTTTGGAGGCAACTGTGGTTTGATTTCTGCAGGAAGTCCAGTGGGAGCAGTCTGATTTATGTCACTTGGTATTAGGAAATCTGCAGGGGGAGGGGGGAAAGAAGTAACGTAAGACTTGATTAAATGTAAAGCAGTTGAATTTCAAACTAATTAATTTCGATTTTATGGTGGACGGTGGAAAGAAAAAAAATAAATCCCTTTTAACAGGAGAAAGCCTTGAGCAGAACCCAGCTCAAAATAAAGGTGGACCTGTTTGTACCATAGACTGTATATAAAGATGGAAGACAGAACAGCTCCTCTAAAGCAAGTAGAGCTCCCCTTGGTGTCTGGCTGCAGTATAGGTCATAAGCTCCTCCCCCTCTATGTTAGTGGATGGGACTTGCGCCAAACTAAAACACAAATACATTTTTTTCCAAGGATGGACATTTGAGCATACATCGGCATTATATTGAGATGTTTCGTTTTAGTTAAATATTTGATGCTTGCAAAATGGCGCCGCCCATATGACCGGGAAACTACCGTCAGTTTGGCCATTGCAAGGAAGTGGGGATTTGAAAACTTGTAAAATTGAGTTCAATATCAGAAACACATCATGACTTTTGGAGTTAAAAAGAATAAAAATGTTCACATAACTTAACGCGGCTGTAATGTTTTACAGTGTATACATACCCAAAGTGATGCTTGTGGTCAGACTAAAAGACTGACCACAAGTGAAAGTCGTTGTAAAGTTTTTGCAAATGTCCTTGTAACCAGGTTTTAGACATAATGTTTCACCGTTGCATCGTTCAGCTGGAACGTTATCTGGTGTTGACAGTGAAGAGCTGATGTCCCAGTCGCTTTGGTAACAAACATATCCAGGGATGCAGCTGACACCTTTAATGTCATCTTTACCTGAAATACACAAGTGATGAACAAATGTCTCTGTTATATATAAACAATCTAATTTCTTAATTAAAAGACACATGTCCTGATTATTAACTGTTTGTACTCACTCATTTTAGATGTTGTAGTTACTTCTACATCACAATCACAGAATGTTTCATTTCCATCACTGTCAATGAAAGTAAAACTATGCTCATAGTCGGTACAGGGCTTCAGGTGTTTGATTTCAAGTGATGAGGTTTGATCAGAGAACTGAACGGCGAACGTCTTTTCATTCTGTGGTTCACAGTCTTCAGTGATATTTATGACGTAGGCACCTGTTGTGAAGGTTTTCATGTCAAACCTTAAGCCAGACCTGATGGGCGAAACCGTGTAAAAACCTGCACAGAAAAGCAACAGAATCACTTCATCTGTTTTGTTTTGCAAGGATAAAACACACATAAACTGAGCAGCCATAACATTATGACCACTGACAGCTGATTATTTTGTTTGTCAAATTAGAAGCAGGAAAAAGGGGCAAGTCTGTAACTTAACTGTCTTCTTCAAGTTGTAGCACCTGTTATATGGAGGAGCAAATACATTTGAACCGCTGTGACTTATTAAATGTAGAAATCCAGATTTAGGACAACCTAAGCTCCGGCTTAACACAGTAAGGTGCAGTATGTCACGGAAAGGTACAGTATGTCATATACACCTAAAGAAAACAACCTAAAGCCTGAAACCCACAGACCGAGCAATGAGGTGGCGGTGCCTCAAAAAAAGTCCCTTTTAACAGGAAGAAACGTTGAGCAGAACGGTCGACAGACGAGCTACTGTAGCTCAAACTTAAGACAAATTTATGCTGGTTCTGAGAGATGTCAGAACACGGAGTCTCGTGCAGTTGGACCCCAATCCACTGCATCAGAAATTGACCGCCACTAATTGCTAGACGCTTACCTGTCATAAGTGGGAGGACTGTTTGCCCCTGTCATCTTTCTCTAATGAATGATACCTTAATGACCTATTATCAGTCAGAGACTCCAGCCTCAAAATGTGGAATTGGGTTGAAACTTGTTGGGGACAGAAGTTACGACTGTATTGTAAATTGATGGCAGATTACATCTCAGTCCACCTCCTCTCTTCAGAGAAGGTTTTTCCAATCTAATATAGATGACTTCCATATGTCTTCTCTGGCTAAGATTATTAAGCATTATTGTAAACCAGGTGGTCACGTTCCTCAAAGTGGATCTTCCTGACAGCAGTGGCCTGGTTCAGGAACAGTTTGAGGAATGCAAAAAACAAGTTCAAGGTGTTGACTGGGACTCAGATCTTAATCCAACTAATATACCGGACAAACAAGTCCAACTCAAGGAGGCCTCGCAACTTGCAGGACTTGAAGGAACTTCTGCTAACGACTTAGTGCCAGATACCACAGCACATCTTCAGAGGTCTTGTGGAGTCCATGCATCGAAGGGTCGGGGCTTTTTGTTTATGGCGGCAAAAGGGGGACGTACACAATTTTAACCTGGTGGTCATAATGTCATGGCTGATAGATTTTGAAAATAAGGTCAAACGGGGGCATTGTGGATCCGTCAAAGGTTTTACACAATAACTTCCCTTACTTTTTAAAATAACATGTGGATTTGTAGGTGTGGTGGTAGAGCCAGGTGAGGTTTGTCAGTTCATCTTCAGTTTCACAGTAAAAAATAAAAAGTCTTTCACTACATTCAGTGAGACATACTGGACCCAGACATGATGAAAGTGTTTAGACACATAAACTGAATAATCCTTGAGATGATACTCACACTCTGGAGGTGTGGGAGAGGATTTGAGGGCTGGAAGACCAATTTAAATAAGATTAGTCAAGAGTCAAAAGTCAAAGAACATGATCACACCACATGAAAACAGTGTTTTCAAAGTATCACGCGCAGCCACAGTCTGTTATCTGTAAGCAACAGGTCACCTATATGCTACCATATAGGTATCTACTGTATAAATATACAGTATATCCTAAATATTTCACTCAGAATTCTATTCAATTTTTTTTGTCGTATTGTTGTTTAGTAGTTACAATAGAAAGATGTATATATATTTTTGAAAGTGCTGTTATGGTTAAATATTACTGTTTAATAATGTTTAAAAGTTTTCTCTTCTAAATGTTTTCCTTTCTAAAGATGGGATTTAAGTGGACCTGTGTTATAATTTTAAATAACTTAAAGTAAACCTCTGACATATATAACTGTATAATGTTAAATGCGACAGAAGTTGTTCTAACCTCTTATCCCGAGATGACTGAATTAGAATCGTGTCTTTAAGAAACTTATTAACATATTATTTCTATTTACTAAGCAAATTATGAAATAGTTTATTGGTGTGGAAGGCTGAGGTAAAGTAATTTCACCGAGACAAAAAAAAGCAATGCACAATTGAACTGAGCACAAAAATAAGAATAAAACCAGTTCTCGTCACTAGTTATTCAGCAACAACAAAAACAATTTGAATAGATCACAGAACAGAAAACTTCTCTGCATGTTTTTATTCTTTTTTTTTTTTAAATAAATGTACCCATGAAAACCTAACAGTGACGGATAAAATCACCCAACGCCTCACAAGTTATTTTTCCTCAGTATCATTTAAAGATCTCTGTAAGTTGACACTGAACTTACCTCTGGTCAAACTGATGATCCCGGTCCAGAGCAGCAGGACCTTGAGAGCCCAGAGACCTTCCATGTCCAGGAGCTAAGTGACAAACACAAGTTTTTGTGTGCACCTAAGTGAAGGATAACTCTCACGATATCTTCTCCTTCCTTTATTTGGTGACAAGAAGCTACATTTCCGCCATACTGCATCAAAAGGAAACCTTTTTTATGAGTCAAAACCACAGATGTTCTTTTTTTTTTTTTTTTTTTTTTTTTTTTTTTGATATTTCCAGTAGTCAGTCTGTCAGTATGCACTGTGCATGCATGTCCAGTATTAGTGTAGTACTATTAGATTGCTGTGTTTGGTGTACATACATTAATCAGGTATAACATTAAACCACTGACAGAAGACGTGAATAACATTGATCATCTTGTGACAATTCAATGTTCTGCTGGGAAACTTGGTCAAGGTGTTGACCTGGCCTCCAAATTCACTAGATCCCAAACTGATCAAGTATCTGTGGGATGATCCACAGAGGCCCCTCCCCTCAAAGGCCCCCCACTAACAACATTCTGTTGCCAGACACAACAGGACACCCTCAGAAAGCCCATGTCCATTCTCTGATGAGTCACAACTGTTTTGGAGGCACAAGGGAGACAATATTAGGAAGGTGGTCATAATGTTATGCCTGATCAGTGTATGTGTGGTGTGCACAATCTGTATCCAGTCTGCTAAGATATTAATTACGGGTCCATGCAACGACATTGCAGGACAAAGTGCTAGGGCAAAAGGCATCAAACCTGGTAACTTGGTAGAAGTCCTACCAGTAATAATCTGTGGATGACTCCTTACAAGCCCACCAAGTTTCATGCAATACGGTCTATAGGGGGCGCTGCTGGTGACTTATGCCTCTGCGTCCTGCAAAGCAAAGCGCTATCCATATGGGTGTCATGTGGGTTAGTGCTGCTAAAACAGTTTTTCTTTGCTGTAGGTGAAAATTTACTAGTCAATACCAAAGCAGTTCCAGAAGCATCTAAAAAAGTTTATTTAGATTTTATTTTATTTACACAGCCTCAATAACACTCTCAAGAGACTTTACAGAACCCAAAGCCTGAAACCCACAGGCTGAGCAATGAGGCGACGGTGGCAAGAAAAAAAGTCCCTTTTAACAGGAAGAAACCTTGAGCAGAACGGGTGAACACATCTGCTTGAGGCCAACACCGCAGAGAGACAGAAAAAAAAAAGAGATGGGGAGAAGAAGAGAGCAGCGAAAGCAATCAGATAAATTCATACATACATCTGCATGACTCATGTACACATGATACAAACAATATTACAGGATACTAGGTGATACATGGGAGATTAATAATGGAGAAAAAGCTCATTGGTTACAGAGTGTGCTCATAAAGATCCTTGTTAGAAGAATAATCAGGTACGCCGTCAGTGATAATAGGTGTTAAATAATAGGTGAGTAGCATCATCTATGTATATATAAGGAAATAATATCTGAAATCTTAAAACATTTAAAAGTAGGCTCAACAAAGGCTAACATGCAATCAGCCACAACATTAAAACCACTGACAGGAGAAGTGAATAACATTGACCATCTTGTGACAGTTCAATGTTCTGCTGGACCTGGCAACTTTAGGACCTGGCATTCATTGGTGTGGATGTTACTTAGACATGTACCACCCACCTAGACCAGACCAGGCACCCCCACCCCATAGCAATGACACTCCTTGATGGCAGCAGCCATCCTAAGCACTAACAACACAATACACAGATTGTCCCAATATAATCCTAAACAATATTAGGAAGGTGGTCCTAATGTCGTGGCTGATCGGTGTATGTACTTTAAACTGAAACGCTCCATAACTTCACAGAGAGTCCGTGGGGATTTGGTCTGAAGCTTCATCAGGCCCCATCAGGTCTTCCTCAGGCAGGAGGAGGACGTAAACTAAAACAACAAATAATTGCACTTTAAAAAATAAATACTAATATAAGAAGTTTTCTCGGTTTATTTCTCCTGCTACTACAAACAACTGATAACTGTAACTAAATGAAACTAAAATGATAAACCTTAAAATAAGTTTTCAGCTGATGTTATAAATGTGACATCTACTCACTTGCTGTTGATTTCAGCCTCATATCTTCATCCAGATCCCTGTTGAGAAAATACGGAGGATTGAATTTAATTAATTTACATTTTTTATACAATATAATATGGAGTAATGAATGCATTTTATTAGCTGTCCTGTACATTAACTTAAAATTTGACGTGAAGTACAATGTGACAGTGGAGCTTATGTGACAGATTAGATGCTTGTTCTTTACTTTCTGTGCCTCCAAGTGTAGGTCGCGTAGGCCGCCACAAGCAGCAGCTCAAGCGAGACGATGCAGAAGCCGACCACCAAATTGATGATAGCTTAAAGAAATTATGGAAGAATATCAAAGAGGTGGCATTCATGGTCTATTTGTACAGTGTAGTAGTCATTTGAACTGCACGTACTGTCATTGTAGACGTATCTGATTGTCGCCTTGCTCTCAAAGTGTCCATTGTATGCGGTCAGCTGAAAAGGGAAAAGAAAAGTTGCATTTATCAGCTATGACTCTTTTAATGTGATGAAACCTAAAGTGTAGTATTATACCAACCTTCAATGTGTAGTTTTTAAAGTACGACAGATCTTCTAAATAAAAGTTACACCTGCTTCTCTCCTGTTTGACAGTGTCACCAACTTGGGCTCTGAATATTTTCATGGGTCCATTGAAACGATACAAGTATTCATCACAGTCTACGAAAAGGGTTTTTGCAAAGAATGTCAGATACTGTATTTTAATGTCCTCTGGTACTGTAAAAGAATGAAAACACAAATCATATTTTACCTCAGATAGAACTGTTCATGCCAATGAGCTCTTGCCACCCTGATAAGCATCATTAGTGTTTCTTGTGCATCAGAAGTAAATAAACTTCTGTGTTTTCCAAAGTGACATTTCTTAAATGGCAGTGTCACTTACTTCCAGGCATGGTTTCCTGTGTGAATTCTTTTATCCAACTGACTCCTTTCTTGTTGTCGTAGGTAAGTTGGACTTCACAGGTATAACTGGTGTACGGTTTTAGTCCAGCAACCTTACATGACCCTGCATCATGTTGATTTGTGTGGACTGTAAGATAAGAGAAGATTGGCCCTTTATTGCTGCTCGTTGTCTTAGTTGCCTTAAGTTGACTGATAAAATGACAGTAATCATAAAAATACTGTATGTGTACGGGTGTATTCATACATAGATCTACAGGTACAGGTACCAGTGTCTTTGTTATTTGTTCACAATAAATACGACCACGTGCAGTCTGTATAAAATAAATATGAACATCTACAGTATATGCATAACACGTACAGATAAAGTGGATGTGGTAACGAGAGGCTGAAAGACAAGATTTATACACCGATCAGGCATAACATTATGACCACCTTCCTAATATTGTGTAGGTCTCCCTTGTGCCTCCAAAACAGTTGTGATTCATCAGAGAATGGACATGGGCCTTCTGAGGGTGTCCTGTGGTGTCTGGTAAAAGGATGTTGTTAGTGGGGGCCGTTGAGGGGAGGGGCCTCTGTGGATCATCCCACAGCTTCTTGATCAGTTTGGGATCTAGTGAATTTGGAGGCCAGGTCAACACCTTGTGCTGTTCTTCATGTTTTTGTAGTTGTTCCTAAGTGTTTTTGTGTGTGTTTCTGTGTCAGGTTGCATCCTGCTGGGGATGGCTGCTGCCATCAAGGAGTGTTAGTTCAGCAACCCTGTGTTTGAATTATCATATCGGCTGAACAGAAGGTTTATCTCCAAAACTCTTAAAGATACAAAACAATAAATAGAACATAAGAGGACACAAAGTAGAGTGAATCTAAAACAACTTCACTACCTTCAATTTGTGTTTTATTAAGTTTGTCATCGGAGGAGTCACGACAGCTACACCCATAAGAAAACTTCTGAAGTGTGTAGAAGACCCTTTTACAGTTGTAACTGGTTGTTGTCCAGCTCAGCTCCATGGACGTATTGGTTGAGCTGTTCTTTATGATGTTTATTGTAAAACCTGTTGGAATAAAACAGACATCAGAAACCATGAATTCAGTATCTCTAAACAATCAGAGGATAAAAGTTTTTATTCCATTCATGAGGTAAAATTAAGATCAACTTACCACACTCGATACTAAATCTAATGGGTGGAGTTGTCTTATCTGTGGAGACATTGTTCTTCTTGATCTGACCAGTACAGATGTAGTCTGTGAAGGCCTCCAGCTCAGAGACTTTCCTGGAGTCATTGACTTTTCCACTTTCTGAAGAGACACAATGATGAGATGATTTCTTCACTAATGGTTTTTATATCTCAGTGATTATTATGAGCAGTTATCTTTAAGTTTAAATTCAAATTTGGACATGTTCAGGAAAAAAACAAATTAGATTCACTGTTCACAGTTTTACAATAATAAGAGCATCTCATCTGTTTCAGTGTAAATCTTCTTCTCTCTACTTCTCTTCTTTACCTGAACAGGTGTAATCAACGGTGAGATCATTACAGTTTGGTGGTAACTCTGCTTTGATTTCAGCAGGAAGTCCAGTGGGAGCAGTCTGATTGATTTCACTAGCATTTAAGAAATCTGTGAGGAAAAAGAAGAAGAAACATAAAACCTGAGAACTTTAGATGTAAAGCACGAGTTTGAAAATGAAGTTTGACAGTTTGTACGAACCAACAGAGATGGGTGTGGTGAGATCAAAGTTCCCACAAGTGAAGGTTGAAGTAAAATCTGAGCAAATGTCCTTGTAACCAGGTTTGACACACACTGATTCACCGTTGCATCGTTCAGCTGGAACGTTATCTGGTGTTGACAGTGAAGAGCTGATGTCCCAGTCACTTTGGTAACAAACATATCCAGGGATGCAGCTGACACCTTCAATGTCATCTCTACCTGAAATACACAAGTGATGAACAAATGTCTCATATGTTAAATTAAAAGGAATATATTTGCATAACAACATTATTAACTGTTGGTACTCACTCATTTTAGATGTTAGAATTTTATTCTCATCACAATCACAGTTTCTTTCTTGGCCATCACTGTCAATGAAAGCAACTCTATGCACATAGTCAGTACAGGGCTTCAGGAGTTTGATTTCGTGCAATGAGATTCGATCAGAGAACTGTACCCTGAGGTTCTTCACAGTCCCTGCTCGGCCTTCTTCCATAATATTTATGATGTAGTTCCCACTGAAAACGTTCTTCATGTCAATGATGAAGCCAGACTTGATAGGTTTCATGGTGTAAGAACCTGCACAGGAGTCCAGCAGAATCACTAAATCTCGTCTGTGAGACATACTGGACACAAATGTGATAAAAGTGTTTAAACTCCTAAGCTGAACAATCTTTGAAACGAATACTCACAGTGTGGAGGTGTAGAGGATTTGAGACCTGGAAAACAGATTTCAATGAGATTAGACGAGATGATTACTCACCATGAGCGCAAAAATATTTCTTCAAAGCACAAAGTGCAGCAACTATCTGTTACCCATGCAACCTACAGTATGACGCAATGGTTAGCAGTGCTAATGGTAGTAGTAGTAGTAGTAGTAGTCTGGTTTGGAGTTGTGTTGCTCTGAGTTTGGAAGCTGGATGAAGTGGACATTGGTGAGGACTGGTTGGAATTGTCGGCTGCATCGTGGTCAAGGTCACATTTAGGCAGAAAAACTTACATGATGCTTGATTAACATTTCCTGTGCTTTGTTACTTTCCATGACTTTCCATGCAGTAGTGCAGCTCATATAGTGGACTGGAGCCTATCCCAGTGACAGACAAGCATTCACACTCACACCTATGTTACAATCACCAGTGAACCTAACCATCATGTCTTTGGACGGTGGGAGGAAGCCAGAGTACCCGGAGAGAACCCACGCAGACACAGGGAGAACATGCAAACTCCACACAGAAAGGCCCCAGTTGGCCGATGGATTCAAACCCAAAACCTTCTTGCTGTGAGGCATCAGTGCAAGACATCTCACATGTCATGCTTAAAGTCACCCGTATGAACCCTGGCTGCAGCTCAGACTGTCTCTCCCTCCACTGTCTCCTGGATTTCTGATTACTTGTCTGATAGGCCCCAGTTCGCCCCAGGGGGGCTCCCTGTCTGATACTGTTGTCAGTAATGTGGGGGCACCACAGGGGACTGTCCTGTCTCCATTTCTGTTCACTCTTTACACCTCTGATTTCCAGTACAGCTCTGGGTCCTGCCACCTGCAGAAGTTCTCTGACGACTCTGCAGTGGTTGGGTGTATTAGAGATGGACAGGAGTTGGAGTATAGGACACTGATCAGAAACTTTGTGGAGTGGTCCCAGGCAAACCACCTACTCATGAATGTGGACAAGACCAAGGAGCTGCCCTGGAGGTGGAAGTAGTGGACCAATATAAGTACCTGGGAGTCCACATGAACAGCAGACTGGGCTGGAGGGACAACAGTGATGCTGTATACAAGAAGGGACTGAGTAGACTCTACTTCCTGAAGCTTAGGTCTTTCAACGTATGCAGCAAGTTGCTGTAGATTTTCTACCAGCCTGAAGTTGTGAGTGCCCTGTACTTGTTTGTTGGGAGAGCAGCACCAGCAAAAAGGACATAAGTAGGGATTGACAAAGTGATCCAACAGGCTGGTCAAATCATCGGCAGTGAGTTGGAGACATTTGTCTCAGTGAGGGACAGGAGGACACTGGACAAACTGCTCTCCATCATGGACAATCCGTCTCATCCACTACACCAGATAATACCATTTTCACTATTGCACCTTACTGCCATCCTTGTGTATATAATATATATTCTTCCATCTCTATTTCTTGTACATTTGTCCATATGCTAATTTGTACATTTTTGCTTATACTATTTTTATTTTATTTTACTAGATTTTATTTTATTTTATTTTATTTAATCTTTCTTTTAGCTGTGGTTCTTAAGAGTGTTTTTTATGTGCAACTAAGCTACTGTGACCAACCAATTTCCCTTGTGGATGAATAAAGTTTATCTAAGTCTAAGACCTATTACACACATTTACATACAAATGTGAGTGTAACACACATACAGCATACACCCATCTACATTATATTTATTAATGTCCTGCATCCTTTCTAAGAGTTTGCACCAGTACTGTAGTCGTAGTACATACATGCTTGGCTGCTTGTGCTTGAGTTATTCTGCTCCTTTCAGGAGCTTGAGCCACTCTCTACCCTCTGCTCTGTGTGTCCTCTCTTCCTCTTAGGTCAAATAATTCTGTCAGCTACTATAAACCTGTTATCATCACTCCAGTTCCTGCTTTAGCCAGGCCTGGTAGCATTAGAGACCCGTCCCCTAACAGGGATGACCGTGGGGATTCTTGCAGGGGTTGCCATTGTATTTACTTTAGTATTTTATTAACTGCAGTAGCCATAGATGATTCTCCTGCCTCGCTCTCAGCTGTCTGCTGAGCTACAGACATCACTATAAGGTGAAGGATGTGGGCCGGTGTTTAATATTTTGGCAAATAATCCGTGTGTGAAGTGAGCCTTCACGTAACTATGTGGTACGAAATGTAGCGTTTAGCGCTTATCAAGATTAAGAGTGCATTTCCTGCATGGCCGGTGGTTTCCTGCTTCACTAATATCAAATTAAATGTATTTTAAAGAGCAGAAACTGAACATTTAAAGGAGGGGGCTCTGCTTATTTTAATCCAGTCAAGGCTTTTTATTCCGGAGTTCATCTTGGTGTTATGTAGTCGTTGCAATAGGGAGATTTATTCATTTATTTAAAAGTACTGTTAAAATTAAATGATGCAGTTGAAGGAAAGGTTTTTCATTATAAAGAAGTTCTCATACTCATACTATACTTTTGTTATGACACAAATTTCAAATAACTGAAAGTTAATACCTCTGACATATTGTCTGAATGTTCAGCACGCTACCATTTTCTTATAAATTGAAAAATATCTGGTGTTGTCCTGGAATTACAGATTTAATCGTGTCTAAGAAATTTAATTTAATTTAATTTAATAAATTAATGATTAAATAGGTGACACTGAAACATATAAATTGGTGCGGAGGCCTCGGATAAAACTAACCCTAACTGTCCTGAAACAAAGACGTAATGCTGAACTGTAATAAAAAACGTAAACGTCAAAGCACGGGAGATTTCGTCACATACAGACGTTTATATATAATTATTCATATATATAATTCTGTTTTCCAATGTCATTTAAAATCATTTTCCTTAACGGTGACGGATACAAACGCCCAGCATACAAGTTCTTCTTTCCTCAGTATCATTTATCAAGATCCCTATAAGGTGTAGATTATAACTTGCCTCTGGTCAAATTGATGATCCCGGTCCAGAGCAGCAGGATCTTGAGACCACACAGACCTTCCATATCCAGGAGCTAACACAAAGGAATTTCTTTGACTGCTAAGTGAACGATAACTGCTTTGCGTTTCCCACACTATCTTCTTTTATCTATACTGTGGTGACAGGAAGCTACATTTCCGCTAAGCTGCATCAAACGAGAAATCATTTTCATGTCTCAACCACAGATCATTTTTTTGATATTGCTATTAGGCAACCGCTTCACATGCACTGGGCCTGTATTTATATTCCAATTAGTGTTTTTTTTTATATGTGCAATTAAATTACTTATACACCAATCAGGCATAACATTATGACTACGTTATTAATATTGTGTTTGGGATCTAGTGAATTAGGAGGTCAGGTCAACACCTTGTGCTGTTCTTTAAGTCTTTTTTTTTTAGTTGTTCCTAAAGTGTTTCTGTGTGTGTGTCTGTGTCAGGCTGCATCATGCTGGGGATGGCTACTGCCATCAAGGAGTGTCATTGCTATGGGGTGGGGATGCCTGGTCTGGTCTAGGTGGGTGCTACATGTCTAAGTGACATCCACATGAATGATTGCCAGGTCCAAAAGTTTCCCAGCAGAACATCACAAGATGGGCAATGTTATTCACTTCTCCTGTGACCTCAGGCATAACATTATGACCATAATGTCATAATGTTCTGGCTGATCAATGTAAATTCAAACTAGATATAGACAAAGCATGCATGCAGCCCATAAACACGACACATGGTAGATTGATAATTCAAAGTATTTATTGCCAAAAGTATTGTGGGTATAAAATGTTTTCATGAAGATAACTGTTCCATGAATGATGAGGAGCACAGCTGCAGAAAGTCAGTGATGACAGTTGTTATGTTCCAGGTGAATAGGCTGCACATATACACGGCATCACAAGCAGGTCTGAGAATAATCTACGACCTTTACATAGGAATGGAGAACTGGAAACAAAGAACACTGGGCTGGTGAGAGGGGCCAGGACCACAGATGAGATAATAACTAGTTATTCTATAGTTTTTGAGCCAAAGCTGCACTTTTGACTTCTGTCTAACCTGAGAGATGATAAAAATTAGCAACACCTTCACTTGTTGTTGGGATTTAGTTGGTTTAGCTTTTATTTATTCAAGCACACTCTCACAGAAATTAAAAGCATCAGTTTGGTGAAATATGCTCATTATAGCATCAGACACATGCAAAGACAAAATATGTGAGCTCTTAGCTATTGATTAAAACCTGATTAAAAGTTTTTAAATGAGCTCCTAAGTGTAAATGACCATCTGGTTTGCAGCTCCGTCTGGTCTTTCCTTGTGGCGCCATGCAGGAGGTCGAGCATTCACATAAACTACAACAACAAACAGGATATCATTGAGTTCACTGTACTTACAGAAGATGTTTTATTGACTCACTATCAACTAAAAAACAAAATCATCAGTAGCTGATGTTAAAATCTGCTAAATGTGAAGTTGACTCACCTGCTGTTGATTCTGTCTCCTTATCTTCATTCACGTCACTGTGGAGACATTAAATTTAAATGAATGTTTGACACATGGCTTCATCAGTAAAATAAATAAATAAATAAATACATTCAGACTCATGCAGGATATTAAATGTGAGTTCTTTACTTCCTGGAGTTTCTGTGCTTTCGTCTGTTGTAGAACACCACGACCAGAGCCACACATGAGATGATGATGATGGAGATGACAAAACCGATGACAGCTTTATCATTGTCTGTAAATGATAGTTATAGAAGAAGGATATGAGAGAGATGGCTTTTATAGTTTATTATTATTATTATTATTTTGCTGGTAATTCAAACTGCACATACAGTAAGTGTCCACTGTTATTGTTTTGGGATTGCTCTCATGGACTCCATTCCAGACAGTCACCTGAAAAAGCAGAAAGTCCACTCATTAATAATTACAGCATTCAAGGAAAGGACTGAAATGATCATATTCTAGTGAAACCAAACAGTAATATTATACTAACCTGCACTGTGTAGCTCGTAGAGTAGCTCAGATCTCTGAACTCAAACTCACATTTGTCATTCTCAACCGTGACACCATGATTAAGACGTGCTCTGAATTTCCTCTGAGGTCCATTGAACACACCAGAATATCTACAGGTCACTATAATCACATTATTCTCTGGTTGATTCACAGACAGGTCTCTAATATCTTCTGGTACTGTAAGAGAATGAAAACACAAATCAGGTTGTTATAACAGACATTTTAGTATTTATTTGCATTATTAGTACGTTTCTGTATTTATTTAGGGGCCTCTGTGGATCATCCCACAGATACTTGATCAATTTGGGATCTAGTGAATTTGGAGGCCAGGTCACCACCTTGTGTTGGTCTGGTCTAGGTGGGTGCTACATGTCTAAGGGCGTATTCACACCAGGAAGGTCCGTTAGTTCACTTGCTTTGGTCCGGACCAATTTTTTTTTTCTTTTTTTTCTTTTTAGTGCGGTTCGCTTTCACACTGTGATTAATTGCAACCGGACCAGAATTTATAAACAAAAACACATGTGCTAAGGTCGTTCAGCCATTGGCTGGTAAACGTATAGGCGGGGTAAAGAAGGAAGCCAAATGTCCCAAGTAAATAGGCTACAATGGAGACTTTGCGTACTGTAGACTTTGCTTTCAAACACTCTCTAATCTAAAGGCAAGAAATCACCTCTAAAGTCACACATTAGCTGTTTTAATTCTGTAATTTTATCATATTTTTATATTAATAAGAGGTCAAATTTTAAAAATACAGTTTCTAAAGTTTCTCATACAGTTTCTAAAGTTTTACCATGCTGAATCTCTCTTAAGAATTTAAGTTAAAATGTCATTATCTTCTGCTTTTGAGTTCTTATACGATGTTCTACAAATAATATATGGCTTTAAATTTTCTACATATGCATAAATGCTGTCGTTATTATTACTACAGCTGATCCAGTGTGTAAATGTGTAGAGCTCAGTCCTGAAAGTTTTCTCTGAGACATATTGTCCTGAAATGACAGAATTCTTGGGATTTACTGTTTAAGACATTTCACAGTTGTATTATTTACACTAATAGTTTAATATGTGACTTTGAATCATTTATGAGGCAACAGATGATCAGAGACCCAGCATCATCCCTTTCAAAAGTTATTTCTAAAGGTGCCCTTGAAGTTAATCCTGAAGATAATTACTTACGTTTGGCTTTAACTGATGACCCCGGTCCAGAGCAGCACGACCTTCAGACCACAGAGACGTGCTACATCCAGGAGCTAAGGTGTTCGTACGGTGTATTCCAACTTACAATTACTAAACACAAAGAGGTGTCACAAACAAAGGAGGGCTGTTAAATTTCATGCTGAGAGTCTGCATTCACCGTTACTTTGGGCGACAGGACGTCTGATTTCCGCTGCGCTGCTTAAAACAGGAAGATTTCTACGACCACGTGTCTTTTTAAGGCCTGGGGCCCCGAGCACTTGACAAGCTGTGTCTCGGTGTAACTGTTCTCTTCAACCAAAGCTGTACTTTTTTATTTCTATTTAATTATGAAGACGTAAAAAAAAAAAAATCAGCATCAACATCTTCAGTTTGACTTTTATTTATTGAACAAGACCCTCATGGAGATTTAAAACCTCAGTAAAAAAAAGGCAGTTTTGTAACATGGTGAAATATACACATCAAGGTAGCAGACACATTAAAAGGCATAATATTTGAGACATTAGCTAATGATTAAAAGGTAATTAAGGTTCTAAAAACTCCTAATTATTGACTGCATACTGAGACACTTAATTACTGAGCACTGAGAGTTAATGGTGATCTGGTTTGCAGCTCCGTCAGGTCTTTCTTCATCAGCGAGCTTCTTTATGACGCCGTGCAGGAGGTTGAGCATTCACATAAACTACAACAACAAACAGGATATCACTGAATTCAATACAACCATAGTACACTTTATATACTAATAATACTAATATAAGAAGTTTTATTGCTTTACTTCTCTTAAAACTACAAAGTGTTGACAACTGCTGCTAAATGATACTAGAACTAAAACCAAAACAAATCATTATCATCAGTAGCTGATGTTAAAATCAGCTAAATGTGAAGTTGACTCACTTGCTTCTGAATACATCTCCATATATTCATTCACGTCACTGTGGAGACATTAAATTTAAATGAATGTTTGACACATGACTTTATCAGTAAATTAAAAATATAAATAAATACAGTCAGATTCATGCAGGATATTAGATGTGTGTTCTTTACTTCCTGGAGTTTCTGTGCTTTTGTCTGTTGTAAATCACCACGACCAGAGCCACACATGGGATGATGATGAAGAAGACGAGAAAACCGATGACAGCTTTATCATTGTCTGTAAACGATAGTTATAGCAGAAGAATATGAGAGAGATGGCTTTTATAGTTTATTATTATTTTTTTGCTGGTTATTTGAAACTCCACTTACAGAGAATGTCCACTGTTATTATCGTGGGATTGCTCTCATGGACTCCATTCCAGGCAGTCACCTGAAAAAGCAGAAAGTCCACTCATTAATAATTACAGCATTCAAGGAAAGGACTGAAATGATCATATTCTAGTGAAACCAAACAGTAATATTATACTAACCTGCACTGTGTAGCTCGTAGAGTAGCTCAGATCTCTGAATTCAAACTCACATTTGTCCTTCTCAACTGGGGCACCATGATTAAGACGTGCTCTGTATTTCCTCTCAGGTCCATTGAAACCACCAGAATATTTACAGGTCACTCTAATCACATTATTCTCTGGATGACTCACATGAAATTCTCTAATATCTTCTGGTACTGTAGGAGAATGAAAACACAATCAATTTGTAACAACAGACATTTTAATATTTATTTACATAATTAGTACGTTTCTGTATTTATTGTCATGTCCATCAGCCGTGACACAAATAAAAACTGTAAGAACCAATAAAAGATAGTTACGTCTGATGTTTGAAAATGATTCCTTATAAACTCTAAATTTTCAACAAGTCTTTCAATTTCTTTTACTGTGGGTTTGGTACTTTGACTGAATTTAAAATCTGTATATTTAAATATATTTTTCATTTAATAATTCAATACTTAAAGACTATATAAGAAAACAATAGCATTATTAACTGGACAATGTCTGTTTAAGGAAATAGTTTATTCGGTCTCCCTTGTGCCTCCAAAACAGTTGTGACTCATCAGACAGAAGACAGAAACACAGACGCTGGACATAAATACTACGAGATTAATTATCTTTTAAAGTGATACTCACACTGTGGAGCTGTTGAGGCAGGAAGACACATTTAAAGAGATTAGAAAAGAGAAAAAACAAACATTAACATGTGATTCTGTGACATGAATCATTTTAAACTCTTTTCTAAATTACAGCAAGTACCTCGTGGTGCGAGCGTCCATTGTCTATATTTTTATGAATGACACAATCTTACCACAGTACCATTAAATCATAGAGAGAACTCCAACCTTTGGTGGTGGCTGTCTCTATGTTGACTGGAGGTGAGGTCTGGCGTTGAGTGGTGTCTGCAGGATAGAGAGCATGCTGGAGGTCACCTTCAGGCAGAAACCAAACCTCTACTGCCAACAGTCTTACCAGACATGACACTAAACTGAGATATCATCATTTTATTGTGCTACTTCCAGTATTAAAACTGTAAACAGAGTCTGGATACATTACCAGACGTTGTTGTGGTCATGTTTGCTTGAAATGAGGAGTTTGAAGTGAGGGTTGGAGAGATGAGTGGAGGTTTGGGGACAGTTGAGGTGTCTTTGGCTTCGGTAGAAGCTGCTGCCATGGTAGAAGATAGACTGACTGAGAGACTGGTAGTAGTAGCTATCATGATGCGTGGAGGTGAGGTGATAACATACAGACTGGTTACTGAAGAGAGGAGAGTATTTGTGGTGGTGGAATGGAGGCAACTACCTGGTGGTCACATCCGTATACTCCGTAATTTTCACTCTCATTTGAACAAACACAGTGAAACATTTCTTTTGATTTGATTTCATACTTGAGGGTTAAACTACAAATAATATTTTGTAAAAAGTTGCTTGACAGACAATGTTTAGAAGACGAGATTACTGAGGACCAAGAGGACTGAGAACAAGCTTTCAGCAAATGTCCAATAAACTTTTCACTAAGAGCAAAACTGTCCATGTTCACACTATCACCACTTCCCGCTCATTTTTGAAGAATAAATAAATTCTAATTATAAATTAATTCTAAAGACGTGTACATGAACATCAGTTTTCTTTTGTTTTTTGTTTTCAGGAGCACAAGTCAAGTAAAATTTTATCCAGCACTTGCAAGGCTCAGGAAACTGCTTCTTCTAATGGTAGAATTAATGTCAACATTTGTCATGTTGTCGTTGTTCTGCTTTTAAACGTGAGGTTTAAATTATTTATAAATCACTGCATTCTGTTTCTATTAAACTTTTACACGGTGTCCCAAGTTCTTTGGAAAGGGTTGTTGGTGGAGGTAGCCGTAGCTTATTCTTCCTCCACGTTCTCTATTGTCTGCTGAACACTGAATGAAATTCAATGTTCTTCGAAACCAAATAAAATGCAAAAAAGTCAAGAAATCCCTCCTTGAATCATACATTTGCTGTTTTTATTCTGTATTTTATTATATTGTTATATTAATAAAAATTAAAATATATAAATATAGTTGCTATAGAAGATAAAAAAGTTACTTCTACAATTTAATTATAAGTTTTTTATGCTCAATTTCTTTCAGTCTGTAAAGGTTCTCAGTCATCCAGGTCATAATTATAATAGTTCTAGTTCAAAGGGGTTCTTAGAACTGAAGAAGCTACTCAGACGAGTGGTGAAATGTTGTCTCAAAAAACTCTACCAGTCCAGTTGCCTTTCTTAAACGCTTTTATTTTTTATTTTTTTGGATAAATCTCTTTAACAATTTAAGTTAAAATGTCCTAATCTTCTGCTTTCAAGTTCGTATATGATGTGACACAAATAATATATGTGTATAAATGTTTTATATATGCATGTATGCCGTCCGTATTAATACTACAGCTGATCCAGAGTGTGATTTTGTAGATACATCTTTGTTTGGATTTTATCAAATACTAATTTTTAGATCTATAAATGATATAGAGTAGAGAGTTAACCTCTAACATATAACTTCCTGAAATTATAGTATAATCGTGACTTTTGACAATTGAAATGTTTCTTATCACAGAAACAAATAAAGTTTAATAGGCGATTAGAAACATATCAGTTAGTTGATTTAAAGTCTCAGGAAGTACATGATCTTATTTGTTTCACACGTTTAATATCAGTTAAAAGTAACTGTTTCTGTTCTGGGGATGAAAAAGCGATAGACTGAAAACTTTACTTGATAATGAAATAAAACCATTTTAAAATTCAAAGCGTTTCTCATCACGTGTAGGAATCATATTCTGCATCGACAGAAATCTGTTTAATTTATCAGTTTCATCGCAATTTCTTTTTTTTTCTTTTTTCTGTGAATGATTAACAATACCGGAGACAAAGACCAAACCTCAAAGTTCTTCCTTTCATGTGTCATTTATAAAGATGAATTGATTTAATACTCATGATAATTACTTACTTTGGGCCAAACTGATGACCACGGTCCAGAGTACCAAAATCTGGAGAGTGCAGAGATGTGCCATATCCAGGAGCTAAGGTGTCTCTACAGTAAAGTGGAACCTACAAATACCAACACAGTAGGTTTATTTGAAGAAAAAAAAAAAGAAAAAAAGGAGGACTGTAAGTTTCACATATAGATACCTGTTTAACTTTTGTGGCAGGAAGCCTTATTTCCGCTAAGCTGCTTCGAGCGGGAACTTTTCTACGACCGCATCTGTTTAGTTGATACGTTTTTATTCACACATACTTTGCATGCAGCTGTACTTTGATTCCATTGTCAGTATCTGGTATGTGTATAGTGTGATGAATATACTGTACATCCAAACTAATGAGCTGAAATGTTTCAAGTTTAGTTGTTAGTTTTTGTCCTTTGGTCTAATTTATCATACTGTATATTTACCAGTGGAACATCAGCATTTAATACAATCTACTGTACATTTACTGACACATATTGTATTTTCTGACTTTAACAAGCTGACGAGGTTACCCTGAACTATTCATCTCACAGCGGATTATGAAAAGTTAGTTTCAACAAAGGACACATTAAGTTTCTCTTCTCTTCTGAGTGCTGAGGTACGTTATATACAGTCATGAGTCAATGTGGCTGCAATTTGGAGAAACAGCTGAAGAGAAAAATTAAAGGGAAGGTGATTTAGGTATCATGCAGGTTGTTGTAAATAATTTCCATCGGCCAACTGGAGCCTTCCTGTGTGGACTAGTTGCATGTTCTCCCTGTATCTGCGTGGGTTCTCTCCAGGTACTCCAGCTTCCTCCCACCATCTAAAGACATGCTGGTTAGGTTCATTGGTGATTCTAAATTGGCCGTAGGTGTGAGTGTGAATGGTTGTCTGTCTCTCTGTGTTAGCCCTGTGATAGACTGGAGACCTGTCCAGGGTGTACCCCACCTCTCACCCAATGACACCTGGGATAGACTCCAGCGACCCTCCAGAGGACAAGCGGTTACAGAAAATGAATGAATGTCCTAGTGTGTGTAGTTTTGGTTGTTGTTTTAGTACATACAATAGTTTGGGCCAAAACACGATAAATATTTCTTCATTTCCCATCTGACAACACTGGTGTGTCTACTTAGAGAAGATTAGACAGGTATGATGAAGCTTGGTTGTGGAGGGACTTGAAGGTCAATTAGCAGGATCTTCTTCTCAGTACATTATTTTACTGGAAGCCAGTGGAGCTGCTGAAGAACTGAGGTGATGTGGTCCATGGAGGGAGTTCAGCTGATGATACGAGCTGCAGCGTTTTGGACCAGTTGAAGTTTAGGAGACATAAAGTATGCAGAGTTGTGTCAGGTGGGGGTCCCATAGGGAGGTCTCCTACTGTCCCTGAAAGCAGCTGTATTTTACTCTTCTGTTGCTCTTAATACAGTTGGTCCTGAAAAACTACTTTTAAGGATTTACAAGAGAGAGACATGTGTACTGTTGACCACTGGAACCAACTTGGTGATTTTGGGATATAAAAATAAAAACACACTTTTAGTCCCGATGAACCTGGAGATGTTGAGGCCTTCACCATTTTAACCCTGGAAGTCTCTGCACCGGGACCAGGCTGTAAGTGTTACTAAAATACAATCCACCAGCAGTTTTTAAACGTAGCTGCATGAGGCACCTTCAGTTAAGAGAGAGTCTAGTATTGTGTTAAAAATAGACGAAGCATTGATGTGGTTTTGTTGCATTTAAAGTTGCACGGCTCTATGAGGCAGGAGTTTGACTGAATAGAAGTAAAACAATTAATCCACCATGGAAGTGTCAAATACTGCAGTTCCTTATATGACCTCGCTATAATTGTTCTGTAGTTTTCAACCAAAGCTGCACTTTTGACTTCTGTTTAATTGTAGAGATGTTAAAAAAATCACCTTTACTCATTGTTGGGATTTATTCAGTCTAACTTTAATTTATTTCCATGGAGATTAAAAACATCAGTAACTCGGTGAAATGTACACATCATGGCAGCAGACACATTAAAAAGACAATACAAATATTTTAGATCACTGAGAGTTAATGGTGATGTGCTTTGCAGCTCCGTCAGGTCTTTCTTCATCAGCGAGCTTCTTCATGACGCCGTGCAGGAGGTGGAGCATTCACATAAACTACAAAAACAAACAGGATATCATTTAATTCATAGTACACTTTTAAAATATACTAATAGAAGACGTTTTATTGATTTACTTCTCTTAGTTCTCATTTGCCAACAACCTAGCACTCAAAGTTCCTACACTTAGACTTAGAGTTTATTGATCCACAAGAGAAATTGCTCAGTTGCACATAAAAAACACTCTTGAGAACCACCGGTAAAAAGAAAGATCAAATAAAAATAAATAGTATAAGCAAAATAATTTACAAAATTAGCATATGACCAAATGTACAAGAAATAGAGACAAAAGTAAATATATATTATTTACATAGGAAGGATTAATAAGGTGCAATAATGTGCATTAACATGAATAACATGGAGTTATCTGTTACAGAAAGGTGAGTTGTTGTACGGCTGGATTGAGAATGGTATACTGTGGGTGACAGTGAAGTTACTAATATACATTTATGGCCCAGTTTCTAACACTGTGCACTTTTATAATACACAATGAGAGTAACTATATAAAGTTATTACTTCATGAACATTTCACTCGTATCAGTGTGTAAATACACTTTTGTTAAAACAGAAGAATAAATTTACTGGAAACCCAAAAGTTGTATATTTCTATATATAAATAAATAAAAAGTGTGTTAGTGTGGGAGCTACAAAATATTATTTAATATCTGAGTTCAGAAAAACAAAAAACCCCGTTCTGATCAGTTTACAGTTTGTAAAACACCTCACAAATAGAACAAAATGCACGTATGCTGTTAGCAACGCTAACATGTCATTTAAAAACAGAATGCAAGGATCTGAAAATCATTTAAATGAAGTTGTTAACAGGAACAAATATAGGAGTTCAGAAATGCTTTTTGTTTGACTGATTTGTGACTGTGCTACAACAGCGTGGCTCCGGGTGCTGAGCTGGCCGGCCTACAGTCTAGACCGGTCACCCACTGAAAACATTCAGCGTGTTACGAAAAAAAAACTACAACAACAACTAAAGAGGCTCTGAATTGTTGAGCAGCTGAAATCCTTCATCAAGAAAGAATGTAATTAGTCTTTCCAAATCAGTTCTCAGAGTATGAAAAGAACAGGTGAGCCGACACACTGAACTGAGTATTTGCTAGTGTCATATGGGTCTACTTTCAGTTAAACATAGTCTTTAAATTATTTATAAATCACTGCATTCTGTTTCTATTCAACTTTTACACGGTGTCCCAAGTTCTTTGGAGCCAGGGTTGTTGGTGGAGGTAGCCGTAGCTTATTCTTCCTCCACGTTCTCTGTTGTCTGCTGAACTTCAAATCACAGTGTGAGGAGTCAGATGTGACCGTTTACTGCACAATGTTATACATCAGCAAACAATCAGAATCTGAAACAGACACATACATAGATGGTAAATGTACTTTACTGGATTTCTCAAGAATAAGAGAAGTCCTTTTTTTTCCATTTATGCCAAATTCATTGTTCTTTTAGACAAAATGAAATGCAGAAAACTCAAGAAATCACTCCTTGAATCATACGTTTGCTGCTTTTATTCTGTATTTTATTCATAAAAACTCATATAAAGTTAGTAAATGTAGTTTGTTGGATTTCTCAAGAATAAGAGACGTTGTCACTCATGTCAAAATCAGTTTGCTTTCAAACACACTAATCTAAGGTCAAGAAATCACCTCTAAAGTCACACATTAATATGAAGTTAAATATAAAAAATACTAATACTAATTCTGAAGTTTCTAATACAGTTTAAAAAGTTTTACCATGTTAAATCTCTTTTAAGAATTTAAGTTGAAATGTCCTAATCTTCTGCTTTTGCGTTCTTATACGATGTTATACAAATAATATATGGCTTTAAATTTTCTACATATGCATAAATGCTGTGGTTATTAATACTAAAGCTGATCCAGTGTATAAATGTATAGAGCTCAGTCCTGAAAGTTTTCTCTGAGACATATTGTCCTGAAATGACAGAATTCTTGGGATTTACTGTTTAAGACATTTCACAGTTGTATTATTTACACTAATAGTTTAATATGTGACTTTGAATCATTTATGAGGCAACAGATGATCAGAGACCCAGCATCATCCCTTTCAAAAGTTATTTCTAAAGGTGCCCTTGAAGTTAATCCTGAAGATAATTACTTACGTTTGGCTTTAACTGATGACCCCGGTCCAGAGCAGCACGACCTTCAGACCACAGAGACGTGCTACATCCAGGAGCTAAGGTGTTGGTACGGTGTATTCCAACTTACAATTACTAAACACAAAGAGATGTCACAAACAAAGGAGGGCTGTTAAATTTTACGCTGATAATCTGCATTCACCGTTACTTTGGGCGACAGGACCTCCGATTTCCGCTGCGCTGCTTAAAACAGGAAGTTTTCTACGACCACGTGTCTTTTTAAGGCCTGGGGCCCCGACCAGTTGACAAGCTGTGTGTCGGTGTAACTGTTCTCTTCAACCAAAGCTGTACTTTTTTATTTCTGTTAAATTACAGAGACGTTAAAAAAATCAGCATCAACCTCTTTAGTTTGACTTTTATTTATTTAACAAGACCCTCATGGAGATTTAAAACCTCAGTAAGAAAAAGACAGTTTTGTAACATGGTGAAATATACACATCAAGGTAGCAGACACATTAAAAGGCATAATATTTGAGACATTAGCTAATGATTAAAAGGTAATTAAGCTTCTAAAAACTCCTAAATATTGACTACATACTGAGACACTTCATTACTGAGCACTGAGAGTTAATGGTGATCTGGTTTGCAGCTCCGTCAGGTCTTTCTTCATCAGCGAGCTTCTTTATGACGCCGTGCAGGAGGTCGAGCATTCACATAAACTACAACAACAAACAGGATATCATTGAATTCAATACAACCATAGTACACTTTATATACTAATAATACTAATATAAGAAGTTTTATTGCTTTACTTCTCTTAAAACTACAAAGTGTTGACAACTGCTGCTAAATGATACTAGAACTAAAACCAAAACAAATCATTATCATCAGTAGCTGATGTTAAAATCTGCTAAATGTGAAGTTGACTCACTTGGTTCTGAATACATCTCCATATCATCATTCACGTCACTGTGGAGACATTGAATTTAAATGAATGTTTGACACATGACTTCATCAGTAAATTAAAAAAATAAATAAATACAGTCAAACTCATGCAGGATATTAGATGTGTGTTCTTTACTTCCTGGAGTTTCTGTGCTTTCGTCTGTTGTAGAACACCACGACCAGCGCCACACATGGGATGATGATGATGAAGAAGATGACAAAACCGATGACAGCTTTATCATTGTCTGTAAACGATAGTTATAGCAGAAGGATATGAGAGAGATGGCTTTTATAGTTTATTATTATTATTATTATTATTATTATTATTATTATTATTTTGCTGGTAATTCAAACTGCACATACAGTAAGTAGTCACTGTTATTGTTTTGGGTTTGCTCTCATGGAATCCATTCCAGACAGTCACCTGAAAAAGCAGAAAGTCCACTCATTAATAATTACAGCATTCAAGGAAAGGACTGAAATGATCATATTCTAGTGAAACCAAACAGTAATATTATACTAACCTGCACTGTGTAGCTCGTAGAGTAGCTCAGATGTTTAAACTCAAACTCACATTTGTCCTTCTCAACTATGTCACCATTATTAAGACGTGCTCTGTATTTCCTCTCAGGTCCATTGAACACACCAGAATATCTACAGGTCACTAGAATCACATTATTCTTTGGTTGATTAACATCAAGTTCTCCAATATCTGCTGGTACTGAAAGAGAATGAAAACACAACTTAGTTACAACAGAAATTTTAATATTTATTTGCATTATTAGTATGTTTCTGTATTTATTTAGGGGCCTCTGTGGATCAGTAATAGGATGTTGTTAGTGGGGGCCTTTTTAGGGGAGGTTCCTCTTTGAGTCATCCCACAGATACTTGATCAGTATCTTTTGTGTCAGGGGCGGCTGTGGCTCAGTAGGTAGAGCGGGTTGTCCACGAACCAGAGGATTAGCGGTTCGATCCCCGGAATGTGCCACATGCCGAAGTGTCCTTGAGCAAGACACTGAACCCCCAGTTGCTCCCAGTGCGTGGCACTGGTGTGTGAATGTGTGTGTGCTTGTGTGAGCGAATGGGTAGATGTGTCTATGACTGTAAAGCGCTTTGAGTACCAATAGGTAGAAAAGCGCTATATAAAAGCAAGGCCATTTACCATTTACCATTTGGGATCTAGTGAATTTGGAGGCCAGGTCAACCCCTTGTGCTGTTCTTCATGTTTTTTTTTTTTTAGTTGTTCCTAAAGCGTTTTTGTGTGCGTGTCTGTGTCAGGCTACATCCTGCTGGGGATGGCTGCTGCCTTCAAGGAGTGTCATTGCTATGGGGTGGGGGTACCTGGTCTGGTCTAGGTGGGTGGTACATGTCTAAGTAACATCCACATAAATGCAACAAGATGGTCAATGTTATTTACTTATCCTGTCAGTGGTTGTAATGTTGTGGCTGATCGGTGTAAATGGTAGACATTTTGTCATTTGTATCCTAATTTTCTCCATTAGATTATTTTTTTCTTGTTCACTTACTTCCAGGCTGGGTTCTCAGTATAACCTCTCGTCGTTGACTGACTTCCTTCCTGTCATAGAAGGGTTGGACTCCACAGATATAACCAGTGAATGGTTTTAATCCACTAACCGTACATGTCCTTCCATCACAGTGTGGACTTGTGAAGACTGTAAATGTAAGAGAACTGTCATCAGTGGTGTCTGATTTAATAACAGCAGATTGATTTAAAGAGAAAACACTGAATTTCAACTTAAAGTGTCAGAAATATACAGTGAATCAGAAATGAAGTCAGCTGCTCGTGTTACACATTAAATGACAAGAACACGTCCTTCAAAATGACTCATGTGTCACCGCCGCTCAATTACAAAATTATGAACATATTTATTTAGCACCTTCCAACAATGCACAATATAAAATAATTCAGAATAAAATGTTTGGCTTGACCCCCCTACTCATGTGTACATTAAATAATAATGGAGCAGAAGCTTTTGCAGCTGGAAATCAGCATCGATCCACTGTGCAGTCATACTGAGCATGTTTGTTTTTATTTTTATTAAGAAAAATTGGTGCACTGCATCTTTAGAAAAATAGCGCTGCCCCCTTAAGAAAGACGGTAGTCCTAATTGAAGTTGTGCACGGCTGTGGATGTGTGACGCTGAACGGAAAAAATGAAACAAAAAGATGAACGTTTGTCTTGCTGTTTGTTTTGGAGGTAGAGCAGATAAATGATTAGGCTAACATCGAAATTTTTTATTAATTTTTATTTATTTATTTATTTATTCCAATGGCACGTGATCTACCCGCACTGCCTCTGAGATATATCTCGAAACATACTATGGCATGCCGTTCAGGAAATTAATCTTTGAATATATTGAATGAAACTTTGAATATATGGAGTGAAACGTTGGATATATGGAATGGAACTTTGAATATATGGAATAAAACTTGAACATATGGAATAAAACTTTGAATATATTGAATGAAACTTTGAATATATTGAATGAAACTTGACTGATGTTAGACTTCACGGCAGTGACTGCAGCCATCTTGTGTAACGTGTGGATGCTGCAGCAAAAAGTGACAGAGTGACAATGAGTCAGGCTGCTCACAATCTTGTTGCAGCAATATTAAACAGTGAGGACATGATAAACACACTGGCGAATGCGTGTACTGGCCAAAATCCTCCCGATACCCCTGCCCAATACCCTGCCCCTTCTTCTAACGAAGAAGTTCACTCCTGGCAGACCTACAACAGGCCAGGCTGCTGTTTATCAGGCCAACCTCAGCATGCCTTCAACCTCACAGGAGTGCCCCAAAACGGCCCCTGTGTACAATCTCCGCCCGTACACAAGAAAGGGCCCAAGACACAAGATGTAAGAATAGCTAGGCTTTATTTAAAACTAGGTGAGGGGTCTCAGTGGAGTGTATATAAAGATATAGATCATATTCTATATCTCGGTGCAACTATGATGAGCCCTGGTAACAGGGCGTCTCCTTCATAAAAAAGCAGAACTATTAATGGAACACTCTGCTGTGTGTAGAGGTCTGTGTGTAGGTCTGTATGGTTAGCTTGATATAGTTTTCAGGTGATTTAATGAAGGTAAAACACAGTGAATGGAATCTAACATGATTTCAGACTTTGTATCATATCTCATGTGTATTTTAATAACGCAGTAAACTAAATCGTGACTTCCTGTTTCATTAACATATTTCCACCTGCTTTACTTTAATCAACTAAAATGTTAGCACAGAAGAAAAAAATATATTGTAGAAGCTCATTGAAGATTCAGATGTCTCATCAGACTGACCAGAGAGTTCATCTCAAAGACCTCATGAAAATATATTGGTGCAACTTAAACACAAAGTAGAGTCAATCTAAAACAGTTTCACTTACCTCTAGGTGAATTATAATTAGAATCACGACAGCTATACTCATAAGAAAGCTTCTGAAGTGTGTGGAGGACACTTTGACAGTTGTCACTGGTTGTTGTCCAGCTCAGCTCCATGGACGTATTGGTTGAGCTGCTCTTCATGTTGGTTATTTTAATATCTGTTGGAATAAAACAGACATCAGAAACGATGAATTCAGTATCTCTAAACAATCAGAGGATGAAATGTTTTATTTCACTCATGAGGTAAAGTAAAGATCAACTTACCACAGTTGATATAAACACTAATGGGTGCAGTTGTCTTATCTATGAAGACATTGTTCTTCTTGATCTGACCAGTACAGATGTAGTCTGTGAAGGGCTCCAGCTCAGAGACTTTCCTGGAGTCACTGACTTTTCCACTTTCTGAAGAGACACAATGATGAGATGATTTCTTCACTAATAGTTTTTATATCTCTGTGATTATTATGAGCAGTTATCTTTAAGTTTAAATTCAAATTTGGACACATTCAAGAAAAAAACAAATTAGATTCACTGTTCACAGTTTTACAATAATAAGAGCATTTAATCTGTTTCAGTGTAAATCTTCTTCTCTCTGCTTCTCTTCTTTACCTGAACAGGTGTAATCAATGGTCAGATCATTACAGTTTGGTGGTAACTTTGGTTTGATTTCTGCAGGAAGTCCAGTGGGAGCAGGCTGATAGATTTCATCAGCATTTAAGAAATCTGTGAGGAAAAAGAAGAAGAAACATAAAACCTGAGAACTTTAGATGTAAAGCACATGAGTTTGAAAATGAAGTTTGATAGTTTGTACGAACCAACAGAGATGGGTGTGGTGAGTCTAAAGTTCCCACAAGTGAAGGTTGAAGTAAAATCTGAGCAAATGTCCTTGTAACCAGGTTTGACACACACTGATTCACTGTTGCATCGTTTAGCTGGAACGTTATCTGGTGTTGACAGTGAAGAGCTGATGTCCCAGTCACTTTGGTAACAAACATATCCAGGGATGCAGCTGACACCTTCAATGTCAGCTTCACCTGAAATACACAAGTGATGAACAAATGTCTCTGTTTTATACACATTTCTTAAATTAAAAGAAACAGAACAGTTTTAATTATTTGTACTCACTCATTTCAAGTGTCCTAGTCACACCAGGGGCACAGAGTGTTTCTTTTCCATCACTGTAAATGAAATCAACTCTGTGCATATAGTTAGTACAGGGCTTCAGGTGTTTGATTTCAAGTGATGAGGTTTGACTGGAGAACTGAAGGGAGATCTTTTTCTCTGATCCGTCTGCTTCAGAAATACTGATGGTGTAGTCACCAGTGGAGACGTTCATCACTGTAATCTTGAAGCCAGACTTGATGGGTGTAACAGTGTAAGAACCTGCACAGAAAATCAACAGAATTATTAAATATGTTAAATTGATGTTGAACATGGTTCTGTGTCTAAAATATATTCTGTACATTGACTGAAATAGAAATATACTTTCACTGGAGTTATTGTAAAGATAGAAACACAGACGCTACTTGTTGCCATAAATACTACGAGATTAATTCTCTTTTAAAGTGATACTCACACTGTGGAGCTGTTGAGGCAGGAAGACAAATTTAAAGAGATTAGAGAGAGAGAAGAGGAAAAGAGAAAAAACAAACATTAACATGTGATTTTTAAACCTAAAAATAATAATAAGTGTTTTAAATCACTTCTCCAAAGTACAGCAAATATCTGTAATCTATACCTCAGTGGTTCTAGTGTCCATTGTCTATTTTGTTTTATTTTTATTGAGCTGATGAAACTTCTCAGGAAACTGCTTCTTCTAATGCCAGAAATAATGTCAACATTTGTCGTTGTCCTACTTTAAAACATAAGGTTTAAATGATTAACATATCACTGCATTCTGTTTCTCTTCAACTGTTACACTGTGTCCCAAGTTCTTTGGAAACAGGGTTGTTGGTGGAGGTAGCCGTAGCTTATTCTTCCTCCACGTTCTCTATTGTCTGCTGAACTTCAAATCACAGTGTGAGGAGTCAGATGTGACCATTTACTGCACAATGTTATACATCAGCAAATAATCAGAATCTGAAACAGACACATACATAGATGGTAAATGTAGTTTATTGGATTTCTCAAGAATGAGAGAAGTAATTTTTGTGCATTTATGCCAAATTCAATGTTCTTTTAGTCAAAATAGAATGCAGAAAAGTCAAGAAATTCCTTCTTGAGTCATATGTTTGGTATTTTTATTCTGTATTTTATTATCTTGTTATATGGATAAAAACTAAAATATAGAAATGTAGTTGCTATCGAAGATAAAGAGTTACTTCTACAATTGAATTAAAAGTAGCGCATCAAGGCTTCCATCAGGTAGTTTTTTTTAAATAAAATTTGCCTTCCCTCAGTCCTAGCAACGTGCATCAGTGTAATCAATGTACCAGGAAACCGTGCACTGACAAAGGTTCTGCGTTGTTTGGAATGCAAACTGCCATTAAATGCATAAATTTTTTAAGCGTTATTTTTTTGTAATTAATTAATCGTAATTAACGCGTTAATGTCCCACCCCAATTAAAAAATTTCATCCTAAATTTCTTTAAGTCTGTGAAGGTTCTCTGTAATAATTCTAGTTCTAAGGAGTTCTTAGAACTGAAGAAGCTACTCGGATGAATAGCGAAACGTCGTCTCAAAAAACTTTACGAGTCCAGTTCCCTTTCTTAAACACTTCTTTTGGATAAATCTAAAATGTCCTAATCTTCTGCTTTCAAGTTCTTATATGATGTTACACAGATAATATATGGGTATAAATGTTTTATATATGCATATATGCCGTCCGTATTAATACTACAGCTGAACCAGAGTGTGATTTTGTAGATACATCTTTGTTTGGATTTTATCAAATACTAATTTTTAGATCTATAAATGATATAGAGTAGAGAGTTAACCTCTAACATATAACTTCCTGAAATTATAGTATTATCATGACGTTTGACAATTGTAATGTTTCTAATCACAGAAACAAATAAAGTTTAATAGGCGATTAGAAACATATCAGTTAGTTGATTTAAAGTTTCAGGAAGTAGATCAGGGGTGCCGAACTCAAATACACAGTGGGCCAAATTTAAAAACTGGGACAAAGTTGTGGGCCAGACTCGATATTTATTGAAATACAACAATTCAGCAATTCAGCTATTAACAGTCCTTGCCTTGTAGTAGCAGCAAGTTTTGTTACAGCCACGCTGACTCGGCACAGTCCTTCACACTCATGAACAGATGATCTGCCTCCACCTGAAAGCTCCTGTTTTTAGCTTTCTGAGTTTGACATATATGAAGTAGGTGATGTTATTAATGAGATGATGAACTTCCTGAGCAGTCTCAGGAAATAGATGATCTTATCGATAAAATGATGTACTTCCTGAGAAATCTCTGGAAATAGCTGATCTTATTTGTTTCACACGTTTCATATCAGATAAAAGTTGACCCTTTCTGTTCTGGGGATGAAAAAGCAACGATAGACTGAAAACTCTACTTGATAATGAAATAAAACGTTTTAAAATTCAAACAACAAAAATCTGTTTAATTTTTAACAGATTCATCACAATTTTTTTTTTGCGTGAATGATTAACAATACCGGAGACAAAGACCAAACCTCAAAGTTCTTCCTTTCATGTGTCATTTATAAAGATGAATTGATTTAATACTCATGATAATTACTTACATTGGGCCAAACTGATGACCGCGGTCCAAAGCACCAAAATCTGGAGAGTGCAGAGATGTGCCATATCCAGGAGCTGAGGTGTCTCTACAGTAAAGTGGAACCTACAAATACCAACACAGTAGGTTTATTTGAAGAAAAAAAGGAGGAGCCTTATTTCTGCTAAGCTGCTTCGAGCAGGAACTTTTCCACAACGACATCTTTTTAGTTGATATGTTTTTATTCACACATATTTTGCATCCAGCTGTACTTTGATTCCATTATCAGTATCTGGTATGTGTATGGTGTGATGAATATACTGTACATCCAAACTGATGAGCTGAAATACTTAAAGTTTAGTTGTTGGTTTTTGTCCTTTGGTCTAATTTATCATACTGTATATTTACCAGTGGAACATCAGCATTTAATAGAATCTACTGTACATTTACTGACACATACTGTATTTTCTGACTTCAGCAAGCTGACGAGGTTACCCTGAACTATTCATCTCAGAGCGGATTATGAAAAGTTAGTTTCAACAAAGGACACATTAAGTTTCTCTTCTCTTCTGAGTGCTGAGATACGTTACATACAGTCATGAGTCAATGTGGCTGCAATTTGGAGAAACATCTGAAGAGAAAATTAAAGGGAAGGTCGACTTCGGTCAACTGGGGCATTTCTATGTGGAGTTTGCATGTTCTCCCTGTATCTGCGTGGGTTCTCTCCAGGTTCTCCAGCTTCCGCCCACCGTCCAAAGACATGCTGGTTAGGTTCATTGGTGATTCTAAATTGGCCATAGGTGTGAGTGTAAATGGTTGTCTGTCTCTCTGTGTTAGCCCTGTGATAGACTGGAGACATGTCCATGGTGTTCCCCACCTCTCACCCAATGACACCTGGGATAGACTCCAGCGACCCTCCAGAGGACAAGCAGTTACAGAAAATGATTGAATGTCTTAGTGTGTGTAGTTTTTGTTGTTGTTTTAGTTCATACAATAGTCTGGGCCAAAACACGATAAGTATTTCTTCATTTCCCATCTGGCAACACTGGTGTGTCTATTTGGAGAAGATCAGACAGGTATGATGGAGCTTGGTTGTGGAGGGACTTGAAGGTCAATTAGCAGGATCTTCTTCTCAGTACGTTATTTTACTGGAAGCCAGTGGAGCTGCTGAAGAACTGAGGTGATGTGGTCCATGGAGGGAGTTCAGCTGATGATACGAGGTGCAGCGTTTTGGACCAGTTGAAGTTTAGGAGACATAAAGTATGCAGAGTTGTGTCAGGTGGGGGCCCCATAGGGAGGTCTCCTACTGTCCCTGAAAGCAGCTGTATTTTACTCTTCTGTTGCTCTTAATACAGTTGGTCCTGAAAAACTACTTTTAAGGATTTACAAGAGAGAGACATGTGTACTGTTGACCACTGGAACCAACTTTGTGATTTTGGGATATAAAAATAAAAACACAGTTTAAGTCCTGATGAACCTGGAGATGTTGAGGCCTTCACCATTTTGACCCTGGAAGTCTCTGCACCGGGACCAGGCTGTATGTGTTACTAAAATACAATCCACCAGCAGTTTTTGAAAATAGCTGCATGAGGCACCTTCAGTTAAGAGAGAGTCTAGTATTGTGTTAAAAATAGTCAAGCATTGCTGTGGTTTTGTTGCATTTAAAGTTGCACGGCTCAATAAGGCAGGATGCGGCAGTTCCTTATATGACCTCGGTATAACTGTTCTATAGTTTTCAGCCAAAGCTGTACTTTTGACGTCTGTTTAATTGTTAAAAAAATAAATTAAAAAAAGTCAGCAACACCTTTATTCATTGTTGGGATTTAGTCAGTCTAACTTTAATTTATTTACATGGAGATTAAAAACATGATGTGTATATTTCAGTAACTTGGTGAAATATACACATCATGGCAGCAGACACATTAAAAAGAGAAGAAATACAAATATTTTAGATCACTGAGAGTTAATGGTGATGTGGTTTGCAGCTCCATCAGGTCTTTCTTCATCAGCAAGCTTCTTCATGACGCCGTGCAGGAGGTGGAGCATTCACATAAACTACAACAACAAACAGGATGATATCATTTAATTCATAGTACACTTTTATAATATACTAATAGAAGACGTTTTATTGATTTACTTCTCTTACTTCTCATTTGCCAACAACCTAGCACTCAAAGTTCCTACACTTAGACTTAGAGTTTATTGATCCACAAGAGTAATTGCTCAGTTGCAGATAAAAAAACACTCTTGACAACCACGAGTAAAAAGAAAGATCAAATAAAATAAAATAGTATAAGCAAAAAAATTACAAAATTAGCATATGAACAAAAGTTCTCTCTAAAGTCAAGAAATCACCTCTAAAGTCACACATTAGCTGTTTTAATTTTGTATTTTTATATTTTTATATTAATAAGAAGTAAAATATAAAAAAAATACAGTATTTATGTAAGAAGAAAGTTTGTTATACATCTTAAAAAAGTTTTACCATGCTAAATCTCTTTTAGAATTTAAGTTGAAATGTCCTAATCTTGTGCTTTTGAGTTCTTATACGATGTTATACAAATAATATATGGCTTTAAATTTTCAACATATGCATAAATGCTGTCGTTATTAATATTACAGCTGATCCAGTGTGTAAATGTGTAGAGCTCAGTCCTGAAAGTTTTGTCTGAGACATATTGTCCCGAAATGACAGAATTCTTGGGATTTACTGTTTAAGACATTTCACAGTTGTATTATTTACACTAATAGTTTAATATGTGACTTTGAATCATTTATGAGGCAACAGATGATCAGAGACCCAGCATCATCCCTTTCAAAAGTTATTTCTAAAGGTGCCCTTGAAGTTAATCCTGAAGATAATTACTTACGTTTGGCTTTAACTGATGACCCCGGTCCAGAGCAGCACGACCTTCAGACCACAGAGATGTGCTACATCCAGGAGCTAAGGTGTTCGTACGGTGTATTCCAACTTACAATTACTAAACACAAAGAGGTGTCACAAACAAAGGAGGGCTGTTAAATTTCACGCTGATAATCTCCATTCACCGTAACTTTGGGCGACAGGACGTCTGATTTCCGCTGCGCTGCTTAAAACAGGAAGTTTTCTACGACCACGTGTCTTTTTAAGGCCTGGGGCCCCGAGCACTTGACAAGCTGTGTCTCGATGTAACTGTTCTCTTCAACCAAAGCTGTACTTTTTTACTTCTGTTTAACAATAGAGACGTTTAAAAAAATCAGCATCAACAGCTTTCGTTTGACTTTTATTTATTTAACAAGACCCTCATGGAGATTTAAAACCTCAGTAAGAAAAAGGCAGTTTTGTAACATGGTGAAATATACACATCAAGGTAGCAGACACATTAAAAGACCTAATATTTGAGACATTAGCTAATGATTAAAAGGTAATTAAGGTTCTAAAAACTCCTAAATATTGACTACATACTGAGACACTTCATTACTGAGCACTGAGAGTTAATGGTGATCTGGTTTGCAGCTCCGTCAGGTCTTTCTTCATCAGCGAGCTTCTTCGTGATGCTGTGCAGGAGGTGGAGCATTCACATTCACATTCACTACAACAACAAACAGGATATCATTGAATTCAGTACAACCATAGTACACTTTATATACTAATTAATATAAGAAGTTATATTGCTTTACTTCTCTTAAAACTACAAACTGTTGACAACTGCTGCTAAATGATACTAGAACTAAAACCAAAACAAATCATTATCATCAGTAGCTGATGTTAAAATCTGATCAATGTGAAGTTGACTCACTTGCTTCTGAATCCATCTCTATATATTCATTCATGTCGCTGTGGAGACATTAAATTTAAATGAATGTTTGACACATGGCTTCATCAGTAAATAAAACGAATAAATAAATACAGTCAAACTCATGCAGGATATTAGATGTGTGTTCTTTACTTCCTGTAGTTTCTGTGCTTTCGTCTGTTGTAGAACACCGCGACCAGAGCCACACATGGGATGAAGATGATGATGAAGATGACAAAACCGATGACAGCTTTATCATTGTCTGTAAACGATAGTTATAGCAGAAGGATATGAGAGACAGAGGTTGCGCTAGATTTTTTCGTCGTCATTTTGACTGACGACGTCATAAATATCCCGTCACAATCTATTTTTACCCGTAATTTTAATATTTTTAAAATGATAACAATGACATATTCAATAGCATTTAATTTTCATTCGTTTTTAATTAACATTCAGTCGCGGTGGAAAAAAAGATTAGTAACTGGCCATCAAAGACGACTCAAGAATCATGAATCTAGAATCTATTTAACCGGCTCAGTTGAGTCCTACCACATTTGATTGATATATAATCAATAAACAGCACCATTCAAACATCTTACATCTCACTCGGCAGAGAAACAAAACATACTTAACCACTAGCAAACGAAGGTAGCTACTCAGCCACTCACTCACTTACGCACAATATGCAGAGAAACGAAACTTAACCGACTCTTAACCGACTCTTACACTACTAATCAAGAGAGTCAAGAGCCAGTTAATATGCTCACTCGCCACCAAATGGTGGGGGGTGTGAATTGTAATCTGTCAAAATGACAGATTGCCTTCACATTTTGTCACCTTTTTAAAAAAACGGTCAATGACGAAAAATATTCGGTTAACGCGACCCCTTATGAGAGAGATGACTTTTATAGTTTATTATAATTATTTTGCTGGTAATTCAAACTGCACATACAGTAAGTGGTCACTGTTATTGTTTTGATATTGCTCTCATGGACTCCATTCCAGTCAGTCACCTGAAAAAGCACAAAGTCCACTCATTAATAATTACAGCATTCAAGGAAAGGACTGAAATGATCATATTCTAGTGAAACCAAACAGTAATATTATACTAACCTTCACTGTGTAGCTCGTAGAGTAGCTCAGATCTCTGAATTCAAAATGACATTTGTCCTTCTCAACTGGGGCACCATTATTAAGACGTGCTCTGTATTTCTTCTTAGGTCCATTGAACACACCAGAATATTTACAGGTCACTATAATCACATTATTCTGTGGATGACTCACTGACAGGTCTCTAATATCTGCTGGTACTGTAAGAGAATGAAAACACAAATCAATTAGTTACAACAGACATTTTAATATTTATTTCCATAATTAGTACGTTTCTGTATTTATTTTCATGTGCATCAGTCGTGACACAAATAAAAACTGTAAGAACCAATGAAAGATAGTTACGTCTGACATTTGAAAATGATTCCTTATAAACTCTAAATGTTCAACGAGTCTTTGAATGATGATTGACGAGGCTTTTAGTGCAATAGTTTGGTTCTTTTACTACTATTTAAAAAATATATTTTTCATTTAATAATTCAATACTTAAAGACTATATAAGAAAACAATAAAATGATTAACTGGAAAATCATATTATTATTTTCCTTCTGTAAATGTTTATTGTAATTTTTATTTGACGTATTATTTTTTCAGTTCATGTTAATTGTGTTACAGTTTTTTACAATCACTTTGCTACCTTGATGTCATTTTTCAAAACTCTAGACACAAAACTCACAACCAATGATCAAAATGCACATTTTTCAAAACTCTAACCCTTTTCTCAATTGCTTGGATACAATACACATAAAACTTAGATCATTTGTTCATTCAAAAAAAATCACCTGTTCAATATGATACAACTTAACATCAAAATACTACTATTTCAAAAGGCAATTCACACATTACATTTCAAATGAGTGTCTATTCATTTCCTTACAATGATCTAACTATCAATTGATACAACTGCTCAAAATGATAAGTAACTGTTGCATTACTCTAAATGCATAGTTGTATGGAAACAAATCCAAATCCACAACACAGAGTTGATGACAATGTAGAAGTACAGTAATCACTGCTGTTTTGTTTCTTACATGTACAGTACAAGCAAGCAAGTTGAGGAACACTGCATTTGATGTTTTACAGTACTGTCTTTTATTTTCTACTGTATTTCATAGCTAATTACAGTATTTTTGCTTTGATTCAAATACTGTAAACCTATGTTGTGATTGTACTGTCTTGAATTTCCCCTTGGGGAACAATAAAGTATCTATCTATCTATCTCTATCTAGTGTTTTGCATCAATACACTGTATTACAAACTTTGTTCAATGATTCCACTGTGTCTGTAGTATTCTCTCTACTACTGCAGTACTGTACGGTACATGTAGTACCATAATGAATGTGAAATAGATGACCCTTGAGCGGCTGGATGAGGTTCAGAGTTCACAGGCAGAGTGTGAGTCTGACAGTTGTGGAGCTGAGGCTGAGTCGGAAACTGTTGGACAGGGAGACGAGGTACTCAACGGTGGAAAAGGAGTGCTTGGCAATGAAATGGGCGATCGACACCCTCAGATATTATCTGCTGGGACGACATTTTTTCCTGGAGACAGACCACCGAGCGCTACAGTGGCTTCATCGCATGAGGGATGCCAACATGCGCATTGCTGGATGGTACCTGGCCCTGCAGCCATACGACTTCACCGTCCAGTACAGGTCAGGGAAGTCCAATGTGGTGGCTGACTGTCTGTCCAGGATGTCTGAGGACTAAAGGACTATTCTCCTTCAGGAGAGGGGGGAGGAAATGTAACGAAGCACAGTTCGTTACCTGTATATTGCACATGGGTAATTGTATGTATTTGCACAACAACAACGTGAGCTATTGAAATAACTGCACATTGCACGTTAGTCACGATAGCACTTTATTTGCTAGATTTGCACAGTACATTTTGCACATTGCTCATTTGCACATTTTTTGGTACAGATGTGTAAATGTCTTTATTTATTGAATGTTGAAAGAGCTTTTAAGTAACCTCGTGACCACGGGTGATTGCATGCCGTCGGGCAGGTGCGGGAGTGCACACTCGGCTCCGCCTGCGAAGAGAGGGAAGTTGAGCTCCGACAAAATGGTGCGTATAATTGGAAAGAATACGCGTGCAGATGTAATTTTAAAGATGTGTGGTGCAATATTGTTAAGTGCAATCGGGTGCAATAGCGAATAAGCAAGTTGTTTGTGTAAACACTTACCTGTCCAGTCCGTGTCTTCTCCAGGGTGCGCGGCCAAAAGATTCCCCCGGGGGCACTGGCACCGTCATTCCGGGAGAGACCAAGCGGCAGGACAGGAAGTGGGGGGATTTCTAATTTGGTGTTTATTTCTATATTTTGTATTTATAGTTATATATGTGTATTTTGGGTTAGAATAGCAGCAAATATTGCGTATTGTAAATATTATGTCGTATTAGCGGAGGAGATTTTGTCATTGGTAAAACAGCCAACTGATAATATTTTTAACTTACCTCTGAATGGATTAGCCCGGTAATTAGAGCCGTCGACACAGTACTAAAGGCGCCAGTTACTATCGGTCTGTGTTGCAGGTCTCATCTTACTGGACGTGTTCCATGTTTTGTTTGTTGCTGCTATGTTGCTTTGGGTGTTAAAATAAATGTAAAGGAAACTGAGAAACCAGAGTCTGCTACTTTTCTCGGCATCATCCAGCCGCTCAAGGGTCATCTATTTCACAATGAAACCTGTATCACCTATTTTGTTCTACAATATTTAATGATTGTACGAACAATGACAGTGAAACTATCGGTTGCTTGTGTGTGGGTGATCTATAGTTCTGTTTCAATGGTATTTCACAGTAAATTTGTTTTTTGAACCAATGATTTTGCAAGTGCAAGATTTATTTAAAGATGTGAATGCACAATGCAATGTTTTGAACATTAGACAGTCTGTGTTACAAGTAATAACCGTTTTGAGTTTTGTGTCTAGAGTTGTGAAAAATGACGTCAAGGTTCTGAAAATAGTAGCAAAGTGATTGTAAAAAACTAATCAACTGAGCTTCAAAGCTTTTACATCCATGACATTATCTTAACAGAGATATCACAAAACATAGATATTCATAAATAAATGTTAGTCATGTTGTTATTTGTATTCTAATTTTCTCCATTAGATTAGTTTTTTCTTGTTCACTTACTTCCAGGCTGGGTTCTCAGTGTAACCTCTTGTCGTTGACCGACTTCCTTCCTGTCATAGAAGGGTTGGACTCCACAGGTATAATCAGTGAATGGTTTTAATCCACTAACCGTACATGTCCCTCGATCACGGTGTGGACTTGTGAAGACTGTAAATGTAAGAGAGTTGTCATCAGTGGTGTCTGATTTAATAACAGCAGGTTGATTTAAAGAGACTTGAAGTCACTGAATTTGTATCGTATGTCATGTGTATTTTAATAACGCAGTAAACTAAAATGTGACTTCCTGTTCCTTTAACATATTTCCACCTGCTTTCCTTTAATCAACTAAAATGTTAGAACAGAAGAAAAAATATATTGTAGAAGCTCATTGAAGATTCAGATGTCTCATCAGACTGACCAGAGAGTTCATCTCAAAGACCTCATGAAAATATATTGATGTAACTTAAACACAAAGTAGAGTCAATCTAAAACAACTTCACTTACCTTTAGTTGCTTTATTATTAGAAACATGACAGCTACACCCATAAGAAAGCTTCTGAAGTGTGTGGAGGACACTTTGACAGTTGTCACTGGTTGTTGTCCATCTCAGCTCCATGGACGTATTGGTTGAGCTGCTCTTCGTCTCCATGTTGGTTATTTTAATATCTGTTGGAATAAAACAGACATCAGAAACGATGAATTCAGTATCTCTAAACAATCAGAGGATAAAAGTTTTTATTCCATTCATGAGGTAAAGTAAAGATAAACTTACCACAGTTGATATTAAATGTAATGGGTGGAGTTGTCTTATTTATGAATTCATTGTTCTTCTTGATCTGACCAGTACAGATGTAGTCAGTGAAGGGCTCCAGCTCAGAGACTTTCCTGGAGTCACTGACTTTTCCACTTTCTGAAGAGACACAATGATGAGATGATTTCTTCAGAAATGGTTTTTATATCTCAGTGATTATTATGAGCAGTTATCTTTAAGATTAAATTCAAATTTGGGCACATTCAGGAAAAAACAAATTAGATTCACTGTTCACAGTTTTACAGTAATTAGAGCATCTAATCTGTTTCAGTGTAAATCTTCTTCTCTCTGCTTCTCTTCTTTACCTGAACAGGTGTAATCAATGGTGAGATTCTGACACTTTGGTGGTAACTTTGGTTTGATTTCTGCAGGAAGTCCAGTGGGAGCAGTCTGATAGATTTCACTAGCATTTAAGAAATCTGTGAGGAGAAAGAAGAAGAAACATAAAACCTGAGAACTTTAGATGTAAAGCACATGAGTTTGAAAATGAAGTTTGATAGTTTGTACGGACCAACAGAGATGGGTGTGGTGAGTCTAAAGTTCCCACAAGTTAAGGTTGAAGTAAAATCTGAGCAAATGTCCCTGTAACCAGGTTTGACACACACTGATTCATTGTTACATCGTTCAGCTGGAACGTTATCTGGTGTTGACAGTGAAGAGCTGATGTCCCAGTCACTTTGGTAACAAACATATCCAGGGATGCAGCTGACACCTTTAATGTCATCTTCACCTGAAATACACAAGTGATGAACAAATGTCTCTGTTTTATACACATTTCTTAAATTAAAAGAAACAGAACAGTATTAATTATTTGTACTCACTCATTTCAAGTGTCCTAGTCACAACAGGGTCACAGAGTGTTTCTTTTCCATCACTGTAAATGAAATCAACTCTGTGCATATAGTTAGTACAGGGCTTCAGGTGTTTGATTTCAAGTGATGAGGTTTGACTGGAGAACTGATGGTATGTCTTTGTCTCTGGTCTGCCTGCTTCAGAAATATTGATGGTGTAGTCACCAGTGGGGAAGTTCATCACTGTAATGTTGAAGCCAGACTTGATGGGTGTAACAGTGTAAGAACCTGCACAGAAAATCAACAGAATTGTTAAGTTAGAAACAGAGACGCTGGACATAAATACTACGAGATTAATTATCTTTTAAAGTGATACTCACACTGTGGAGCTGTTGAGGCTGGAAGAGAGGTTGGTTGGAGGCCGGATGGAGCGGGTATGGATGAGGGCTTGTTTGAGGTGTCTGTAGGAGAAGTGATGTCTGCAGGATAGAGAGCATGCTGGAGGTCACCTTCAGGCAGAAACCAAACCTCTACTGCCAACAGTCTTACCTGACATGACACTAAACTGAGATATCATCATTTTATCGTGCTACTTACAGTATTAAAACTGTAAACAGAGTCTGGATACATTACTGGACATCATTGTGGTCATGTTTGCCTGAAATGATGAGTCCGAGGTGAGGATTGGAGAGGTGAGTGGAGGTTTGGGGGCAGTTGAGGTGTCTGGGGCATCAGCTGCTGCCATGGTAGAAGATAGGCTGTCTGAGGGACGTTTAGGAGTTTCTACCATGGTGAGTGGAGGTGAGGCAGTTACTGTAGATAAAGGAGCATTTGTGGTGGTGAATGGAGGCAAGGTGGTTAAAACATCTGTCTTCAAGAGAAAAACATCAACACAACTTGCTGGTGGTCACATCTGTATACTCCGTAATTTTCACTCTCATTTGAACAAACACACTGAAACATTTCTTTTGATTTGATTTCTTACTTGAGGGTTAAACTATAAATAATATTTCGTAAAAAGCTGCTTGACAGATGTCATGATTTTGTGATTCGTTTCCCTGAGTTTCTGTTTCCTGTTTTATTTTGTTAAGTTCTTGATTTCCTGTTTTGTATCACTCCCTGTGTTTCTCCCTTTTGATTAGGTCATTGATTTCTCCTTGTGCTCTGTCTTGAGTTGTGCCACCTGTGTCTCGTCACCCCTCTGTTCCCCGTGTGTATATATAGCCCTGCCTTCCCCTTTCTTCTCCATGATGTCGTACTCGTCACTTGTCATTTAAGTCTCATAGTTGTCATGTCATGTTCATGGTTTATGTCTCAGAAGTTTTTGTTTCGTCAAGTTTGGATTATCCTGCCATGTCGCTTTGTTTTTTTTTTGTTTTTTTTTTATTCAATACCTTTTTTTCGCCAACTCCTGCCTCTTTGTCCTGCATTAAGGTCCTACCCCCTTTACCCCGTAACCTGTCCTGACAACACACAACGTTCAGAGGACGAGATCACTGAGGAATTGAGAAACTGCATGCACTATTTTCAGCAAACCTTCAGCAAATGTCCAACAAACTTTTTACTAAGAGCGAAACCATCCGCGTTGACACTATCACCAATTCCCGCTCATTTTTATAGAATGAATAAATTCTAATTATAAATTAATTCTAAAGACGTGTACGTGAACATCAGTTTTCTTTTGTTTTTTGTTTTCAGCAGCACAAGTCAAGTAAAAATGTATCCAGCACTTGCAAGTCTACCTTACACATGGTTGTAGTAGGTTGGGACTTCAACAAAAATCCAGAGTTCGAATTTTTAGTTTGGAATCAACTTTAATGTATATAAATCATGTGCTAGAGTTTTCTACGAATTTTCCCTCAAAGTTAAGAGAAGATCTTGGTAAAGATAAAAGGAATTCCTAAAGAATCTTAGCTCTTAAGAGAGCTCCTAAGGTGAGATCTGTTAAGAGCAGGGAGGAGGACTTTTAGGAGCCTTAGGAGTTTCTTAAGCAGAGGAGAAAATGGCTGAAAGAAGAGGCAGGAGAGATATTCTCCAAACACTGAATGACAGTCAAGCTTGTCGCAATATCACCGGAAATGCAAGTCATCACCACGCTGAGGTATTTAGCAACAGGAAAAATGAAAAAATGCAACAATGCAGCAGTGATGACTTGGGGCCAATTCTACGTCTCAAAACACTTTTATTCTCATTGACCAGTTCAGCCAGAAGCAAACATTTGTTCTCCATCGCTGTTCGGTTTGTGGAAGATTTGAACGCCAACCAACACTGCTTCTTCTAGGCCGGCTAGCAATCACAGAAACTGATGAAACCTGAGCCGTTTTACCTTCGTTAACACCAAATGGATGAAAAATGACCAGCATGGTAAATTAATGGAAGAAAATAAATAGAACTATCAGCATGTGAATACTGTGCAAGTGGGAGTTTTCACACATTTTGTAGGATCATTTTTAAAGTATAGCTTACTATGTATTTATTTTTATGTAAAATATTATTTATAATTACACAGTCTTCATAGAGATTAGATTCTGTTATTAAGTCTATTGTTGTGACGGTCCATTCTAGGCCAGTTATCACCAAAAGTGTACTTTATCTAGCTTTTAGGATCAACCTCTTGAAATGATGACTCATACCTAGCAACGGGGTCAACCACACGTCCTCACTAAGATAAGAGTTTCTGTCCACTCCTTGCTCCAGAGTTCTCTGAGAATTTTCTGGAATCACTCCTAAGCTAAGACTCCTAGCTAGGAATTTTTAGACTAAGTTAGGAGCTCTCTGAGAGGATTCTCAGAATCTTTAGGAATACGGGCCTTGAAGGTCATCTGTCATTTTGACAGATTGGAATTCACACCCCTGACCACTCGGTGGCGAGTGACGTTATTATTTGGCTCTTGTCTCTAATCGCAGTTTGCATTCCAAACATCGCAGAACTTTTGTCAGTGCACGATTTCCTGGAACACCACCTGGCTGGCCTGGATTTAACTAACCAAAGAGGTACGAGACTCCAACTGGAAATTTACTACATGAGTGATTATCTATCAGCTGACAACAAGTTATTTAACCCCAACTGATGCAATGAGTAGCTTCTCATTTCTCAAACAATTATGTCGAAAGACACATCCTGTGGTCGTGGAAAAGATGTTAGTCTGTTTGAGAAGGGTCAAATCATTGGCATGCATCAAGCAGAGAAAACATCTAAGGAGATTGAAGAAACTACTAAAACTGGGTTAAGAACTGTCAAACGTATTATTAAAATCTGGAAACTAGTGGGGAACCATCGTCTTAGAGGAAGAAATGTGGTCGGAAAGAAATCCTGCATGGTCGTGATCTGTGATCACTTAAACGTTTGGTGAAATCAAATGGAAGAAAAACAACAGTAGAACTCAGGGCTATGTTTAATAGTGAAAGTAAGAACATTTCCACACGTGCAATGAGAAGGGAACTCAAGGGATTGGAACTGAACAGCTGTGTAGCCTTAAGAAAACCACTAATCAATGAGGCTAACTGGAAAAAAAAGGCTTCAATTAGCTAGGGAGCATAAAGATTAGGCTCTGGAGCAATGGAAGAAGGTCATGTGGTCTGATGAGTCCAGATGTACCCTGTTCCAGAATGATGGGGGCATCAGGGTAAGAAGAGAGGCAGATGACGTGATGCACCCATCATGCCTAGTGTCTACTGTATAAGCCTGTGGGGGCAGTGCTATGATCTGGGGTTGCTGCAGTTGCTCAGGTCTAGGTTCAGCAACATTATGTGTCCAAAGAATGAGGTCAGCTGACTACCTGAATATACTGAATGACCAGGTTATTCCATCAATGGATTTTTCCCCCCTGATGTTCATGGGCATATTCCAAGATGACAATGTCAGGATTGATGGGGCTCAGATTGTGAAAGAGTGGTTCAGGGAGCATGAGACATCATTTTCACACATGGATTGGCCACCACAGAGTCCAGACCTTAACCCCATTGAAAATCTTTGGGATGTGCTGGAGAAGGCTTTGTGCAGTGGTCAGACTCTCCCATCATCAATACAAGATCTTGGTGAAAAATGAATTCAACACTGGATGGAAATAAATAGTGTGACATTGCAGAAGCTTATTGAAACAATGCCACAGCGAATGAGTGCTGTAATCAAAGTTAAAGGCGATCCAACAACCTTTTTTTTTTTTTTTTTTTGGTGGCGACTTTTTTTTTGGCCAGGCAGTGTACATACATTATGTCTGTATGTCTATGCGGCTAAGGGCTACCAAAATGGAATGTGCATACCACCGAAGCGCTTCAACCGTATAGTACTGTCTAAGAGCTGCCACTCCCGGTCCAAGTATGGACAAGACGTGTCGGCAGCCCAAACTTTTTTTTTTAACATTTAAAGGCAATACTGTTCTGAAAAAAAGTACTTAAAGTTGATTAAAATTTAATTAAAATTAAATGCTATTGAATATGTCACTATTATCATTTAAAAAAATATAAAGTGACGGGTAAAAATAGATTATGACAGGATTTTTATGATCCTGTCAGTCATAATGACACACAACGAAAACATCTAGCGCGACCTCTGGTAACAATATCCAACACATCTGATTTTAGAATGAAATAATAAGCATTCACTTACATGTGGTCACAGAATTGATGCCAGCCCATAGCAGCAGGACCCTGAGAACACAGCGACCTGCCATGTCAAGGAGTTGGGGTTCATATGCCTGTCTGACCAGAGACCAGTAGAATGTATTCTCACACCAAGAGTGTTTTAAAGAAGTTTTATTTCCTCTTTTTTTAAGATAATCAGAAGTAAACCACTCAAAAGGAACTCTCAGAAGTGAGGTTCTTCTTTTCGGCCGTTCTTTTAATTGGTGGTGTGTCATACGTGCCCTCTTCTACGCTGTGATGTGCTGGGGAGACAGCACTAAGAGGAAGGACACGTCACAACTGGACACAGAGAGACAGACAACCATTCACACTCACACCTATGGCTAATTTAGAACCAATGAACCTAACCAGCATGTCTTTGGACGTTGGGAGGAAGCTGGAGTACCTGGAGAGAACCCATGCAGACACAGGGAGAACATGCAACATGGATTAGAACCCGGAACCTTCTTGCTGTGAGGCATCAGTGCTAACATCAGTAAGAGAAAGGCAGTTTTGTAACATGGTGAAATATACACATCAAGGTAGCAGACACATTAAAAGGCATAATATTTGAGACATTAGCTAATGATTAAAATGTAATTAAGGTTCTAAATACTCCTAAATATTGACTACATACTGAGACACTTATTAATAATAATAATAATAATAATAATAATAACTTTGTTTATATAGCACCTTTCCACAACAAGTTACAAGGTGCTGTACAACAACAACAGAAATAAAACAGGTCAGATGCCTCGCAAGAATCATAATAAAACCACCAAGAGAAATAAAAAAATTAAAAATTTAAAATCACCCACCCATAACAAAGTAATCATACAACAATGATAAAACAAAATTATAAAACAAAATTAAGAAAAGGCCAATCGATAAAAGTGAGTTTTAAGAAGAGATTTAAAAGAAGCTTCATTACTGAGCACACAATGGTGATCTGGTTTGCAGCTCCGTCAGGTCTTTCTTCATCAGCGAGCTTCTTCATGATGCTGTGCAGGAGGTGGAGCATTCTCATAAACTACAAAAACAAACAGGATATCATTGAATTCAATACAACCATAGTACACTTTCTATACTAATAATACTAATATAAGAAGTTTTATTGCTTTACTTCTCTTAAAACTACAAACAATTGACAACTGCTGCTAAATGATACTAGAACTAAAACCAAAACAAATCATTATCATCAGTAGCTGATGTTAAAATCTGCTAAATGTGAAGTTGACTCACTTGGTTCTGAATACATCTCCATATCTTCATAAATGTCACTGTGGAGACATTCAATTTAAATGAATGTTTGACACATGACTTCATCAGTAAATTAAATAAAATTAAAAACAGTCAAACTCATGCAGGATATTAGATGCGTGTTCTTTACTTCCTGGAGTTTCTGTGCTTTAGTTTGTTGTAGAACACCACGACCAGAGCCACACATGAGATGATGATGATGATGATGATGATGAAGATGAGAAAACCGATGACAGCTTTATCATTGTCTGTAAACGATAGTTATAGCAGAAGGATATGAGAGAGATGGCTTTTATAGTTTATTATTATTATTTTGCTGGTAATTCAAACTGCACATACAGTAACTGGTCACTGTTATTGTTTTGGGATTGCTCTCATGGAATCCATTCCAGACAGTCACCTGAAAAAGCAGAAAGTCCACTCATTAATAATTACAGCATTCAAGGAAAGGCCTGAAATGATCATATTCTAGTGAAACCAAACAGTAATATTATACTAACCTGCACTGTGTAGCTCGTAGAGTAGCTCAGATCTCTGAATTCAAACTGACATTTGTTCGTCTCAACGGTGTTACCATTATTAAGACGTGCTCTGTATTTCCTCTCAGGTCCATTGAGCACACCAGAATATTTACAGGTCACTATAATCACATTATTCTCTGGTTGATTCACAGACAGGTCTTGGTCTCTAATATCTTCTGGTACTGTAAGAGAATGAAAACACAAATCAATTTGTTACAACAGACATTTAAATATTTATTTCTATAATTAGTACATTTCTGTATTTATTGTCATGTGCATCAGCCGTGACACAAATAAAAACTGTAAGAACCAATGAAAGATAGTTACGTCTGACATTTGAAAATTATTGAATGATGATTGACGAGGCTTTTAGTGCAATAGTTTGGTTCTTTTACTACTATTTAAATCCTTCAAAAGTATATTTTTCATTTAATAATTCAATACTTAAAGACTATATAAGAAAACAATAAAATTATTAACTGGAACATTTTATTATTTTTCTTCTGTAAATGTCTATTGTAATTTTTATTTGACGTATTATTTTTTCAGTTCATTTTAACTGTGTTAATCAACAGAATCAACAGCTAAAAGTCAGTGTTAAAGTATTAGTATTTAAGACTAATAAGATACATAAAGAAGTCTGAACCATGACTGACAGAAGCTGTACATTTACCAACAATTAAGATCTATCACTACTGTGATCCTGGTACGTTTTAGACATTGTCCCTCTTCACTAATGGTCAGAGAAATATTTTCATGTTCATTATAATGTTTTAGAGTGTGATCTATAAAATACATTCTCTCATTATAACACTATTGGTATCAGTGAGTGGTATACTCTCAGATTCACTTCCATAATGATAAAGACTAGAATTATTAGCATTTAATGACCTTAGATAATTACTGAGGTTTTCATTACAGTAAAGTGTTGAGTTGAGGATCCTAATTCAAATACTTACTGTAACTTCATAACCATACATCCTGTACAAGACCTAAAAGAGTTATGGTACTAAACATCACATGTCACCTGATCCATGAGTTTCAAAGCTTTTACATCCATGACATTATCTTAACAGACATATCACAAAATATATACACTGATCAGGCATGACATTATGACCACCTTCCTAATATTGTCTAGGTCTCCCTTGTGCCTCCAAAACAAAACAATTGTAACTGATCAGAGAATGGACATGGGCCTTCTGAGGGTGTCCTGTGGTGTCTGGCAACAGGATGTTGTTAGTGGGGGGGGCCTTTGAGGGGAGGGGCCTCTGTGGATCATCCCACAGATAATTGATCAGTTTGGAATCTAGCGAATTTGGAGGCCAGGTCAACACCTTGTGCTGTTCTTCATGTTTTTTTTTTTTTAGTTGTTCCTAAAGCGTTTTTGTGTGTGTCTGTGTCAGGCTGCATCCTGCTGGGGATGGCTGCTGCCATCAAGGAGTGTTATTGCTATGGGGTGGGGTGCCTGGTCTGGTCTAGGTGGGTGCTACATGTCTAAGTAACATCCACATGATTGAATGCCAGGTCCAAACGTTTCCCAGCAGAACACTGAAGTGTCACAAGATGGTCAGTGTTATTTACTTCTCCTGTCAGTGGTTTTAATGTTGTGGCTGATCTGTGTAAATGGTAGCCATGTTGTAATTGGTATTCTAATTTTTTTCCCATTAGATTAGTTTTTTCTTGTTCACTTACTTCCAGGCTGGGTTCTCAGTGTAACCTCTTGTCGTTGTCTGACTTCCTTGCTGTCATAGAAGGGTTGGACTCCACAGATATAATCAGTGAATGGTTTTAATCCTCTAACCGTAGATGTCCCTCCATCACGTTGTAGACTTGTGATGACTGTTAATGTAAGAGAATTGTCATCAGTGGTGTCTGATTAAATAACAGCAGGTTGATTTAAAGAGACTTGAAATCACTGAATTTCAACTTAAAGTGTCAGAAATATACAGTAAATCAGAAATGAAGTCAGCTGCTCGTGTTACACATTAAATGACAAGAACACGTCCTTCAAAATGACTCATGTGTCACCGCTGCTTTAGAGCTCTGATTCTGGTCCTACAAGCTAAAACAAATAATAATAATAACAATAATAACAATAACAATAATCTTTATTTCTGTAGCACTTTTCCAGTCAACATTACAAAGTGCTTAAAATAAATAAAACTTAAATCAAATCCCCATTAAAAGTCAGTTAAAATTGAGTTATAAATTTATTTAATATTATCAATCAATCAATCAATCAAATTTTATTTATGTGGCACTTTTCATACTAAAAAGCAATACAAAGTGCCTCACAGAGGCTAAAAACAGCAAGGACAAAAACCCAACCCTCCCAGCCCCGTAAAAACACAGAGAGACACAGAGGCATACAGACACACACACACACAGGCTCACACCCACTGTACATGCTAGAGAGAGACATGGCCGGGTACCGAGACCTAGTGCAAGGAGAAAGCCACCTTTGGGGGCCGACCACACCGAGAGGGCCTCCAACCCACGACCACAGGGAGGGCCGCCATAGAGAGACAGCCCGACCCGGGCAGACAGGAGGCCCCACACCAAGGTCCACAGTCCTCCAGCCACCCGGGCCGGAGCCGCCCAAAGGACAGCACCCCCGTCAGTTGACCAGCAGCAGCTCCCAGTGTGGTAGGCCCCCATGAGGAGACACTGGAGCTAAAAACTGAGGGACTAAAACTGTGAAATAGAATAAAAATGAACAAAATAGATAAAATGCTTTCAGCTCATAAAATTAAAACATGTAGTTAAAGCATATAATTAAAATAGTATAGTATAGAGATTAAAAATGTTGAAAAGTCTGATTAAAAGGAATAAAGGAAATCAATTAAAAGCCTAATTGAAAAGGTGGGTCTTGAGCCTCTTTTTAAAAACATAATATTAAATGATCTTTTGTACATCCACCTCATACTATATGACCTGTAGAGATACTGCCTTTATCACTGTTTTTGAAGAGAACACATTTTAGCTTCATATCACATTTTCCCACCACATCTTCAGTAGAAAAACAGAACCAAACATGATTTCAGTCTTTGTATCATATCTCATGTGTCAAAGATCTAATGAAAATATATTGCTACTTAAACACAAAGTAGAGTCAATCTAAAACAACTTCACTTACCTCTAGGTGGATTATACTTGGAGGAGGAATCATGACAGCTACACTTATAAGAAAGCTTCTGAAGTGTGTGGAGGACATTTCGACAGTTGTCACTGGTTGTTGTCCATCTCAGCTCCATGGACGTATTGGTTGAGCTGCTCTTCAAGTTGGTTATTTTAATATCTGTTGGAATAAAACAGACATCAGAAACGATGAATTCAGTATCTCTAAACAATCAGAGGATAAAAGTTTTTATTCCATTCATGAGGTAAAGTAAAGATAAACTTACCACAGTTGATATAAACACTAATGGGTGGAGTTGTCTTATCTATGGAGACATTGTTCTTCTTGATCTGACCAGTACAGATGTAGTCTGTGAAGGGCTCCAGCTCAGAGACTTTCCTGGAGTCATTGACTTTTCCACTTTCTGAAGAGACACAATGATGAGATGATTTCTTCACTAATGGTTTTTATATCTCAGTGATTATTATGAGCAGTTATCTTTAAGTTTAAATTCAAATTCAGACACATTCAAGAAAAAAATAATTAGATTCACTGTTCACAGTTTTACAATAATAAGAGCATCTCATCTGTTTCAGTGTAAATCTTCTTCTCTCTGCTTCTCTTCTTTACCTGAACAGGTGTAATCAACGGTGAGATCATTACAGTTTGGTGGTAACTCTGGTTTGATTTCTGCAGGAATTCCAGTGGGAGCAGTCTGATTGATTTCACTAGCATTTAAGAAATCTGTGAGGAAAAAGAAGAAGAAACATAAAACCTGAGAACTTTATATGTAAAGCACATGAGTTTGAAAATGAAGTTTGATAGTTTGTACGAACCAACAGAGATGGGTGTGGTGAGACTAAAGTTCCCACAAGTGAAGGTTGAAGTAAAATCTGAGCAAATGTCCTTGTAACCAGGTTTGACACACACTGATTCATTGTTACATCGTTTAGCTGGAACGTTATCTGGTGTTGACAGTGAAGAGCTGATGTCCCAGTCACTTTGGTAACAAACATATCCAGGGATGCAGCTGACACCTTGAATGTCATCTTTACCTGAAATACACAAGTGATGAACAAATGTCTGTTTTATACACATTTCTTAAATTAAAAGAAACAGAACAGTATTAATTATTTGTACTCACTCATTTCAAGTGTCCTAGTCATCGTCACATTACGGTCACTGTCACAGAGTGTTTCTTTTCTATCACTGTCAATGAAAGCAACTCTATGCTCATAGTTAGTACAGGGCTTCAGGTGTTTGATTTCATGTGATGAGGTTTGACTGGAGAACTGAAGGTACATCTTTGTCTCTGATCTGCCTGCTTCAGAAATACTGATGTTGTAGTCACCAGTGGGGAAGTTCATCGCTGTAATCTTGAAGCCAAACTTGATGGGTGTAACAGTGTAAGAACCTGCACAGAAAATCAACAGAATTATTAAATATTTTAAATTGATGTTGAACATGGTTCTGTGTCTGCTGGTGATAAAATATATTCTGTACACTGACTGAAATAGAAATATACTTTCACTGGAGATATTGTAAAGATAGAAACACAGACGCTGGACATAAATACTACAAGATTAATTATCTTTTAAAGTGATACTCACACTGTGGAGCTGTTGAGGCTGAAAGAGAGGTTGGTTGGAGGGTGGTTGGAGTGGTTATGGATGAGGGCTTGTTTGAGGTGTTTGTAGGAGGAGTGGTGTCTGCAGGATAGAGAGCATGCTGGAGGTCACCTTCAGGCAGAAACCAAACCTCTACTGCCAACAGTCTTACCTGACATGACGCTAAACTGAGATATCATCATTTTATCGTGCTACTTACAGTATTAAAACTGTAAACAGAGTCTGGATACATTACCGGACGTTGTTGTGGTTATGTTTGCCTGAAATGATGAGTCTGAGGTGAGGATTGAAAAGGTGAGTGGAGGTTTGGGGGCAGTTGAGGTGTCTGGGGCATCAGCTGCTGCCATGGTAGAAGATAGGCTGTCTGAGGGACTGGTAGTAGTTTCTACCATGGTGCGTGGAGGTGAGGTGGCTGAAATATTATATATTTGTTTTCCAAGAGAAAAACATCAACACAACCTGCTGGTGGTCACATCTGTATACTCCGTAATTTTCACTCTCATTTGAACAAACACACTGAAACATTTATTTTGATTTGATTTCTTACTTGAGGGTTAAACTATAAATAATATTTCGTAAAAAGCTGCTTGACAGATGTGATGATTTTGTGATTAGTTTCCCTGGGTTTCTGTTTACTGTTTTATTTTGTTAAGTTCTTGATTTCCTGTTTTGATAGATAGATAGATAGATAGATAGATAGATTTTTATTCGTCACATGCACAGTTATACATAGTACAATGCACAAAGAAATGTATTGTTGTACCTGCAGCCAGTAGTAAAAAAATATATAAGTACTACAGTAAACAGTAGTTTGCACACAAGGTAAGCAATATAAGTGTAATGTACACCAATAGAGAAATAAAATAACATAAAATAAAATATAAAAAAAAAAAAAAATTAACTGTGTTCCCCCCTTTTGATTAGATCACTGATTTCTCCTTCTACTCTGTCTTGATATGTGTCACCTGTGTCTCGTCACCCCTCTGTTTCCCGTGTGTATATGTAGCCCTGCCTTCCCCTTTGTTCTCCATGATGTCGTACTCGTCACTTGTTATTTAAGTCTCATAGTTGTCACGTCATGTTCATTGTTTATGTCTCAGAAGTTTTTGTTTCGTCAAGTTTGGATTATCCTGCCATGTCGGTAGCGCTCTCGTTTTTTTGTTTTTTTTATTCAATACCTTTTTTTCGCCCACTCCTGCCTCTTTGTCCTGCATCAGGGTCCTACCCCCTTTACCCCGCAACCTGTCCTGACAACACACAACGTTCAGAGGACGAGATCACTGAGGAACTGAGAAACTGCACGCACTATTTTCAGCAAACCTTCAGCAAATGTCCAACAAACTTTTTACTTAGAGTGAAACAGTTCTTGTTCACACTATCACCAATTCCCGCTCATTTTTATAGAATGAATAAATTCTAATTATAAATTAATTCTAAAGACGTGTACGTGAACATCAGTTTTCTTTTGTTTTCAGGAGCACAAGTCAAGTAAAAATGTATCCAGCACTTGCAAGTCTACCTTACACATGGTTGTAGTAGGTTGGGACTTCAACAAAAATCCAGAGTTCGAATTTTTAGTCTGGAATCAACTTTAATGTATATAAATCATGTGCTAGATTCTCAAACGACATGTATGACAATCAGGGGTTGCGTTAACAGAATATTTTCTGTCATTGACCGTTTTTTAAAAACTGTGACGGAAAAATCTGGGGCCGTATTCCTAAAGATTCTTAGCACAAAGAGTTGCTCCTAGTCGCCAAATTCTAAGAAAATTCTTAGAATCATGAGGTTTTCTTTGAATTTCCCCTCAAAATTAAGAGTAGATCCTGGTAAAGATAAAAGGAATTCCTAAAGAATCTTAGCTCTTAAGAGTGCTCCTAAGGTGAGATCTGTTAAGAGCAGGGAGGAGGACTTTTAGGAGCCTTAGGAGTTTCTTAAGCAAAGGAGAAAATGGCTGAAAGAAGAGGCAGGAGAGATGTTCTCCAAACACTGAATGACAATCAAGCTTGTCGCAATATCACCGGGAATGCAAGTCATCACCACACTGAGGTATTTAGCAACAGGAAAAATGCAACAATGCAGCAGTGATGACTTGGGGCCAAATCTACGTCTCAAAACACTTTTATTCTCATTGACCAGTTGAGCTAGAAGCAAACATTTCTTCTCCATCGCTGTTCGGTTTGTGGAAGATTTGAACACCAACCAACACTGCTACTAGGCCGGCTAGCAATCACAGAAACTGATGAAACCTGAGCTATTTTACCTTTGTTAATACCAAATGGATGAAGGGTAAAAATGCCCAGCATGGTAAATTAATGGAAGTAAATAAATAGAACTATCAGCATGTGAATACTGTGCAAGTGGGAGTTTTCACACATTTTGTAGGATCATTTTTAAAGTATAGCTTACTGTTTATTTATTTTTATGTAAAATATTATTTCTAATTACACAGTCTTCATAGAGATTAGATTCTGTTATTAAGTCTATTGTTGTGACGGTCCATTCTTGGCCAGTTATCACCAAAAATGTACTTTATCTAGCTTTTAGGATCAACCTCTTGAAATGATGACTCATACCTAGCAACGGGGTCAACCACACGTCCTCACTAAGATAAGAGTTTCTGTCCACTCCTTGCTCCAGAGTTCTCTGAGAATATTCTGGAATCACTCCTAAGCTAAGACTCCTAGCTAGGAATTTTTAGGCTAAGTTAGGAGCTCTCTAAAAGGATTCTCAGAATCTTTAGGAATACGGGCCTTGAAGGTCATCTGTCATTTTGACAGATTGGAATTCACACCCCTGACCACTCGGTGGCGAGTGACGTTATTAATTGGCTCTTGTCTCTAATCGCAGTTTGCATTCCAAACATCGCAGAACTTTTGTCAGTGCACGATTTCCTGGAACACCACCTGGCTGGCCTGGATTTAACTAACCAAAGAGGTACGAGACTCCAACTGGAAATGTACTGCATGAGTGATTATCTATCAGCTGACAACAAGTTATTTAACCCCAACTGATGCAATGAGTAGCTTCTCATTTCTCAAACAATTATGTCTAAAGACACATCCTGTGGTCGTGGAAAAGATGTTAGTCTGTTTGAGAAGGGTCAAATCATATATGCATCAAGCAGAGAAAACATCTAAGGAGATTGAAGAAACTACTAAAATTGGGTTAAGAACTGTCCAACGCATTATTAAAAACTGGAAGGATAGTGGAGAACCATCGTCTTAGAGGAAGAAATGTGGTCGGAAAGAAATCCTGAATGGTCGTGATCTGTGATCACTTAAACGTTTGGTGAAATCAAATGGAAGAAAAACAACAGTAGAACTCAGGGCTATGTTTAATAGTGAAAGTAAGAACATTTCCACACGTACAATGAGAAGGGAACTCAAGGGATTGGGACTGAACAGCTGTGTAGCCTTAAGAAAACCACTAATCAATGAGGCTCACTGGAAAAAAGGCTTCAATTTGCTAGGGAGCATAAAGATTGGACTCTGGAGCAATGGAAGAAGGTCATGTGGTCTGATGAGTCCAGATTTACCCTGTTCCAGAGTGATGGGGGCATCAGGGTAAGAAGAGAGATGCAGTGATGCACCCATCATGCCAAGTGTCTACTGTACAAGCCTGTGGGTGCAGTGCTATGATCTGGGGTTGCTGCAGTTGCTCAGGTCTAGGTTCAGCAACATTATGTGGCCAAAGAATGAGGTCAGCTGACTACCTGAATATACTGAATGACCAGGTTATTCCATCAATGGATTTTTTCTTCCCTGATGTTCACAGACATATTCCAAGATGACAATGTCAGGATTGATGGGGCTCAGATTGTGGAAGAGTGGTTCAGGGAGCATGAGACATAATTTTCACACATGGATTGGCCACCACAGAGTCCAGACCTTAACCCCATTGAGAATCTTTGGGATGTGCTGGAGAAGGCTTTGTGCAGTGGTCAGACTCTCCCATCATCAATACAAGATCTTGGTGAAAAATGAATGCAACACTGGATGGAAATAAATAGTGTGACATTGCAGAAGCTCACTGAAACAATGCCACAGCAAATGAGTGCTGTAATCAAAGTTAAAGGCGGTCCACCAACCTTTTTTTTTTTGGTGCCGACTTTTTTTTTTGGCCAGGCAGTGTATATACATTATGTCTATATGTCTATGTCTATGCAGCTAACGGCTACCAAAATGGAATTTGCATACCACCGAAGCGCTTCAACCGTATAGTACTGTCTAAGAGCTGGCACTACCGGTCCGAGTATGGACAAGACGTGTCGGCAGCCCAAACTTTTTTTTTTTTTTACCATTTAAAGGCAATACTGTTCTGGAAAAAGTACTTAAAGTTGGTGAAAATTTAATTAAATTTAAATGCTACTGAATATGTCATTATTATCACTTAAAAAAAATAAAGTGACGGGTAAAAATAGATTATGACAGGATTTTTATGACTCTATCAGTCAAAATGACAGACAACGAAAACGTCTAGCGCAACCTCTGCTGACAATATCCAACACATCTGATTTAAGAACGAAATAAATAAGCATTCACTTACATGTGGTCACAGAATTGATGCCAGCCCATAGCAGCAGGACCCTGAGAACACAGCGACCTGCCATGTCGAGGAGTTGGGGTTCATATGCCTGTCTGACCAGAGACCAATAGAATATATTCTTACACTAAGAGTGTTTTAAAGAAGTTTTATTTCCTCTTTTTTTAAGATAATTAGAAGTAAACCACTCAAAAGGAACTCTCATACGTGAGGTTCTTCTTTTCGACCGTTCATTTAATTGGTGGTGTGTCGTACGTGCCCTCTTCTACGCTGTGATGTGCTGGGGAGACAGCACTAAGAGGAAGGACATGTCACAACTGGACACAGAGAGACAGACAACCATTCACACTCACACCTACGGCTAATTTAGAATCACCAATTAACCTAACGAGCATGTCTTTGGATGGTGGGAGGAAGCCGGAGTACCTGAAGAGAACCCACGCAGACACAGGGAGAGCATGCAACTAGCCCACACAGAAAAGCCCCAGTCAGCTCATGGATTAGAACCTGGAACCTTCTTGCTGTGAGGCATCAGTGCTAACCTCAGTGAGAGAAAGGCAGTTTTGTAACATGGTGAAATATACACATCAAGGTAGCAGACACATTAAAAAGCATAATATTTGAGACATTAGCTAATGATTAAAAGGTAATTAAGGTTCTAAAAACTCCTTAATATTGACTACATACTGAGACACTTCATTACTGATCACTGAGAGTTAATGGTGATCTGGTTTGCGGCTCCATCAGGTCTTTGTTCATCAGTGAGCTTCTTTATGACACCGTGCAGGAGGTCGAGCATTCACATAAACTACAACAACAAACAGGATATCACTGAATTCAATACAACCATAGTACACTTTATATACTAATAATACTAACATAAGAAGTTTTATTGCTTCTCTTAAAACTACAACCTGGTGACAACTGCTGCTAAATGATACCAGAACTAAAACCAAAACAAATCATTATCATCAGTAGCTGATGTTAAAATCTGCTAAATGTGAAGTTGACTCACTTGCTTCTGACTCCATCTCCATATCTTCATTCACGTCACTGTGGAGACATTAAATTTAAATGAATGTTTTACACATGGCTTCATCAGTAAATTAAATAAATAAATAAATACAGTCAAACTCATGCAGGATATTAGATGTGTGTTCTTTACTTCCTGGAGTTTCTGTGCTTTAGTTTGTTGTATACCACCACGACCAGAGCCACACATGAGATGAAGATGATGATGATGATTAAGAAGACGACAAAACCGATGACAGCTTTATCATTGTCTGTAAATGATAGTTATAGAAGAAGGATATGCGAGAGATGGCTTTTATAGTTTATTATCATTATTTGCTGGTAATTCAAACTGCACATACAGTAAGTAGTCACTGTTATTGTTTTGGGATTGCTCTCATGGAATCCATTCCAGACAGTCACCTGAAAAAGCAGAAAGTCCACTCATTAATAATTACAGCATTCAAGGAAAGGACTGAAATGATCATATTCTAGTGAAACCAAACAGTAATATTATACTAACCTGCACTGTGTAGCTCGTAGAGTAGCTCAGATATCTGAATTCAAACTCACATTTGTCAGTCTCAACGGTTTTACTATTACTAAGATCTGCTATAAATTTCCTCTTAGGTCCATTGAACACACCAGAATATTTACAGGTCACTATAATCACATTATTCTCTGGTTGATTCACAGACAGATCTCTAATATCTTCTGGTACTGTAAGAGAATGAAAACACAAATCAATTAGTTACAACAGACATTTTAATATTTATTTCCATAGTTAGTACGTTTCTGTATTTATTGTCATGTCCATCAGCTGTGACACAAATAAAAACTGTAAGAACCAATGAAAGATATTTACGTCCGACATTTGAAAATGATTCCTTATTAACTCTACATGTTCAACGAGTCTTTGAATGATGATTGATGAGGCTTTTAGTGCAATATTTTGATTCTTTTACTACTATTTAAATCCTTCAAAAATATATTTTTCATTTAATAATTCAATAATAATTTTTCAGTTCATGTTAATTGTGTTAATCAACTGAATCAACAGCTAAAAGTCAGTGTTAAAGTATTAGTATTTAAGACTAATAAGATACATAAAGAAGTCTGAACCATGACTGACAGAAGCTGTACATTTACCAACAATTAAGATCTATCACTACTGTGATCCTGGTACGTTTTAGACATTGTCCCTCTTCACTAATGATCAGAGAAATATTTTCATGTTCATTATAATGTTTTAGAGTGTGATCTATAAAATACATTCTCTCATTATAACACTATTGGTATCAGTGAGTGGTATACTCTCAGGTTCACTTCCATAATGATAAAGACTAGAATTATTAGCATTTAATGACCTTAGATAATTACTGAGGTTTTCATTACAGTAAAGTGTTGAGTTGAGGATCCTAATTCAAATACTTACTGTAACTTCATAACCATACATCCTGTACAAGACCTAAAAGAGTTATGGTACTAAACATCACATGTCACCTGATCCATGAGTTTCAAAGCTTTTACATCCATCCATCCATATCACAAAACACAGATATTCATAAATAAATGGTAGTCATGTTGTAACTGGTATTCTAATTTTTCCCCATTAGATTATTATTATTTTTTTCTTGTTCACTTACTTCCAGGCTTGGTTTCAATTTTCTCCTCTTGTCGTTGACCGACTTTGTTGTTCTCATAGAAGGGTTGGACTCCACAGGTATAACCAGTGAATGGATTTAATTCACTAACTGTACATGTCCCTCCATCACGGTGTAGACTTGTGGTGACTGTAAATGTAAGAGAATTGTCATCAGTGGTGTCTGATTTAATAACAGCAGATTGATTTAAAGAGACTTGAAACCACTGAATTTCAACATCAAGTGTCAGAAATATACAGTAAATCAGAAATGAAGTCAGCTGCTCGTGTTACACATTAAATGACAAGAACACGTCCTTCAGAATGACTCGTGTCACCGGTGCTTTAGAGCTCTGATTCTGGTCCTACAAGCTAAAACAAATAATAACAATAACCACCACCACATCTTCAGTAGAAAAACACAATCAAACATGATTTCAGTCTTTGTATCATATCTCAGGTGTATTTTAATAACGCAGTAAACTAAAATGTGACTTCCTGTTTCATTAACATATTTCCACCTGCTTTCCTTTAATCCACTAAAATGTTAGCACAGAAGAAAAAATATATTGTAGAAGCTCATTGAAGATTCAGATGTCTCATCAGACTGACCAGAGAGTTCATCTCAAAGACCTCATGAAAATATATTGATGTAACTTAAACACAAAGTAGAGTCAATCTAAAACAACTTCACTTACCTCTAGGTGGATTATACTTGGAGGAGGAATCATGACAGCTACACTCATAAGAAAGCTTCTGCAGTGTGTGGAGGACATTTCGACAGTTGTCACTGGTTGTTGTCCAGCTCAGCTCCATGGACGTATTGGTTGAGCTGCTCTTTGTGTTGGTTATTTTAATATCTGTTGGAATAAAACAGACATCAGAAATGATGAATTCAGTATCTCTAAACAATCAGAGGATAAAAGTCTTTATTCCATTCATGAGGTAAAGATCAACTTACCACAGTTGATATAAACGCTAATGGGTGGAGTTGTCTTATCTATGGAGACATTGTTCTTCTTGATCAGTACAGCTGTAGTCTGTGAAGGGCTCCAGCTCAGAGACTTTCTTGGAGTCACTGACTTTTCCACTTTCTGAAGAGACACAGTGATGAGAGGATTTCTTCACTAATGGTTTTTATATCTCAGTCATTATTATGAGCAGTTATCTTTAAGTTTAAATTCAAATTCAGACACATTCAAGAAAAAAATAATTAGATTCACTGTTCATGGTTTTACTATAATAAGAGCATCTCATCTGTTTCAGTGTAAATCTTCTTCTCTCTGATTCTCTTCTTTACCTGAACAGGTGTAATCAACGGTGAGATCATTACAGTTTGGTGGTAACTTTGATTTGATTTCTACAGGAAGTCCAGTGGGAGCAGTCGGATTGATTTCACTAGCATTTAAGAAATCTGTGAGGAAAAAGAAGAAGAAACATTAAACCTGAGAACTTTAGATGTAAAGCACATGAGTTTGAAAATGAAGTTTGATAGTTTGTACGAACCAACAGAGATGGGTGTGGTGAGTCTAAAGTTCCCACAAGTGAAGGTTGAAGTAAAATCTGAGCAAATGTCCTTGTAACCAGGTTTGACACACACTGATTTATTGTTACATCGTTCAGCTGGAACGTTATCTGGTGTTGACAGTGAAGAGCTGATGTCCCAGTCACTTTGGTAACAAACATATCCAGGGATGCAGCTGACATTATGAATGTCATCTTTACCTGAAATACACAAGTGATGAACAAATGTCTCTGTTTCATACACATTTCATAAATTAAAAGAAACAGAACAGTATTAATTATTTGTACTCACTCATTTCAAGTGTCCTAGTCATCGTCACATTTTGGTCACTGTCACAGAGTGTTTCTCTTCCATCACTGTCAATGAAAGCAACTCTATGCTCATAGTTAGTACAGGGCTTCAGGGGTTTGATTTGAAGTGATGAGGTTTCATTAGAGGTCTGAAGGTTGTACGTCTTTGTCTCTGGTTTGCCTGCTTCAGAAATACTGATGGTGTAGTCACCAGTGGGGAAGTTCATCGCTGTAATCTTGAAGCCAAACTTGATGGGTGTAACAGTGTAAGAACCTGCGCAGAAAATCAACAGAATTATTAAATATGTTAAATTGATGTTGAACATGGTTCTGTGTCTGCTGGTGATAAAATATATTCTGTACACTGACTGAAATAGAAATATACTTTCACTGGAGTTATTGTAAAGATAGAAACACAGATGCTGGACATAAATACTACTAGATTAATTATCTTTTAAAGTGATACTCACACTGTGGAGCTGTTGAGGCAGGAAGACACATTTAAAGAGATTGGAAAAGAGAAAAAACAAACATTAATATGTGATTCTGTGACATGAGTCATTTAAAACTCTTTTCTAAATTACAGCAAGTACCTCGTGGTGCGAGCGTCCATTGTCGATATTTTTATGAATGACACAATCTTACCACAGTACCATTAAATCATAGAGAAAACTCCAACCTTTGGTGGTGGTTGTCGTTGTGGTGACTGGAGGTGAGGTCTGGCTTTGAGTGGTGTCTGCAGGATAGAGAGCATGCTGGAGGTCACCTTCAGGCAGAAACCAAACCTCTACTGCCAACAGTCTTACCTGACATGACGCTAAACTGAGATATCATCATTTTATCGCGCTACTTAGTATTAAAACTGTAAACAGAGTCTGGATACATTACCGCACATTGTTGTGGTCGTGTTTGCCTGAAATGTGGAGTATGAAGTGAGGGTTGGAGAGATGAGTGGAGGTGTGGGGGCAGTTGAGTTGTCAGGGGCATCGGTAGGAGCTGCTGCCATGGTAGAAGATAGGCTGACTGGGGGACTGGTAGTAGTTGTTGTCATGTCTTTTGGGTCATTGTCTGAGGGACTAGTAGGAGCTGCTGTCATGGTAAAAGATAGGCTGTCTGAGGGACTGGTATTAGATTCTACCATGGTGCGTGGAGGTGAGGTGGATGAAACATCTGTGGAAAGAGAAAAACATCAACACAACTTGCTGGTGGTCACATCCATATACTCCGTAATTTTCACTCTCATTTGAACAAACACACTGAAACATTTCTTTTGATTTGATTTCATACTTGAGGGTTAAACTACAAATAATATTTTGTAAAAAGCTGCTTGACAGACAATGTTCAGAGGACGAGATCACTGAGGACCAAGAGGACTGAGAACAATGTCCAACAAACCTTTTACTAAGAGCGAAACCGAATGCGTTAACACCAGTACCACTTCCCGCGATTGTAATTAGAAATTAATTGTAAAGACGTGTACATGTTGTGACTGTTGTTTATTTATTTTTTTCCTGTTGTGGTTTTTGTTTTCAGCAGCACAAGTCAAGTAAAAATGTATCCAGCACTTGCAAGTCTACCTTACACATGGTTGTAGTAGGTTGGGACTTCCCCGACTTATGCGTATAATAAAAAATCCAGTGTTAGAATTTTCAGTAGGAAATCAACTTCAATGCATATAAATTAGGGGTTGAACAACTGATTTTCTAAAGTCGACTAATACGTGGTGAAAGTTGAGTCGACATTGTCTAGTCGACGACGTGACACATAACAACACAGTAGAAAATAACGCTTTGCAGCAATGAAATCTACATTCTTGACCTAATGGTCTAATGACTTTGGATAATGAAATTCCCCAGTAAATAGTTGATGTACAGCCTCCTTCTCTCTGTTACGGCAGGACGTTGGGTGAAGTTGTTAATTGACTGCTGTCCAGAGGATTTGGACCATTCCTCTGCTAGTGTTAGCAGATGTCTTTTCAGAGGAGTGTGCATTGCAGTAGTACTTGTGTTGTATTTCAGGACTGACATGTCACTGCAGTGTGGGTTTCATCTTTAGTGAAGTATTTCCACACACTCAATGAACCACTGCTAGTTTGCTGCAACGACCCACTGGGCTCCACATCTGTCTTCTAGGAGGCGTTCATGTTGTTATTGTTATGTGATCAGTGAGCGACTTCATGCTTAAAGCGTCACGGTACAGCAGTGAAGTTGATTAGTCAATACAACCCCTAATATTAATCATGCACCACATTCTAAAACGACATGTGTGACAATATCTAACACATTTGATTTTAGAGCGAATGAAATAATAAGCATTCACTTACATGTGGTCACAGAAACGATGCCAGCCCATAGCAGCAGGACCCTGAGAACAGGGAGACCTGTCATATCAAGGAGTTGGGGTGCATATTCCTCATTTATTTTAAGATAATTCAAAGTAAATCAATTCAAAGTGAGCTTCTTCTTTTGACCAATTGGTTTAGTTTGTCGTGTGTTCGTGTGTTTGAGGTCATTGGCTTGGTGTTTCCTCCACACCCTTTCCCCCAATTCTGTAGGTTTCCTATGCTCCACCCACCAAACTAACCCATCCCTCTGGGTCCTTCAACTACTTCTTGGCCTGGGAGCAGTCGGGCCGGGGCACTAGGCTTTCTCCCCCCATACAGACTGCTGTTCAGTTTCATCACAGCAAACAATTGCTCCCACGGAGCCCCAGACACAGTGAAAACAAACAAAAGTAAATATCTTGGATTAATACACAAGTTGTTTGGCATTACCTCGTCATCTACAGCCCCTCCCTCACACACTCCTATGCTCATTGTATACAGATATTTATACATTGTTGAAAACACTTTATCTTTTAAAGTGATACACTGTGGATGTGGTGAGTCTGGAAGACACATTTAAGAAGATTAGAAAAGAGAAAAACAAAACATTACTATATGATTCTCTGATATGAGTAATTTAAATCAGTCTTCTAAAGTACAACAAGTGTTTGTAATCCACAATGGTGGAAAAAGGTTTTCGGACACCCTTTAAATTTTGCACGATTTCAAATATTATGAAATATTACTGGGGAAAAAAAATGTGTTTCAAAAGTTATGGCTGCATTATTTTTATGGAACCAATCAATTTTAAGTTTGTAATGGCTTTTTTAGGATTTGTTTAGTATTTTGACTGTGACTGTACTAAAACAAATTGCACTTGAAGACCTAAGAGTGATTCTTAATGCAATATTTCACAAATGCATGGGGTGTCTGAAAAATTTTATTAGGATATTTGTATTGAGCTGACGAAACTTCTCAGGAAACTGCTTCTTCTAATGCCAGAATTAATGTCAACATGTGTCGTGTTGTCGTTGTCCTACTTTTAAACATAAGGTTTAAATGATTAACAAATCACTGCATTCTGTTTCTGTTCAACTTTTACACGCTGTCCAGAGTTCTTTGGAAACAGGGTTGTTGTAGCCGTAGCTACCTCCACGTTCTCTATTGTCTGCTGAACACTAAACCAAATTCAGTGTTCTTTTAAACAAAATAAAATGCAAAAAAGTCAAGAAATCCCTTCTTGAATCATACGTTTGTTGTTTTCATTCTGTATTTTATTATATTGTTATATCGATAAAAAATAAAATATATAAATATAGTGGCTATAGGAGATAAAAAAAAGTTACTTCTACAGTTGAATTAAAAAATTGTATGCTAAATCTCTTACAGTCTGTGAAGGTTCTCAGTCATCCAGGTCATAATTAGAATTCTTCTAGTTCTAAGGGGTTCTTAGAACTGAAGAAGCTACTCAGATGAGCGGTGAAACCTTCTCTCAAAAAACTCTACCAGTCCAGTTGCCTTTCTTAAACACTTTTTTTTTTTTTTTGGCTAAATCTCTTCAAGAATTTAAGGTAAAATGTCCTAATCTTTTGCTTTCAAGTTCTTATATGATGTTACACAAATAATATATGGGCATAAATGTTTTATATATGCATATATGCCGTCCGCATTAATACTACAGCTGATCCAGAGTGTGATTTTGTAGATACATCTTTGTTAGGATTTTATCAAATACTAATTTTTAGATCTATAAATGATATAGAGTAGAGAGTTAACCTCTAACATATAACTTCCTGAAATTATAGTATAATCGTGACTTTTGACAATTGAAATGTTTCTAATCACAGGAACAAATAAAGTTTAATAGGCTATTAGAAACATATCAGTTAGTTGATTTAAAGTCTCAGGAAGTACATCAGGGGTGCCGAACTCAAATACACAGTGGGCCAAATTTAAAAACTGGGACAAAGTTGTGGGCCAGACTCGATATTTATTGAAATACAACAATTCAGCAATTCAACTATTAACAGTCCTTGCCTTGTAGTAGCAGCAAGTTTTGTTACAGCCACGCTGGCTCGGCACAGTCCTTTACATTCATGAACAGATGATCTGCCTCCACCTGAAAGCTCCTGTTTTTAGCTTTCGTTTGGCCGTTTTTTGGGGAGGTGTGGATTAAATTTGCCTGAGGTGACTGGTAGCATGATGTTGCTAATGAATGTCAACAGAAGGCTCTTGCTGGTCTTGATAGATGCACCAACAAACTAGCAAAGCATTCTGGGATTTTCAGTATTAGTGGTACCTGCATTATATACTGGCGGGCCAGCTCTAATAGACATTTGAAATTATCTCATGGGCCAAATATAATTACAGCACAGGGCAGATTTTTTCTGAGTTTGACATATATGAAGTAGATGATCTTATTAATAAGATGATGTACTTCCTGAGAAGTCTCAGGAAATAGATGATCTTATCGATAAAATGATGTACTTCCTGAGAAATCTCTGCAAGTAGATGATCTTATTTGTTTCACATGTTTAATATCAGATAAAAGTTAACCATTTATGTTGTGGTTCAAGCAACGATAGACTGAAAACTCTACTTGATAATGAAATAAGACCATTTTAAAATTCAAACAACAAAAATCTGTTTAATTTTTAACAGATTTATCACAATTTCTTTTTTTTTTTTTTTTGCGTGAATGATTAACAATACCAGAGACAAAGACCAAACATCAAAGTTCTTCCTTTCATGTGTCATTTATAAAGATGAATTGATTTAATACTCATGATAATTACTTACACTTGTCCAAACTGATGACCGCGGTCCAAAGCACCAAAATCTGGAGAGTGCAGAGATGTGCCATATCCAGGAGCTAAGGTGTCTCTACAGTAAAGTGGAACCTACAAATACTGACACAGTAGGTTTATTTGAAAAAACAAAAGGAGGAGCCTTATTTCTGCTAAGCTGCTTCGAGCGGGAACTTTTCTATGACCACATCTGTTTAGTTGATACGTTTTTATTCACACGTACTTTGCATGCAGCTATGCTTTGATTCCATTTTTAGTATCTGGTATGTGTATGGTGTGATGAATATACTGTACATCCAAACTGATGAGCTCAAATGCTTCAAGTTTAGTTGTTGGTTTTTGTCCTTTGGTCTAATTTATGATACTGTATATTTACCAGTGGAACATCAGCATTTAATACAATCTACTGTACATTTACTGACACATACTGTATTTTCTGACTTTAACAAGCTGATGAGGTTACCCTGAACTATTCATCTCACAGCCGATTATGAAAAGTTAGTGTCAACAAAGGACACATTAAGTTTCTCTTCTCTTCTGAGTGCTGAGGTACGTTACAGTCATGAGTCAATGTGGCTGCAATTTGGAGAAACAGCTGAAGAGAAGATTAAAGGGAAGGTGACTTAGGTATCATGCAGGTTGTTGTAAAGAATTTCCTTCGGCCGACTGGGGCCTTCCTGTGTGGACTAGTTGCATGTTCTCCCTGTGTCTGCGTGGGTTCTCTCCAGGTACTCCAGCTTCCTCCCACCATCCAAAGACATGCTGGTTAGGTTCACTGGTGATTCTAAATTGGCCGTAGGTGTGAGTGTGAATGGTTTTCTGTCTCTCTGTGTTAGCCCTGAGATAGACTGGAGACCTGTCCAGGGTGTACCCCACCTCTCACCCAATGACACCTGGGATAGACTCCAGCGACCCTCCAGAGGACAAGCAGTTACAGAAAAATGAATGAATGTCCTAGTGTGTGTAGACAGGTGTGATGGAGCTTGGTTGTGGAGGGACTTGAAGGTCAATTAGCAGGATCTTCTTCTCAGTACATTATTTTACTGGAAACCAGTGGAGCTGCTGAAGAACTGAGGTGATGTGGTCCATGGAGGGAGTTCAGCTGATGATACGAGCTGCAGCGTTTTGGACCAGTTGAAGTTTAGGAGACATAAAGTATGAAGAGTTGTGTCAGGTGGGGTCCCTATAGGGAGGTCTGAAAGCAGCTGTATTTTACTCTTCTGTTGCTCTTAATACAGTTGGTCCTAGAAAACTACTTTTAAGGATTTACAAGAGAGAGACATGTGTACTCTGTTGACCACTGGAACCAACTTGGTGATTTTGGGACATAAAAATAAAAACACAGTTTAAGTCCCGATGAACCTGGAGATGTTGAGGCCTTCACCATTTTAACCCTGGAAGTCTCTGCACCGGGACCAGGCTGTATGTGTTACTAAAATACAATCCACCAGCAGTTTTTGAACGTAGCTGCAGGAGGCACCTTCAGTTAAGAGAGAGTCTAGTATTGTGAAAAAATAGACGAAGCATTGATGTGGTTTTGTTGCATTTAAAGTTGAACGGCTCCATGAGGCAGGAGTTTGCAGTTCCTTATATGACCACGGTATAACTGTTCTATAGTTTTCAACCAAAGCTGCCCTTTGACTTCTGTTTAATTGTTGTTAAAAAAAATAAATAAATAAATCAGCAACACCTTTATTGATCAGTCAGTCAGTCTAACTTTAATTTATTTACGTGGAGATTAAAAACATCAGTAACTTGGTGAAATGTACACATTATGGCAGCAGACACATTAAAAAGACAATACAAATATTTTAGATCACTGAGAGTTATTGGTGATGTGGTTTGCAGCTCCATCAGGTCTTTCTTCATCAGCAAGCTTCTTCATGACACCGTGCAGGAGGTGGAGCATTCACATAAACTACAACAACAAACAGGATGATATCATTTAATTCATAGTACACTTTTAAAATATACTAATAGAAGACGTTTTATTGATTTACTTCTCTTCTCATTTGCCAACAACCTAGCACTCAAAGTTCCTACACTTGGACTTAGAGTTTAGTGATCCACAAGAGAAATTGCTCAGTTGCACATGAAAAAACACTCTTTAGAACCACAAGTAAAAAGAAAGATCAAATAAAATAAAATAGTATAAGCAAAAAAAATCACAAAATTTGAAATGATGTACAAGCTCTCTCTAGTCAAGAAATCACCTCTGAAGTCACACATTAGCTGATTTAATTTTGTATTTTATCATATTTTTATATTAATAAGAAGTAAAATATATAAAAAAAACAGTTGTTATGTAAGAAGAAAGTTTCTAATACAGTTTAAAAAGTTTTACCATGCTAAATCTCTTTTAAGAATTTAAGTTGAAATGTCATAATCTTCTGCTTTTGAGTTCTTATACGATGTTATACAAATAATATATGGCTTTAAATTTTCTTCATATGCATAAATGCTGTGGTTATTAATATTACAGCTGATCCAGTGTGTAAATGTGTAGAGCTCAGTCCTGAAAGTTTTCTCTGAGACATATTGTCCTGAAATGACAGAATTCTTGGGATTTACTGTTTAAGATATTTCACAGTTGTATTATTTACACTAATAGTTTAATATGTGACTTTGAATCATTTATGAGGCAACAGATAATCAGAGACCCAGCATCAATCCCTTTCAAAAGTTATTTCTAAAGGTGCCCTTGAAGTTAATCCTGAAGATAATTACTTACGTTTGGCTTTAACTGATGACCCCGGTCCAGAGCAGCACGACCTTCAGACCACAGAGACGTGCTACATCCAGGAGCTAAGGTGTTCGTACGGTGTATTCCAACTTAGAATTACTAAACACAAAGAGGTGTAACAAACAAAGGAGGGCTGTTAAATTTTACGCTGATAATCTGCATTCACCGTTACTTTGGGCGACAGGACGTCTGATTTCCGCTGCGCTGCTTAAAACAGGAAGTTTTCTATGACCACGTGTCTTTTTAAGGCCTGGGGCCCCGAGCAGTTGACAAGCTGTGTCTCGGTGTAACTGTTCTCTTCAACCAAAGCTGTACTTTTTTACTTCTGTTTAATTATAGAGACGTTAAAAAAGAAATCAGCATCAACATATTTAGTTTGACTTTTATTTATTGAACAAGACCCTCATGGAGATTTAAAACCTCAGTGAGAAAAAGGCAGTTTTGTAACATGGTGAAATATACACATCAAGGTAGCAGACACATTAAAAGGCATAATATTTGAGACATTAGCTAATGATTAAAAAGTAATTAAGGTTCTAAAAACTCCTAAATATTGACTAAATACTGAGACACTTCATTACTGAGCACTGAGAGTTAATGGTGATCTGGTTTGAAACTCCGTCAGGTCTTTCTTCATCAGCGAGCTTCTTTATGACGCCGTGCAGGAGGTCGAGCATTCACATAAACTACAACAACAAACAGGATATCATTGAATTCAATACAACCATAGTACACTTTATATACTAATAATACTAATATAAGAAGTTTTACTGCTTTACTTCTCCTAAAACTACAAACTGTTGACAACTGCTGCTAAATGATACTAGAACTAAAACCAAAACAAATCATTATCATCAGTAGCTGATGTTAAAATCTGCTAAATGTGAAGTTGACTCACTTGCTTCTGACTCCATCTCCATATCATCATTCACGTCACTGTGGAGACATTAAATTTAAATGAATGTTTGACACATGGCTTCATCAGTAAATTTAAAAAAAAAAAAATACAGTCAAACTCATGCAGGATATTAGATGCGTGTTCTTTACTTCATGGAGTTTCTGTGCTTTCGTCTGTTGTAAAACACCACGACCAGAGCCACACATGGGATGATGATGATGATGAAGATGACAAAACTGATGATAGCTTTATCATTGTCTGTAAACGATAGTTATAGCAGAAGAATATGAGAGAGATGGCTTTTATAGTTTATTATTATTATTTTGCTGGTAATTCAAACTGCACATACAGTAAGTGTTCACTGTTATTGTTTTGGGATTGCTCTCATGGACTCCATTCCAGACAGTCACCTGAAAAAGCAGAAAGTCCACTCATTAATAATTACAGCATTCAAGGAAAGGACTGAAATGATCATATTCTAGTGAAACCAAACAGTAATATTATACTAACCTGCACTGTGTAGCTCGTAGAGTAGCTCAGATCTCTGAATTCAAACTCACATTTGTCCTTCACAACTTTGTTACCATTATTAAGACGTGCTCTGTATTTCCTCTCAGGTCCATTGAGCACACCAGAATATCTACAGGTCACTATAATCACATTATTCTCTGGTTGATTCACAGACAGGTCTCTAATATCTTCTGGTTCTGTAAGAAAATAAAAACACAAATCAGTTAGTTACAACAGACATTTTAATATTTATTTCCATAATTAGTACGTTTCTGTATTTATTGTCATGTCCATCAGCCGTGACACAAATAAAAACTGTAAGAATCAATGAAAGATAGTTACGTCTGACATTTGAAAATGATTCCTTATAAACTCTAAATGTTCAACGAGTCTTTGAATGATGATTGACGAGGCTTTTAGTGCAATAGTTTGGTCCTTTTACTACTATTTAAATCCTTCAAAAATATATTTTTCATTTAATAATTCAATACATAAAGACTATATAAGAAAACAGAATGAAATTATTAACTGGAAAATTATATTATTATTTTTCTTCTGTAAATATCTATTGTAATTTTTATTTGACGTATTAGTTTTTTCAGTTCATGTTAACTGTGTTAATCAACTGAATCAACAGCTAAAAGTCAGTGTTAAAGTATTAGTATTTAAGACTAATAAGATACATAAAGAAGTCTGAACCATGACTGACAGAAGCTGTACATTTACCAACAATTAAGATCTATCACTACTGTGATCCTGGTACGTTTTAGAAATAGTCCCTCTTCACTAATGATCAGAGAAATATTTTCATGTTCATTATAATGTTTTAGAGTGTGATCTATAAAATACATTCTCTCATTATAACACTATTGGTACCAGTGAGTGGTATACTCTCAAATTCACTTCCATAATGATAAAGACTAGAATTATTAGCATTTAATGACCTTAGATAATTACTGAGGTTTTCATTACAGTAAAGTGTTGAGTTGAGGATCCTAATTCAAATACTTACTGTAACTTCATAACCATACATCCTGTACAAGACCTAAAAGAGTTATGGTACTAAACATCACATGTCACCTGATGCATGAGTTTCAAAGCTTTTACATCCATGACATTATCTTAACAGAGATATCACAAAACATATACACTGATCAGGCATAATATTATGACCACCTTCCTAATATTGTGTAGGTCTCCCTTGTTGTCTCCAATACAGTTGTGACTCATCAGAGAATGGACATGGGCCTTCTGAGGGTGTCCTGTGGTGTCTGGCAACAGGATGTTGTAAGTGGGGGGCCTTTGAGGGGAGGGGCCTCTGTGGATCATCCCACAGATACTTGATCAGTTTGGGATCCAGTGAATTTGGAGGCCAGGTCAACACCTTGTGCTGTTCTTCAAGTTTTATTTTTAGTTGTTCCTAAAGTGTTTTTGTGTGTGTGTCTGTGTCAGGCTGAATCCTGCTGGGGATGGCTGCTGCCATCAAGGAGTGTCATTGCTATGGGGTGGGGGTGCCTGGTCTGGTCTAGGTGGGTGCTACATGTCTAAGTAACATCCACATGAATGAATGCCAAGGCCAAAAGTTTCCCAGCAGAACACTGAAGTGTCACAAGATGGTCGATGTTATTTACTTCCCCTGTCAGTGGTTGTAATGTTGTGGCTGATCGGTGTAAATGGTAGTCATTTTGTCATTAGTATTCTAATTTTCTCCATCTGATTAGTTTTTTCTTATTCACTTACTTCCAGGCTGGGTTCTCAGTGTAACCTCTTGTCGTTGACTGACTTCCTTCCTGTCATAGAAGGGTTGGACTCCACAGATATAATAAGTGAATGGTTTTAATCCACTAAGCGTACATGTCTCTCCATCACGGTGTAGACTTGTGATGACTGTAAATGTAAGAGAATTGTCATCAGTGGTGTCAGATTTAATAACAGCAGGTTGATTTAAAGAGACTTGAAATCACTGAATTTCAACTTCAAGTGTCAGAAATATACAGTAAATCAGAAATGAAGTCAGCTGCTCGTGTTACACATTAAATGACAAGAACACGTCCTTCAAAATGACTCGTGTCACCGCTGCTTTAGAGCTCTGATTCTGGTCCTACAAGCTAAAACAAATAATAGCTTTAGAGCTCTGATTCTCTGATTTGTATCATATCTCATGTGTATTTTAATAATGCAGTAAACTAAAATGTGACTTCCTATTTCATTAACATATTTCCACCTGCTTTCCTTTAATCGACTAAAATGTTAGAACAGAAGAAAAAATATATTGTAGAAGCTCATTGAAGATTCAGATGTCTCATCAGACTGACCAGAGAGTTCATCTCAAAGACCTCATGAAAATATATTGATGTAACTTAAACACAAAGTAGGGTCAATCTAAAACACTAACCTTTAGTTGGATTATACTTGGAGGAGGAATCACGACAGCTACACCCATAAGAAAACTTGTGAAGTGTGTGGAGGACACTTTGACAGTTGTCACTGGTTGTTGTCCATCTCAGCTCCATGGACGTATTGGTTGAGATGCTCATTGTCTCCATGTTGGTTATTTTAATGTCTGTTGGAATAAAACAGACATCAGAAACAATGAATTCAGTATCTCTAAACAATCAGAGGACAAAAGTTTTTATTCCATTCATGAGGTAAAGATCAACTTACCACAGTTGATATAAACACTAATGGGTGGTGTTGTCTTATTTATGGAGACATTGTTCTTCTTGATCTGACCAGTACAGATGTAGTCTGTGAAGGGCTCCAGCTCAGAGACTTTCCTGGAGTCACTGACTTTTCCACTTTCTGAAGAGACACAATGATGAGATGATTTCTTCACTAATGGTTTTTATATCTCAGTGATTATTATGAGCAGTTATCTTTAAGATTAAAATTCAAATTTGGACACATTCGGGAAAAAACAAATTAGATTCACTGTTCACAGTTTTACAATAATAAGAGCATCTCATCTGTTTCTGTGTAAATCTTCTTCTCTCTGCTTCTCTTCTTTACCTGAACAGGTGTAATCAACGGTGAGATCATTACAGTTTGGTGGTAACTCTGGTTTGATTTCTGCAGGAAGTCCAGTGGGAGCAGGCTGATAGATTTCACTAGCATTTAAGAAATCTGTGAGGAAAAAGAAGAAGAAACATAAAACCTGAGAACTTTAGATGTAAAGCACATGAGTTTGAAAATAAAGTTATAGTTTGTACGAACCAAGAGAGATGGGTGTGGTGAGACTAAAATTTCCACAAGTGAAGGTTGAAGTAAAATCTGAGCAAATGTCCTTGTAACCAGGTTTGACACACACTGATTCACTGTTGCATCGTTCAGCTGGAACGTTATCTGGTGTTGACAGTGAAGAGCTGATGTCCCAGTCACTTTGATAACAAACCCTCCATCCAGGGATGCAGCTGACACCTTTGATGTCATCTCTACCTGAAATACACAAGTGATGAACAAATGTCTCTGTTTTATACACATTTCTTAAATTTAAAGAAACAGAACAGTATTAATTATTTGTACTCACTCATTCCAAGTGTCGTAGTCATCGTCACATTATGGTCACTGTCACAGAGTGTTTCTTTTCCATCGCTGTCAATGAAAGCAACTCTATGCGTATAGTTAGTACAGGGCTTAAGGTGTTTGATTTGAAGTGATGAGGTTTGATTGGAGAACTGATGGTTGTACGTCTTTGTCTCTGGTCTGCCTGCTTCAGAAATACTGATGTTGTAGTCACCAGTGGGGACGTCCGTCACTGTAAACCAGAAGCCAGACTTGATGGGTGTAACAGTGTAAGAACCTGCACAGAAAATCAACAGAATCATTAAATATGTTAAATTGATGTTGAACATGGTTCTGTCTCTGCTGGTGATAAAATATATTCTGTACACTGACTGAAATAGAAATATACTTTCACTGGAGTTATTGTAAAGATAGAAACACAGACGCTGGACATAAATACTACTAGATTAATTATCTTTTAAAGTGATACTCACACTGTGGAGCTGTTGAGGCAGGAAGATGGCTGTCTGAGGGACTGGTAGTAGCTGCTGTCACGTCTTTTTGGGCATTGTCTGAGGGACTGGTAGTAGCTACTGTTATGTCTTTTTGGGCATTGTCTGAGGGACTGGTAGTAGCTGCTGTCACATCTTTTGGGACGTTGTCTGAGGGACTGGTAGGAGGTTCTTCCATGGTGCGTGGAGGCAAGGTGTTTGTAACATCTGTTTTCCAAGAGAAAAACATCAACACAACATCACAATGCTGGTCCCTAGAAGTGTACATGTGACCCTCACCCTCTAACAAAGATGGCCACATACCTTAAATCCTGTTTCCTTTCGCTACTTGTCTATCATTCCCTTCATTTACAGTTACTACTCATTTGTTAAAAGAAAAAAAAAGAGAAAGGAGGCGACACAAAACAACTGTAGTGGTAGAAGATTTTACATTCAGAGCAAGTGGAGAAAGAGTCGTGGTGAGTCCTTGTGAGTTCAAATACTTCCTGCACGTCCTACACTCACAAGGTTGCATAAAAGTTAAAAATCATATCTCAACTATTATTAAACCAGAGGTTAAAGAAAGTATAGTACAGTCCCAGATGACTACAGCGAACCCACTATTTCACAGGCTGCATGATCGATGTCTTACTTGTTCCTGTGGTGGAAAAAGTTGCATGTGCCCCACGCTAACCTCAGAACACCTCAATGTTAACAGTCCACTGATCTGCTGCTCTAATTGTATAACTTATCTGGACTGGTGTCATGAGACATATCAAACACATCTACGGCAAAATATCATCACAGAAGAAGAAGTATGGCTCAGCAGCTCAGATTCACTTGGGCAGGTGCAGCAGGCAAATTAAACAAGCTATGGATCATTATATAACTTGGGACATACACATACGGTATATGTTACCCACACACTTTAACATTTAGATGCTTCTATCATGTTGCTAGAGTAAAGCAGTTCAAATGAATGGGAAAGTAGCTGGAGGTATAAATAGACCTGAAAATGGCCTTTATCTTCCTTGTGCATTTTGTGAATATCAGACTACTTCCTGTAATAGACTTGCAATGTAAATTAGCACGGTTTTGGCAAAGCAAAATTTTCTGAAACAAAGACAAAACACCAGTCGGCTTCACACGTCTTGTACGTTCACAGAGCAGAGCTGGTGGCTTAATATAAAATAAGAGTTTAACTTTATAGAGTCACTTTTAAATACATCACTACTTACATGGTGGGGTTTGACCTGAAATCATAGCAGATAGACTGTCTCAGGGAGTGGTAGTAGTTTCTACCATGGTGCGTGGAGGTGAGGTGGCTGAAATATTATATATTTTTGTTTTCCAAGAGAAAAACATCAACACAACTTGCTGGTGGTCACATCCGTATACTCTGTAATTTTCACTCTCATTTGAACAAACACACTGAAACATTTCTTTTGATTTGATTTCATACTTGAGGGTTAAACTGCAAATAATATTTTGTAAAAAGCTGCTTGACAGACAACATTCAGAGGACGAGATCACTGAGGAACTGCACTCACTATTTTCAACAAACCTTCAGCAAATGTCCAACAAACTTTTTACTAAGAGTGAAACCGTCCATGTTCACACTATCACCAATTCCCACTCATTTTGATAGAATAAATAAATTATAATTATAAATTAATTTTAAAGATGTGTAGGTGAACATCAGTTTTCTTTTGTTTTTTGTTTTCAGCAGCACAAGTCAAGTAAAATTTTATCCAGCACTTGCAAGTCTACCTTACACATGGTTGTAGTAGGTTAGGACTTCAACAAAAGTCCAGAGTTTAAATTTTTAGTTTGGAATCAACTTTAACTAGTGCAGTGCCCGTCGGAAGTATGTATTCCTATAGTGGGAGCTGAAGAAGATTTTTCAGTTGTGACCATTGTCGTGACCCATGTCTCCTCCCCACAAAGACATTACTTGTAGTGTTTTTACTGGTGGTTTTAATTGTATATACACATAGTAACATACAAAATACAAATGTAGAATCAGAATCAGAAATACAGTAGCCTATGTACATTTGCTTATAAATAAATAGTGTTCAACAGAGTGACTGCTTGGGGAAAGAAGCTGTCTTTGTGTTGGCTGGTTTTGGTAAACATCTTCGTGCCCGTAGTGAGACACCTGCCCAGTTTCAAATCAATCGGGCCAACACAAAGAAAGCTTCTGATTAATAGATAGATGATAAAATCACTCATGTTTTGTCTGTCTTGCTGTTGCGATGAATAAACTGTAAAATAACGTTGAGTCTCCGTTGCCATGGTTACCATCTAGCGTTTGAGCCAGCGCAATAATTTAGAACTGTCATCAGTTAGAGCAGAGAAAACCTATTTTACCGATATATTTTACATTTCTTATTCAAACAACTTCAAACTTAGCAGTGCACATCTTCGTGCCCATAGCGAGGCACCTGCCCAGTTTCAAATCCATCGGGCCAACGGTTCGCGAGATATGCGTGCCACAGACAAACCAACAGAGTGACACACAGACAGACGCTCCTTGCATTATTGGATAGATGTATATAAATCATGTACTAGATTCTAAAACAACGTGTGCGACAATATCCAACGCATCTGGTTTTAGAACAAATTAAATAATAAGCATTCACTTACATGTGGTCACAGTAATGATGCCAGCCCATAGCAGCAGGACCCTGAGAACACAGCGACCTGCCATGTCAAGGAGTTGGGGTTCATATGCCTGTCTGACCAGAGACCAATAGAATGTATTCTCACACCAAGAGTGTTTTAAAGAAGTTTCATTTCCTCTTTTTTTTAACATAATTAAAAGTAAACCATTCAAAAGGAACTCTCAGAAGTGAGGTTCTTCTTTTGGACCTTTCGTTTAATTGGTGGTGTGATATACGTATCTTCTTCTACGCTGTGGTGTGCTGGGGAGGCAGCACTAAGAGGAAGGACACCTCACAGCTGAACACACAGAGACAGACAATCATTAAGACTCACACCAATTTAGAATCACCAATGAACCTAAACAGCATGTCTTTGGACGGTGGGAGGAAGCTGGAGCACCTGGAGAGAACCCACGCAGACACAGGGAGAACATGCAAACTTCACACAGAAAGGCCCAGTCAGCTCATGGATTAGAACTCAGAGCCTTTTTGCTGTGAGGCATCAGTGCTAACCTCAGTAAGAAAAAGGCAGTTTTGTAACATGGTGAAATATACATATAAAGGTAGCAGACACATTAAAATGCATAATATTTGTGACATGAAAGGAGGGCTGTTAAATTCCAGACAGTCACCTGAAAAAGCACAAAGTCCACTCATTAATAATTACAGCATTCAAGGAAAGGACTGAAATGATCATATTCTAGTGAAACCAAACAGTAATATTATACTAACCTGCACTGTGTAGCTCGTAGAGTAGCTCAGATCTCTGAATTCAAACTGACATTTGTCCTTCACAACTTTGTTACCATTATTAAGACGTGCTCTGTAAGTCCATTGAGCACACCAGAATATGTACAGGTCACTATAATGACATTATTCTCTGGTTGATTCACAGACAGGTCTTGGTCTCTAATATCTGCTGGTACTGTAAAAGAATGAAAACACAAAACAGTTAGTTACAACAGACATTTTAATATTTATTTCCATAATTAGTACGTTTCTTTATTTATTGTCATGTGCATCAGTCGTGACATAAATAAAAGCTGTAAGAACCAATGAAAGATAGTTACGTCTGACATTTGAAAATGATTCCTTATAAACTCTAAATGTTCAACGAGTCTTTGAATGATGATTGACGAGGCTTTAAGTGCAATAGTTTGGTTCTTTTACTACTATTTAAATCCTTCAAAAATATATTTTTCATTTAATAATTCAATACTTAAAGACTATATAAGAAAACAGAATGAAATTATTAACTGGAAAATTATATTATTATTTTTCTTCTGTAAATGTCTATTGTAATTTTTATTTGACGTATTATTTTTTCAGTTCATGTTAATTGTGTTAATCAACTGAATCAACAGCTAAAAGTCAGTGTTAAAGTATTAGTATTTAAGACAAATAAGATACATAAAGAAGTCTGAACCATGACTGACAGAAGCTGTACATTTACCAACAATTAAGATCTATCACTACTGTGATCCTGGTACGTTTTAGACATTGTCCCTCTTCACTAATGATCAGAGAAATATTTTCATGTTCATTATAATGTTTTAGAGTGTGATCTATAAAATACATTCTCTCATTATAACACTATTGGTATCAGTGAGTGGTATACTCTCAAATTCACTTCCATAATAATAAAGACTAGAATTATTAGCATTTAATTACCTTAGATCAGTGTTTCTCAAACTTTTTCAGACCAAGGACCACTTAACCCATATCACAAACACTCACGGACCACCTAATTCTAAACTGCCCCCAAAACAACAGCTTTACCAATATCAAAGTCTCTACTCACTCACTGTCTTTTTTTGCCATCTTAATGTGAAGAATGGTGCTGCTTTTTCTGGGCCATGAGTGAAGCAATGTCTGGCTCCAAACTGGAGAGCTTCAGTCTCATATCGTAGTCCACACTGATTCGGTTGCGCTGCTTTGTTTTCAGGCCAACAAGTGTGGAAAATCCAACTTCACAGTTGTAGGTAGTTGGAAACGGCATCAACAGTTTCAGAGCAGAGTCGGCCAGCTCGGGATGCTCAGGTTGGATGTGGAGCCAAAAGTCAGTCAAACCTTTCTCCCTGAAAGTTGTCTTCAGTGTCCCATCTGATGCAATGTCCACAAGGCTGTCAACCTCTCTTGGTGAAAGCTTGGAAGTCAATTGCTCAATGTGCGTTTTGTCCCCAAATGGATTTCTGATCCAATCAAAGCTTGCATCTAATTCTGGGAAATATATTCCTAGCTGTGAGTGTAGGTCTTGCAGATGTTGTTTGAAGGATGCAACTGTGCTCCCATCCACATCCTCTCCAGCAGCAAGGAGAAAATCAGCGAGTGTTGGAAAACTGTCGAATTCTCTGCGATCGAGACGGCCACACCACAATTCCATCTTGAGGCGTGCAGCTTTAATTCTGTCCTGGACATTGAAGATGGTGACAGTCTTCCCTTGCAGTGCCACATTCAAAGTATTGAGAGTGCTGAAAATATCAGCCAAGTATGCCAACTTTGCAAGCCACTGGAAATCATGCATTCTGTCGTACAGTTCATCACTATGGTGCAGGAATAACATTACCTCATCTCTCAGTTCAAATAGACGGGTGAGGACTTTTCCACGCGACAACCAGCGAACTTCAGTGTGAAAAAGGAGTTTTGTGTGTTCACTTCCCATTTCTTCACACACAGCTTTAAAAAGACGCGTGTTGAGTGGTTTACCTTTGATCTTGTTGACTATTTTCACACTCTCATCCAGCACTGATTTTAGGCACTGTGGCATTTTTTTCACAGCCAGTTGTTCTCGGTGGATGCAACAGTGTGTTGCTGCTGCAGATGGCGCTACAGTGCGAACACGCGCTACGAGGCCTTTCTGTTTTCCAGTCATTGCATTTGCACCGTCGGTGCAAATCCCGACACATCTTGACCAGTCCAGGTTATTCTTCACAATGAAATCATTGAGTGAGTGAAAAATTGCTTCTCCTGTTGTGTTGGTTGGTAAGGAACGACAAAAGAGAAACTCATCATGCAATCCACCGGCATAAATGTATCTCACAAAACACAACAGATTTGCTTCATTCCCCAGGTCGATAGACTCATCCAACTGTAGTGAGAAAAATTGGCTTTGGCGTAAACGTGTCACCAACTGATGTTCGACACTTTCAGCCATAGCTTTTATGCGCCGCTGGACGGTGTCATTGGAGAGAGGAATCCTGTTAATTTCGTCGCTGGCTTTTCCCCCAAACAATATGTTAGCCATCACCTTTGCAGCTGGTTTAACTAAATTCTCACCTATTGAATGAGGTTTTCCTGCTTTAGCAATCAAGAGGGATACCTTGTATGACACCTCTGTAGCCTTTGCATTTTCTCCAGGTGCAAAAAACTGGGAGGTCTCTTTCATCATATGTTTCTTCAGTTCATCGCGTTTTCTTTCAAAAAATCCAGTAGGTTTCCCCTGGTACTCCTTGTGCTTAGTTTCCAGATGCCTCTTTAACTTTGCAGGTTTCATAGCCTCGTTAGCCAACGTTTCATAGCACAAAACACAGTGTGGTTTGGGATCCTCCTTCTCTCCAGTCCAAAAAAACCCGAACTGTATGTAGTCGCTGTGGTATTTTCGTTTCACCTTGGCGGTGGATTTTTCACGTTGATGGCGAGTTCCACAGCTTTGCGGCGGGGTCTCTTTTGATGACTTCGCTATAACGTTAGCGGCATCTTCCTGAGACTCCGCAGCCATGTTAACTGAACTACTCGCATTTGCATCATCTCGTTGCACCTTTACAGTTGTGTCAAATGTTTCATCTGAGTTTCTTTTAAGCGACCCTGTCCTAAGCCACTGATCCATAATTTAAATTTGACGTTCAACTCCAAGGTGGACTAACTTTCCCGGCTGCCGCCGTGCCGCCTCACGGACCACTAGTGGGCGCTCACGATCCACCAGTGGTCTGCGGACCACTCTTTGAGAAAGGCTGGATTAGAAAAACGAAAAAAAACAAACATTAATATGTGACGTTTAAACCTAATATTATTTTAAATCACTTTTCCAAAGTATCTGTAATCTATACTTCAGTGGTGCTAGTGTCCATAGAGTACAGATATTCTATTTTTTTTTATTGAGCTGATGAAACTTCTCAGGAAACTGCTTCTTCTAATGCCAGAATTAATGTCAACATGTGTCGTGTTGTCGTTGTCCTACTTTTAAACATAAGGTTTAAATGATTAACAAATCACTGCATTCTGTTTCTCTTCAACTTTTACACTGTGTCCCAATTTCTTTGGAAACAGGGTTGTTGATGGAGGTAGCCGTAGCTTATTCTTCCTCCATGTTCTCTATTGTCTGCTGAACTTCAAATCACAGTGTGAGGAGTCAGATGTGACCGTTTACTGCACAATTTTATACATAATCAAACAATCAGAATGTGAAACAGACACATACATAGATGGTAAATGTAGTATACTGGATTTCTCAAGAATAAGAGAAGTCTTTTTTCATTTATTCATTTTAGTCAAAATAAAACTCTACCAGTCCAGTTGTCTTTCTTAAACGTTTTTTGTTTTGTTTTTTTTGGATAAATCTCTTTAAGAATTTAAGTCAAAATGTCCTAATCTTCTGCTTTCAAGTTCTTATATGATGTTACACAAATAATATATGGGTATAAATGTTTTATATATGCATGTATGCCGTCCGTATTAATACCACAGCTGATCCAGAGTGTGATTTTGTAGATACATCTTTGTTTGGATTTCATCAAATACTAATTTTTAGATCTATAAATGATATAGAGTAGAAAGTTAATCTCTAACATACAACTTCCTGAAAGTATAGAATTATCATGACTGTTCACATTTGAATTGTTTCTAATCACAGAAACAAATAAAGTTTAAAAGGCGATTAGAAACATATCAGTTAGTTGATTTAAAGTCTCAGGAAGTAGATGATCTTATTTGTTTCACACGTTTAATATCAGATAAAAGTAACTGTTTCTGTTCTGGGGATGAAAAAGCAACGATAGACTGAAAACTCTACTTGATAATAGGGCCGGGACTCGATTAAAAAAATTAATCTAATTAATTAGAGGCTTTGTAATTAATTAATCGAAATTAATCGCATTTTAATCGCATATAAATATTTGACCTGAGAACAGTGAGAAGTAATTTTTTTCATATGGATTTTTAGTATACCATTGAATAATGACTAAATTTCCCATCCACGGGGCCAACCAAAGTGGTCTCATCAGCTTCTTCTTTCATGTTCACTGTGGTTTGTTGTTGTCTGAAGTAATGAACAGTGTTGCCAACTCCTCAGGAAAGGAACGTAGCTATTGGCTGTCCTAAAAGTCGCTAAATGACGTCATCGGCTAATTTGCATAATTTACCTTTTGGATGTAATTGTGATGGACGCTGTATTATTAACGCGCCTCCTTTATCCGGGCTTGGTATTGGCAAAATGACTCTAAAGAGACACTCTGGCACAGTAACTTAAGTTTTTTTTTTGTTTGTTTTCTTAAGTTTGGTTTAGTTTCTAGCCTACAAGTCACAGGCACAGAAGAACATGAGCATTTTTTGCCATAACTAGAATATTTTTAACATTTTTTGAACAAACGGTTTTTACTTGACAAAATTAACAATCTAAATGGATTATTATTTTATTATTTATTTTAGTGTGACAGTGAAGAAACATTTACATCCCGCTCTGTAAACCAGGGCGCGATCAGCGGCAGCTTTGCGCATGCGTCATTCGTTTGCAGTCTGGACGCGGTGGCGTGGTTCTCCCTCTCTGCTCTGACCGCTGCTGCGCGGGGCTACTGTGAGACTGACCGCCTGTGAGTGCTTTGGGACGGGAGAGGGGCTCACGGCAGCACCCGCTGCTTGTTGAGGACACTGGTAATGAACGCTAGTTGGTGCTCCAGTATAATCGGTCCGCCGAAACTCATCCAGTGAGAAACGTTCCGCGGTGCAAAAATAAGTGTGATTAAAATGCGTTAAAAAAAATTAACGCGTTATTTTTGTGTAATTAATTAATCTTAATTAACGCGTTAAAGTCCCGGCCCTACTTGATAATGAAATAAAACCATTTTAAAATTCAAACTGTTTCTCATCACACGTGCATGAATCATATTCTGCATCGACAGAAATCTGTTTAATTTATCAGTTTCATCACAATTTCTTTTTTTATGCGTGAATGATTAACAATACCGGAGACAAAGACCAAACCTCAAAGTTCTTCCTTTCATGTGTCATTTATAAAGATGAACTGATTTAATACTCATGATAATTACTTACCTTGGGCCAAACTGATGACCACGGTCCAGAGCACCAAAATCTGGAGAGTGCAGAGATGTGCCATATCCAGGAGCTAAGGTGTCTCTACAGTAAAGTGGAACCTACAAATACCAACACAGTAGGTTTATTTGAAAAAAAAAAAAAAAAAAAAAAAGGAGGACTGTTAAGTTTCACATATAGATACCTGTTTAACTTTTGTGGCAGGAAGCCTTATTTCCGCTAAGCTGCTTCGAGCAGGAACTTTCCTACAACCACATCTGTTTAGTTGGTACGTTTTTATTCACACATACTTTGCATGCAGCTGTACTTTGGGTAGGTGAGGATGCTGCCTGCCCACTGTGCACTTGTGTGTGCACGCTTAGCCATATTCTGACAGGTTGTAAGGTTAGTTTTTCCGAAGGACGTTACACCCGGCGTCACAATCAGGTACTGAAATGTTGCAACTGAGGAAAAACGGGTGAATGTAAATTCCATGGCCGTTAATAGAGAGAATAGTCGCATTAGGTTTGTACGGGAGGGGTGACTCCAGGACGCTGGACGTCACTGTTTAGCCTTCTCGAGGTGTCGTGGGCCTAACTTAACGAAACATCGGCGAAGGGAGGTTCCCACTTGAAAACCTCAATGACATGCTTTATACTGCTGTTGTTTAGGCCAGGTTCCTGATGTCTTCATGTTGCTTGGTAGCTATGGTTAGCTGCTGAGCGGGACATACAAGCCAGCAGCGTTTGGTTAGCTATGTTTCACAATGTCTGAATTATCCTCTGCTGCTCTGTGGGCCTACAAGCCAGCAGCATTTACTTAGTTCATGTAGATTGTAGGTTAATCATCATATCACATGACCGTAGGTTTGGTAGGGTACAATCTACTGTACATTTACTGACACATACTGTATTTTCTGACTTTAACAAGCTGACGAGGTTACCCCCCACTTGCACTCGGCCCACATGCCTGAAAGAATACCGGCCCTTATGTGGGCCACATCCGGCATCCAACACGTGGGCCACATAAGGCCCACATCTCAGCCAGACTGCAACCAGAGCTGGCCCTAATCTGGCCCTAATGTGGGCCAAACCATTTTCAGAAGTGGTTCCTGATGTCAGCCTTAACTCAGCCTGATGTCAGCCTTATGTCAGCCTTAACTCAGCCTGATGTCAACCTTAACTCAGCCACTTAATTTATGTGCTATATACATACATACACACACACACACATACACACACAAAAAATGAAAACAAATTCAGTTGTATTGTGTTTATTGTTTCCAGAAAAAAGTACACACCTGCGTATTTACAAATACAATTACAATACTGTACATGTTGGCTCTCAGCACAAGTTTACTGTTGACCGTTGTCCATTCCACGTCTTCTCAACCCCTCCAGTCTGCCACCATCCCGATCAGGTGCCAGATGCAACCATCTTTTTATGGTTGCATCCACCTCTTGGTCCGTGGCCCCAGATGTAAGGCGGTTGCGCCTTACAGCAGCTGAAACGTACACGCACAAATGATTGGAAATTAAAATGTATGTGTCATTAGGTAATAAGACTATAAGAGTCTTTAAACATGGGTATGACACTACATGTATCAAGGCCAACTTACCAATAACAACATTTCTTAACCGTAAGCGTTGGAATCCAATTTTTCCGTTGCTCCCTCTCATGTTAATATTTTTAGCCAGGGAGTTTGAAACAGTCGCGTTCATAATCCTCCACACACACTCACGGATGTCGACCCCACCTTTGAGAGCCAGTGCATTAACCTGAAATCATATTATCACATATTTATTACCATTTCTTCCACTTTTTCAGAGAAATAAAGAAAGACACTGAAAAGGTTGTTTTAAGACAAAAAGGTGCATTTATGGAAGCTGTGTCAGCTCGATGAAATGTGGTCACTGTATATGATATGCCAACATACCAATTGTCTATTAAGGTCGGGGCTACTCTGAAGTTGTTCCTCTAGGCACTCCAGAGAACCAGCATCTGGCAGTGGCAACACATTTGGATCCAGGCCCATCTCGGCGTCATCAGTGGTTTTCAATCCCTGTGGGTCTTGAAGACAATTTTGACCTGCTCCATGAGCATTTCCTGATTTGCCAATATATTACGAAGCAGGGCTGCAGATAAAATGAGGAAGAAAGACAGATTTAACATGGTATTAAATACATGTTCAATCTAATGCAATCTACTAAAGTATATAGCACACAAGAGAATAGTGTCACCATTCTTAAATATGATCTGATAATCTATATAATCTTAGCAGAGAAAATGTGTCAATACTCACAAGTATGCAAGCTGGATGTCTATGTCTCACTCCTGGTGTGCCTGGGTGCATGGCTGGATCACAGGCTCAGGACTGCTGTGGCTGCTTGCATAGAGGTCATAGGTGCTGGCGTGGAGGTCACAGGCGCTGGGGCTGCTGGCGTGGAGGTCACGGGCGCTGGGGCTGCTGGCGTGGAGGTCACGGGTGCTGCGGCTTCCGGCATGGAGGTCACGGGCGCTGCGGCTTCCGGCGTGGAGGTCACGGGCGCTGGGGCTGCCGGCGTGGAGGTCACGTGGCTGTGGCTGCTTGCATAGAGGTCATAGGTGCTGGCGTGGAGGTCACGGGCGCTGGGGCTGCTGGCGTGGAGGTCACGGGCGCTGGGGCTGCCGGCGTAGGGGTTACGGGCGCTGAGGCTGCCGGCGTAGGGGTCACGGGCGCTGAGGCTGCCGGCGTAGGGGTTACGGGCGCTGAGGCTGCCGGCGTAGGGGGCACGGGCGCTGAGGCTGCCGGCGTAGGGGTCACGGGCGCTGAGGCTGCTGGCGTGGAGGTCACGGGCGCTGGGGCTGCTGCCGTGGAGGTCACGGGTGCTGGGGCTGCCGGCGTGGAGGTCACGGCTGCCAACAGGATGATTGTGCACTGGGATCACTGGAGCATTGGGCAATGAATCCAATCTGTTCAAAAAAATCCAATCAAATCTTAGTACTATCCGTTGTAACAAGATGCATCCCGATTTAAATGGTGCTTCTTACCCTTTTCTTGACTTTGTCACTTTCCTGCTGCCTTTCATCTCGACATTCTCATCATCGTCACTGTCATGTTCCTCTCCAGGGAACACAATGTTCTTGCGACTAATAAGAAATTAAAAATTATACAACTTTCAAATGTTGTATACCACAGATAAAAAATAATAAAAATTTGAAAAAAAAAAAACAATTAAAATGGCTTACATGCTTTTTCTTTTGAATGAAACTGGAGAGTGCCCTCCATCACTTCCAAGGTCAGTGTGATCGACAGCTTCAGGGAGTTTAAGCCTGGCTTCACTGTAGTCATCTGGGGGAGAAAAAAAGTTATTTTAAGTAATACACAGCAAGACATTAACTCAAACCAAAAGGTGGCGTTGACAAACTTACGTGAAGTGAAGATAATTCTGGCCTTATGGGGCTTCCATCCATCTCCAGGACATTCTTTGGATTTTACAGCTTTTGCAACATCAGTTTTATTTGGAGGCCACATGCACTCTCCATTGTTTATCCAAACGGAAGGCACAACTTCGACCTCATTTGTGTGCTCAAAGACAACAATATGATACATCTAAGAAAAAGTAAGAATAAGCACATTAATATACTCCCTACCCAACTATATTACAAAAGCAACAGAGCAATTCGTTTCAATGCATGAGTGGAACAACAACAAATTTGTTTTGGAATGGTAATCTCACATACTTTTGCAGATTATTTCCAAATATGAAACACTTGACACTGGTGGAGAGGTTGGAAACCACATAAATTCCCAACTGTTTAGAGTCAACTGGATATGTAAAGAAGTGTTCCACCTGTTTATATTCATTTCCGACAATGTATACTGTTTATCCTCAACAATGTTTTGGACTAAAATCACCTTGTCATCAATTCTGATACAAGAATCCCTCTCCTTCGCTTTCACAACTATTCCCTCAGAAGCAAGCACTTTAAACTGGCGAACCCGTCGTGAGAAGCACTTTGGCACTGGCCCATCCATGTGCTCATTGTCCAGGTTTTGAATTTTTTTGACATCAGGGCTGTAGTCACCATTTTCCATCTCTGATAATCTACGGATCACCTGAGTCAGAGGACTGCATGGACCCCGAACCCATTTCTTCATTTTTCCAAGGAAGTTTTCATATGGAAATGCCGATATGAGATCTAAATTCCCATGGATTTTAACATCTTCACTGAGATGCACCAGCCCATGAATATTATAAATCCAAAACTCTTCACCGTAAAGCTGGCCAAAATGTTCAACAAATGATACCAAAAGTGTATTAGCAAGGTCATTCATCTCCAAACAATACTTTGGACTTGCCAAAATGTACACACCTACAGACAAAAGCATGAAGTTATCATAGATCTGAGGCTTTAGCACACCCCTTAGCACAACCGGACCAGTGTATAATAAGAACTGACGGAATTCTGTGGCTTTCCACCTACAACGTTCAGCCAGTGTCCGTGGCCTTCGAGCAAACTCACTGGGGATGTAACTTCTCAGTGAAAGGAGTCTATCTATTAACCACGGAAGCAAGACCAGATGAGATACGACAGCGCATAGGGCCAGTGGTGCCGATCCACATATCTAACAGACGCTTCATTACGCCCAGACAAACCAGATGCATATAATCGTATGGGAAGCAAGCAACCATATCGATGCCAACATCTGCAAGGGGTGAGTGATGGACATGGTGTTCTTCATCCACTGCTTGTCTGTAACTGTCATCAGTTCTGCGCCTTGCGTTGACCTCAGGAAATGTCATTCGATACGATTTACGGACACCCGTTTGGTGACACTTGTCACAGCCATGGTATGCATTGTGTGACTTTACACCTCTTATGAAGGCTCTGGCTGGAGAATCACACACAACAGACACAACATTAACAAAGAAGGTTTTCTGCTTGTACAGAAACCCACGCCTCACCATTTTCAACTCCTGTACCAAATCATGAAGATACTCAGCCAATGAATTTGGCTTAGAAGTACCACAAAACAGCCCAATCACCATCGGTTTCTTTGTGTATCCTTGTAACATACCAAGGATTGGCCAGAACTGAGTACTAGTACTCTTGCAGAGGGGTAAACCATCAAAATTCGACTGCAGTTTAAAGGCATGCCTGTCTGGCACAGTAGACCACACTTTGTCTAAAAACTTCTCAATGGAATTCAAAATTCCACGATAATGGAACATGCCACCTGCTACACTGCTAATGGTATAGCTCGTTTTTGTCTTCAGCAATGTTCGTCCATCTTGGGCAGAGAGGGATGGTAGATTTTAAGGATGCTCAGAAGTGCTGATAGAGCAATCAGAGAAATGCCAAACGAAACCGCCCAATCTGCCAGTGAGCTCCACAGATCATCATTCTGAGGCTGATCTCCAAGACCAAGCAAATCCTCATCAGAAACTAAAGCATCTGCGTGTACTTCTAGATCCTCAACGTCAAGACCCTGCTCGTTTTCTTCATCACTGATTTGCATATCAGATTCTTCTGAAACATCAACACAGACACTCAACTCAGATTCGGCATCCCTCATCCGCTCTTTATTCCGCTCATTTTCAATCAGTGCATCAACTTTCTTTAATGCCCTTCTTCGGGCGTTACCCCTTTCATTGTACATCCAAGTTTTTTTCATACCTTTACTGTTGATTGTGCTTCAACCTGAAACAGACAAAGAATAGTCCAAATCACAAAATGATCCAATGTATAAAGACAGTTTTAAAATTTAGACCTCACAGTTAAAAACTGCATAATACTGTGTAAACACAATTTGCTTGAAATTTCTTTATATAAATGCTTCTTTGAAACAGAGGCAATGCAACACACTACAGCAACTGTGTTAAAGTATTCACACTGAAATCAGTGTGAATCTCAGACCATGCAGTTAAAATCACCAGAAACCGGTTCAGCTAATTTCCATTGACGGTTGAGTACTTTGCTTTCAATGCCCCCTCTACGACAGGAAAGTACTCAGCCGGTGCTTTGCGGGGGGGCATTGTTTGTCCCCCCCCATCCTCTTTCCCTATGAATGGTGGTTCAACGACCCTTGACTGTCTGAGGCTCCAGTGCGAGATGTGAAACGTCTTGGAGACAAAAGTTAAAACGCATGTACCAACACAGGAAAGCCGGCTTATCAGTAAACAATTCAGCGGTTCACCTACACCTGAGGGACAAAGGACACTCCTTTGACAACAACCATCTCCAAATCTTAGCCAAAGAGGACCGATAGTTTGAAAGAGGAGTAAAGGAAGCCATCTTTGTCTGATTGGAAAAACCTTCTCTGAACAGAGGAGGTGGACTGAGACTTAATCTGCCATCTATTTACAATACAGTTTTAACTTCTGTCCCCAAGAAGTTTCAATCTCATTCACAACTTGATACTGAAGCCTCAGACGGACAAGAGTCGTTAGAGCACCATTCATAGGCAAAGAGGACAGGGACAAACAGCGCCCCCCTCAACGACAGGAAAGTAGCCAAACCATAATGGAAATTAGCTGCAGCATGGTTAACAAACGGTTTCAAAGTTTCACAAAGATTCAGTATAAGTTCCTAAACCTCAAACTTCCAACCAGTCCCCTAGAACTGAAGAAGCTACTCGGATGAGTTGTGAAACGTCTTCTCAAAAAGCAGAAATAAACACCAATGGTCAGCTAGCATAAGCTAGGAGTAGCCCGTTACTAGCCGGAAAGAGTACTAAAAAAGAAAATACTGGAAAAAGAAAACGAACCCTGCTAGCGCACACAACAAAATGTCTGATATTTTAGGTTCGTCCACATCGTTAATTAAAAATAAATAAGCAAGTTAAACAGCAAAACAGAGCACTCATCTTTCCTGAGCCGCATTTTAGGCTAAAGCTAAATGTTAACCACATAGCTACACGTTAACCACACAGCTAAACATCAGCGCCCGTTAATATTCAGGCTACTCTATTGAGAGTGAGGAGTCACGTGCCGATTTGGGTTGATTTGGGCGGGGTCTGAGCCGGCCGGCCATGATGGTAGGAGACTCTATCAGTTGCCAGGGGCAACGCCTTCAGAACTTAACAGAGGCGCGACTAAACATTCCAGAGCTCTTTAATTTTTGCGCGTTTATTATTTCGGCGGGACAGATCTACAAATACAAGAAAAGTAATAAAGTAAAGCAATGGAGATAGTTAAGGCGAAAGAAAGCTTACACCTACCGCAAAACAGCGGTAGGTGCGGTCGTGTTCGTGCGTTGTCTTTATTAAGACCAACAGAGACCGAACCACTGTTTTCGTTGATTTATTCGCCGTACCTGGCAGGACAGTATACAGTCAGTCTCGTGAAACTTCCAAATAACTTGCTCTCACACTGTAGCGCAGGTGAGATTTTATTTCAGGTCGCGGTGACGTAATCATTGGACCGTTAGTGGCTTACGTAGCCACGTACGTGTTGTTTCAGTAGCCTTACGTGACTGAATTTGAAAAAGTGAAGGTTTGACCGAAAGTCCGATAAAGTATGCTAAATTTTATTAATTATTGTTAAACAACAACTAACTCAAAAATATCGAAAAATAACTTGGGTGGCATGAGTCCGGCCTCACATATGTGGCCCAGAGGTCTAAGCTGATATGTGGGCCGAATTCGGCACTCCACAAGTGGCCCACATCTGTCTGCCGGAGTCAAGACAGTGCCGCCTTTGCCGCATCTGGGCCATGTCCGGCTCACATGCCGTATGCCAGTGCAGAGTGAACGCCACCTGTGCCGGCTTCAAGCCAGATCTGGCCCACATGTCTCTGCTATGTGGGCCTGAACTATTCATCTCACAGCGGATTATGAAAAGTTAGTTTCAACAAAGGACACATTAAGTTTCTCTTCTCTTCTGAGTGCTGACGTACGTTATATACAGTCATGAGTCAATGTGGCTGCAAATTGGAGAAACAGCTGAAGAGAAGATTAAAGGGAAGGTGACTTAGGTATCATGCAGGTTGTTGTAAAGAATTTTCTTCGGCCGACTGGGGCATTTCTATGTGGACTAGTTGCATGTTCTCCCTGTGTCTGCGTGGGTTCTCTCCAGGTACTCCAGCTTCCTCCCACCATCCAAAGACATGCTGGTTAGGTTCACTGGTGATTCTAATTGGCCGTAGGTGTGAATGTGAATGGTTGTCTGTCTCTCTGTGTTAACCCTGTGATAGACTGGAGACCTGTCCAGGGTGTACCCCACCTCTCACCCAATGACACCTGGGATAGACTCCAGCGACCCACCAGAAGACAAGCAGTTACAGAAAAATTAATGAATGTCCTAGTGTGTGTAGACAGGTATGATGGAGCTTGGTTGTGGAGGGACTTGAAGGTCAATTAGCAGGATCTTCTTCTCAGTACATTATTTTACTGGAAGCCAGTGGAGCTGCTGAAGAACTGAGGTGATGTGGTCCATGGAGGGATTCAGCTGATGATACGAGCTGCAGCGTTTTGGACCAGTTGACGTTTAGGAGACATAAACTATGCAGAGTTGTGTCAGGTGGGGTCCCTATAGGGAGGTCTCCTACTGTGCCTGAAAGCAGCTGTATTTTACTCTTCTGTTGCTCATAATACAGTTGGTCCTAAAAAACTACTTTTAAGGATTTACAAAAGAGAGACATGTGTACTGTTGACCACTGGAACCAGGTTGGTGATTTTGGGACATAAAAATAAAAACACACTTTAAGTCCCGATGAACCTGGAGATGTTGAGGCCTTCACCCTTTCAACCCTGGAAGTCTCTGCATCGGGACCAGGCTGTATGTGTTACTAAAATACAATCCACCAGCAGTTTTTGAACGTAGCTGCAGGAGGCACCTTCAGTTAAGAGAGAGTCTAGTATTGCGTTAAAAATAGACGAAGCATTGATGTGGTTTTGTTGCATTTAAAGTTGAACGGCTCTATGAGGCAGGAGTTTGCAGTTCCTTATATGACCACGGTATAACTGTTCTATAGTTTTCAACCAAAGCTGCACTTTTGACTTCTGTTTAATTGTAGAGATGTTAAAAAAAAATAAAAAATCAGCAACACCTTTATTGATCAGTCAGTCAGTCTAACTTTAATTTATTTACGTGGAGATTAAAAACATCAGTAACTTGGTGAAATGTACACATTATGGCAGCAGACACATTAAAAAGACAATACAAATATTTTAGATCACTGAGAGTTAATGGTGATGTGGTTTGCACCTCCGTCAGGTCTTTCTTCATCAGCAAGCTTCTTCATGACGCCGTGCAGGAGGTGGAGCATTCACATAAACTACAACAACAAACAGGATGATATCATTTAATTCACAGTACACTTTTAAAATATACTAATAGAAGACGTTTTATTGATTTACTTCTCTTCTCATTTGCCAACAACCTAGCACTCAAAGTTCCTACACTTGGACTTAGAGTTTAGTGATCCACAAGAGAAATTGCTCAGTTGCACATGAAAAAACACTCTTTAGAACCACAAGTAAAAAGACTAAATAAAATAAAATAGTATAAGCAAAAAAATTACAAAATTTGAACAAATGTACAAGCTCTCTCTAGTCAAGAAATCACCTCTGAAGTCACACATTAGCTGATTTAATTTTGTATTTTATCATATTTTTATATTAATAAGAAGTAAAATATAAAAAAAACACAGTTGTTATGTAAGAAGAAAGTTTCTAATACAGTTTAAAAAGTTTTACCATGCTAAATCTCTTTTAAGAATTTAAGTTGAAATGTCATAATCTTCTGCTTTTGAGTTCTTATACGATGTTTATTCTGTCCTCAGTTTGTAAATTGTTTTTTGCTATAAGTTTAATTTCATGTTTGGTAATTATTCTGTTTATTATAAGAAAAGGGACACAGGTATTTTGTAATGTAAGAAGAGTCTTTATTTTGAAAGAGCTTTTATTTTGACACAACCTTCCTGTTTACGTATGGGCGATCCCATGAGCTTCCGGTCCTTGAGCTTGCCAGAACCGTAATGATACCGGCACGGAGCACGTCGGGATATTTCTGATGTTTCGCTCCCGTGTCTTGTTTGTCCCACACTCCCCACATAGCAAAACTGGTGTGGCCCACCTCTGGGCCACACCTCCCACTTACACTCGGCCCACATGCCTGAAAGAATTCCGGCCCTTATGTGGGCCACATCCGGCATCCAACATGTGTGCCAGATAAGGCCCACATCTCAGCCACACTTCAACCAGAGCTGGCCCTAATCTGGCCCTAAGGTGGGCCAAACTATTTTCAGAAGTGGTTCCTGATGTCAGCCTTAACTCAGCCACTATATTTATGTGCCATATTTATTCATATATATATATATATATATATAAAAACAAGTACAGTATTATAAGCAAATGTTTATTTTTTTTAGTCATGTCAACACAGTACATTTAACAAACATTTAACAAATTTAAAAACTGTACATTTATGATTCTAGACATGTCCATAAAGGTTTAAGATTGTATTTGTCACATACACAGTTATATATAGTACAATGCACAGTGAAATGTATTCTTGTACCTGCAGCCAGTAGTAAAAAAAAAATGAGTACTACAGTAAAACAGTAATTGTTAATTCCTTAACACACAAGGTAAACAATACAAGTGTAAATGTACACCGATAAAAATAGAATAAAATATAGACTGTAATACAGAATAAAATATAGATGGTAAAACTCAAGTGTAAACTTAGGGGGGGGGGGGTAGTTTGTATATATACACACACACATTTACGGTATTGAGCAGCTATGTGAGTAAAGTGCAGTGGTATAAGTCTGGTTAAGGTTCAGAGTTGAGCAGGCGGATGGCATGTGGATAGAAACTGTTCTTCAGCCTTTCAGTCTTTGTCCTCAGGCATCGGAAACGCAACCTGATGGCAGTAGAGAGAAAACTGGATTCTCCCCACTCTCAGCACGAGTTTAAGATATGGTGCTGTCCATTTCCTGGTTTCTCTTCATCCTCTTCAGTCTGCCACCATCTCTACCTGGAGAGAGATGTAAACATCTTTTGATGGTCCAGTCTATTTCCTGGTCTGTGGCCCCAGATGTTAGTCAGTTACGCCAACAGCAGCTGAAACACACACACAAAGCACAAATGATTGGAAATTAACATTTATGTATCATTAGATAATATGGCTACAGTAATTATATTAAAACTGATAGTGATGACAATATTCAGATAAATGTTCTCCCTACATCTGCTTGGTTTAATTTATGTACAAAACAAGGACTTACAGTGTTACACAAACCGTGAGTAGTCAGTAGCAGTATGTAATCAATAAAAATAACTCTAAGATTCTTGAAGATAGAGTCTGTAGGTTTGTAAACACAACATTCAAACCGACCCGTTTTATGGTTGTTTACAAACAATAGTTTCAGTATAAGTTCCTAAACCTCAAACTTCACACCAGTCCCCTAGAACTGAAGAAGCTATGAGCTGATGAGTTGTGAAGCGTCTTCTCAAAAAATAAAATAAAAACACATAACACATACATAAATAAAACTCTACAAGTCCACAGTTGCCCTTTTAAACGCTATTTTTTTTATTGAAGCACGATATATCTGCAATTGCCAGCGGAAAAAACACGCCAACGGTCAGCTAGCAGAAGCTATGGCAGTAGCATTAATGTTTAACTAGCCGGAAAAAACGTGAAAAAAAAAAGAAAAGAAAACGACCCCTTCGGCAAAACATCTGCTGTGTTAAGTTCGTCTATACAATTTATTCAAAACGAATATGATAGTTTAACAGCAAAACAGTGCAGTCCATCCTTTCCTGAGCCGCATTTTAGGCTAACGGTAATCGTTAGCTAACGCTAACCACGCGTTAGCCACATAGCTAACCGTTAGCCACATAGCTAAACGTTAGCGCCCCTTGTTAACATTCAGGCTAGACTCTAGACAGACATTGTCTTTGTATACCAACGGCTAGCGCATTGTCTCAAAAACAAATGTTATCGTACACATAAAACTGATGTATTTCACTCACCACGTCTTTGTTGTCCGTCTCACCAGAGTGCACGAGCAGCCATCAGCTCCGTCCACAGTGACGTCGGTCGCGTCAGTCACCTGGATGGTTACGTTACTTCCGTTGAGTGGCTGATGAATTTAAAAAGTGGATAGCTGGCTGACCGTTGAAAGGCCGCTGTTTCAAAGTTTAACTTTAAATTTTCAGATCAACTGAGACATCTGTCCTGTTTCGACAAGAACCATACTGTGATAGTTGACATTGATTGACATCGACAATATATCATAATAATATTTAATTTACTTATTTATTTTTATTAAATCTGTGATGTTAAACAACAACTCACTCAAAAATATCGAAAAATAACTTAAAGGGTGGCATGAGTCCGGCCTCACATATGTGGCCCAGAGGTCTAAGCTGATATGTGGGCCGAATTCGGCACTCCACAAGTGGCCCACATCTGTCTGCCGGAGTCAAGACAGTGCCGCCTTTGCCGCATCTGTGCCATGTCCGGCTCACATGCCGTATGCCAGTGCCGAGTGAACACCACCTCTGCCGGCTTCAAGCCAGATCTGGCCCACATGTCTTTGCTATGTGGGTCATAAGGCGGCAATGTCTGTAAGTGTCTAACTTGAGTGATGATGTATATTGTATGTTTGGTGTAGATGTAAACATAACGAGCATGATGTAACGTCAACTCGAGAATGTATTAGCAGCCACGTTACGTTGTTAACGTTCGTTTTTTGCTAATTAGCTAACTCATACTCTGTTAGCGGCTAGTTATTGTGCATTTACTATTAAGCTAACGTGACTGTTTAAAGCTGGTAAATGGTGAAAGTTATATCTCGTACTTGCGAGGCAGGCTCCTAAGTATATTTTGTATTCTGTTTATTACAGTTTTACTCGATTTTCACTTGCAACGTTGGAAAATAAAGGAGCAAGGCGCTCGCGTCCTGGCTCGTGGAAACGAGTTTGGCTTGCTGTTGAGTCTGTGTTCACGCACCTAGCTCACACACAGACAGGGACAGTACAGTAAAAAGACAACCAGCGTGGGTGCAAGGGATAACGCAAGAACTCCAACATGGCGTCTGAATCGAAATCTAGAGATGAAACAATGCCTGAAGCAAGCCCGCTACCACGTCCATCGTCTTCAAAGTCTTCGGTTCACTCGAGAGCCAGCTCAAAACGCTCGTCCTCTTCAAGATCTTCTGTCATGGAGGCTGCTGCTAAAGCTAGAGCCGCAGCTGAAGCAGCGCTCACCAAGGCATCTTATGCTAAGCGACAGGTAGAAATGAAAAAGGAACAAGCTAAGCTAGATCTACAAAAGGCCACATTAGAAGCAGATTTGGAGGCATTGGCGTACGAAAGGGATGCAGAGGCGGCGCGGGTTGAAGCTGAAGTCTTAGAAGCAGCTGTAGCTATGGGGAATGAAGATGTACAAAGTCTAAGAAGTGTGGTTCCGCCACAAGTGATTCGACAGCGCACCGAAGAGTATGTGCAATGCCAGCCACGGATTAGCGTACAGTCTTCTGCCTTACCGCATCACTATGAAATGCAGCACACAGTGAACAGTCCTCCATGTCAGTCAGCACCTGGAACTGTAGAGGTAAAGCCCCCACTCAGAGACTTCAGACCTTTTGCACATGAGCCCGCACATGCAGCTGAACAATCCCCAACTTCAAAACCGTCACACAGTCCATACAGACAACATGATCAGCCTCCTCTTTGCCCTGACTCTCCACCCATGATAGACTTCGCCAAGTTCCTAGCACGCAGAGAATTAGTGACCACTGGCCTTACCAAGTTCGACGACTCACCAGAGAACTTCCGCGCATGGCAGTCGTCATTCTTCAATGCAACACAGGGCTTGGGGCTCGCCTACAGTGAAGAGTTAGACCTCCTCGTGAAGTGGCTAGGTAAAGAGTCATCGGAGCACGTGAAAAGGATTCGCGCTGTTCATGTCACTAACCCCAGAGCTGCCCTCCATCTGTCCTGGCAGAGACTGCAGGAATGCTACGGCACACCAGAGATGGTGGAGAATGCGCTGTTCAAAAGACTGGATAGCTTTCCACGTCTCTCTGCTAAAGACAATGCAAAACTGAGAGAGCTCAGTGATCTTCTTATGGAGTTGCTGGCAGCTAAGGACGACGGTTATCTCCCCGGGCTGGCCTACTTCGATACTCCTCGTGGGATAAAGCCCATAGTCGAGAAGTTGCCTCCTGGCCTGCAAGAAAAATGGCTCACCACAGGCTCCCGCTTCAAAGAGCAACACAGAGTGACTTTTCCTCCTTTTTCGTTCTTTGTTGACTTCATCAACAGCCAGGCTAAAGCCCGCAATGACCCAAGTTTCACCCTGTCAAGCTACAGCCAGTCATACAGCAAAGGTGAGAAAACTCCATTCAAGCAAAGTGGATTCAAGACTGCTGTATCTGTTCACAAGACAGACGTGTCTGCTACAGTTGACGCAGATACCACAAGCGCCACAGACGCTGAAAAGAAAGACATTGATCCAGCTCGATATTGCCCTGTGCATAAGAAAACACATCCGTTAGAGAAATGTAGGTCATTCAGAATGAAAACACTGCAAGAACGAAAAGACATTCTCAAAGAACACAAACGCTGTTATAAATGCTGTACCCCAAACCACCTTGCCAGGGACTGCCGGACGACACTGAAATGCGGTGAGTGTGAGAGCGAAAGACACTGCTCAGCAATGCATCCTGACACCTCTCAGCCACCACCTCCGTCGTCTGCCCAACCAGGTGCAGATGCACAGCCAGCCAGTGTTCCCGTGGAAGTGAGATCGCAGTGCACCAAGGTCTGCGGCCTAAACAGTCTTCCACGCTCCTGCTCAAAGGTATGCCTGACGCGCGTCTTCCCTCAAGGTCAACCAGAACGCGCCATCAAGATATACGTCATACTTGACGATCAAAGTAACCGCTCCTTGGCACGCTCTGAATTTTTCCAGCTGTTTGGGGTCAACAGCAGCCCGTCACCATATCTGATGAGAACATGCGCCGGCACGACTGAGATGACCGGAAGAAAAGCAGTTGGCTTTCAAATCGAAGCAGTGAATGGAGGTGTGTGCCTTGATCTACCGCCACTCATCGAGTGCAACGAGATATTGACCAACAAGTCTGAAGTCCCGACACCAGAGGTCGCCCTCGCACACCCTCACCTCAGACACATCGCTCTTAACATTCCCAAGCTGGATCCTGACGCCCAGATGATGATTCTGCTAGGGAGAGACATGATTCGTGCGCACAAAGTGAGAGAACAAGTCAATGGGCCCCACGACGCACCCTTTGCCCAGCGTCTAGACTTAGGTTGGGTGATAATAGGTGAAGTGTGTCTTGACAATGCTCACAAGCCAACCGTGAACACCTTCAGAACCCACATTCTCCAGAATGGACGTCCGTCACTCCTCACTCCTTGCCACAATAGCATCTGTGTGAAAGAAAGACTGAGCTACGGCGGGGAGCACAGGTATGGCCACTCTGCACATATGACAAAGCCTAAGCCAGCTGAAGAACAGCTCGGGCTCACAGTCTTCCAGAGAACAGACAATGACAATAAGAGTGCCATGTCCTTTGAGGATGAACTGTTTTTGAGCATTATGGAAAAAGAACTCCATCAGGATAAAGAGAATAACTGGGTAGCTCCGTTGCCATTTAAGTCTCCTCGTCCTCCACTCCCCAACAACAGAGAGCAAGCTCTGTCCCGCCTCAATTCTTTGAGACGCACGTTGAACAAGAATGCTGAGATGAAGCAGCAGTTTTCCGCCTTCATGGACAAGTTGTTCGAGAACAAGCATGCAGAGAGGGCATCGCCCGTCCAAGAGAAACAGGAATGCTGGTACCTGCCCATTTTCGGGGTGTACCATCCTCAAAAGCCAGGGCAGATACGAGTCGTGTTTGACTCAAGCGCCCAACAGCATGGTGTCTCCCTCAACTCAGTGCTGCTCACAGGCCCCGACCTAAACAATTCTCTCCTTGGCGTGCTGATACGGTTTAGAAAGGACCTACTCCAGCTTCCTCCCACCATCCAAAGACATGCTGGTTAGGTTCACTGGTGATTCTAATTGGCCGTAGGTGTGAATGTGAATGGTTGTCTGTCTCTCTGTGTTAACCCTGTGATAGACTGGAGACCTGTCCAGGGTGTACCCCACCTCTCACCCAATGACACCTGGGATAGACTCCAGCGACCCACCAGAAGACAAGCAGTTACAGAAAAATTAATGAATGTCCTAGTGTGTGTAGACAGGTATGATGGAGCTTGGTTGTGGAGGGACTTGAAGGTCAATTAGCAGGATCTTCTTCTCAGTACATTATTTTACTGGAAGCCAGTGGAGCTGCTGAAGAACTGAGGTGATGTGGTCCATGGAGGGATTCAGCTGATGATACGAGCTGCAGCGTTTTGGACCAGTTGACGTTTAGGAGACATAAACTATGCAGAGTTGTGTCAGGTGGGGTCCCTATAGGGAGGTCTCCTACTGTGCCTGAAAGCAGCTGTATTTTACTCTTCTGTTGCTCATAATACAGTTGGTCCTAAAAAACTACTTTTAAGGATTTACAAAAGAGAGACATGTGTACTGTTGACCACTGGAACCAGGTTGGTGATTTTGGGACATAAAAATAAAAACACACTTTAAGTCCCGATGAACCTGGAGATGTTGAGGCCTTCACCCTTTCAACCCTGGAAGTCTCTGCATCGGGACCAGGCTGTATGTGTTACTAAAATACAATCCACCAGCAGTTTTTGAACGTAGCTGCAGGAGGCACCTTCAGTTAAGAGAGAGTCTAGTATTGCGTTAAAAATAGACGAAGCATTGATGTGGTTTTGTTGCATTTAAAGTTGAACGGCTCTATGAGGCAGGAGTTTGCAGTTCCTTATATGACCACGGTATAACTGTTCTATAGTTTTCAACCAAAGCTGCACTTTTGACTTCTGTTTAATTGTAGAGATGTTAAAAAAAAATAAAAAATCAGCAACACCTTTATTGATCAGTCAGTCAGTCTAACTTTAATTTATTTACGTGGAGATTAAAAACATCAGTAACTTGGTGAAATGTACACATTATGGCAGCAGACACATTAAAAAGACAATACAAATATTTTAGATCACTGAGAGTTAATGGTGATGTGGTTTGCACCTCCGTCAGGTCTTTCTTCATCAGCAAGCTTCTTCATGACGCCGTGCAGGAGGTGGAGCATTCACATAAACTACAACAACAAACAGGATGATATCATTTAATTCACAGTACACTTTTAAAATATACTAATAGAAGACGTTTTATTGATTTACTTCTCTTCTCATTTGCCAACAACCTAGCACTCAAAGTTCCTACACTTGGACTTAGAGTTTAGTGATCCACAAGAGAAATTGCTCAGTTGCACATGAAAAAACACTCTTTAGAACCACAAGTAAAAAGACTAAATAAAATAAAATAGTATAAGCAAAAAAATTACAAAATTTGAACAAATGTACAAGCTCTCTCTAGTCAAGAAATCACCTCTGAAGTCACACATTAGCTGATTTAATTTTGTATTTTATCATATTTTTATATTAATAAGAAGTAAAATATAAAAAAAACACAGTTGTTATGTAAGAAGAAAGTTTCTAATACAGTTTAAAAAGTTTTACCATGCTAAATCTCTTTTAAGAATTTAAGTTGAAATGTCATAATCTTCTGCTTTTGAGTTCTTATACGATGTTTATTCTGTCCTCAGTTTGTAAATTGTTTTTTGCTATAAGTTTAATTTCATGTTTGGTAATTATTCTGTTTATTATAAGAAAAGGGACACAGGTATTTTGTAATGTAAGAAGAGTCTTTATTTTGAAAGAGCTTTTATTTTGACACAACCTTCCTGTTTACGTATGGGCGATCCCATGAGCTTCCGGTCCTTGAGCTTGCCAGAACCGTAATGATACCGGCACGGAGCACGTCGGGATATTTCTGATGTTTCGCTCCCGTGTCTTGTTTGTCCCACACTCCCCACATAGCAAAACTGGTGTGGCCCACCTCTGGGCCACACCTCCCACTTACACTCGGCCCACATGCCTGAAAGAATTCCGGCCCTTATGTGGGCCACATCCGGCATCCAACATGTGTGCCAGATAAGGCCCACATCTCAGCCACACTTCAACCAGAGCTGGCCCTAATCTGGCCCTAAGGTGGGCCAAACTATTTTCAGAAGTGGTTCCTGATGTCAGCCTTAACTCAGCCACTATATTTATGTGCCATATTTATTCATATATATATATATATATATAAAAACAAGTACAGTATTATAAGCAAATGTTTATTTTTTTTAGTCATGTCAACACAGTACATTTAACAAACATTTAACAAATTTAAAAACTGTACATTTATGATTCTAGACATGTCCATAAAGGTTTAAGATTGTATTTGTCACATACACAGTTATATATAGTACAATGCACAGTGAAATGTATTCTTGTACCTGCAGCCAGTAGTAAAAAAAAAATGAGTACTACAGTAAAACAGTAATTGTTAATTCCTTAACACACAAGGTAAACAATACAAGTGTAAATGTACACCGATAAAAATAGAATAAAATATAGACTGTAATACAGAATAAAATATAGATGGTAAAACTCAAGTGTAAACTTAGAGGGGGGGGGGGGTAGTTTGTATATATACACACACACATTTACGGTATTGAGCAGCTATGTGAGTAAAGTGCAGTGGTATAAGTCTGGTTAAGGTTCAGAGTTGAGCAGGCGGATGGCATGTGGATAGAAACTGTTCTTCAGCCTTTCAGTCTTTGTCCTCAGGCATCGGAAACGCAACCTGATGGCAGTAGAGAGAAAACTGGATTCTCCCCACTCTCAGCACGAGTTTAAGATATGGTGCTGTCCATTTCCTGGTTTCTCTTCATCCTCTTCAGTCTGCCACCATCTCTACCTGGAGAGAGATGTAAACATCTTTTGATGGTCCAGTCTATTTCCTGGTCTGTGGCCCCAGATGTTAGTCAGTTACGCCAACAGCAGCTGAAACACACACACAAAGCACAAATGATTGGAAATTAACATTTATGTATCATTAGATAATATGGCTACAGTAATTATATTAAAACTGATAGTGATGACAATATTCAGATAAATGTTCTCCCTACATCTGCTTGGTTTAATTTATGTACAAAACAAGGACTTACAGTGTTACACAAACCGTGAGTAGTCAGTAGCAGTATGTAATCAATAAAAATAACTCTAAGATTCTTGAAGATAGAGTCTGTAGGTTTGTAAACACAACATTCAAACCGACCCGTTTTATGGTTGTTTACAAACAATAGTTTCAGTATAAGTTCCTAAACCTCAAACTTCACACCAGTCCCCTAGAACTGAAGAAGCTATGAGCTGATGAGTTGTGAAGCGTCTTCTCAAAAAATAAAATAAAAACACATAACACATACATAAATAAAACTCTACAAGTCCACAGTTGCCCTTTTAAACGCTATTTTTTTTATTGAAGCACGATATATCTGCAATTGCCAGCGGAAAAAACACGCCAACGGTCAGCTAGCAGAAGCTATGGCAGTAGCATTAATGTTTAACTAGCCGGAAAAAACGTGAAAAAAAAAAGAAAAGAAAACGACCCCTTCGGCAAAACATCTGCTGTGTTAAGTTCGTCTATACAATTTATTCAAAACGAATATGATAGTTTAACAGCAAAACAGTGCAGTCCATCCTTTCCTGAGCCGCATTTTAGGCTAACGGTAATCGTTAGCTAACGCTAACCACGCGTTAGCCACATAGCTAACCGTTAGCCACATAGCTAAACGTTAGCGCCCCTTGTTAACATTCAGGCTAGACTCTAGACAGACATTGTCTTTGTATACCAACGGCTAGCGCATTGTCTCAAAAACAAATGTTATCGTACACATAAAACTGATGTATTTCACTCACCACGTCTTTGTTGTCCGTCTCACCAGAGTGCACGAGCAGCCATCAGCTCCGTCCACAGTGACGTCGGTCGCGTCAGTCACCTGGATGGTTACGTTACTTCCGTTGAGTGGCTGATGAATTTAAAAAGTGGATAGCTGGCTGACCGTTGAAAGGCCGCTGTTTCAAAGTTTAACTTTAAATTTTCAGATCAACTGAGACATCTGTCCTGTTTCGACAAGAACCATACTGTGATAGTTGACATTGATTGACATCGACAATATATCATAATAATATTTAATTTACTTATTTATTTTTATTAAATCTGTGATGTTAAACAACAACTCACTCAAAAATATCGAAAAATAACTTAAAGGGTGGCATGAGTCCGGCCTCACATATGTGGCCCAGAGGTCTAAGCTGATATGTGGGCCGAATTCGGCACTCCACAAGTGGCCCACATCTGTCTGCCGGAGTCAAGACAGTGCCGCCTTTGCCGCATCTGTGCCATGTCCGGCTCACATGCCGTATGCCAGTGCCGAGTGAACGCCACCTCTGCCGGCTTCAAGCCAGATCTGGCCCACATGTCTTTGCTATGTGGGTCATAAGGCGGCAATGTCTGTAAGTGTCTAACTTGAGTGATGATGTATATTGTATGTTTGGTGTAGATGTAAACATAACGAGCATGATGTAACGTCAACTCGAGAATGTATTAGCAGCCACGTTACGTTGTTAACGTTCGTTTTTTGCTAATTAGCTAACTCATACTCTGTTAGCGGCTAGTTATTGTGCATTTACTATTAAGCTAACGTGACTGTTTAAAGCTGGTAAATGGTGAAAGTTATATCTCGTACTTGCGAGGCAGGCTCCTAAGTATATTTTGTATTCTGTTTATTACAGTTTTACTCGATTTTCACTTGCAACGTTGGAAAATAAAGGAGCAAGGCGCTCGCGTCCTGGCTCGTGGAAACGAGTTTGGCTTGCTGTTGAGTCTGTGTTCACGCACCTAGCTCACACACAGACAGGGACAGTACAGTAAAAAGACAACCAGCGTGGGTGCAAGGGATAACGCAAGAACTCCAACATGGCGTCTGAATCGAAATCTAGAGATGAAACAATGCCTGAAGCAAGCCCGCTACCACGTCCATCGTCTTCAAAGTCTTCGGTTCACTCGAGAGCCAGCTCAAAACGCTCGTCCTCTTCAAGATCTTCTGTCATGGAGGCTGCTGCTAAAGCTAGAGCCGCAGCTGAAGCAGCGCTCACCAAGGCATCTTATGCTAAGCGACAGGTAGAAATGAAAAAGGAACAAGCTAAGCTAGATCTACAAAAGGCCACATTAGAAGCAGATTTGGAGGCATTGGCGTACGAAAGGGATGCAGAGGCGGCGCGGGTTGAAGCTGAAGTCTTAGAAGCAGCTGTAGCTATGGGGAATGAAGATGTACAAAGTCTAAGAAGTGTGGTTCCGCCACAAGTGATTCGACAGCGCACCGAAGAGTATGTGCAATGCCAGCCACGGATTAGCGTACAGTCTTCTGCCTTACCGCATCACTATGAAATGCAGCACACAGTGAACAGTCCTCCATGTCAGTCAGCACCTGGAACTGTAGAGGTAAAGCCCCCACTCAGAGACTTCAGACCTTTTGCACATGAGCCCGCACATGCAGCTGAACAATCCCCAACTTCAAAACCGTCACACAGTCCATACAGACAACATGATCAGCCTCCTCTTTGCCCTGACTCTCCACCCATGATAGACTTCGCCAAGTTCCTAGCACGCAGAGAATTAGTGACCACTGGCCTTACCAAGTTCGACGACTCACCAGAGAACTTCCGCGCATGGCAGTCGTCATTCTTCAATGCAACACAGGGCTTGGGGCTCGCCTACAGTGAAGAGTTAGACCTCCTCGTGAAGTGGCTAGGTAAAGAGTCATCGGAGCACGTGAAAAGGATTCGCGCTGTTCATGTCACTAACCCCAGAGCTGCCCTCCATCTGTCCTGGCAGAGACTGCAGGAATGCTACGGCACACCAGAGATGGTGGAGAATGCGCTGTTCAAAAGACTGGATAGCTTTCCACGTCTCTCTGCTAAAGACAATGCAAAACTGAGAGAGCTCAGTGATCTTCTTATGGAGTTGCTGGCAGCTAAGGACGACGGTTATCTCCCCGGGCTGGCCTACTTCGATACTCCTCGTGGGATAAAGCCCATAGTCGAGAAGTTGCCTCCTGGCCTGCAAGAAAAATGGCTCACCACAGGCTCCCGCTTCAAAGAGCAACACAGAGTGACTTTTCCTCCTTTTTCGTTCTTTGTTGACTTCATCAACAGCCAGGCTAAAGCCCGCAATGACCCAAGTTTCACCCTGTCAAGCTACAGCCAGTCATACAGCAAAGGTGAGAAAACTCCATTCAAGCAAAGTGGATTCAAGACTGCTGTATCTGTTCACAAGACAGACGTGTCTGCTACAGTTGACGCAGATACCACAAGCGCCACAGACGCTGAAAAGAAAGACATTGATCCAGCTCGATATTGCCCTGTGCATAAGAAAACACATCCGTTAGAGAAATGTAGGTCATTCAGAATGAAAACACTGCAAGAACGAAAAGACATTCTCAAAGAACACAAACGCTGTTATAAATGCTGTACCCCAAACCACCTTGCCAGGGACTGCCGGACGACACTGAAATGCGGTGAGTGTGAGAGCGAAAGACACTGCTCAGCAATGCATCCTGACACCTCTCAGCCACCACCTCCGTCGTCTGCCCAACCAGGTGCAGATGCACAGCCAGCCAGTGTTCCCGTGGAAGTGAGATCGCAGTGCACCAAGGTCTGCGGCCTAAACAGTCTTCCACGCTCCTGCTCAAAGGTATGCCTGACGCGCGTCTTCCCTCAAGGTCAACCAGAACGCGCCATCAAGATATACGTCATACTTGACGATCAAAGTAACCGCTCCTTGGCACGCTCTGAATTTTTCCAGCTGTTTGGGGTCAACAGCAGCCCGTCACCATATCTGATGAGAACATGCGCCGGCACGACTGAGATGACCGGAAGAAAAGCAGTTGGCTTTCAAATCGAAGCAGTGAATGGAGGTGTGTGCCTTGATCTACCGCCACTCATCGAGTGCAACGAGATATTGACCAACAAGTCTGAAGTCCCGACACCAGAGGTCGCCCTCGCACACCCTCACCTCAGACACATCGCTCTTAACATTCCCAAGCTGGATCCTGACGCCCAGATGATGATTCTGCTAGGGAGAGACATGATTCGTGCGCACAAAGTGAGAGAACAAGTCAATGGGCCCCACGACGCACCCTTTGCCCAGCGTCTAGACTTAGGTTGGGTGATAATAGGTGAAGTGTGTCTTGACAATGCTCACAAGCCAACCGTGAACACCTTCAGAACCCACATTCTCCAGAATGGACGTCCGTCACTCCTCACTCCTTGCCACAATAGCATCTGTGTGAAAGAAAGACTGAGCTACGGCGGGGAGCACAGGTATGGCCACTCTGCACATATGACAAAGCCTAAGCCAGCTGAAGAACAGCTCGGGCTCACAGTCTTCCAGAGAACAGACAATGACAATAAGAGTGCCATGTCCTTTGAGGATGAACTGTTTTTGAGCATTATGGAAAAAGAACTCCATCAGGATAAAGAGAATAACTGGGTAGCTCCGTTGCCATTTAAGTCTCCTCGTCCTCCACTCCCCAACAACAGAGAGCAAGCTCTGTCCCGCCTCAATTCTTTGAGACGCACGTTGAACAAGAATGCTGAGATGAAGCAGCAGTTTTCCGCCTTCATGGACAAGTTGTTCGAGAACAAGCATGCAGAGAGGGCATCGCCCGTCCAAGAGAAACAGGAATGCTGGTACCTGCCCATTTTCGGGGTGTACCATCCTCAAAAGCCAGGGCAGATACGAGTCGTGTTTGACTCAAGCGCCCAACAGCATGGTGTCTCCCTCAACTCAGTGCTGCTCACAGGCCCCGACCTAAACAATTCTCTCCTTGGCGTGCTGATACGGTTTAGAAAGGACCTCATCGCAGTCACTGCTGATATCCAACAGATGTTTTATGGATTCCTGGTGCGACACGACCACAGAGACTACCTGAGATTCCTGTGGCACGAAGACAATGACTTCTCGAAAGAGATTCAAGAATATCGCATGCGAGTGCATGTCTTTGGCAATAGCCCGTCCCCGGCGGTTGCCATCTATGGCCTGCGACAAGCTGCTCAGAGAGGTGAGCCAAGGTACGGCGCAGACACTAAGCAGTTTGTTGATAGACACTTTTACGTGGACGACGGGCTCGTATCCCTGCCCACAAAGTCAGCAGCTATCGACCTGATGAAGCGAACATGTGCATCACTAGCAGAGTCCAACTTGAAACTGCACAAAATTGCCTCAAACAGTGTCGCTGTGATGAAAGCCTTCGAGCCTGAAGAACTGGCTACAGGCATCAAAGACTTAGGCCTGGACGACGAGACCCTGCCTGCACAGAGGAGCTTAGGCCTATGCTGGGACATCAGCACAGACATGTTCACCTTCAAGGTCGCCGTAGCTGACAAGCCTTACACCCGGCGCGGGGTGCTGTCAGTTATTAACAGCATCTTTGACCCCCTGGGTCTGGCAGCGCCAGTGACCATCAGAGGCAGACTGTTGCTACGAGAGCTGTCCAGCAGAGTTCAGGACTGGGACACTCCTCTGCCTTATGAAAAGGTGAGCAGATGGGAAGAGTGGAAAGCCTCACTTGAGAAGCTGAGTAACCTCCATGTCCCTCGCTGCTATGTGAAGATGTCACTCTCACAAGCCAAATACACAGAACTGTGTCTTTTCTCTGATGCTTCGAACTGGGCTATAGGGGCAGTAGCCTACTTGAGAGCTGTCACTGAAGAGGGCCATTGTGAGGTTGGATTTGTGCTAGGGAAGGCTAAGCTGTCACCACAACCAGAACCCACCATTCCACGCCTCGAGCTCTGTGGAGCTGTTCTGGCAACTGAGATGGCAGAGCTAATCTTAGATGAACTGGACTACAAGCCAGACGCTGTTAAATTCTACTGCGACAGCAAAGTGGTCCTCGGATACATCTGTAATGACTCAAAGCGCTTCTATGTGTACGTGCACAACCGTGTGCATCGTATACGCCAGACAACATCCCCAGATCAGTGGCATTACGTCCCTTCGGAACAGAACCCAGCGGACTTAGCCACCAGATCCGTAGCAGCATCACAGCTCATGGACACAATGTGGTTTAAAGGACCCGACTTCCTCTACAAGCCTCCAGAGATGGGGAAACGTGATCACTTTGGATTGATAGATCCTGAAGCAGATGTGGAAGTTAGACCACAGGTGACCGCTCTAGCTACCCACCTCGAACCTAAGAGACTTACTTCTGAGAGATTCCAGCGCTTTTCCACATGGAAGTCTCTGCTGAGAGCTGTTTCCTACTTGAAACATCAGGTGCGTTCGCACAAGGCAGACACAACAGACACACCACAGCACACATGCAAAGGCTGGCATCAGTGCAGTGGGCCTCGCACTCCTGAGGAGCGTGCAGCAGCCAAGAGGCTTATACTAGAGACTGTTCAGAGAGATGCATATCCAGATGAATACGCTGCTCTTCAAGCAAACAGAGAAGTCTCTAACTCGAGTCAGCTCTTGACCCTTGACCCTTACATGAGCGACGGTCTGCTGCGGGTTGGAGGGCGTCTTAGAAATGCTTCTCTTGACTCTGAGGTAAAACACCCAATTATCCTCCCTAAGTATAGCCATGTAGCCAAGCTCCTTGTAGAACACTATCATGCTGAAGTGAAACACCAGGGGCGACAGTTCACAGAAGGGGCTATCAGAGCAGCTGGACTGTGGATTGTCGGTGGCAAGAGACTGGTGAGTTCTGCCCTTCATCATTGTGTGACATGCCGTAAGCTCAGAGGGAAGCTGGAAGTGCAGAAAATGGCTGACCTCCCTCCAGAGCGGCTCGACACCTCCCCACCCTTCTCATACGTAGGGCTGGACGTATTTGGACCGTGGACAGTGATGACCCGACGCACTCGAGGAGGTGCAGCGCGGAGCAAAAGGTGGGCCATTCTGTTCACGTGCATGAACACCAGGGGGGTACACATTGAAGTCATAGAGTCAATGGATGCCACAAGCTGTATTAATGCATTACGAAGATTCTTTGCCATCAGAGGCCCGGCAAAGCAGCTCAGATCAGACCGGGGGATGAACTTCATAGCCGCCAGTGCAGAGCTGGGCATGGAGCGTCCTGAGGAAAAGCAGACCGAAATCCTGGGTTATCTCCACAACAAAGACTGCACATGGGCATTCAATCCGCCGCACGCCTCCCACATGGGGGGAGTGTGGGAACGTATGATTGGGGTCACACGCAGAATACTAGACTCTATGCTTTTGCAAAACAAGCATACTCACCTGACGCACGAGGTCCTGTGTACCTTGATGGCAGAGATATCAGCAATCATCAACGCACGGCCGCTGATTCCCATCTCATCAGACCCCTCCTCGCCCATTCTGCTGTCCCCTGCTATGCTCCTGACCCAAAAGCCAGGCCTACATGCTCCACCTGGAGACTTCACCAGTAAAGATCTCCTGAGAGGTCAGTGGAAACAAGTGCAAGCACTGGCAAACGAGTTTTGGGGCCGTTGGAGAACTGAGTACTTAAGCACTCTCCACTTAAGACGCAAGTGGCACAGAAATCAGCGCAACCTACAAACTGGAGACATTGTGCTGCTGAAACAGACTCAAGCACCAAGGAATGAGTGGCCAATGGCTTTGGTCACATCGGCCTCTCCGAGCAGCGATGGACGAGTCCGCAAAGTTGAGGTGCGGACCGCTTCTCAGGGCACTTTAAAGACTTATCTGCGGCCCATCTCGGACGTCATCCTTCTCCTTGAAAAAGACTGAACAGACGTGCACCGAAAAAAAAAAAAAAAAAAAGGGAAAGTATATAAAGACAAGTTGAGCAGTGGCATTATGCCAGACGGGGAGTATTCTGTCCGCAGTTTGTAAATTGTTTTTTGCTATAAGTTTAATTTCATGTTTGGTAATTATTCTGTTTATTATAAGAAAAGGGACACAGGTATTTTGTAATGTAAGAAGAGTCTTTATTTTGAAAGAGCTTTTATTTTGACACAACCTTCCTGTTTACGTATGGGCGATCCCATGAGCTTCCGGTCCTTGAGCTTGCCAGAACCGTAATGATACCGGCACGGAGCACGTCGGGATATTTCTGATGTTTCGCTCCCGTGTCTTGTTTGTCCCACACTCATAAGGCGGCAATGTCTGTAAGTGTCTAACTTGAGTGATGATGTATATTGTATGTTTGGTGTAGATGTAAACATAACGAGCATGATGTAACGTCAACTCGAGAATGTATTAGCAGCCACGTTACGTTGTTAACGTTCGTTTTTTGCTAATTAGCTAACTCATACTCTGTTAGCGGCTAGTTATTGTGCATTTACTATTAAGCTAACGTGACTGTTTAAAGCTGGTAAATGGTGAAAGTTATATCTCGTACTTGCGAGGCAGGCTCCTAAGTATATTTTGTATTCTGTTTATTACAGTTTTACTCGATTTTCACTTGCAACGTTGGAAAATAAAGGAGCAAGGCGCTCGCGTCCTGGCTCGTGGAAACGAGTTTGGCTTGCTGTTGAGTCTGTGTTCACGCACCTAGCTCACACACAGACAGGGACAGTACAATGTTATACAAATAATATATGGCTTTAAATTTTCTTCATATGCATAAATGCTGTGGTTATTAATATTACAGCTGATCCAGTGTGTAAATGTGTAGAGCTCAGTCCTGAAAGTTTTCTCTGAGACATATTGTCCTGAAATGACAGAATTCTTGGGATTTACTGTTTAAGATATTTCACAGTTGTATTATTTACACTAATAGTTTAATATGTGACTTTGAATCATTTATGAGGCAACAGATGATCAGAGACCCAGCATCAATCCCTTTCAAAAGTTATTTCTAAAGGTGCCCTTGAAGTTAATCCTGAAGATAATTACTTACGTTTGGCTTTAACTGATGACCCCGGTCCAGAGCAGCACGACCTTCAGACCACAGAGACGTGCTACATCCAGGAGCTAAGGTGTTCATACGGTGTATTCCAACTTACAATTACTAAACACAAAGAGGTGTCACAAACAAAGGAGGGCTGTTCAATTTCACGCTGATAATCTGCATTCACCGTAACTTTGGGCGACAGGACGTCTGATTTCCGCTGCGCTGCTTAAAACAGGAAGTTTTCTACGACCACGTGTCTTTTTAAGGCCTGGAGCCCTGAGCAGTTGACAAGCTGTGTCTCGGTGTAACTGTTCTCTTCAACCAAAGATGTACTTTTTTACTTCTGTATAATTATAGAGACGTTAAAAAAGAAATCAGCATCAACATATTTAGTTTGACTTTTATTTATTGAACAAGACCCTCATGGAGATTTAAAACCTCAGTGAGAAAAAGGCAGTTTTGTAACATGGTGAAATATACACATCAAGGTAGCAGACACATTAAAAGGCATAATATTGGAGACATTAGCTAATGATTAAAAAGTAATTAAGGTTCTAAAAACTCCTAAATATTGACTACATACTGAGACACTTCATTACTGAGCACTGAGAGTTAATGGTGATCTGGTTTGCAGCTCCGTCAGGTCTTTCTTCATCAGTGAGCTTCTTTATGACGCCGTGCAGGAGGTCGAGCATTCACATAAACTACAACAACAAACAGGATATCATTGAATTCAATACAACCATACTACACTTTATATACTAATAATACTAATATAAGAAGTTTTATTGCTTTACTTCTCCTAAAACTTCAAACTGTTGACAACTGCTGCTAAATGATACTAGAACTAAAACCAAAACAAATCATTATCATCAGTAGCTGATGTTAAAATCTGCTAAATGTGAAGTTGACTCACTTGCTTCTGACTCCATCTCCTTATCTTCATTCACGTCACTGTGGAGACATTAAATTTAAATGAATGTTTGACACATGGCCTCATCAGTAAATTAAAATAAATAAATACAGTCAAACTCATGCAGGATATTAGATGCGTGTTCTTTACTTCCTGGAGTTTCTGTGCTTTCGTCTGTTGTAGAACACCACGACCAGAGCCACACATGAGATGAAGATGATGATGAAGATGAGAAAACCGATGAAAGCTTTATCATTGTCTGTAAACGATAGTTATAGCAGAAGAATATGAGAGAGATGGCTTTTATAGTTTATTATTATTATTATTATTTTGCTGGTAATTCAAACTGCACATACAGTAAGTGTCCACTGTTATTGTTGTGGGATTGCTCTCATGGAATCCATTCCAGACAGTCACCTGAAAAAGCAGAAAGTCCACTCATTAATAATTACAGCATTCAAGGAAAGGACTGAAATGATCATATTCTAGTGAAACAAAACAGTAATATTATACTAACCTGCACTGTGTAGCTCGTAGAGTAGCTCAGATCTCTGAATTCAAACTCACATTTGTCCTTCTTAACTATGTCAACATTATTAAGACGTGCTCTGTATTCCTTCTTAGGTCCATTGAGCACACCAGAATATCTACAGGTCACTATAATCACATTATTCTCTGGTTGATTCACAGACAGGTCTCTAATATCTTCTGGTTCTGAAAGAGAATGAAAACACAAATCAATCAGTTACAACAGACATTTTAATATTTATTTGCCTAATTAGTACGTTTCTGTATTTATTGTCAAGTGCATCAGCCGTGACACAAATAAACTGTAAGAACCAATGAAAGATAGTTACGTCTGACATTTGAAAATGATTCCTTATAAACTCTAAATGTTCAACGAGTCTTTGAATGATGATTGACGAGGCTTTTAGTGCAATAGTTTGGTTCTTTTACTACTATTTAAATCCTTCAAACATATTTTTCATTTAATAATTCAATACTTAAAGACTATATAAGAAAACAATAGAATTATTAACTGGAAAATTATATTATTATTTTTCTTCTGTAAATATCTATTGTCATTTTTATTTGACGTATTATTTTTTCAGTTCATGTTAATTGTGTTAATCAACTGAATCAACAGCTAAAAGTCAGTGTTAAAGTATTAGTATTTAAGACTAATAAGATACATAAAGAAGTCTGAACCATGACTGACAGAAGCTGTACATTTACCAACAATTAAGATCTATCACTACTGTGATCCTGGTACGTTTTAGACATTGTCCCTCTTCACTAATGATCAGAGAAATATTTTCATGTTCATTATAATGTTTTAGAGTGTGATCTATAAAATACATTCTCTCATTGACTGCGTTTACATGTTCTTTAGGGGCACTTTACACGGAAACGATTAGAGGTGAAAAGCGCAAAACATTTTATCGGATGTCCTATATCGTTTAGATGGTGACGGCGTTTTTGGGGGTTGAAAACGCAAAAAAGTGAAACCACCCTCCAGAGTGGAAATCTTAAAAACGCTCCACCCTCGCGTCACCGTGCAAAGGGTGAGTAACGCAAAACTGCCTTTCTCGTCGAATAGAAATGACGTGACAAGCATGCGACAGGACCGGAAAAACAAGTAAACAACATGTCGAGCTCCGCGATGGAGGTTCAACAGGCCCTAGCCGCAATAATTTGTATCCAGGTGGTTGTTTTGGTTAATGTATTTCGCGCACTAAGCGTGGAAAAGTAGAAGAAAAGTAAATACCTCTACGCAGGCACTATTGGGAGTGTTGCCACCTAGCCATCTGGCGGTATACTGCATCTAGCATGAAATTTCACACACTTTTGCGTTTCCGTTTGAACACAGATTTGTTTCAGAAACGCTCGTCTAAATGCGGAGTTAAAAGTGAAAACGAAACGCCACTTTTGCGCTTTTGGTTCAGATAGTTTCCGTGTAAAGGTAGCCTTAGTATCCCGGTTTTGAGGCTTATCCCGGCTTTGAGCATATCCGGGATATGGTGTTTACATGGAACACAGAGAAACCCGGTTATTCATATCCCTGTATACATGATAAATACCAGAAACCCGTTTTCTGATCGCTGCATCCTATCTGCGCATGCGTGTTTTACGTCTTTTTCAATGTTTTCCAACGCGACCTAAATTGTTAAACGGAGCGAGGTGGAATACCAGCGTCACGTAGCTTTTCTGCAACAGATTTGAATACATCGGCATTTCGGTGTTTTCTGCCATCTAAACACGTCGTTATGTTTAGTTCTTTCATTACTTTAAGGGAAAATTCTGTCTCTTCGTCACTCCAAAAGTGAGAAGTTCTCGTTGCCGTCATGTTGTTTGTATATCTAGTGCGTCACTTGCCGTCACTCGCGCCTGCGCAGACAGTGGGCAGCCGTCAGAAATCGGGATAAGGTGTATACATGCTCCAGTATCCCGGCTTCTATCGGAGTACTCCAGGTAGCAAAACCGGGTTTCTTGAAATCGGGAAATGGGCATATCCCGATTTCTGAATTCGGGATATGGTGTTTACATGGACAAACAAAGTATCCCGTTTTTGTGTTTGTCCATGTAAACACCATATCCCGAATTCAGAACACGTTGAACAAGTTAGGTCACGTTGGAAAACATTGAAAAAGATGTAAAACACGCATGCGCAGATAGGATGCAGCGATCAGAAAACGGGTTTCTGGTATTTATCATGTATACAGGGATATGAATAACCGGGTTTCTCTGTGTTCCATGTAAACACCATATCCCGGATATGCTCAAAGCCGGGATAAGCCTCAAAATCGGGATACTAAAGAACATGTAAACGCAGTCAGTGAGTGGTATACTCTCAAATTCACTTCCATAATGATAAAGACTAGAATTATTAGCATTTAATTACCTTAGATCAGTGTTTCTCAAACTTTTTCAGATCAAGGACCACTTAACCCATATCACAAATACTCACGGACCACCTAATTCTAAACTGCCCCCAAAACAACAGCTTTACCAATATCAAAGTCTCTACTCACTCACTGTCTTTTTTTGCCATCTTAATGTGAAGAATGGTGCTGCTTTTTCTGGGCCATGAGTGAAGCAATGTCTGGCTCCAAACTGGAGAGCTTCAGTCTCATATCGTAGTCCACACTGATTCGGTTGCGCTGCTTTGTTTTCAGGCCAACAAGTGTGGAAAATCCAACTTCACAGTTGTAGGTAGTTGGAAACGGCATCAACAGTTTCAGAGCAGAGTCGGCCAGGTCGGGATGCTCAGGTTGGATGTGGAGCCAAAAGTCAGTCAAACCTTTCTCTCTGAAAGTTGTCTTCAGTGTCCCATCTGATGCAATGTCCACAAGGCTGTCAACCTCTCTTGGTGAAAGCTTGGAAGTGAATTGCTCAATGTGCGTTTTGTCCCCAAATGGATTTCTGATCCAATCAAAGCTTGCATCTAATTCTGGGAAATATATTCCTAGCTGTGAGTGTAGGTCTTGCAGATGTTGTTTGAAGGATGCAACTGTGCTCCCATCCACATCCTCTCCAGCAGCAAGGAGAAAATCAGCGAGTGTTGGAAAACTGTCGAATTCTCTGCGATCGAGACGGCCACACCACAATTCCATCTTGAGGCGTGCAGCTTTAATTTTGTCCTGGACATTGAAGATGGTGACAGTCTTCCCTTGCAGTGCCACATTCAAAGTATTGAGAGTGCTGAAAATATCAGCCAAGTATGCCAACTTTGCAAGCCACTGGAAATCATGCATTCTGTCGTACAGTTCATCACTATGGTGCAGAAATAACATTACCTCATCTCGCAGTTCAAATAGACGAGTGAGGACTTTTCCACGCGACAACCAGCGGACTTCAGTGTGAAAAAGGAGTTTTGTGTGTTCACTTCCCATTTCTTCACACACAGCTTTAAAAAGACACGTGTTGAGTGGTTTACCTTTGATCTTGTTGACTATTTTCACACTCTCATCCAGCACTGATTTTAGGCACGGTGGCATTTTTTTCACAGCCAGTTGTTCTCGGTGGATGCAACAGTGTGTTGCTGCTGCAGATGGCGCTACTGTGCGAACACGCGCAACGAGGCCTTTCTGTTTTCCAGTCATTGCATTTGCACCGTCGGTGCAAATCCCGACACATCTTGACCAGTCCAGGTTATTCTTCACAATGAAATCATTGAGTGAGTGAAAAATTGCTTCTCCTGTTGTGTTGGTTGGTAAGGAACGACAAAAGAGAAACTCATCATGCAATCCACCGGCATAAATGTATCTCACAAAACACAACAGATTTGCTTCATTCCCCAGGTCGATAGACTCATCCAACTGTAGTGAGAAAAATTGGCTTTGGCGTAAACGTGTCACCAACTGATGTTCGACACTTTCAGCCATAGCTTTTATGCGCCGCTGGACGGTGTCATTGGAGAGAGGAATCCTGTTAATTTCGTCGCTGGCTTTTCCCCCAAACAATATGTTAGCCATCACCTTTGCAGCTGGTTTAACTAAATTCTCACCTGTTGAATGAGGTTTTCCTGCTTTAGCAATCAAGAGGGATACCTTGTATGACGCCTCTGTAGCCTTTGCATTTTCTCCAGGTGCAAAAAACTGGGAGGTCTCTTTCATCATATGTTTCTTCAGTTCATCGCGTTTTCTTTCAAAAAATCCAGTAGGTTTCCCCTGGTACTCCTTGTGCTTAGTTTCCAGATGCCTCTTTAACTTTGCAGGTTTCATAGCCTCGTTAGCCAACGTTTCATAGCACAAAACACAGTGTGGTTTGGGATCCTCCTTCTCTCCAGTCCAAAAAAACCCGAACTGTATGTAGTCGCTGTGGTATTTTCGTTTCACCTTGGCGGTGGATTTTTCACGTTGACTGCGAATTTCACAGCTTTGCGGCGGGGTCTCTTTTGATGACTTCGCTATAACGTTAGCGGCATCTTCCTGAGACTCCGCAGCGATGTTAACTGAACTACTCGCATTTGCATCAACTCGTTGCACCTTTACAGTTGTGTCAGATGTTTCATCTGAGTTTCTTTTAAGCGACCCTGTCCTAAGCCACTGATCCATAATTTAATTTGACGTTTAACTCCAAGGTGGACTAACTTTCCCGGCTGCCAGCGTGCCGCCTCACGGACCACTAGTGGGCGCTCACGAACCACCAGTGGTCCGCGGACCACTCTTTGAGAAAGGCTGGATTAGAAAAACGAAAAAAACAAACATTAATATGTGACGTTTAAACCTAATATTATTTTAAATCACTTCTCCAAAGTATCTGTAATCTATACTTCAGCGGTGCTCGTGTCCATAGAATACAGATATTCTATTTTTTTTTTTATTGAGCTGATGAAACTTCTCAGGAAACTGCTTCTTTTAATGCCAGAATTAATGTCAACATGTGTCGTGTTGTCGTTGTCCTACTTTTAAACATAAGGTTTAAATTATTAACAAATCACAGCATTCTGTTTCTCTTCAACTTTTACACTGTGTCCCAGTTTCTTTGGAAACAGGGTTGTTGACGGAGGTAGCCGTAGCTTATTCTTCCTCCACGTTCTCTATTGTCTGCTGAACTTCAAATCACAGTGTGAGGAGTCAGATGTGACATCATCAAACAATCAGAATGTGAAACAGACACATACATAGATGGTAAATGTAGTTCATTGGATTTCTCAAGAATAAGAGAAGTATTTTTGCATTTATTCAATGTTCTTTTAGTCAAAGTAAAATGCAGAAAAGTCAAGAAATCCCTCCTTGAATCATACGTTTGATGTTTTTATTCTGTATTTTATTAATGTGTTATATCGATAAAAAGTAATATATATAAATATAGTGGCTATAGAAGATAAAAAAAGTTACTTCTACAGTTGAATTAAAAAATTGTATGCTAAATCTCTTACAGTCTGTGAAGGTTCTCAGTCATCCAGGTCATAATTAGAATTCTTCTAGTTCTAAGGGGTTCTTAGAACTGAAGAAGCTACTCAGATGAGCGGTGAAACCTTCTCTCAAAAAACTCTACCAGTCCAGTTGCCTTTCTTAAACACTTTTTTTTTTTTTTTTTTTGGCTAAATCTCTTCAAGAATTTAAGGTAAAATGTCCTAATCTTTTGCTTTCAAGTTCGTATATGATGTTACACAAATAATATATGGGTATAAATGTTTTATATATGCATATATGCCGTCCGCATTAATACTACAGCTGATCCAGAGTGTGGTTTTGTAGATACATCTTTGTTTGGATTTTATCAAATACTAATTTTTAGATCTATAAATGATATAGAGTAGAGAGTTAACCTCTAACATATAACTTCCTGAAATTATAGTATAATCGTGACTTTTGACAATTGAAATGTTTCTAATCACAGGAACAAATAAAGTTTAATAGGCGATTAGAAACATATCAGTTAGTTGATTTAAAGTCTCAGGAAGTACATCAGGGGTGCCGAACTCAAATACACAGTGGGCCAAATTTAAAAACTGGGACAAAGTTGTGGGCCAGACTCGATATTTATTGAAATACAACAATTCAGCAATTCAACTATTAACAGTCCTTGCCTTGTAGTAGCAGCAAGTTTTGTTACAGCCACGTTGGCTCGGCACAGTCCTTTACATTCATGAACAGATGATCTGCCTCCACCTGAAAGCTCCTGTTTTTAGCTTTCGTTTGGCCGTTTTTTGGGGAGGTGTGGATTAAATTTGCCTGAGGTGACTGGTAGCATGATGTTGCTAATGAATGTCAACAGAAGGCTCTTGCTGGTCTTGATAGATGCACCAACAAACTAGCAAAGCATTCTGGGATTTTCAGTATTAGTGGTACCTGCATTATATACTGGCGGGCCAGCTCTAATAGACATTTGAAATGATCTCATGGGCCAAATATAATTATAGCACGGGGCAGATTTTTTCTGAGTTTGACATATATGAAGTAGATGATCTTATTAATAAGATGATGTACTTCCTGAGAAGTCTCAGGAAATAGATGATCTTATCGATAAAATTATGTACTTCCTGAGAAATCTCTGCAAGTAGATGATCTTATTTGTTTCACATGTTTAATATCAGATAAAAGTTAACCATTTATGTTGTGGTTCAAGCAACGATAGACTGAAAACTCTACTTGATAATGAAATAAGACCATTTTAAAATTCAAACAACAAAAATCTGTTTAATTTTTAACAGATTTATCACAATTTCTTTTTTTTTTTTTTTGCGTGAATGATTAACAATACCAGAGACAAAGACCAAACATCAAAGTTCTTCCTTTCATGTGTCATTTATAAAGATGAATTGATTTAATACTCATGATAATTACTTACACTGGTCCAAACTGATGACCGCGGTCCAAAGCACCAAAATCTGGAGAGTGCAGAGATGTGCCATATCCAGGAGCTAAGGTGTCTCTACAGTAAAGTGGAACCTACAAATACCGACACAGTAGGTTTATTTGAAAAAACAAAAGGAGGAGCCTTATTTCTGCAAAGCTGCTTCGAGCGGGAACTTTTCTATGACCGCATCTGTTTAGTTGATACGTTTTTATTCACACGTACTTTGCATGCAGCTATGCTTTGATTCCATTTTTAGTATCTGGTATGTGTATGGTGTGATGAATATACTGTACATCCAAACTGATGAGCTCAAATGCTTCAAGTTTAGTTGTTGGTTTTTGTCCTTTGGTCTAATTTATGATACTGTATATTTACCAGTGGAACATCAGCATTTAATACAATCTACTGTACATTTACTGACACATACTGTATTTTCTGACTTTAACAAGCTGATGAGGTTACCCTGAACTATTCATCTCACAGCCGATTATGAAAAGTTAGTTTCAACAAAGGACACATTAAGTTTCTCTTCTCTTCTGAGTGCTGAGGTACGTTACAGTCATGAGTCAATGTGGCTGCAATTTGGAGAAACAGCTGAAGAGAAGATTAAAGGGAAGGTGACTTAGGTATCATGCAGGTTGTTGTAAAGAATTTCCTTCGGCCGACTGGGGCATTCCTGTGTGGACTAATTGCATGTTCTCCCTGTGTCTGCGTGGGTTCTCTCCAGGTACTCCAGCTTCCTCCCACCATCCAAAGACATGCTGGTTAGGTTCACTGGTGATTCTAAATTGGCCGTAGGTGTGAGTGTGAATGGTTTTCTGTCTCTCTGTGTTAGCCCTGTGATAGACTGGAGACCTGTCCAGGGTGTACCCCACCTCTCACCCAATGACACCAGGGATAGACTCCAGCGACCCTCCAGAGGACAAGCAGTTACAGAAAAATGAATGAATGTCCTAGTGTGTGTAGACAGGTGTGATAGAGCTTGGTTGTGGAGGGACTTGAAGGTCAATTAGCAGGATCTTCTTCTCAGTACGTTATTTTACTGGAAGCCAGTGGAGCTGCTGAAGAACTGAGGTGATGTGGTCCATGGAGTGAGTTCAGCTGATGATACGAGCTGCAGCGTTTTGGACCAGTTGAAGTTTAGGAGACATAAAGTATGTAGAGTTGTGTCAGGTGGGGGCCCCATAGGGAGGTCTGAAAGCAGCTGTATTTTACTCTTCTGTTGCTCATAATACAGTTGGTCCTAAAAAACTACTTTTAAGGATTTACAAGAGAGAGACATGTGTACTGTTGACCACTGGAACCAACTTGGTGATTTTGGGACATAAAAATAAAAACACAGTTTAAGTCCCGATGAACCTGGAGATGTTGAGGCCTTCACCATTTTAACCCTGGAAGTCGCTGCACCGGGACCAGGCTGTATGTGTTACTAAAATACAATCCACCAGCAGTTTTTGAACGTAGCTGCAGGAGGCACCTTCAGTTAAGAGAGAGTCTAGTATTGTGTTAAAAATAGACGAAGCATTGATGTGGTTTTGTTGCATTTAAAGTTGAACGGCTCTGTGAGGCAGGAGTTTGCAGTTCCTTATATGACCTCGGTATAACTGTTCTATAGTTTACAACCAAAGCTGCACTTTTGACTTTTGTTTAATTGTAGAGATGTTAAAAAAAAAAATAAAAAAAATCAGCAACACCTTTATTCATCAGTCAGTCAGTCTAACTTTAATTTATTTACGTGGAGATTAAAAACATCAGTAACTTGGTGAAATGTACACATTATGGCAGCAGACACATTAAAAAGACAATACAAATATTTTAGATCACTGAGAGTTAATGGTGATGTGGTTTGCAGCTCCGTCAGGTCTTTCTTCATCAGCAAGCTTCTTCATGACGCCGTGCAGGAGGTGGAGCATTCACATAAACTACAACAACAAACAGGATGATATCATTTAATTCATAGTACACTTTTAAAATATACTAATAGAAGACGTTTTATTGATTTACTTCTCTTCTCATTTGCCAACAACCCAGCACTCAAAGTTCCTACACTTGGACTGGGATAAAACACGCAAGCGTGTTTTATGTCTTTTTCAATGTTTTCCAACGCGACCTAAATTGTTCAACGGAGCGAGGTAGAAAACCAGCGTCACGTAGCAGCAACAGATTTGAATACATCGGCATTTCGGTGTTTTCTGCCATCTAAACACGTCGTTATGTTTAGTTCTTTCATTACTTTAAGGGAAAATTCTGTCTCTTCGTCGCTCCAAAAGTGAGAAGTTCTCGTTGCCGCCATGTTGTTGATCTAGTGCGTCACTTGGCGTCACTCGCGCCTGCGCAGACAGTGGGCAGCTGTCAGAGATCGGGATAAGGTGTATACATGCTCCAGTATCCCGGCTTCTATCGGAGTACTCCAGGTAGCAAAACCGGGTTTCTTGAAATCGGGAAATGGGCATATCCCGATTTCTGAATTCGGGATATGGTGTTTACATGGACAAACGCAAAAACGGGATACTTCAAAAACCCAATCAAAACCGGGATACTAAAGACCATGTAAACATGGTCATTATAACACTATTGGTATCAGGGACCATGTTTACATGGTCTTTAGTATCCCGGTTTTGATCGGGTTTCTGAAGTATCCCGTTTTTGTGTTTGTCCATGTAAACACCATATCCCGAATTCAGAAATCGGAATAAGCCCATTTCCCGATTTCAAGAAACCCGGTTTTGCTACCTGGAGTACTCCGATAGAAGCTGGGATACTGGAGCATGTATACACCTTATCCCGATCTCTGATGGCTGCCCACTGTCTGCGCAGGCGCGAGTGACGCCAAGTGACGCACTAGATATACAAAAAACATGGCGGCAAAGAGAACTTCTCACTTTTGGAGCGACAAAGAGACAGAATTTTCACTTAAAGTAATGAAAGAACTAAACATAACGACGTGTTTAGATGGCAGAAAACACAGAAATGCCGATTTATTCAAGTCTGTTGCAGAAAAGCTACGTGACGCTGGTTTTCCACCTCGCTCCGCTGAACAAGTTAGGTCGCGTTGGAAAACATTGAAAAAGACGTAAAACACGCATGTGCAGATAGGATGCAGCGATCAGAAAATGGGTTTCTGGTATTTATCATGTATACAGGGATATGAATAACCGGGTTTCTCTGTGTTCCATGTAAACACCATATCCCGGATATGCTCAAAGCCGGGATAAGCCTCAAAATCGGGATACTAAAGAACATGTAAACGCAGTCATTGAGTGGTATACTCTCAAATTCACTTCCATAATGATAAAGACTAGAATTATTAGCATTTAATTACCTTAGATCAGTGTTTCTCAAACTTTTTCAGACCAAGGACCACTTAACTCATATCACAAATACTCACGGACCACCTAATTCTAAACTGCCCCCAAAACAACAGCTTTACCAATATCAAAGTCTCTACTCACTCACTGTCTTTTTTTGCCATCTTAATGTGAAGAATGGTGCTGCTTTTTCTGGGCCATGAGTGAAGCAATGTCTGGCTCCAAACTGGAGAGCTTCAGTCTCATATCGTAGTCCACACTGATTCGGTTGCGCTGCTTTGTTTTCAGGCCAACAAGTGTGGAAAATCCAACTTCACAGTTGTAGGTAGTTGGAAACGGCATCAACAGTTTCAGAGCAGAGTCGGCCAGCTCGGGATGCTCAGGTTGGATGTGGAGCCAAAAGTCAGTCAAACCTTTCTCCCTGAAAGTTGTCTTCAGTGTCCCATCTGATGCAATGTCCACAAGGCTGTCAACCTCTCTTGGTGAAAGCTTGGAAGTCAATTGCTCAATGTGCGTTTTGTCCCCAAATGGATTTCTGATCCAATCAAAGCTTGCATCTAATTCTGGGAAATATATTCCTAGCTGTGAGTGTAGGTCTTGCAGATGTTGTTTGAAGGATGCAACTGTGCTCCCATCCACATCCTCTCCAGCAGCAAGGAGAAAATCAGCGAGTGTTGGAAAACTGCCGAATTCTCTGCGCTCGAGACGGCCACACCACAATTCCATCTTGAGCCGTGCAGCTTTAATTTTGTCCTGGACATTGAAGATGGTGACAGTCTTCCCTTGCAGTGCCACATTCAAAGTATTGAGAGTGCTGAAAATATCAGCCAAGTATGCCAACTTTGCAAGCCACTGGAAATCATGCATTCTGTCGTACAGTTCATCACTATGGTGCAGGAATAACATTACCTCATCTCGCAGTTCAAATAGACGGGTGAGGACTTTTCCACGCGACAACCAGCGAACTTCAGTGTGAAAAAGGAGTTTTGTGTGTTCACTTCCCATTTCTTCACACACAGCTTTAAAAAGACGCGTGTTGAGTGGTTTACCTTTGATCTTGTTGACTATTTTCACACTCTCATCCAGCACTGATTTTAGGGACTGTGGCATTTTTTTCACAGCCAGTTGTTCTCGGTGGATGCAACAGTGTGTTGCTGCTGCAGATGGCGCTACTGTGCGAACATGCGCTACGAGGCCTTTCTGTTTTCCAGTCATTGCAGTTGCACCGTCGGTGCAAATCCCGACACATCTTGACCAGTCCAGGTTATTCTTCACAATGAAACCATTGAGTGAGTGAAAAATTGCTTCTCCTGTTGTGTTGGTTGGTAAGGAACGACAAAAGAGAAACTCATCATGCAATCCACCGGCATAAATGTATCTCACAAAACACAACAGATTTGCTTCATTCCCCAGGTCGATAGACTCATCCAACTGTAGTGAGAAAAATTGGCTTTGGCGTAAACGTGTCACCAACTGATGTTCGACACTTTCAGCCATAGCTTTTATGCGCCGCTGGACGGTGTCATTGGAGAGAGGAATCCTGTTAATTTCGTCACTGGCTTTTCCCCCAAACAATATGTTAGCCATCACCTTTGCAGCTGGTTTAACTAAATTCTCACCTATTGAATGAGGTTTTCCTGCTTTAGCAATCAAGAGGGATACCTTGTATGACGCCTCTGTAGCCTTTGCATTTTCTCCAGGTGCAAAAAACTGGGAGGTCTCTTTCATCATATGTTTCTTCAGTTCATCGCGTTTTCTTTCAAAAAATCCAGTAGGTTTCCCCTGGTACTCCTTGTGCTTAGTTTCCAGATGCCTCTTTAACTTTGCAGGTTTCATAGCCTCGTTAGCCAACGTTTCATAGCACAAAACACAGTGTGGTTTGGGATCCTCCTTCTCTCCAGTCCAAAAAAACCCGAACTGTATGTAGTCGCTGTGGTATTTTCGTTTCACCTTGGCGGTGGATTTTTCACGTTGATGGCGAGTTCCACAGCTTTGCGGCGGGGTCTCTTTTGATGACTTCGCTATAACGTTAGCGGCATCTTCCTGAGACTCCGCAGCCATGTTAACTGAACTACTCGCATTTGCATCAACTCGTTGCACCTTTACAGTTGTGTCAGATGTTTCATCTGAGTTTCTTTTAAGCGACCCTGTCCTAAGCCACTGATCCATAATTTAATTTGACGTTCAACTCCAAGGTGGACTAACTTTCCCGGCTGCCGCCGTGCCGCCTCACGGACCACTAGGGGGCGCTCACGAACCACCAGTGGTCCGCGGACCACTCTTTGAGAAAGGCTGTGCTAGAGTAAAGCAGTTCAAATGAATGGGAAAGTAGCAGGAGGTATAAATAGACCTGAAAATGGCCTTTATCCTCTTTGTGCATTTTGTGAATATCAGAGTACTTCCTGTAATAGACTTGCAATGTAAATTAGTGCAGTTTTGGCAAAGCAAAATTTTCTGAAACAAAGACAAACACCAGTCAGCTTCACACGTCTTGTACGTTCACATTGGGATCGCTTTTGGCAAATTCAAAGATTTGGAGATTGTTTGACATACATTTAGAGAAGAAGAAGAGACAGCACAAAGTGTGAGAGAGGAGTGCGAGGGTACAGCACAACATAGAGCAGAGCTGGTGGCTTGTAAAATAAGAGTTTAACTTTATAGAGTGACTGAAATACATCACTACTTACTTGGTGAGGTTTGATCTGAAATCAGAAAAGAGAAAGAATGTGTAAATCATAATCATCCTTGAAAAAAGCTAAAAAAAAAAAACCAAAAAAAAAAAAAACAAGGACATTAACAAATTTATATAATATATATGTATATAGTTTGAAGTGAGGGTTGGAGAGGTGAGTGGAGGTTTGGGGGCAGTTGAGGTGTCTGGGGCATCGGTAAGAGCTGCTGCCATGGTAGAAGATAGACTGTCTGAGGGACTGGTAGTAGTTTCTACCATGGTGCGTGGAGGTGAGGTGGCTGACATATTATATATTTGTTTTCCGAGAGAAAAACTTCAACACAACTTGCTGGTGGTCACATCCGTACACTCTGTAATTTTCACTCTCATTTGAACAAACACAATGAAACATTTCTTTTGATTTGATTTCATACTTGAGGGTTAAACTACAAATAATATTTTCCTTAACAGGAATAAGCGGGTACAGAAGATGAATGAAAAAGATGAATGTAAAGACGTGTAGGTGAACATCAATTTTCTTTAGTTTTTTTTTTGTTTTCAGGAGCACAAGTCAAGTAAAGATTTATCCAGCAAGTCTACCTTACACATGGTTATTGTAGGTTAGGACTTCAACAAAAATCCAGAGTTTGAATTTTTAGCTTGGAATCAACTTTAATGTACATAAATCATGTGCTAGATTCTAAAACAACGTGTGCGACAATATCCAACGCATCTGGTTTTAGAACAAATGAAATAATAAGCATTCACTTACATGTGGTCACAGTAATGATGCCAGCCCATAGCAGCAGGACCCTGAGAACACAGCGACCTGCCATGTCAAGGAGTTGGGGTTCATATGCCTGTCTGACCAGAGACCAACAGAATATATACTCACACCAAGAGTGTTTTAAAGAAGTTTTATTTCCTCTTTTTTTGAGATAATTAAAAGTAAACCACTCAAAAGGAACTCTCAGAAGTGAGGTTCTTCTTTTGGACCGTTTTGTTTAATTGGTGGTGTGTTGTTTGTGCCCTCTTCTACGTTGTGATGTGCTGGGGAGGCAGCACTAAGAGGAAAGACACCTGCCAGCTGGACACAGAGAGACAGACAACCATTCACACGCACACCTACGGCCAATTTAGAATCACCAATGAACCTAACCAGCATGTCTTTGGACGGTGGGAGGAAGCTGGAGTACCTGGAGAGAACCCACGCAGACACAGGGAGATCATGCAAACTCCACACAGAAAGGCCTCAGTCGGCCCATGGATTAGAACCGAGGACCTTGCTGTGAGGCATCAGTGCTAACCTCAGTAAGAAAAAGGCAGTTTTGTAACATGGTGAAATTTACACATCAAGGTAGCAGACACATTAAAATGCATATTATTTGAGACATTAAAGGAGGGCTGTTAAATTTCACGCTGAGAATCTTCATTCTTGGCGACATACTTTGGCGACAGGACGTCTGATTTCCGCTGCGCTGCTTAAAACAGGAAGTTTTCTATGACCACGTGTCTTTTTAAGGCCTGGGGCTCCGAGCAGTTGACAAGCTGTGTCACGGTGTAACTGTTCTCTTCAACCAAAATGTGTCTGAAGGTTCTCAGTCATCCAGGTCATGGTATATCCAAACAAGGTTTTAAAAAAAGGCAACTGGACTTGAAGAGTTTTTTGAGAAGACGTTTCACCACTCATCCAAGTAGCTTCTTCAGTTCTCTTCAACCAAAGCTGCACTTTTTTACTTCTGTTTAATTATAGAGATATAAAAAAAGTCTGCATCAACATCTTTAGTTTGACTTTTATTTATTTAACAAGACCCTCATGGAGATTTAAAACCTCAGTAAGAAAAAGGCAGTTTTGTAACATGGTGAAATATACACATCAAGGTAGCAGACACATTAAAAGGCATAATATTTGAGACATTAACTAATGATTAAAAGGTAATTAAGCTTCTAAAAACTCCTAAATATTGACTACATACTGAGACACTTCATTACTGAGCACTGAGAGTTAATGGTGATCTGGTTTGCAGCTCCGTCAGGTCTTTCTTCATCAGCGAGCTTCTTTATGACGCCGTGCAGGAGGTTGAGCATTCACATAAACTACGAAACAAACAGGATATCATTGAATTCAATACAACCATAGTACACTTTATATACTAATAATACTAATATAAGAAGTTTTATTGCTTTACTTCTCCTAAAACTACAAACTGTTGACAACTGCTGCTAAATGATACTAGAACTAAAACCAAAACAAATCATTATCATCAGTAGCTGATGTTAAAATCTGCTGAATGTGAAGTTGACTCACTTGCTTCTGACTCCATCTCCATATCTTCATTCACGTCACTGTGGAGACATTAAATTTAAATGAATGTTTGACACATGGCTTAATCAGTAAATTAAAAAAAATAAATACAGTCAAACTCATGCAGGATATTAGATGCGTATTCTTTACTTCCTGGAGTTTCTGTGCTTTCGTCTTTTGTAGAACACCGCGACCAGAGCCACACATGGGATGAAGATGATGATGAAAATGACAAAACCGATGACAGCTTTATCATTGTCTGTAAACGATAGTTATAGCAGAAGAATATGAGAGAGATGGCTTTTATAGTTTATTATTATTATTTTGCTGGTAATTCAAACTGCACATACAGTAAGTGTCCACTGTTTTTGTTTTGGGATTGCTCTCATGGACTCCATTCCAGACAGTCACCTGAAAAAGCAGAAAGTCCACTCATTAATAATTACAGCATTCAAGGAAAGGACTGAAATGATCATATTCTAGTGAAACCAAACAGTTATATTATACTAACCTGCACTGTGTAGCTCGTAGAGTAGCTCAGATCTCTGAATTCAAAGTCACATTTGTCCTTCTTAACTATGTCAACATTATTAAGACGTGCTCTGAATTCCTTCTTAGGTCCATTGAGCACACCAGAATATCTACAGGTCACTATTATCACATTATTCTCTGGATGATTCACAGACAGGTCTTTAATTTCTTCTGGTTCTGAAAGAGAATGAAAACACAAATCAATCAGTTACAACAGACATTTTAATATTTATTTGCCTAATTAGTATGTTTCTGTATTTATTGTCAAGTGCATCAGCCGTGACACAAATAAACTGTAAGAACCAATGAAAGATAGTTACGTCTGACATTTGAAAATGATTCCTTATAAACTCTAAATGTTCAACGAGTCTTTGAATCATGATTGACGAGGCTTTTAGTGCAATAGTTTGGTTCTTTTACTACTATTTAAATCCTTCAAAAATATATTTTTCATTTAATAATTCAATACTTAAAGACTATATAAGAGAACAATAGAATTATTAACTGGAAAATGATATTATTATTTTTCTTCTGTAAATATCTATTGTCATTTTTATTTGACGTATTATTTTTTCAGTTCATGTTAATTGTGTTAATCAACTGAATCAACAGCTAAAAGTCAGTGTTAAAGTATTAGTATTTAAGACTAATAAGATATATAAAGAAGTCTGAACCATGACTGACAGAAGCTGTACATTTACCAACAATTAAGATCTATCACTACTGCGATCCTGGTACGTTTTAGACATTGTCCCTCTTCACTAATGATCAGAGAAATATTTTCATGTCCATTATAATGTTTTAGAGTGTGATCTACAAAATACATTCTCTCATTATAACACTATTGGTATCAGTGAGTGCTATACTCTCAAATTCACTTCCATAATGATAAAGACTAGAATTATTAGCATTTAATTACCTTAGATAATTACTGAGGTTTTCATTACAGTAAAGTGTTGAATTGAGGATCCTAATTCAAATACTTACTGTAACTTCATAACCATACATCCTGTACAAGACCTAAAAGAGTTATGGTACTAAACATCACATGTCACCTGATCCATGAGTTTCAAAGCTTTTACATCCATGACATTATCTTAACAGAGATATCACAAAACATAGATATTCATAAATAAATGGTCGTCATGTTGTCATTGGTATTCTAATTTTCTCCATTAGATTAGTTTTTTCTTGTTCTCTTACTTCCAGGCTGGGTTCTCAGTCTGACCTCTTGTCGTTGACCGACTTTGTTGTTGTCATAGAAGGGTTGGACTCCGCAGGTATAACCAGTGAATGGTTTTAATCCACTAAACGTACATGTCCCTCCATCAGGGTGCTGCTTTTCGATGACTGTAAATGTAAGACAATTGTCATCAGTGGTGTCTGATTTAATAACAGCAGGTTGATTTAAAGAAACTTGAAAACACTGAATTTCAACTTAAAGTGTCAGAAATATACAGTAAATCAGAAATGAAGTCAGCTGCTCGTGTTACACATTAAATGACAAGAACACGTCCTTCAAAATGACTCGTGTCACTGCTACTTTAGAGCTCTGATTCTGGTCCTACAAGCTAAAACAATAATAACAATAACCACCACCACATCTTCAGTAGAAAAACACAATCAAACATGATTTCAGTCTTTGTATCATATCTCATGTGTATTTTAATAACACAGTAAACTAAAATGTGACTTCCTGTTTCATTAACATATAAATATATTGTAGAAGCTCATTGAAGATTCAGATGTCTCATCAGACTGACCAGAGAGTTCATCTTAAAGACCTCATGAAAATATATTGATGTAACTTAAACACAAAGTAGAGTCAATCTAAAACAACTTCACTTACCTCTAGGTGGATTATACCTGGAGGAGGATTCACGACAGCTACACTCATAAGAAAGCTTCTGAAGTGTGTGGAGGACACTTTGACAGTTGTCACTGGTTGTTGTCCATCTCAGCTCCATGGACGTATTGGTTGGGCTGCTCTTTGTCTTCATGTTGGTTATTTTAATATCTGTTGGAATAAAACAGACAGCAGAAATGATGAATTCAGTATCTCTAAAGTAATCAGAGGACAAAAGTTTTTATTTCATTCATGAGGTAAAGTAAAGATCAACTTACCACAGCTGATATTAAATCTAATGGGTGGAGTTGTCTTATCTATGGAGACATTGTTCTTCTTGATCTGACCAGTACAGATGTAGTCTGTGAAGGGCTCCAGCTCAGAGACTTTCCTGGAGTCATTGACTTTTCCACTTTCTGAAGAGACACAATGATGAGATGATTTCTTCAGTAATGGTTTTTATATCTCAGTGATCATTATGAGCAGTTATCTTTAAGTTTAAATTCAAATTTGAACACATTCAGGAAAAAAACTAATTAGATTCACTGTTCACAGTTTTACAATAATAAGAGCATCTAATCTGTTTCAGTGTAAATCTTCTTCTCTCTGCTTCTCTTCTTTACCTGAACAGGTGTAATCAACGGTGAGATCATTACAGTTTGGTGGTAACTCTGCTTTGATTTCTGCAGGAAGTCCAGTGGGAGCAGTCTGATAAATTTCATTAGCATTTAAGAAATCTGTGAGGAAAAAGAAGAAGAAACATAGAACCTGAGAACTTTAGATGTAAAGCACATGAGTTTGAAAACGAAGTGTGATAGTTTGTACGAACCAACAGAGATGTTTGTGGTGAGACTAAAGTTCCCACAAGTGAAGGCTGAAGTAAAATCTGAAAAGAGAAATGAGATAAAACAAACATTAATATGATTCTGTGACATGAGTCATTTAAAACTCTTTTCTAAATTACAGCAAGTACTTTGTGGTGCGAGCGTCCATTGTCTATATTTTTATGAATGACACAATCTTACCACAGTACCATTAAATCATAGAGAGAACTCCAACCTTTGGTGGTGGCTGTCTCAATGGTGACTGGAGGTAAGGTCTGGCTTTGAGTGATGTTTGTTTGAGAGGTTGGTTGGAGGCTGGGTGGAGTGGGTATGGATGAGGGCTTGTTTGAGGTGTCTGTAGAATAGAGAGCATGTTGGAGGTCACCTTCAGGCAGAAACCAAACCTCTACTGCCAACAGTCTTACCTGACATGACGCTAAACTGAGATATCATCATTTTATCGTGCTACTTACAGTATTAAAACTGTAAACAGAGTCTGGATACATTACCAGACGTTGTTGTCATGTTTGCCTGAATTGAGGCGTTTGAAGTGAGGGCTGAAGAGGTGAGTGGAGGTTTGGGAGCAGTTGAGGTGTCTGGGGCAACAGTAGTAGCTGCTGCCATGGTGGCAGATAGACTGTCTGAGGGACTGGTAGTAGTAGCTACCATGGTGCGTGGAGGCGAGGCGGTTACTGCTGATGAAGAAGCATTTGTGGCGGTGCGTGGAGGCAAGGTGGTTGTAACATCTGTTTTCAAGAGAAAAACATCAACCCAACATCACATCAACTGGTCCCTAGAAGAGTACATATGACCCTTCCCCTCTAACAAAGATGGTCACATACCTTAAATCCTGTTTCCTTTCGCTACTTGTCTATCATTCCCCTCATTTACAGTTACTACTCATTTGTTAAAAAAAGGGAAAGGACAGGAGGCGACACAAAACAACTGTAGTGGCAGAAGATTTTACATTCAGAGCAAGTGGAGAAAGTCGTGGTCAGTGTTCCTTGTGAGTTCAAATACTTCCTGCACGTCCTACACTCACAAGGTTGCATAAAAGTTAAAAATCACATCTCAACTATTATTAAACCAGAGCTTAAAGAAAGTGTAGTGCAGTTTTACCAGATTTGATGTTAAACTTTTGTTTTGCTCCTATAAACCGGGATCAGTACATACGAGAAGAAATCCCATTATTTTTTTCCTATCACAGATGACTACAGTGAACCCATTAATGAAGTTAAATAACTGAGGTTCAGGAACAGGACCACGCCTCAAACACCCAATTACCCGCACCTGCCTATATAGACGCACCTAACCTCTCCTCGCCCGTTTGACTCAGTTCTCAAACCCCTCCACCTCTGTTCTCTCTTCTCCTTTACAATCTCTTTGCAGGAACCAGGGGGTCAAGGAGCTGATGCCTCCAGAGATATGCCCCCACCCTGAATCTCTCTCCCTGGGTTCCTACGTCCAGTCGTCCAAGGATCATCATCTGTCGCTACTCAATTCTCTTTTCCTTCCCCTCGACCCCTCGACCCTTCTGTTCGATCTCCTATCTTTCCTTTCTCTTTAACCTGGTCAAATAAACTTCTTTGAATATCAAGAGGCGTGGTCTTGTTAGTGAATTAGGGAATACGAGAGCAGTGCTTGTGTTTCACAGACTACATGATCGATGACTTACTTGTTCCTGTGGTGGAAAAAGTTGCATGTGCCCCACGCTAACCTCAGAACACCACAATCTTAACAGTCCACTGATCTGCTGCTCTAATTGTACAACTTATCTGGACTGGTGTCACGGAGACAAGATTAAACACATCTACAACAAAATAGCATCACAGAAGAAGAAGTATGGGTCAGCAGCTCAGATTCACTTGGGCAGGTGCAGCAGGCAAATTAAACAAGCTATGGATCATTATATAACTTGGGACATACACATACGGTATATGTTACCCACACACTTTAACATTTTGATGCTTCTGTCATGTTGCTAGAGTAAAGCAGTTCAAATGAATGGGAAAGTAGCTGGAGGTATAAATAGACCTGAAAATGTCCTTATCTTCTTTGTGCATTTTGTGAATATCAGACTACTTCCCGTAATAGACTTGCAAGGTAAATTAGCGCGGTTTTGGCAAAGCAAAATTTTCTGAAACAAAGACAAACACCAGTCAGCTTCACACGTCTTGTACGTTCACTTTGGGATCGCTTTTGGCAAATAAAACCAACAGTTTGAGGCAGAAACTGAAGCTGCTTCATTAAAGGGAGAACTTTTAATATTTCTGTCGCTCTCCATTCATAGATTTAACGTCCATTCGAAGATTTGGAGATTGTTTGACATACATTTAGAGAAGAAGAAGAGACAGCACAAAGTGTGAGAGAGGAGTGCGTATCTGAGGCGAGGGTACGGCACAACGTAGAGCAGAGCTGGTGGCTTAATGCAAAATAAGACTTTAACTTTATAGAGTGAGTTTTAAATACATCACTACTTACATGGTGAGGGTTGACCTGAAATCATAAAAGAGAAAGAATGTGTAAATCATAATCATCCTTGAAAAAAGCTAAAAAAAAACAAAAAAAAAAAAACAAGGACATTAACAAAGTTATATAATATATATATGTATGTAGTTTGAAGTGAGGGTTGGAGAGGTGAGTGGAGGTTTGGGGGCAGTTGAGGTGTCTGGGGCATTGGATGCTGCCATGGTTGAAGATAGGCTGACTGGGGGACTGGTAGTAGTTTCTACCATGGTGCGAGGTGGCAGAAATATCATATATGTATTTGTTTTCCAAGAGAAAAACATCAACACAAATTGCTGGTGGTCACATCCGTATACTCCGTAATTTTCACTCTCATTTGAACAAACACACTGAAACGTTCAGAGGACGAGATTACTAAGGAACTGAGGAACTGCACGCACTATTTTCAACAAACCTTCAAACCTTCAGCGAAACCGTCCGCGTTCACACTATCACCAATTTCCACTCATTTTTATGGAATAAATAAATTATGATTATAAATTAATTGTAAAGACGTGTACGTGAACATCGGTTTTCTTTTGTTTTTTTGTTTTCAGTAGCACAAGTCAAGTAAAAATTTATCCAGCACTCGCAAGTCTACGTTACACATGGTTGTAGTAGGTTGGGACTTCAACAAAAGTCCAGAGTTCAAAATTTTTGTTTGGAATCAGCTTTAATGTATACAAATCATGTGCTAGATACATGTGTGACAATATCCAACAAATCTGGTTTTAGAACAAATGAAATAATAAGCATTCACTTACATGTGGTCACAGTAATGATGCCAGCCCATAGCAGCAGGACCCTGAGAACACAGCGACCTGCCATGTCAAGGAGTTGGGGTTCATATGCCTGTCTGACCAGAGACCAATAGAATATATTCTCACACCAAGTGTTTTAAAGAAGTTTTATTTCCTCTTTTTTTAAGATGATTAAAAGCAAACCACTCAAAAGGAACTCTCATACGTGAAGTTCTTCTTTTCGTTTAATTAGTGGTGTGTCGTACGTGCCCTCCTCTGCACTGTGGTGTGCTGGGGAGGCAGCACTAAGAGGAAGGACACCTCACATCAAGGTAGCAGACACATTAAAAGGCATAATATTTGAGACATTAGCTAATCATTAAAAGGTAATTAAGGTTCTAAAAGCTCCTAAATATTGACTACATACTGAGACACTTCATCACTGAGCACTGAGAGTTAATGGTGATCTGGTTTGCAGCTCCGTCAGGTCTTTCTTCATCAACGAGCTTCTTTATGACGCCGTGCAGGAGGTCGAGCATTCACATAAACTACAACAACAAACAGGATGATATCATTGAATTCAATACAACCATAGTACACTTTATATACTAATAATACTAATATAATAAGTTTCACTGTTTTACTTCTCTTAAAACTACAAACTGGTGACAACTGCTGCTAAATGATACTATAACTAAAACCAAAACAAATCATTATCATCAGTAGCTGATGTTAAAATCTGCTAAATGTGAAGTTGACTCACTTGGTTCTGACTCCATCTCCATATCTTCATTCACGTCACTGTGGAGACATTAAATTTAAATGAATGTTTGACACATGGCTTCATCAGTAAATTATAAAAATAAATACAGTCAAACTCATGCAGGATATTAGATGCATGTTCTTTACTTCCTGGAGTTTCTGTGCCTTCGTCTGTTGTAGACCCCCACGAGCAGGGCCACATATGAGATGATGACGGTGATGACGATAACAATTAAGAAGACGAGAAAACCGATGAGAGCTTTATCATTGTCTGTAAATGATAGTTATAGCAGAAGGATATGAGAGAGATGGCTTTTATAGTTTATTATTATTATTTTGCTGGTAATTCAAACTGCACATACAGTAAGTGGTCACTGTTATTGTTGTGGGTTCGCTCTCATGGAATCCATTCCAGACAGTCAGCTGAAAAAGCAGAAAGTCCACTCATTAATAATTACAGCATTCAAGGAAAGGACTGAAATGATCGTATTATAGTGAAACCAAATATAGTAATATTAGGCTGTATAAGAGTGCACCAGATGTGCTGAGGTTCCTGTGGAAATTGATGAAAGTAGTATGGAAGAAACAGGTTATTCCAAAGGCATGGCGCAGGGCAGGGGGGATTTTTATTCCCAAAGAGAGGGACTCGTTGGAAATAAGCCAGTTTAGACCAATTAGTCTACGTAATGTTGAGGGGAAGATTTTCTTCAGTGTTGTGGCAAAGAGGTTGTCCAGTTACTTGGTAAAAAACAGACTAGTTGATACATCGGTGCAAAAGGCTGGGATCCCCGGCTTCTCTGGATGCTTAGAGCACACCAGTATGATTTGGCACCAAATTCAGTTAGCAAAGCAAGAGAAGAGAGACCTGCATGTTGTATTCTTAGACCTGGCTAATGGTTTTGGGTCAGTACCACATAGTTTGTTATGGGAAGCATTTGACTTCTTTAGAGTTCCAGGTAGCATAAAAAACTTAGTCAAAGCCTACTTTTTAGACATTCAACTCTGCTTTACCACAGCAGAGTACACTACAGCATGGCATGGTGTAAGAACCTGTACAGAAAATCAACAGAATCATTAAATATGTTAAATTGATGTTGAACATGGTTCTGTCTCTGCTGGTGATAAAATATATTCTGTACACTGACTGAAATAGAAATATACTTTCACTGGAGTTATTGTAAAGATAGAAACACAGATGCTGGACATAAATACTATGAGATTAATTATATTTTAAAGTGATACTCACACTGTGGAGCTGTTGAGGCTGAAAGACACATTTAAAGAGACTAGAAAAGAGAAAAAAACAAACAAACATTAATATGTGATTCTGTGACATGAGTCATTTAAAACTCTTTTCTAAATTACAGCAAGTACCTCGTGGTGCGAGCGTCCATTGTCTATATTTTTATGAATGACACAATCTTACCACAGTACCATTAAATCATAGAGAGAACTCCAACATTTGGTGCTGGTTGTCTCTGTGGTGACTGGAGGTGAGGTCTGGTTTTGAGTGATGTTTGTTTGGGAGGTTGGTTGGAGGCTGGGTGGAGTGGGTATGGATGAGGACTTGTTTGAGGTGGTTACTGTAGATGAAGGAGCATTTGTGGGGGTTCGTGGAGGCAAGGTGGTTGTAACATCTGTTTTCCAAGAGAAAAACATCAAGACAACATCACAATGCTGGTCCCTAGAAGTGTACATCTGACCCTTCCCCTCTAACAAAGATGGCCACATACCTTAAATCTTGTTTCCTTTTGCTATTTGTCTATCATTCCCCTCATTTATAGTTACTACTCATTTGTTAAAAGAAAAAAAATGGAAAGGAGGCGACACAAAACAACTGTAGTGGTAGAAGATTTTACATTCAGAGCAAGTGGAGAAAGAGTCGTGGTGAGTCCTTGTGAGTTCAAATACTTCCTGCACGTCCTGCACTCACAAGGTTGCATAAAAGTTAAAAATCATATCTCAACTATTATTAAACCAGAGCTTAAAGGAGGTATAATATAGTTTTACACGTCTTCCTGAACAATCCCGTTATATTTTTCCTATCACAGATGACTACATTGAACCCATTATTAGGAAATACGAGAGCAGTGCTTGTGTTTCACAGGCTGCACGATCGATGACTTACTTGTTCCTGTGGTGGAAAAAGTTGCATGTGCCCCACGCTAACCTCAGAACACCTCAATCTTAACAGTCCACCGATCTGCTGCTCTAATTGTATAACTTATCTGGACTGGTGTCACGGAGACGAGATTAAACGCATCTACGGCAAAATAGCATCACAGAAGAAGAAGAAGTATGGCTCAGCAGCTCAGATTCACTTGGGCAGGTGCAGCAGGCAAATTAAACAAGCTATGGATCATTATATAACTTGGGACATACACATACGATATATGTTACCCACACACTTTAACATTTAGATGCTTATATCATGTTGCTTGAGTAAAACAGTTCAAATGAATGGGAAAGTAGCTGGAGGTATAAATAGACCTGAAAATGGCCTTTATCTTCCTTATGTATTTTGTGAATATCAGACTACTTCCTGTAATAGACTTGCAATGTAAATTAGTGCGTTTTTGGCAAAGCAAAATTTTCTGAAACAAAGACAAATACCAGTCAGCTTCACACGTCTTGTACGTTCACTTTGGGATCGCTTTTGGTAAATAAAACCAACAGTTTGAGTCAGAAACTGAAGCTGTTTCGTTAAAGGGAGAACTCTTATTATTTCTGTCGCTCTCCATTCATAGATTTAACGTCCATTCGAAGATTTGGAGATTGCTTGACATACATTTAGAGAAGAAGAAGAGAAAGCACAAAGTGTGAGAGAGGAGTGCAAAAATGAGGTGAGGGTACAGCACAACATAGAGCAGAGCTGGTGGCTTAAAGTAAAATAAGAGTTTAACTTCATAGAGTGAGTTTTAAATACATCACTACTGACATAGTGAGGTTTGATCTGAAATCAGAAAAGAAAAAGAATGTGTAAACCAGTCTGGGGCATCGGTAGGAGCTGCTGTCCTGGTAGCAGATAAACTGTCTGAGGGACTGGTAGTAGTTTCTACCATGGTGGGTGGAGGTGAGGTGACTGAAATATTATAGATATATATATGTTTTCCAAGAGAAAAACATCAACGTAATTTGCTGGTGGTCACATCCGTATACTCCGTAATTTTCACTCTCATCTGAACAAACACACTGAAACATTTCTTTTGATTTCATACTTGAGGGTTAAACTGCAAATAATATTTTGTAAAAAGCTGCTTGACAGACAACGTTCAGAGGACGAGATCACTGAGGAACTGAGAAACTGCACGCACTATTTTCAACAAACCTTCAGCAAATGTCTAGCAAACTTTTTACTAAGAGTGAAACCGTCCATGTTCACACTATCACCAATTCCCACTCATTTTTATAGAATAAATAAATTATAGTTATAAATTTGTAAAGACATATAGGTGAACATCAGTTTTCTTTTGTTTTTTGTTTTCAGGAGCACAAGTCAAGTAAAAATGTATCCAGCACTTGCAAGTCTACTTTACACATGGTTGTAGTAGGTTGGGACTTCAACAAAAATCCAGAGTTTGAGTTTTTGGTTTGGAATCAACTTTAATGTGTATAAATCATGTGCTAGATTCTAAAACGACGTGTGCGACAATATCCAACACATCTGATTTTAGAATGAATGAAATAATAAGCATTCACTTACATGTGGTCACAGTAATGATGCCAGCCCATAGCAGCAGGACCCTGAGAACACAGCGACCTGCCATGTCAAGGAGTTGGGGTTCATATGCCTGTCTGACCAGAGACCAATAGAATATATTCTCACACCAAGAGTGTTTTAAAGAAGTTTGATTTCCAATTTTTTTAAGATAATTAAAAGTAAACCACTCAAAAGGAACTCTCAGAAGTGAGGTTCTTCTTTTGGACCGTTCGTTTAATTGGTGGTGTGTTGTTTGTGCCCTCTTCTACGTTGTGATGTGCTGGGGAGACAGCACTAAGAGGAAAGACCCCTGGCAGCTGGACACAGAGAGGCAGACAATCATTCACGCTCACACCTACAGCCAATTTAGAATCACCAATGAACCTAACCAGCATGTCTTTGGACGGTGGGAGGAAGCTGGAGTACCTGGAGAGAACCCATGTAGACACAGGGAGAACATGCAACTAGTCCACACAGAAAGGCCTCAGTCGGCCCATGGATTAGAACCCATGACCTTGCTGTGAGGCATTAGTGCTAACCTCACTAAGAAAAAGGCAGTTTTGTTACATGGTTAAATATACACATCATGGTGGCAGACACATTAAAATGCATATTATTTGAGACATTAAAGGAGGGCTGTTAAATTTCACACTGAGAATCTGTATTCTTGGCGACATACTTTGGAGACAAGACGTCTGATTTCCGCTGCGCTGCTTAAAACAGGAAGTTTTCTACGACCACGTGTCTTTTTAAGGCCTGGGGCTCCAAGCAGTTGACAAGCTGTGTCTCGGTGTAACTGTTCTCTTCAACCAAAATGCGTGTGAAAGTTCTCAGTCATCCAGGTCATGGTATATCCAAACAAGGTTTAAAAAAAGGCAACTGGACTTGAAGAGTTTTTTGAGAAGATGTTTCACCACTCATCCAAGTAGCTTCTTCAGTTCTCTTCAGCCAAAGCTGCACTTTTTTACTTCTGTTTAATTATAGAGATATTAAAAAAATCAGCATCAACATCTTTAGTTTGACTTTTATTTACTTAACAAGACCCTCATGGAGATTTAAAACCTCAGTAAGAAAAAGGCAGTTTTGTAACATGGTGAAATATACACATCAAGGTAGCAGACACATTGAAAGGCATAATATTTGAGACATTAGCTAATGATTAAAAGGTAATTAAGGTTCTGAAAACTCCTAAATATTGACTACATACTGAGACACTTCATTACTGAGCACTGAGAGTTAATGGTGATCTGGTTTGCAGCTCCGTCAGGTCTTTCTTCATCAACGAGCTTCTTTATGACGCCGTGCAGGAGGTCGAGCATTCACATAAACTACAACAACAAACAGGATATCATTGAATTCAATACAACCATAGTACATTTTCTATACTAATAATACTAATATAAGAAGTTTTATTGCTTTACTTCTCTTAAAACTACAAACTGTTGACAACTGCTGCTAAATGATACTAGAACTAAAACCAAAACAAATCATTATCATCAGTAGCTGATGTTAAAATCTGCTAAATGTGAAGTTGACTCACTTGCTTCTGACTCCATCTCCATATCTTCATTCACGTCACTGTGGAGACATTAAATTTAAATGAATGTTTGACACATGGCTTCATCAGTAAATTAAAAAAAATAAATACAGTCAAACTCATGCAGGATATTAGATGCGTGTTCTTTACTTCATGGAGTTTCTGTGCTTTCGTCTGTTGTAAAACACCACGACCAGAGCCACACATGAGATGATGATGATGAAGATGACAAAACCGATGACAGCTTTATCATTGTCTGTAAACGATAGTTATAGCAGAAGAATATGAGAGAGATGGCTTTTATACTGTATTATTATTATTTTGCTGGTAATTCAAACTGCACATACAGAAAGTGTTCACTGTTATTGTTCTGGGGTTGCTCTCAAGGACTCCATTCCAGACAGTCACCTGAAAAAGCAGAAAGTCCACTCATTAATAATTACAGCATTCAAGGAAAAGACTGAAATGATCATATTCTAGTGAAACCAAACAGTAATATTATACTAACCTGCACTGTGTAGCTCGTAGAGTAGCTCAGATCTCTGAATTCAAACCCACATTTGTCATTGTCAACCTCGACACCATTATCAAGACGTGCTCTGTATTTCCTCTTAGGTCCATTGAACACACCAGAATATTTACAGGTCACTCTAATCACATTATTCTCTGGTTGATTCACAGAGAGGTCTCTAATATCTTCTGGTACTGTAAGAGAATGAAAACACAAATCAATTTGTTACAACAGACATTTTAATATTTATTTCCATAATTAGTACGTTTCTGTATTTATTGTCATGTCCATCAGCCGTGACACAAATAAAAACTGTAAGAACCAATGAAAGATAGTTACATCTGACATTTGAAAATTATTCCTTATAAACTCTATTTTCAACGAGTCTTTGAATGATGATTGACGAGGCTTTTAGTGCAATAGTTTTACTACTATTTAAATCCTTCAGGAATATATTTTTAATTTAATAATTCAATACTTAACTAGACTATATAAGAAAACAATAAAATTATTAACTGGAAAATTATATTATTATTTTTCTTCCGTAAATGTCTGTTGTAATTTTTATTTGATGTATTATTTTTTCAGTTCATGTTAATTGTGTTAATCAACTGAATCAACAGCTAAAAGTCAGTGTTAAAGTATTAGTATTTAAGACTAATAAGATACATAAAGAAGTCTGAACCATGACTGACAGAAGCTGTACATTTACCAACAATTAAGATCTATCACTACTGTGATCCTGGTACGTTTTAGACATTGTCCCTCTTCACTAATGATCAGAGAAATATTTTCATGTTCATTATAATGTTTTAGAGTGTGATCTATAAAATACATTCTCTCATTATAACACTATTGGTACCAGTGAGTGGTATACTCTCAGATTCACTTCCATAATGAGAAAGACTAGAATTATTAGCATTTAATTACCTTAGATAATTACTGAGGTTTTCATTACAGTAAAGTGTTGAGTTGAGGATCCTAATTCAAATACTTACTGTAACTTCATAACCATACATCCTGTACAAGACCTAAAAGCGTTATGGTACTAAACATCACATGTCACCTGATGCATGAGTTTCAAAACTTTTACATCCATGACATTATCTTAACAGGGATATCACAAAACATATACACTGATCAGGCATAACATTATGACCACCTTCCTAATATTGTGTAGGTCTCCCTTGTTGTCTCCAATACAGTTGTGACTCATCAGAGAATGGACATGGGCCTTCTGAGGGTGTCCTGTGGTGTCTGGCAACACAATGTTAATATTAGTGGGGGCTTTTGAGGGGAGGGTCCTCTGTGGATCATCCCACAGATACTTGATCAGTTTGGGATCTAGTGAATTTGGAGGCCAGGTCAACACCTTGTGCTGGTCTTCAAGTTTTATTTTTAGTTGGTCCTAAAGTGTTTTTGTGTGTGTGCCTATGTCAGGCTGCATCCTGCTGGGGATGGCTGCTGCCATCAAGGAGTGTTATTGCTATGGGGTGGGGTGCCTGGTCTGGTCTAGGTGGGTGCTACATGTCTAAGTAACATCCACACCAATAAATGCCAGGTCCAAAAGTTTCCCAGCAGAACAATGAATTGTCACAAGATGGTCAATGTTATTTACTTCCCCTGTCAGTGGTTGTAATGTTGTGGCTGATCGGTGTAAATGGTAGTCATTTTGTAATTAGTATTCTAATTTTCTCCATTAGTTTTTTTTTCTTGTTCACTTACTTCCAGGCTGGGTTCTCAGTTTGACCTCTTGTCGTTGTCTGACTTCCTTGCTGTCATAGAAGGGTTGGACTCCACAGATATAATCAGTGAATGGTTTTAATCCACTAACCGTACATGTCCCTCCATCACGGTGTAGACTTGTGATGACTGTAAATGTAAGAGAATTATCATCAGTGGTGTCTGATTTAATAACAGCAGGTTGATTTAAAGAGACTTGAAATCACTGAATTTCAACTTCAAGTGTCAGAAATATACAGTAAATCAGAAATGAAGTCAGCTGCTCGTGTTACACATTAAATGACAAGAACACGTCCTTCAAAATGACTCATGTGTCACCGCTGCTTTAGAGCTCTGATTTTCTGATTTGTATCATATCTCATGTGTATTTTAATAATGCAGTAAACTAAAATGTGACTTCCTGTTTCATTAACATATTTCCACCTGCTTTCCTTTAATTAACTAAAATGTTAGCACAGAAGAAAAAATATATTGTAGAAGCTCATTGAAGATTCAGATGTCTCATCAGACTGACCAGAGAGTTCATCTCAAAGACCTCATGAAAATATATTGATGTAACTTAAACACAAAGTAGAGTCAATCTAAAACAACTTCACTTACCTCTAGGTGGATTATACTTGGAGGAGGAATCACGACAGCTACACTCATAAGAAAGCTTGTGAAGTGTGTGGAGGACACTTTGACAGTTGTCACTGGTTGTTGTCCATCTCAGCTCCATGGACGTATTGGTTGAGCTGCTCCTTGTCTTCATGTTGGTTATTTTAATATCTGTTGGAATAAAACAGACATCAGAAACGATGAATTCAGTATCTCTAAACAATCAGAGGACAAACGTTTTTATTCTATTCATGAGGTAAAGTAAAGATCAACTTACCACAGCTGATATTAAATCTAATGGGTGGAAATGCTTCATTTATGGAGACATTGTTCTTCTTGATCTGACCAGTACAGCTGTAGTCTGTGAAGGGCTCCAGCTCAGAGACTTTCCTGGTGACATTGACTTTTCCACTTTCTGAAGAGACACAATGATGAGATGATTTCTTCACTAATGGTTTTTATATCTCAGTGATTATTATGAGCAGTTATCTTTAAGATTAAATTCAAATTTGGACACATTCAGGAAAAAACTAATTAGATTCACTGTTCACAGTTTTACAATAATAAGAGCATCTCATCTGTTTCAGTGTAAATCTTCTTCTCTCTGCTTCTCTTCTTTACCTGAACAGGTGTAATCAACGGTGAGATTCTGACAGTTTGTAACAGGTGGTAACTTTGGTTTGATTTCTGCAGGAAGTCCAGTGGGAGCAGTCTGGTTGATTTCATTAGGATTTAAGAAATCTGTGAGGAAAAAGAAGAAGAAACATAAAACCTGAGAACTTTAGATGTAAAGCACATGAGTTTGAAAATGAAGTTTGATAGTTTGTACGAACCAACAGAGATGTTTGTGGTGAGACTAAAGTTCCCACAAGTGAAGGTTGGAGTAAAATCTGAAAAGAGAAATGAGATAAAACAAACATTAATATGATTCTGTGGCATGAGTCATTTAAAACTCTTTTCTAAATTACAGCAAGTACCTCGTGGTGCGAACGTCCATTGTCTCTATTTTTATGAATGACACAATCTTACCACAGTACCATTAAATCATAGAGAGAACTCCAACCTTTGGTGGTGGTTGTCTCTGTGGCAGGGTTGGGTCAGATTACTTTGAAATGTAATCCATTACTGACTACAAATTACATGGCAATTTTTGTAATCAGTAACGTAATCAGTTGGATTACCAAAAACATGTAACGTAATCTGATTACTTTTAGATTACTTCAATAAATATGCACCTTAAGTAAAAGACACCGTCACAGAATTGATCAATGAATTCTCTTTTTATTTTTCTCTTTATTTCATTACATCTAAGAAAACTTTTTGTTCTCAGTAAAGCTGAGAAAGCATTCCTTTGTGAATGAACTAAAAACTGTATTAACTAAAAACTTTAGATTTATTACTAAGTACTTTCTTTACTCTGAACATATCCGTTTTTCAGACCATATCCTCATATCAACCTGTTTAACTCTTTTCTCACATCATACTGAATGTTTACAACTAAAAACATTCCTAAAACATTTTTCTATCTTTTCTCATATTTCTCTTTCTGAACATTTCTCATAACATATCCACAACATGTCTTTCAAAATCTCAAAAATAAGTCTGTAAATAAGTCTGTAAACATATCATAGAACAAAAGTGAACATGTTCTTTTTACAACATATTAGGATTTTTTCATGCCCAGGCTGTCATAAACAAGTTGCATTGTTTGCATGATAAAATGTAATCAGGTAATCCCCAACAATGTAACTGTAATCTGATTACACAATTTTTGTATTGTAATCTGGGCTGATTATAGTTACTTGATTTTTGTAATCTGATTACGTAATCCGGATTACATGTAATCCATTACTACCCAACCCTGCTCTGTGGTGACTGGAGGTGAGTCTGGTTTTGAGTGATGATTGTTTGAGAGGATGGATGGAGGCTGGATTGAGTGGGTATGGATGAGGACTTGTTTGAGGTGTCTGTAGGAGGAGTGGTGTCTGCAGGATAGAGAGCATGCTGGAGGTCACCTTCAGGCAGAAACCAAACCTCTACTGCCAACAGTCTTACCTGACATGACGCTAAACTGAGATATCATCATTTTATCGTGCTACTTACAGTATTAAAACTGTAAACAGAGTCTGGATACATTACTGGACATTGTTGTGGTCATGTTTGCCTGAAATGAGGAGTTTGAAGTGAGGGTTGGAGAGATGAGTGGAGGTTTGGGGGCAGTTGAGTTGTCTGGGGCATTGGTAGGAGCTGCTGCTGTGGTAGCAGATAGACTGTCTGAGGGACTGGTAGTAGTAGCTACCATGGTGCGTGGAGGTGAGGTGGTTACTGTAGATAAAGGAGCATTTGTGGGGGTGCGTGGAGGCAAGGTGTTGTAACATTTGTTTTCAAGAGAAAAACATCAACACATCACAATGCTGGTCCCTAGAAGTGTACATGTGACCCTTTCCCTCTAACAAAGATGGCCACATACCTTAAATCCTGTTTCCTTTTGCTACTTGTCTATCATTCCCTTCATTTACAGTTACTACTCATTTGTTAAAAAAAAAAAAAAAGGAAAGGAGGCGACACAAAACAACTGTAATGGCAGAAGATTTTACATTCAGAGCAAGTGGAGAAAGAGTCGTGTTGAGTCCTTGTGAGTTCAAATACTTCCTGCACGTCTTACACTCACAAGGTTGCATAAAAGTTAAAAATCATATCTCAACTATTATTAAACCAGAGCTTAAAAGATGTATAGTATAGTTTTACACGTTTTCCTGAACAATCCCGTTATATTTTTCCTATCACAGATGACTACAGTGAACCCACTATTAGGAAATACGAGAGCAGTGCTTGTGTTTCACAGGCTGCATGATCGATGACTTACTTGTTCCTGTGGTGGAAAAAGTTGCATGTGCCCCACGCTAACCTCAGAACACCTCAATCTTAACAGTCCACCGATCTGCTGCTCTAATTGTATAACTTATCTGGACTGGTGTCACGGAGACGAGATTAAACGCATCTACGGCAAAATAGCATCACAGAAGAAGAAGTATGGCTCAGCAGCTCAGACTCACTTGGGCAGGTGCAGCAGGCAAATTAAACAAGCTATGGATCATTATATAACTTGGGACATACACATACGGTATATGTTACCCACACACTTTAACATTTTGATGCTTATATCATGTTGCTAGAGTAAAGCAGTTCAAATGAATGGGAAAGTAGCTGGAGGTATAAATAGACCTGAAAATGGCCTTTATCTTCTTTGTGTATTTTGTGAATATCAGACTACTTCCTTTAATAGACTTGCAATGTAAATTAATGCGGTTTTGGCAAAGTAAAATTTTCTGAAACAAAGACAAACACCAATCAGCTTCACATGTCTTGTATGTTCACTTTCGGATCGCTTTTGGCAAATAAAACCAACAGCTTGAGGCAGAAACTGAAGCTGTTTCATTAAAGCGAGAACTCTTATTATTTCTGTCACTCTCCATTCATAGATTTAACGTCCATTTGAAGATTTGGAGACTGACATACATTTAGAGAAGAAGAAGGGACAGCACAAAGTGTGACAGAGGAGTGCAAGGATGAGGCGAGAGTACGGCACAACATAGAGCAGAGCTGGTGGCTTAATGCAAAATAAGAGTTTAACTTTATAGAGTGAGTTATAAATACATCACTACTTACATGGTGAGGTTTGACCTAAAATTATAGCAGATAGACTGTCTGAGGGACTGGTAGTAGTTTCTACCATGGTGCGTGGAGGTGAGGTGGCTGAAATATTATATATATTTCTGTTTTCCAAGAGAAAAACATCAACACAACTTGCTGGTGGTCACATCCGTATACTCTGTAATTTTCACTCTCATTTGAACAAACACACTGAAACATTTCTTTTGATTTGATTTCATACTTGAGGGTTAAACTGCAAATAATATTTTGTAAAAAGCTGCTTGACAGACAACGTTCAGAGGACGAGAACACTGAGGAACTGAGAAACTGCACGCACTGTTTTCAACAAACCTTCAGTAAATGTCCAACAAACTTTTTACTAAGAGCAGAACTGTCCGTGTTCACACTATAACCAAAGACGTGTACGTGAACATCAGTTTTTTTTTTTGTTTTTTGTTCAGGAGCACCAGTCAAATAAAAATTTATCCAGCACAAGTCTACCTTACACATGGTTGTAGTAGGTTAGGACTTCAACAAAAATCCAGAGTTTGAATTTTTAGTTTGGAATCAACTTTAATGTATATAAATCATGTGCTATATTCTAAAACGACGTGTGCGACAATATCCAATGCATCTGGTTTTAGAACGAATTAAATAATAAGCATTCACTTACATGTGGTCACAGTAATGATGCCAGCCCATAGCAGCAGGACCCTGAGAACACAGCAACCTGCCATGTCAAGGAGTTGGGGTTCATATGCCTGTCTGACCAGAGACCAATAGAATATATTCTCACACCAAGAGTGTTTTAAAGAAGTTTGATTTCCTCTTTTTTTAAGATAATTAAAAGTAAACCACTCAAAAGGAACTCTCAGAAGTGACGTTCTTCTTTTGGACCGTTGGTTTAATTGGTGGTGTGATGTTTGTGCCCTCTTCTACACTGTGGCGTGCTGGGGAGGCAGCACCAAGAGGAAGGACACCTCACAGCTGGACAAACTGATACAGAAGGAGGACTCTGTGGTTGGGGCAGAGATAGAGTCCTTGACATTGGTGGCAGATGAAAGGACCTTGAACAAACCCATCATGAACAATGTCCACCACCCTCTACACGTCACCATAGTCAGGCAGAGAAGCTCATTCAGTGACAGGCAGCTGTGTCTGTCCTGCTCCATGGACAGGTTGAGGAGGTCTATCTATCTATCTATCTATCTATCTATCTATCTATCTATCTATCTATCTGTCATTAGCTTGGTGTTTATGGTCTCCCTCCTGCTAACGTCCCACGTGTAACAGCCTCTTCCTCCACAGCCCTTCCCCCAATCCTGTAGGTTCCCTTTGCTCCTCCCACCAAACTAACCCATCCCTCTGGGTCCCCCAACTCCCTCTTGGCCTGGGAGCCGTGGGGCCGGGGCACTAGGCTTCCTCCTCCTGTAATGAACTCCACAGAGACTGCTGTTCAGTTTCATCACAGCAAAAATTGCTCCCACGGAGCCCCCGGAAACAACACAGTGAAAACAAACAAAAGTAAATACTTGGAATTAATACACAAGTTGTTTGGCGCTTCCCCAGCATCTACAGCCCCTCCCTCACACACTCCTGTGCTCATTGTATACAGATGTTTATACATTGTCGGAAACTGTCTCTGCGTTTATAGATGT